>NC_064926.1:41408750-42022500 GCF_023897955.1 Schistocerca gregaria
TTATTTATTGACTTTTTTTAGATACCTTTCGTTACCTAATCATGAGAGTCGAGCGGACTGTTGAATAACGTTGCCTGTTTCAGCCATACATAGGGTGAAACTGTGGCTCAGGAGACGAACAATTGTGAATATTTGGGCGAAATTTCTGAATCTCCGAAAAACTGTGATGGATGCTTGGACGACTAGACCTATTTTCATTTATAACTGGGAAAATGTTGTGAATGGTTGGAATGTGTTCATAAAAAATTGTTTGAGACTGAGACACTGCAATAGTCGCACGTTGTGAGTCGTGCTATGCACCTCACCAAAGGAAGTGCAATTATCACTCGCCAAGTTACTCGTGTATGTGCCTGAAGTTAACATGTTTCTTACGGAAAGACGTCCATAAGAAGGCACTATGTCAAGCTACTTCCGGAGTTGTGTGTTCGAGTTTCAGTCTCTCGGAAGAGCTATCTTCTGAATAAAGTTAGTTCTTTTTTCAGTGCTGGTTCTCTTAAATTTCATTCTTATGTCGAAAAATTACACTCGTGATCTTTGTAGGTATAGTATCAAGGTATTCTTTTCAAACGTTATCGAATGCTAATAATAATACTTCAAAATACACGCTTGCTCCAGTAGATGGATGAAAAAATCACAAGCTAAAAAATACTATTACTTCTAGGAACGTTGTTTGATTATTGCGAGCTATTTGTAAAATATATGTGATATACATCTTCCACGAAGTGATTTTACAAGATAATAATCAGACACTCTAACGACGTCATGAAGAACATTTGGGCCTAAAACACTGCAGACGTTTTCCTTAGTATTTCTTTTGACAGGTCATTTCGGCAACATCACTCAGTTAAACCACACCGCTTACACCACAGCAGTGTGTCCTAATAACCTTCATACCTCTGTAGCTCTTTTCTGGCATCAGACGTTTAAATGTTGTTTCCACCCATACGGATTAATGAACTTTCTAACTGTGAGTACATTCTCACAACTTCAACACTGAATATTTGTTATCTTAGGTGGATGCAAATGTTCGGGATTCTTGAAAGAGTGAACAATGTCGCACAGCCCGCTCAAATGAGAGCAGTCGAATGTGGTGAGCCAGACACAGTCGTACTGAGGGCGAAACCTCTCCAAACACAGCAAGCGACCGGCAGTCGGCGTCATTCGGATAGCGGCGGCCCTGCTCGCTGCATATTAACGAGGACAGTAATGTCCACGCCAGCCCGACACAGTTCTCTCCCACGCCGGCCTTCCTATGTCTATTGTCCTCGCGTCCAAACCCAGCTCCGTCGCACGTAACTCGCTCGCGGACAATGGTTTCCTCAGCACATGGCCGCCATCGGGCAGAATAAAAACACCTGTTACTGGCTGCGCCTGCCCGCGCCCATCAGGTGAGACAATCAAGGTTATTGGTGGCGCCATTATAAGGAGCTTGGGGGTACAATAAAGAGGTCGGGTGTAATTGCGATAAAAGCAACATTTTTTCGCGAGAATAGATAGCAGACCTAACACAGGGAGGCGGAAATAGGCGAGCAATTACTTCCTTTATTTCTTGCTTTTACTAGATGAACTATTTTCAGTAATGGACGGAAGGAACAGACTTTTATTTTTACTGCTAACTTACTTTATAACTGACTTATTGTAAGGCGGAAGCTTGTAATGCAGCTACAAAACAGTGCGTTGTATAGAACGCCCATAAATATCGTCAATTCTCCGCAAACCAACACAACAAACCTCTTCATTTTACAAGGAGGAATTAGCTTAAGCTCTGAATGTATATCTGTACATAGCAAGGGACTGCAAATTCCTGGCAGAGGGGAATTTCTATTACGCTGTCTACGCGCTCATTTATGGTGAATGAATCTCTCTCATGAAAGGACGCAAGGTTTATCCTTGTTACGACGTGTATTTAATTTTAAAAATTGATGCGGCAATGAGGAAAGTGAAGGGCTGCCTCAATATTAGACTTATTTTTCACGGACATAAAATTACCGTAATATAGCTAGTTTACGACATAGCTGCGGATAACTGGAACGAAAAGAGTCGGATGCTTAATGAAATGGAACGTGTGACAGTTGACTGCAGTAGTATGCATGCAAACAAAATGAAAACGAAAGCTAAGCGTTAAACATTAAGAATCGACTGTTGAAGAGAACAGATAAAGAAATAATGTGTAAGGTAGATACAGTAGCAAGGATTCCAATAAAAACGGGCTTACATTTAAAACAGACATCCAAAAATATGGATCTTCCGTGCAGAAAAGTGTTAATTGAAATCTATGCCAAGAGCACTGATCCAGTTATGTAGGAAATCGTCCTGTAAAGAACTATTGAAGAACATCATGACTCGCAAAGGCAGAATTTTTCGGTATTTATTATGAAACATGTTTCCGTAAACCGTAGTCCAGCAGATCGGAGAAGGAATTAATCGCATGGGCGTAGCGACTACATATTAGTTCCAGTGGAAAATGATTTATTATGCAGGAAGGAGCTGCTCTGCCAAAATGAAGAGAATACTAGCTCAGGAAACGGCGGAAGCTAAGAAAAGCATGAAATCAACATTAGTGTCGATAGCTGAAACTTCACGAGTTATTAGCGAAGTGTGCACTACAAATTCAATCAAACACTCGACAATGGAATCTAATTTTGTGTCTCCAAATGCTGTGCGAGGAGAGACCAAGAATTAACTAGGATTTCATTTGCAGGGGAGGAAATGCTTGTTTGTCTGCTAGGTGTCTCTGTTACGTTCCGTTTTGAATAAGTTGATTAACTGTCATCGTGAGTTGAATCACGATGTTGTTTTCGTAATCACTGCTTCACGCGATGATTTGCGGTTGCACTAAATAAAGTTTCTCTGTTAACAGAACAAGACATCATGTTATGACCAGAATGTGGCTCAGAAATAAAACGGTGAGTGAGTCAGCAGAAGATGGCTTCATCACCATGGCCGAAGAAGGCAAAACATGTCGAAATCAACGTCAAAATAATTTTTATTAGTGTTTCACTAAAGGTCCACCCAGGCTTCTAATTACCTACAGACGGAGAACGTGACTGCCTTAGCGGTAGTAAATGATACACAAAAACCTTCCTCGTGGATAAATCTGTCTGTTAGTGAAACCCGTATCAAAATCCCTACAGTGGCTGCTGAAATAACCTTCGCAATACAGACCAAAAAATTAATTTACAGTATGAGTTGTTGGTAGACGTAATAACCCGTCCTGAATCCGTTCCGCTAGGTTCTACAGTTAACGAGCGTTACTAACTTCAGTGTTACACCAGTTCGTTGAGCTACGGAACGAAGAACGGCCTGTACTGCAGAGATCGAAAGACTGGTTCCTCCACAAAAACCCTACTGATGACGTCACGAGAATCTTCGCCCAAACCTAAAAAATAAAGTTTTTCAGTCATACTATTACCCCTCCTCCTGTGGCTTTTTCTCTTCCCTCGAATGAAAGACAAGCTTTCTCACGGCATAGAAGGGGCGAAATAAGAAAGAAGATGACAGAGCCTTTGCGCATAGAAACCGACAAAATTAACGCCGTTTTGTTGATGACGATTAGCCAGCGATTGAAATCAGTGTGTGACGCAGGCAACCAGCAGGAGAAACGCACAACTACTGGCACTATGTGTGCAGCACAAATAATTCGTTGTTTTTTTTTCCTCTCATATATGGCAGTGATCTGAAGCAGAGGCCATATGTAGGTGATCTGATAATTCTTCTCAAGACTTGCAGCTCATCACGATCAACAGGTTAACTAATTAAATAACTTACCATCTGCTGTGCAAAAACTATCATCGATAAACTGTATCAGTCACTGGAGTGTACCATCTTCACGTCAGCTACGACGAAAAGTTATATGTTCTAAAGCATATTAATAACTACATAACATGTACAGTTACATCAGTACCCTTGAACAAACTAGTTTGCGCAGTAGCTGATGTGGAGATTATTGCAACCTGGGATTGACATCTCAATAAATGTTTTTGTGACCAAAAGAGAGTATTCTTCAACAGATGTGTCACGGTAATGATACCCTCATTAATCCACAACTCACAGTCCCTATTGATATTCGATGTTTAATATGGGACAAACATTATCTTTGACCTACTCTCGAAATAAGTAGTGTTTCTGAGGCAATGTTATATTTGCTCCGAAAGGCGTTGCACGCTGTCATGACCTACCGTTCTGAACGCTGTTTGCTTTCGATGTCAAAGACCATTCGCTGTATTCGACCTACTCACAAAGGAGGAAGTGTGAAGGCGTGAGAGCTGAGAATCAGGGAGGCGTACGTTCAGTCGAAGGTATTGCTTTCCTGTCTTACCGAACCATCGCCAAGGTCGTTCGTTGTTTAAAAGTAGGAACTTCTCACGCCACTGAGGCAGCGCTCTGACTTGCCCCCACTGAAAATAAGAGACGCGTTATTTTCGCACTGCAACACTTGCATCTTCGACGAAAAAGAGTCCACTATTGGTAAAGTCACAGGTAAACGCTAAGTTCAAGTTTCCAGAATACAAACTCACAAGAGTGCAAAGAGAAGACGAGTTCGATAGAGTTGCAGTACTAAATCACATTGACACTATGTTTAGTCACAGGAAATGTGCCGCACGATATGGTATACCTAAGTGGCGGATCAATAACAGTTCTACCCCAGATAACGACTTAATCACGAGGTCACCGCCAACGACTCTCAGACAGTTTCGTGCGATTAGAGATACATCGATATCCAACATTAAACAATTAGCACAGTGTGATATTTTAACAAATACAGTAACACCCCACGTTACATAATTAATACATACTAACAATTATCCTCTTGCTGTGTACCTAGTCTATGTTTCATTGCGGGGAACAGTCCACGGTAGATCTGGGATTAGGTCTGGGTTTCGACTCACATTCATTACACCTGGGGTATGATTCAGAGATGTATCCACTGGTGCTAGGTCCGTGGTAGTATCTGTATGTGCGTACGTCTGTTTTACATATGAAATGATGCCCCGAGGTGGTTCGACCTGTGTTACATCCTGAACAGTGTTCACAGATGTATACACTTGCGTTACGCCTGGAACAGTATTACTCATAGGTGGATCCATACGTGTTAGGTCTAGGATAGAATCTTGTCTTCCTTCCCCATGACAAACTAACACACACACACACACACACATACAAAATAGAACAACTGCGCTGGCGATATATATAAGCTGTCATTCTTGCATAAAAATCATGAGTTCAAGTTGTTTGCATTCTTGTAGGAAAGATTCGAGGAGGATGCTTACGACATTTGGGCATATACAAAGAAAAAGTTTATAAGCCCTTTGTTCAATTCGGATCTCCTTAAGTAGCGAGTTGTTATACTGCACAGTTAATCACTATTCTCAACATGAATTCATTTGTTACATTAATATTGTTTCTTTAGGATACAGATGAAGCTTCGCAGCTGTGGCTGTGCAGTAATCTTTGTTATCAACACACAAGAAAGTACAAAGTCATCTCATCATTCTTAGGTGGTCATGGAGGCATATTTCATACGAATCAGTAAATGTGAAGCTGTATTTGAGATAGAAAAACTCATCAGTCCATCTCAGCCATGTGTTTTAGGGCATATAAGGGTTGATTTCGGCAGTTAGTACCGTGTGTTGATGGAGGTTTTTCTTTTTTGACATTTGTAAGAAAAGGAACGTGTGATCCTGCACAGACTTTATAGATACTCTGTGGTTTTGTTGAGGAATCCGAATCACTGCTAGATGCTTAGGAAACCAGGTAGGATAAGCAATAAAAGCACAAATTTTCTGGTGTATTTACATGCTTAATACTGGAAAAAGTCTCGAAAATACGGCAAAATATTAAAAAGGATGTAAAACATGAGAAAAGCACTGAAACGAAACGGGAATGCAGGATACTGGTATTTACGATAACATACTAAAGGAGAGCTGTCATTTGTTCACTTAGTTGCAGAAAAAATTATGGTTTTGAGAGCGTTCACGACATGCACAGTAGTTTACACTCTACTTCGGACATAAAGAATAGGTACGTGTTTTCGATTTAGAGATCTTATGGTGAACTGAGCAATAAATATTGTATAGTTACATATACAAACAAAAGGTCTGTTGCTGTTTTTAAAGTGAGAGACGATACATCGTCATTGTATACAGACAAAAATAATAGCGAGATAGTTCAATTCTTAATATGATTACATTGTGATCTTAATATTTCCTTCTAAAGAAAAAACCGGTCATGATTAATAAATCACGGTTTTAGTGCTAAAAACGTAGAACTGACAGACAGCACCATCCTTTGTCGACGTGGACGGTCTTTCGAACGCTTAGAAAGACACGGTTTTGTTTTTTGCAGTGTGCTGTTGGTAAAACATCTGTAACATTTGATAACCATTGCTTCGCAATATGGGAATAGCATGCCAGGAGCAGCCTGTAATGTACACTTTGCAACGCAAGTGGTGACTTGATGCTGTTTTGATGTGCACTGCACGGAAGAAATCTGATCTTATTACCAAACAAACCAGCTGTAATATACCAATAATATTTTCTTTCCTAAACTGATTAACAGAAGCAGTTAGAAAAAAAAGCATTATGCAGAGGGAGTAATCGAAATTTGTTGCATAAGGCGTAGGACTTTATTGTAAGCACTATGAGTAGGAGAGGGATGACACCACGCATGTGTAATTTAATAATGGAAAGACGGGACACATAGAGGCATGGTGTCAACATAAAACTGTTACATTCCCCTACAGGTGGGCAATACTGCATTAGCAAGAGACGTACTGGAAAGAAAGTTAACATGAATGCAGTGCAAACCATTTCGAGCGAATATAAACGAACTATGCCTAAGTGATACTAAGTAGAGTTAGGCTGATGTTAAAACGCAGCCTCTAATAGATCAGTTGCCAGGACTATTGCGTCAACTTTGTTTAGATCTTATTGATATGATGTACTGCTAGACTTCGCTGACGTTCTTAACAAAAAAGAGATGCATACTACCTAACATGAAACCACGACTTCTGTGTGTAAGAGAAAGACTACCAGAAAAGCGGTAATATTATTGGAAATAATGATAGGACTGTAACATCTCCCTTCCCTTAAGATCTTGGTATTACGAACCTTGATGCTACGATTTCAAAAGATTTGATTCCGAAATTTGTGTTCTGGGAGAAATAAAGACACAGAAAAACTGACTGGTATAGAAGTGCAACTTGCAAACAATCAAGACTGAGAAAAGCTTAGAAACTATGCTGTATGCCTGCCTATTGTATTGTATAGTACTGAACCAGGGGCATAGAAACGACGGCGAGACTTCGTCCCGGCCGTAGCCCTCAGTGGTTCACAATCCCACAACATTCCACTCACCCCACCGCTGCCCCACGCCAAACCCAGGGTTATTGTGAGATTCTGCCTCCAGCGGTCCCCCTGTGAACGTCTCACACCAGACGAGGGTAACCCCAATGTTTGCGTGGTAGAGTAATCATGGTGTACACGTACGTGGAGAAAGTTTTTGCGCAGCAATCGCCGACATAGTGTAACTGAGGTGGAATAAGGGGAATCAGGTCACATTCGCCGAGGCAGATGGAAAACCGCCTAAAAACCATCCACAGAGTGGCCGGCACACCGGACCTCGACACTAATCCGCCGGGCGGATTCGTGCCGGCGACCGGCACACTTTCTCGCCCGGGAAGCGGTTCATTGAACTGCCTATGGTATTAATTATTTGCCTGTAAACTATGAGGGAATATGTACTGCGCATCAGTCCCATTATTCTTCTGAAGCACTGGTTATTATTTATATGCAAACTGCACTACAAAAGCAAGGGGTTCAACGGTGTGTGCACATGCCGTGGAAGACTGTAGTTCTAGTGGAATATCTTGTTAATGGTGGGGAGCAGTAGCAGATAGCAATACTCCAGTAAAAAAGGGGACTAACTTTTGTATCTTAGACTAATCTCTTAATGGAAATCTGTGTTAGGCATCAGAGTCCATTAAACAGCTACATCCTGTTAACCTGCCATCGTAGCAGCAGTAACCGATTTAACAATTACGCCAGACACTTATTGTCTTATATAGGCGTCGCCGATTGCAGGGCCGTATTCTGCCTGTTTACATGTCTCTGTACTTGAATACGTATGTCTATAGAAATTTCTTTGGCGCTAGTGAGGTAGCGATGAAGTGGGGACTTTCCCATAGGACTGTTTCACGAGTGTACCCTGAATATCAGAAATCGGGTAACACACCAAATCTCTGACATCTCTGCTGCCGGAAGGAGATCCTGCAAGAACGGGCCCAACCACGACCGAAGACAATTGTTCAGTATGACGGAAGTGCAACCCTTCCGTTCCGCAAACTGCTGCAGATTTAAATGCTGCGCCATCAATAAGTGTCAACATACGAACCATCCAAAGAAACATAATCGATATGAGCTTTCGGAGCCGAAGGCCACTCGTGTACACTTGATGACAGCACGGCACAAAGCTTTACGCCTCGCCTTGGTCCATCACCACCGACATTGCACTGTTGGTGACTGGAAACATGTTGCCGATTCGGACGAACATCGTTTCAAATTCTATCGAGCGAATGAACTTGTACGGGTATGGAAACATCCTCATGGCCGACCAGAGCGGCCGAGCGGTTCTAGGCGCTACAGTCTGGAACCGCGAGACCGCTACGGTCGCAGGTTCGAATCCTGCCTCGGTTGTGGATGTGTGTGATGTCCTTAGGTTAGTTATGTTTAAGTAGTTCTAAGTTCTAGGGGACTGATGATCTCAGATGTTAAGTCCCATAGTGCTCAGTGCCATTTGAACCAACCTTACTAATCCATGAACCCTGCATGTCATCAGGGGACTGTTCAAGCTAATTGAGGCTCTGTAATGGTGTGGGGCGTGTGCAGTTGGAGTGATATGGGACCCCTGATACGTCTAGATATGACTCTGACAAGTGACACGTACGTAAGCACCCTGTCTAATCACCTGCACCCATTCATGTCCTTTGTGCAGTCCGGTGGATCTGGGCGTTTCCAGCACGCCAATGCGACACCGCACACGACCAGAATTGCTACAGAGTGATTCCAGGAACACTCCTCCGTGTTTAATCACTTCCGCTGGCCACCAGACTCCCCGGACACGAATATTATTGAGCATATCTGGGATGCATTGCAACGTGCTGCTCAGACGTGATCTCCACCACGTCTTACGCTTGCAGGATTCATGGTGTCTATTTCCTTGAGCACTGCTTCAGATATTAGTCGAGTCCATGCCACCTTGTGTTGCAGCACTTTTGCGTGCTCGCAGGGGCCCTAAAGGTATTAGGAACATGCGCCAGTTTCTTTCGCTCTTCAGTGTATTTGACGAAGATAACTGCCGCTCGCGCACGTTGAGAGTTTCCACTGTTTGTCTTCCTGCTTTCCAAACCTTACCTTCGCCAAAAACCTCGCGGGGCCTCTTGCAGACTGAGAACGGTTGGAGGATTATGGGCAGGGCCCTCTAACCGTATAGAAATTTTGACGATCTAACGCATCAGTTGGACAGAATGTGGCAGGATATCCCTCAGGAGGACATCCAACAACTCTATCAGTCAATGAATAGCAGAATAATTGCTTGCACAAGGGCCAGAGGTGGACCAACACGTTACTAAATTGCTCCATTAGTGAACCATTCTCTCTTGAATAGATCATCCACTTTTTCTGAAATTGTTGTCATGTGTTTGTGTGTACATATACATTACATCTACCGATTTCCGTGCCATTCGGGCCAGTCCTTTATGGTGCGTCTTTTATTTTTATGTCGCATGGTGTGTCTCGCGCACCGCACGGCGTTACGTGTGCGTCGGCTCTGGGCGATTTTAAGAGTGGGTCGCTGCTAGAGGCCACGGTAACTTTGCGGGCGGTCAAGGTGAAATGTTTCAGCATTTACATGAAATCGAACAACTTCATTTAAGAAACCGTTCCTGCAGTTTCTCCATGATACATTATGATTGCAGCAATAACAGACCTGTCACTGAGTGAACAGTTAATATCAGGTGTTTACATTAACGGCCGCTATGGGAGCACTTAGTAAACACTTAGAGAAACGTTCCAGAGAGTAACTGTGTCACGCATCACACCTTTCCTTGTCATATCAGCACAGTACGCTTTGACTAATGGCGTTTACATGAATTTATGGTTTATATGGCTCTAAGTATTATGGGACATAATATCTGAGGTCATCAGTCCCCTAGGATTAGAACTACTTAAACATAACTAACCTAAGTACATCACACACATCCATGCCCGAGGCAGGACTCGAATCTGCGATTCTAGCAGCAGCGCGGTTCCGGACTGAAGCGCCTAGAACCGCTCGGCCACCGCGGCCAGCATGAAATTTTGTCCAGGTAACGCACAACGGTTGTATTTTGTAAACAGAGATACGCTGAACGTATTTTAAAATCAAAAATTGCTATTGCAGGTAAAGTACTGTAAATACAGCCATGTCGCAAAATACGAAAAACGAACAACAGCAATATTGTGAAGTGTGAGACTGAAACTAATCGAAAAATGCCACACGGCCTCAGGTGGGAAAGAATATCATGAGCCGCGCAGAGAAGTGGTATTCACTTCGCGGTGGGAGTATTGAACTGCCAATTGTCTCCCGGCGTATGCATCCGCATATCAGTTTCGTTTTGTTTCTTCTTCTTGTCACAGGAGTCTCTAGTAACTCGGAAAAGGGCAACATCAAGAGAAAAACGTGAAATCCGAAACATTTCAATTTAGCAGAAAAAATGAAGAGAGCATTTGTAAGAAAAGGTCGTAGCCCAATCCCACTAGAATATCTTTTAGGCCGTGTGTGTGTAAAGGACAAAAGGTAAACAAAAGACATCATAAACAAAGACAGTGATTTTCACTTCCAGTGAAAGTAAAGTTGAGGTTGACATTGCGGCCTGCTTCGTTATATGATGAGGCTACTGCTTGATATACGTAAAGAAGTGGATATCAGTGCCCAAAACAACTGAATGCTATCAGTAACTGCTGTAGTGCTGTAACGACTTCTTAGTCAATGACTTCGTAAAAAGGGTTCGATAAGGAAAAAAGAAGAAGAAAAAAATGACTGGCTGAACTTGATTATTACGAAAATTTACACACTAAAATATTTATTTTCCTGGCAAGATAGAATCGGCTAGTATACAGGCTGAGCCGCGTAAGACGTAACATTTACTCCAGGGGCGATTGCACGTATCGGCATGCGGTTTTCGGCGAATTATAGCGGACTATGGGTCGCATACGTTGGTACATGCACAATAATCACAATGTTTATATTGACCTAGATAATGAGGCAAGTACATGTTTTTAAATGGGACGCTATACTTTTTTTACCATCATTCGAACGCTCTGAAAAACACGAGTATAGTGATGTAACGCATGTTGCTATTGTGATTCAAACTTTGCTTGAAAGAGGGTGGATGAGGATTTACCTACGTAGCGTAGGCCGTGCATGCTGCATAGAGTACGGCATCTCAGCCCGAGTGTCGCGAGAGGCGTGTTTAAGGTCTGCAGCCGCTTCAGACCGCCTCGACCTTCACTCGTACAGTATTTCCCAGCGTCTTTTAAGCAAAGTTTGAATCACAATAGGAACTTGCGTTACATCACTATACGCATCTTTTCCAGAGCGTTCGAATGATGGTAATCAAAAGTATAGCGTCCCATTTAAAAAACATGTACTTGCCTCATTATCTCGGTCAACATAAACGTTGTGATTATTGTGCATGTACCAAAGCATGTGCCCCATAGTCGGCTTTGATTCGCTGAACACCACTTGTCGATACGTGTAATCGCCAACGGAATAATACAGGTGTTACGTCTTACGCGACTCATCCTGTAGTTGCAAAAAACGTGAAACTGAAAAATAAAGTGTTTTCCTGGTGGTTCTCCTTAACCAGCGTCCTCTAATAAATACTTTAGTCAAAAATCTTTAAATTTTTCACGAATTTATTAAAAAAAGTCAAACAGTTTAGTGAAAAACGATAAGTATGGTAACAATTTCTTTCATGTACCAGCTACCACCGTTATGGTTTTACCGTTGTCAATCTTTCCAATACTGCAGATCCTGACTCAGTTTCCTTCTCTCCCGTGCTAATCGCTTCATCTCTGTGTTTATGCAACGTACATGGCGTCTGACGTATAAAATTTAGCGACATACGATTTATGCAAACTTATTGCGTACAGCGCTGCGAATTTACTTACGTAGACACGTAATTTTTTGAGCCGACTTGGAGCAGGAGAGGCATCACAGGACATTTTAATTGCCAATGTCTATAATTTTACAAATAAATTCATAAAACTTTGTCAGAAACACCAGGAAGGATTCAGCATTCACACTCATTGCAGTGGAAGTTCGAAAACATAACAAAATAAATTTTTTTACGTGCGAAATTTCATCATTTTTTCACTTACTAATGGCTGCATTTGTTGCTATATGTACACTTTTCTTCATAAGTTAGAGAGATTCTTCGATGAATTTTGCACAGCATACATAGGTGTATGAAACTCTAGAATTTATTTAATTTATGAAATAACGAATGAACCGTTATATTTTAAACTTCATGTTTAGAAAGAACAAATATTTTATAGTTAATTACCTCAGCTTTTACTAGAGTTTTCAGTAGATTTGGAAAATTCTAGAGTTTCATACACCGTTTAGTATGATTCGTATGCTGTGCAAAATTCATCGAAGAAGCTCTCTTACTTATGAAGGAAAGTGTACCTATAGCAACAAATACTGCCATTAGTAAGGGAAAAAAATGATGAAATTTCACTTGTAAAAAAATCATATCGTTATGTTTTCGCACTTCCACTCCTATGAGTGTGAATTCTAAATCCTTCCTGGTCATGCTGAAAAACATTTATGAATTTATTTGTAAAAGTATAGACAGTGGAAATTAAAATATCCTGTGGTGCCTCTCCTGCTCCAAGTCGGCCCTTTTGACCTCCTACCCTCCTTAAGGCAGATTACGTACTTTACAAACAGCCCTCGAAGAGGACTTCAATGAGATAACATGTGTGGAACTGATCGACAGGTAACAACAGCGTCGCAGATCACTGCCCCACCCTCAGTACGAAGGGTTGGTTTTGTGGCATATTCTTTGTTGCGTAGATGAGCGCAGATTAAAGATGAACAGGGACTCCACCTGTTTGCCTGGGGTTCCACTGGCGCTGCGGCGTCACGTATACAGGGGTGACTCCTGTGCTGCTTACGGCAGCGCCTGAGGTCCCTCATGCAGCATCGCTTTCCGATGCGCTCGGCTTAGCCTTGTCAATACCCACGAGAGTATGAGTGGCGGACAATGGCCACATGCGAATCTGTGGATGGAAGGCAAAACTGGATACTGGCTGCACGATATCCCGTGCGCCTTAAATACAGGTTTGAGTTATCTCACCTGAACCAACTCGGGACGCCTTATCTGTGGGGAATGGAAGAAAGGTACAGACGTTCCTACAAGGTTCGGAGAAACGCAGAGTGTGGGACTATTGCTTATTGGGAGCCCCAAAATTACGCTTGTGGTGCAGCCACTTAAGGAAATAGCGGGCAGTTCAGAAAAGAAAGCCACTGGCCATTGTTTTTGTTGGCTGAGAGGTCACGCCCAACATGTTGAGAAGGCTCTGCCAGCAGCATCAGAGCGCACACGTGGCACCCGGCTGCAATCTGTGGCTCATATCAGCACGAACGACCCCAACTGTCTGGGCCTTACAGGTTGTTATGCGGCAGTATCTCTCCAAAACAGCGCCATAATCTGTTCAATAATTCAGTATGCAGATCCGCATTATAATTCAAATCAAATCATTAATGCTGTATGAAAGCCTCTAGCAATAATAATAAATGCCAATGACTGCGGATGTAGTTAGCTCTATCCCTTTTCCTCTTGGCAAGGTGACGAATGCTTGCAATACATTAAATATACTCGCAGTTGCGAATATGGACAACCAGCAGTTGCAGAATGGAATGACCACAGTTAAAGTTTGTGCCGGACTGCGACTCGAACCTGGATTTGCCACTTACAGCGAGCGGTCGCCTGCGAATACATTTAATGTATTTCGTAATCGCTGTAGTCGCTGCAGTTCCTGTTCCTTCGGACGTGTATGCATTTAGGAAATAACTTTTCATGGTATTTAATAATAACACAGTCATTGCAATACCATAATGCTTGTAATGTTCTGCAGTCTGGGACTGAGTCATGTTGGAAACTGTACATGTCACAAAACTGTGCCCGCTGAAAGCAGTGGTTGAGCCTGGTGCATGTTGGAAGAGCGCTGTGCTGAAGGCAGCAGGAGCGGCAAGTGAGGCAGGCCGCTATGGAGTCTGATTGTGAAGAAAGCTCAACGAATACCTTTTAGCATAGATAAGATCTGAAGGGTACAAGAAAACTTTACCCTGCTAGTGTAGGACCCGGCTGTAAGCACAAAGGAGACCAGCTGGACTTCTGTTTGAAATTCAGTAAGGAGATTACTGAGGGGCGGCTAACAATTATATTAGAATGAAATTTTCACTCTACAGCCGAGTGTGCGCTAATATGAAACTTCCTGGCAGATTAAAACTGTGTGCCGGACCGAGACTCGAACTCGGGGCCTACCGACCTTTTCTTTTAGTGCTCTACCATCTTATTTTTTTATTCTGGCACACTGACCACTTTTTTTTTATTTGGATACAAAATTAGGCAGTTCACGAACACTAAATGAAATGCACCTTCTGCACAAATAAAAGAAAAAAAATCATTTTAAAACAAATCACGAGTTTAAAGGAACAGGGATGTTGTTTTTATTTAATTATTTTCAATAAAGATCACTCTGTTAAAAGGAACATGTAGATCATTTCATCGTATAGTATGTGCATTACATATTGAGTGGTGAGAGAAGCGTGAGGTTCATTATCAGCTGTCAAATGTGCACACCGACTGCACCCGGCACATCCCAAGTGCGTGGGGGGTCGAGGAAGACTGCCTGAAGATAGTTGGCAAAGGTTTTCCGATAGTGTGACCATCTATGAACCTCAATGTGGGCTTGCTGCAAGAAATACCAAAAGTCAAGTCGCGACTTGGCAGCATCCCCACAGAGGTACGCGATCGTCCAACCTTTGACGCAGATGATCGACTGTGATTTAGTCGCCGGAAAGTAGTCATTCTCCGGATGTAAGAAGGAAGCAGGGGTAATGTGTTGCGGGGTCACACGGGGGTAGCAAGCCACCATCTGTCTTCCTAGGAGCCAGACAACCTCCACCGCGATACAAGTTAAGCGGTGATGGTCGTCATCCACTTGGTGACATTTCGGGCACAGTGGAGTGTCCACTAGTCCAATTGCATGCAGCCGTTGGTTGGTGTTGAACTTGCCACAGGCGACAGAGAACCACAGTGCCCGAACGAAGGTAGGAAGGAATTTTTGGTGCACATGTCTCCAAATCTTCGGCCAATGCAACCTGGGGTGTTTGAGTTCAATGACATTACGACTTATCCGTCGTAGCAGCCAAACATAGAAATCCTTCGCGCATGGCGGTCTCGTGCGCGGAACCTCGTCTCTGACATAACGAAGTTCCACGATAAATGTTGAGACACGCGCAAAATGTGGCGTAATGTTGGCCACCGCCACCGGAGGTGTGAGGGACGCTGGAACCAGGAGATCCAGTAGGCGAGATGTAAGGGAACCACGTCCGCTACGCCATTGCTTGTACATCGTGGCTAGAAGGAGCGCCGTCGCTCGGCAGTGAACATTCGTAAGTCCGAGGGAGTGTGAGCGTAAGTCCGAGGGAGTGTGAGCGTAAGTCCGAGGGAGTGTGAGCGTTTCGTATCGCACATTGAGGGGCGATCCAATCATCACAAAATAGCCTAGTGCTGATTGAAGTCGACGTCCGAGCGTGAGTGGTAGGGGCAGGATCTGCGAAATATGCACCATTCGAGAAACCACATAAGCTGCAAAGGATCAAGGCGCCATAGGAGATGTTGTCGGACCATGGTACGTGTTATCTGTAAAATACGTCGGTAGTTAACTACCGCAGTATGTTTTACAGTTGGAGTAAAGTCTATGCCGAGATAGCGGAATCGTTGCACATAAGGAAACGGACTGATTTCTTCCGGCGTAAGGCCCCTTCCAACCGGCACTGCTGCCGATTTGTTCACGTTCACTGCACTACCTGCCGTTACACTGTGGTCCAACAACAGTTCAAGAACCGTCTTCACCTCTTCCTCAGAACGAACGAGCAGCAGGAGGTCGTCCGCATAGGCACGACATTTGAAGGTGTAGCCCCGTAGTTTTATCCCAGAAAGAGAATTGGTTACCCTCCCAATTAATGGTTCCAACGCTATCGCGAACAGCAGCATCGAAAGAGGGCAGCCCTGGCGAATGGGTCGTCGAATTTGAATGGGCCCTGCTATACGCCCATTAACCTGTACCAAGGATTGTGCGCCCCCATAAAACCTTCTAATCAGACCAGTAAAATGGTCTGGAAATCCCATTTGCTCCAGTACAGCGTACAGATAGTTGTGGCGCACCTTATCAAAAGCACTGTCAAAATCAACCGCCACCATCGCTGCTTTAAGCCGGCACTTCTCCGCCAGCGCTATCACATCACGGCATTCGCCAGTAGCTGTTTGCACATTCACCGATCCACCCGGTGTCGTCTGTTCTGGAGAGAGAACGCTACGAATTAACATACGACATCGGGACGCTAACAACCGTGCAAAGATCTTATAGTCGGCATTAAGCAGGGTGATGGGGCGATAATGTCTGACCGTAATTCCTGGCTTCGGCTTATGCACTGGCACCAGGAGGGCTTCCATAAAAGCCGGTGGAATAGGCGCATCGGAATTTAACATCTCGTTGTACATTTCCGTCCATCGCGGTGCCATTTCGTTGCGAAATTCTCGATAAAATTCAGCAGGAAGCCCATCAATGCCTGGGGACCGATTCAACGCACCTTGTGCGATCGCATCATGTACTTCCTCACAGCTAATGGCATCCAGTAAGGTTTCCGCGGCTTCCACCGTCAGTGTACGGGAGACATGCGTGGCTATACGGTCGAGGTCATCGACAGGGGCTGCTTCTTCCTGATAGATGTGTTGGTAATGGTCGACGAATGCGGAGACATTGTCCGCTTGACGCGTCACTCTTCGGTGTTCGCGGGTAATTAACTCCCGTACCAAAACGCGTCGTCGGTGCTTTCGTTCATTCATGACGTGGTGCATGGAAGGAATCTCGTGCCTTATCGTATCGTGACATCTGGCGCGCACCATGGTTCCCTGAAGATGTTTCCGAGCTAAAGCCACTAGTTTAGCTTTTATCCTTTTGCGTTAGATCCAGATGTCCTGTCCCGGCGGACCATCATCCAGGTCGCGCAGTGCTGCAAAATAAAAGTCGGTCGTACGGTGGCGACATTCTGCCATCTCCCTGCTGTATGAGATGAACGTGCGGCGAAGCGCCGGTTTAGCACAAGTCAGCCACCAATCAAGCTTCGTCGCATACCTTCCAACCCTTCGCTCACACATCGTCCATGTCTCAAGGATCCGTTGACGGCATTCAGGATCATGTAGATGTTGAATGTTTAGTTTCCACGGGGCCTTACTGTTCTACACCTCTCTACGGGGAAGAAGTACCGTACAGATGTAAGCGCTGCGATCGGAAAATGCCAATGGACAGCGTTCCGCGTCCTGGACATCATTTGCATGAGTCCGTGAGATATAAATGCGATCTAATCTGCTCGCCGAATGACTTGTCACATAGGTGTATCCCAGTGCATCTCCATGTCGTAATTCCCACGTGTCACTAAGTACAAGGTCGTTGACAACGATTCGCAACTCCTGGCTGTTGTTTGCTTGCGGCCATTCGTCTTTCTGGTTGAGAACACAGTTGAAATCTCCACCAATTATTACACACTCATAACGTCCATGGAATAGTGGAGCAATGTCTTCTGCATAAAATCGCTCTCTTTCCTGCCGCCGATTATTGCCCGACGGTGCATAAAGATTGATGATGCGTGTCCCAAACGTCGTGAAAGCCATTCCCCTGGCCGGCGGAAGATAAGACACGTTTTCCACTGGGAAGCCATCTCGCACGTAAGCTGCCACCCCAATCCCATTGTGATCTCCATGTGACGAATAGGATTGGTAGCCTGCGATGTATGGGAGTGCAGCTATGAGGACTTCCTGCAGCAAATCAATATCCACATCAGATGCCCAAATCGTTTCCTTCGGTAGGTGTATTTTGGCCGGTGAACGCACGTCATTTATATTTAGCGTCACAATACGGTTCGCATGGCGTTGAATCCCACTCTGTCGAGGCGCAACAACATCTCCCTGCATCGGCGCTGGGGACTGAGTTAGAAGACGTTCTCTCGCCCCTCTCCCTTTACCTCCAGCAATTATTAGGCCGTCTTTGTGAGTGCCGGCTGCTTCTGTATGAAGTCCGGCGCCTCCTCAATATCGTCATACCACATCTTTTCAGGCTGTGATATATTCGTGTCCATAGCCATAGTATCTGCGTCTGGAGAGCCAACTGGCTGTGATTCCTCTTCAGCATCACCACGTCCCGGTACCGTCAATGTGACAGACCGCTGTGGGTCTGATCGAACAGTTCCCATTGCCTCATCCTGTTTCGTAGAGGCTCTCGTGTCGTCTTGGTCCACAGGCACATCGTCGTCGGGGCAAGGGGAGTCATCCCGAGGAGATGTCGTGCGACGCCGCCGTTTCCTCCTTTTCGGGGAACGTTGTTTGCGTGACCTTCCTTCCGTGTCCTCAGATTGTAGGGAATCACGGCTGCCCGACAGAAAAGCATCCGTAGTCCCATCGTTGTACTTGGCGGGAGTTCGGTCGAAACTAATGTTGTCGTCTCAGAGTGCGTTCCAGACGGAACAGCATCCGTAGTGGTTTGAACTGTTTCGTGTACTATCGGTGTGCTTGGTGGGAGTTCGGTCTCATCTGATGTTGTCGCTGTAGATTGTATGCTCGATGGAGCAGCATCCTCTGTCATCCCGACGTCTGCGACAAGGTTTCGGAGAGTGCCATCTTGATCTTCCACCGGGGCTGTGTCCTTTCGGTCATCAGCGGACGCAGTGAGGGCTTTGGCATAGGTGATCGGTAGTACTGTCATTGCCGGCGACGGCTCCCGCACATCTGAAGGCAGTTGCGTAATCCGCCGTTGCATACAGTTCGACCTGAGGTGTCCCTCCTGGCCACAGCCAGAACATGTACGTGGTTGACCATCGTAAATCACCACCGCCCGACAACCACCAATGGTCAGATAGGACGGTACATGTTTCTGAAGATCAATAGTGATCTGTCGTACTTCGTTAAGAACGGGTACGTGGCGAATTGTGTCCAGCGTCCTGCCGTGTGACCATGTACCGTGCCGTATGGCTTAAAAGCCTCGATAACTTCTTCAGCCGGGAGCTCAAATGGCAGCTCAAAAACTCGTATTGTCCGTATACCCAGACCAGCATGTTCTACAGTTACCGTGCCGACATTCCCGTCACTGTGGCAAAATCGGAGACCTGCTTTTGTCGCCTGTAGAATTCTCTCACACGCCGCGTTATTTACCATCTTAACATGCACCGTGGGACCAACGATTGACAGGTGAATTCCGACAATATCGTTTGGCGGTATCTTGACTTTCTCTCGAATGAATCGTTTCACTGCTAAAGCCTTTGGTCGTTCGTAGTCTTTGCAGAAAATGAATCGTAAAGTAGTTTTCCTGTACTTGTTCGCCATGATCCTTGTTACTAGCCCTCGCGCAGACCAAGTCCACAAGTAAACAAACACTCGCGCACGCCGCACAGGCGGAAGTATCGGACCTCCGCTTAGCACGGCCGCTAGCGCCGAACGTACCGACTGGGCTACCCAAGCACGACTCACGCCCCGTCCTCACAGCTTTAATTCCTCCAGTAACTCGTCTCCTACCTTCCAAACTTTACAGAAGTTCTCCTGCGAACCTTGCAGAACTAGCACTCCTGAAAGAAAGGATATTGCGGAGACATGGCTTAGCCACAGCCTGGGGGATATTCCTAGAATGAACGCAGTTTTAATCTGCCAGGAAGTTTCAACAAATATTTCAGTCGTTCGGGAGAGTTCCCGTGCATGCACATCTTCTCATTTGGCCGTAACTATAAATCTGTCATATATTGAGCGATATTTTCTACGTGCAACCCCTCTCCAAGTTTTAAATGTGCTTCATTGTTGAACACGGCAGAATCATTAAGAATAGGGAATTTCTTAACATATTTATTAAATTATCTGTGGCTCGAACTCACAAGGTCTGTTGCTGTTGACTGGTGAGATTCCGGTGGTAGCAGAACCGGGTAAGTTTTCTACAGAAGAATAAGAAAGCACGTACTCCAGGGGTGCCAAAGAAAACACTTGCTCCAGGCGAAGGGTAGTGATCATTTACTAGAGCGGTGTCAGAGCGAGCACTTGGTCAGCAGACCTCAGACGCCATGGCTGTACTTCTCGGCCATTACTGCAACCATCCTCTGTTCTCGTATAGGACTAAAGTG
The DNA here is from genome assembly GCF_023897955.1 of Schistocerca gregaria. NCBI lineage: Eukaryota > Metazoa > Arthropoda > Insecta > Orthoptera > Acrididae > Schistocerca > Schistocerca gregaria. The sequence goes on from NC_064926.1 coordinate 41,429,244, forward strand.
GGAAGTATGAGCCATATTTGCATAGACAGGGACGAGGTGAGTGCAAGGTTTCGTTTTGCTGATCTAACCCTTACAGTTAGCTATCTGCAGCCACTATGGACTTACGCGCGAATAGTGGTGTTTTTTCATGCTTTTCCGAGTCTTTTCTTTTGCCCATTAATTTATTTCATAATCATTGGTCATATTCACGAGCACAGTTCTATATCGTTTGCATCAACGCTGTCGTACATATTTTTAATCCGTTGTTCCCTTGATCATTGATTGCATTCTTGATGCTGCGAATAAAACTTTTTGATGTCTTTTACCGGTAAATCAGGGTTTTAGAGTGTTCCTTAGTTTCTTTTAGTAATTTGATGCATCTCGTTGCCAATATCTCTGCGTGAGGTGCGGTACCCTATTTCATGCTTAACTCCGGCCACCCCTGGTAATTTAATCAGACCATGTACCACATTGATTTATTTTAGTTTTAGTAGCTTGTGGAGAGTCGTCTACCACTGTAGGTCACCAGGGACCAGTTCTGTAGTATCTCAGGGACATGCTAAATGGTCAACTGACACCTCTCACCGGGAGGCCGACTCGGTCGCAGGTTCCAATCCTGCCTCAGGCATGTATGTGTGTGATGTCCTTAGGTTAGTTACGTTTAAGTAGTTCTAAGTTCTATGGCACTGATGACCTCAGAAGTTAAGTCGCGTAGTGCTCAGAGCAATTTGAACCATTTTTTGACACCTCTCAAGGTGGCAGTTTTTGTGAGGACAGCTGTAGAGCTAGCGTTTTTCAGTATGGTTCACATGGCCCTTTTGTTTGAAGCCGAGAGCAAGGCCTAACCGAGAGGCTCAGATGATTCTGCGGCGATCTTGCATCATGATTTTTCGACCACCCCTATCGAGTAGAGAATTAAGAGAGTTACAGTACACCATTGGTCATGTGTATGTTACAGCGAAGTGGCTACAAATTGATAAAATTTGGTTGAAGGTAAATGTTAAAGGTGCATGTAACATGGTAGCTGGAACCGTTTTTAGATACCATGCCTCAGAAACAGTAGTGGCGGAATATTCAGGAAAAACTTGGAGAATGTTGTGTTTAAATTTACTAGTCATGTTACGGGAATGGGGAGAGATTTCAACTTACGGTCTATGGATTGGGAGACTAAGATGGTTAGGGTGGGTAGTATTGACAGGGAATCGACTGAAATTGTTGTAAATGCCTACCCGAAAATTATGTAGATCAGTTACTCAGAGAACCTGCTCATGGTAGTAACATCTTACATCTCATGGTTACTAATAGCCCCATACATTTTGATTCAGTTAAGGAAGAACAAGGAATCAGTGATCATAAGGCCGTCAGAGCATCATTCAGTTCAGCTGTAAATAAGAATATAAATAACGCCTGGGAGATATTTCTGCTTCGCGCATGCAAAAAAAAAGGGGGGTATTCGGGTAACCATATCGGTCAATTTCAAACATTTATCTCTGAGACCGAAAACGTTCGGCATAAATGAAGGAAGTTGAAAAGTATTAGGCAGGTATGGGACAGGTATTAGAGAAATATGAGCCGAGCACTGATGTGATGGATGAGAAGACGCGCCGTGGTTGAAGAGCCTTGTTAGAAAGCTGCTACGAAAGGAAAGAGAACATGTCAGATTCAAACGAATGCATAGCCTCGCAGAAAAACCTGAACGATGTATGTGTAGATGAAACCAATATCAGCATAAAAAAAGCCAAGCGTCAAGCGTTTAGTGAATTCAAAAATAAAATTCAATCTACGGATGTCAGAAAATCCCACAGAGTTCTGGCATGATTTTAAATCAGTAAACGGATTACTGTCATGCGTGCAGACACACATAAAGGCGTCGAAACGGAGGATGGCAGGGAGAAGGCTGTAGTATATTTCTTTTGTTTTCCAAAAGTGTTTCAGTGAGAAAGACCGTACTGCAGCACATCCTTTAAACTACCGGAAGAACGTCTGCATGACACATATCGAAATAAGTAGCCATGGAATAAAGAATCAGCTAAAGTCGTTCAACAGAGGGAAGGTCAGTGAACCTATGGTATACCTACGCGACTCTACACTGTCTGTACGATAGAATTTGCTCCTCTTCTAACAGCAGTCGCTGGAGGAGAGAGACTGTTTTAGAGACCGGAAATCTCGTCTGTAGAAACCAGTGAAACTCAGTCCGCTCAGTTCTTGCACGAGATCCACAAACAGTAGGTACAGGCGCCCAGATTGATGTCATGTTCCTTGACTTCTAGAAGGCTTTCTGTACAATCCCGCACGGCCCCCAGATGTACAAAGTACGAGCGCACGGAATATCAGGCCACCTGTGTGAGTGCACTGATCAGACCCTGGTAAACAGTGAATATAGCATGTCATTCTTAACGGAGAAAAATCTTCAGACGTTTTAATAACTTCGTGCTGGACCCAAGGGAATAATACAGGGTCATTACTTTTCACAATAAATATAAATGATTTAGTGGATACCGTGAAAAATTTCGTATGACTTTTCGTACATGATGCGGTTGTATGGAACAGAAACGCCAGAGAGTTGTAGCGAAATGCAAGTAGATCTGGAGAGGATGAGAGTTTGTTGTAGTAATTGGCAGTAGACCCTCAACTTAAACTAATGTAGAGGATAAAACGGAACGACCACATGAAAATAATCGCGGGCAAGGCAGATCCCATACCAAAATTCATTGGAAGGATGCTCAAGACGAGTTGTCCAATCAAGTAGTCACTCTAGAATCTCAGCTAAAAAATACTGATAAAGGAATGTAAACAACTGCTGCATATTTCGTCATCGGTTCCTGCTACGTATAGCTCACAAAAAGGACTATGAAGATAAAATTAGGGAGCTCACATGATGGCTTACCAACAACCATTTATCCACCAACCATTCGCGACTGGGACGGGAAACAGTTTTAAATGACATTGGTACCCTAGCACACACCCCAAAACGTGGCTTGCGGAGTATAAGTGTAGACGTAGAGCAGAGAAGATGCCTCGCCTGTTGAGACTAGGGCCGATCTTCCTCAAAGGTCTGGACAAGAACAGAAGGTGAGTTGCTGGTCATTGGCTTGTCCAACGATAGACGGGTGATGGAGCCCATTAAGGAATCAGCGGGCAGGTCGCGATGTAAGGCGATTTTCCACTCTGTTTTGAGAAGGCTGTCTCCTAGTTTGATGAGACGGATGAGACTGATCGAACGAGTAAGATTCTTACTTCGAAAACAAGATCGGGGATAAGATTTCGTGCAAGTGTGTATCCTACAGGCCGTCCTCACAATTATTGCAGCTAGTGGGGAGACAGAGAGAGTGAGGGGGTGAGTGTGTGTGTGTGTGTGTGTGTGTGTGTGTGTGTGTGAGAGAGAGAGAGAGAGAGAGAGAGAGAGAGAGACAGAGAGAGAGAGAGAGAGAGAGAGAGAGAGAGAGAGAGATACAGAAGGGAATGAGGTAGCACTATAAATTTCTGGGATTTTCGTATATACAAATACAGTACATGAGAACGTATTCTTACTAAGATAATGATAATTTCCTTCCATCACGTATATACGTTCCCCTGGTTGTTAATGAAGAACCTTTGTTCAGTTCAGCTCCTAATACAGAAAACATTTCGAGACGAAATGCCAAGCAAGTTATTCGCTTTCTGAGCTTTGGACATCGACATCTGGCAAGGCAGTTTGTAATGCATCCACACAGACATTCCGAGTTGAAGATATTTGTAGTGTAAAATGTCATAACTTGAACAAAGTTAAGTTATGTCGATTCAGGCTACAGACAATTTTTAGGTAAATAAACCCAAGCCGTTTTCGTCCTTGTTTGTTTCAAGGATATAGACCTTTACGAGCCTCTTTCAACTTTGTAAGCTCCGTGCCTGCACTACATTATAGGTAAACGTTTAAATAAGCAACAACGCTTTCACTCTGAATTAAAGGAGATTTATTCATATAGTACTGGGCTTTTAACAGCTTCGGCTGTTTTATGTTCTGGAGCGTCATTAGTAAACAGGACTCTTCATACTGTCAGCATGATGAACTTAATACTCTGTAGTGAGTTGTTTCAAATGTTAATTCAAAGAAAACCGATATCCCTACATATATGACAGAAATACGAAGAAAAAAGTAGTTTGTGAAGCCTATTATGGCACGGAAAGGTGGTATTGGTAAGTAAGAGTTCAACGTTTCGTCAACAGCGTCATCATTAGATGACAGAACCCCATCTCACATAGTGAAGGCTGCGTGCAAGAGCCGAATATGGAGCATTCCACATTCTGGTATTATTCTAAAGAGCTTTATGAGTACCGCGAGAATAGTAAATTGCAGCTAATGACAACGTAGACAAATAGTTATTACTCATAACATTAGTAATGCATTGCTTATTAACCTATGCTGTTTTTAATACTATCCACTTGCAACGTAAAATTTAATTCACTTTGCTTGTAGCATTATTCGGTAAAAACTACTGTACCAATTTGTATTATTACCTATGGGCACCACGTAATTGTGCAACACTTGTATCTCCTCTCCATCAAAAAGAATACGCATAGGAGATGTGTCTTCATTATGTCCGACAGCCAGAAGAATATCGTGGAACGTAGCTCGAAACATTGTTTTTCTATAATATTCTCTCTTCAGTCGCATACCTGTGTTCTGCAGTCTTAGATTTGTCAAAGCTAAAGTTTAGAAACTCAATCCCCGCAGTCTCCTGTTTTCTCTCCATTTAGTGTCAGCAAAAGCGCTTTACATGTTTCTGCCAATCATCACCTGAAGTGTTATGCTGCAAAATTCACATTGTAATTGATTTCGTAATATTTTATTTGCGTACAGATAGTTATTTTGCAGTACGAATAAAGTATATGTGGTTATATTTTTACATTGCAGTAGCTGTTTCCGATTCAACATAGTTAGAAACAAATTTGTGGTCGGTTTTTTTTTTCGTTTTCCATTATTCAGGAAGCGAACAAAATTAAATACATCTCTTTATATGCATAGATACACCTACAGCGTTGCCACCATCGTGTTTTCGAGGGTGTTTTGTTTCTGTGGAATACTGAATCTGTTATTTACACTTATTCGTTTTTCGTATTTATACGTCTGTGTTTATTTTTCTAAATTAAGAGGCGAGTGCTACGTGCTATCGTATTTTGTTGCCGTATGACAGTCACTGCACAATTTAAAGAGTGGTTGCTCATTAGAATGCTATTTTATAAACGTACTAAGTAAATGTATATTGTACACGATATATATTTGATAAAACTGCACACTATAGAGATACAGAACAAGCACAGAAAGGAACTTACACAACTCGCTGCGTAATGGACACAAATACTCGACGTATAGAAAGAACACCCGCCATCAACCACAATTAACTTCATAAGCCCAAAACGTACAGTTGAAGTCACGTCCTATATATCATAACACATGTACAACCCATAGTGTTAGAAAAGAAAACGAATTATTATTAATGAAGTCAAAAACATTAGACCGCACACAAAGAAACGATTGTGATCACTCAAATTATTAAACATTAATTCTTCGAGAAATTCCTAAAAAGATGGGAAACACGATGTAACAAAAGCAGATAAGCGAAAGAGAATGGAGCTGAATAACAGGCAACGTCTCACACAGAGAAGTGAGAATCTTATTTAGAGAGACTACATCAGTTTCTTAAAATCGGAGCCTGCTCACAAATTCCAATTTCAAAAAAGAGACACAATCAACACGATTTATTACCGAGAAAAACAACAGCCAGAGCAAAAGAATCCAAATGTGGCGCCCTCGGATTCCAACTGAAAACATATTAGCCAAACTCAGCAACAGTTAAATATAGCGGCAAAAGGGCGAGGGGGGGGGGGGGGGGAGGGGAGGTAGGGGAGGTAGGGGAAGTCTTCCAACCGACATCGTCGCACGACTTTTATTAAAAAGATAAAATAAAAAAATCATGATATAATCTGAGCCCAGTACAGTATAGCTGACATATGAAAGATGTAAAAATCACAAGCGCGGAAATAATTTTGCTTTTCGATGGGGAATGACCTTATATTGCGAAGAATTCTGAAAGCCGACAGGCAATTCCTACTACGACACATTTTCTTTTTGTCGGTGGGAACCTTTTCGAATCAAGTCCATCAGACTGTCGATTACTAGAATGAGACATTTTATCAAGAGTGTCCACTAACTACGTGGAAACGAAGCTAGGCTGCGCAGTGGTGAAGACTCTGGACATACATTCGAGAGACGGCGGCTACAATTCCTATTCGCCCGTCCACGTCGGAGTTTTCCGTCTTTCACTAAACTGATTAAGTAAATTGCAGGGAAGGCTCCAACGAAGATGACACAGCTAATTTCCCATTCTTTACCAAACTGAACTTGTGATCCGTTTCTTATGACTTCGGCGTCGATGCTACACTCAAATGGCATGGTTCTTCGTTCTTAGAAATTTTTCGATTCGCATTACGTAACAGAGCCGACTAAACTTAGTCTCGGCAGGAAAATGTATGTTTAAAATTCGTAAAAGATATGTTGTAATGTGTATTCCTTTGACATGTTATAGTATCTAAAGACCGAGAAAAGCTGATGAAAACCAGGTCACAGTCAGAGATGCTCCATAACCAGAGATGCTCCATCACCAGAGATGCTCCATCACCAGAGCGAGTGGGTATTAGCGCGAGTCAGCGACGCTACAACTGCTGCAGCTGGTCACCAGAAACCTTACCGAATGCCACGAAGAATGAACTTAACATGTACAAGGGATAATCACCGTTCTAAGATTGTTCGACAAATGGTTCTTAGCGCCGGCCGCAGCGGCCGAGCGGTTCTAGGCGCTTCAGTCTGGAACCGCGCCACCGCTACGGTCGCAGGTTCGACTCCTGCCCCGGGCATGGATGTGTATGGTGTCCTTAGGTTAGTTAGGTTTAAGTAGCTCTAAGTTCTAGGGCAGTGATGACCTCAGACCTTAATTCGATCCTCGAGGAAGGAAGCCTGAGTAGTCGCTGTTATGACGCAGACGGGTAACGGTTGGTAGTAGTGGCGTATAACAGTACACTGGCGTGTAATGATTTGATTTTGAATTTTCGTTCGTCATCAGTAATAACACACTCCGATAAGTTAATTTAAAATAGTTTTTCAAGATTCGGCAGCGAGTTTTGAGGTCGGGAGTTCAATCGATTGGATTAGTACTGAGCAGTGTTGCTGTCTGCGTGGCAGCCCAACGTGGTTACTATATGAGCGCATGAGAATTTAGATTCGGAAAACAGCTAGGTGAGCGTCCGTGTAACGCTACACACTGTGGCTTAAAAGTACAGAAATACCGTACGCGATTATATGGTAGATCTTTTGATGAATTTTGAAGAATAGTTAGTCGTACCGGCTATTAGATATCGCGGAGCTTTCTCTTCTTTAGTTAGGGATTTATGTGAATGCTGGAGAACACATCCATTATCTTTCCAACAGTTTGGAGAGTTTGAAGTATGGCGTAGAAGGTGACACAGCTGATATAATAGTGGGTGTAAGGAAATACGGAATGAGTATCGGCCAATTAATATTATTGCGTGTGCTAAAGTGTTTGAACAACGCTTGAGAACCCCACGATCACCTACTGAGGTGAGACTTGTAGTTTTGAGGTTCGGACGGCGCAACTTTACGTCATTGTACTTTAATACACTGTACCAAATACTAAAAGGTATCAGATAGATTATATAATTTTAAGACAGAGATTTAGGACCCAGGTTAAAGTAAGACATTTCCAGGGGCAGATGTGGACTCTGACCACAATCTATTGGTTATGACCTGTAGATTAAAACTGAAGAAACTACAAAAAGGTGCTAATTTAAGGAGATGTGACCTGGATAATCTGACTAAACCAGAGGTTGGAGAGAGTTTCAGGGAGAGCATAAGGGAACAATTGACAGGAATGGGGGAAAGAAATACAGTAGAAGAAGAATGGGTAGCTCTGAGGAATGAAATAGTGAAGGCAGCAGACGATCAAGTAGGTAAAAAGACGAGGGCTGATAGAAATCCTTGGGTAACAGAAGAAACATTGAATTTAATTTATGAAAGGAGAAAAAATAAACATGCAGTAAATGAAGCAGGCAAAAAGGAATACAAACGTCTCAAAAATGAGATCGACAGGAAGTGCAAAATGGCTAAGCAGGGATGGCTAGAGGACAAGTGTAAGGATGTAGAGGCTTATCTCACTAGGGGTAAGATAGATACTGCCTACAGGAAAATTAAAGAGACCTTTGGAGAAAAGAGAGCCACTTATATGAATATCAAGAGCTCAGATGGAAACCCAGTTCTAAGCAAAGAAAGGGAAAGCAGAAAGGTGGAAGGAGTATATAGAAGGTTTATATAAGGGCGATGTAATTGAGGACAATATTATGGAAATGGAAGAGGATGTAGATGAAGACGAAATGGGAGATAGGATACTGTGTGAAGAGTTTGACAGAGCACTGAAAGACCTGAGTCGAAACAAGGCCCTGGGAGTAGGCAACATTCCATTAGAACTACTGACGGCCTTGGGAGAGCCAGTCATGACAAAACTATACCATCTGGTGAACAAGATGTATGAGACAGGCGAAATACCCTCAGACGTCAAGAAGAATATAATAATTGCAATCCCAAAGAAAGCAGGTGTTGAGAGATGTGAAAATTACCGAACTATCAGTTTCATAAGTCACAGCTGCAAAATACTAGAGCGAATTCTTTACAGAGGAATGGAAAAACCGGTGGAAGCCGACCTCGGCGAAGAGGAGTTCGGATTCCGGGGAAATGTTGGAACACGTGAGGCAATACTGACCCTACGACTTATCTTAGCAGAAAGATTAAGAAAAGGCAAACCTTCGTTTATAGCATTTGTAGACTTAGAGAAAGCTTTCGACAATGTTGACTGGAATACCCTCTTTCAAATTCTGAAGGTGGCAGTGGTAAAATACAGGGAATGAAAGGCTATTTACAATTTGTATAGAAACCAGATGGCAGTTATAAGAGTCTAGGGACATCAAAGGGAAGCAGTGGTTGGGGAGGGAGTGAGACAGGGTTGAAGCCTCTCCCCGATGTTATTCAATCTGTATATTGAGCAAGCAGTAAAGGAAACAAAACAAAAATTCGGAGTAGGTATTACAATTCATGGAGAAGAAATAAAAACTTTGAGGTTCGCCGATGACACTGTAATTCTGTCAGAGACAGCAAAGAACTTGGAAGAGCAGTTGAATGGAATGGACAGTGTCTGGAAAGGAGGATATAAGATGAATATCAATAAAAGCAAAACGAGGATAATGGAATGTGGTAAAATTAAATCGGGTGATGCTGAGGGAATTAGATTAGGAAGTGAGACAGTTAAAGTAGTAAAGGAGTTTTGCTATTTAGGGAGTAAAATAACTGATGATGGTCGAAGTAGAGAGGATATAAAATGTAGACTGGCAATGGCAAGGAAAGCGTTTCTGAAGAAGAGAAATTTGTTAACATCGAGTATAGATTTAAGTGTCAGGAAGTCATTTCTGAAAGTATTTGTATGGAGTGTAGCCATGTATGGAAGTGAAACATGGACGATAAATAGTTTGGACAAGAAGAGAATAGAAGCTTTCGAAATGTGGTGCTACAGAAGAATGCTGAAGATTAGATGGGTTGATCACATAACTAATGAGGAGGTATTGAATAGAATTGGGTAGAAGAGGAGTTTGTCGCACAACTTGACAAAAAGAAGGGACCGGTTGGTAGGACATGTTCTGAGGCATCAAGGGATCACAAATTTAGCATTGGAGGGCAGCATGGAAGGTAAAAATCGTAGAGGGAGACTAAAAGATGAATACACTAAGCAGATTTAGAAGGATGTAGGTTGCAGTAAGTACTGGGAGATGAAGAAGCTTGCACAGGATAGAGTAGCATGGTGAGCTGCATCAAACCAGTCTCAGGACTGAAGACCACAACAACAACCAAATGTTTTCTATAGTTTGATGCAGTTAGGGCAGAGAACGATTCTATCAAGAACCATTTAAAGGAGGGACGAACGATGGTTATCTTTTACAATTCAAGTGCTATAATTGATGTAGCAACTTCAAGGTGTAGTGGGTACTCGAACGTGAACGCCTCAAGTGGTCTGAATTTTGCTAAAAACTTGAAATAGAACACAAAGTGGCGGTGACACTTAGGTTTTTCGTGTTTGTTTTTCGTTTGTTTTCGCAATTCGAAGGGGGGTAGGTCACAAACAGCGCTTGAACCAACCAGTATAAACTGTGACCATTGAGATTTTCAAGATAAAAAATAAAGTTGTTTAATTATGTGAAAGTTTGGAACTGTGTTCTGCGTACGTCATTTGTCGTGCAGAGAAAGTACTAAAGAAAGTTTTCATTCATTTAGTAAAGAGAAAGAACGATGATTTTTTTCAGAGTTGCTCTAGGGAAAGTTAATCAAAGTAAAGTTAATCCCATATATTGGATTTGCAAGGGCCAAGAATATAATATTACGTAAACGTAGGCAACCAAAGAATTAGCTATACGTTATTTGAGAAATATACAGGGCGAGTCACTAACTATTGCCACCTAGAATAACTCCTAAAGTATGACAGTAGCTGTAATGTTTGTGGGACAAATGTTGCGTGGGACAACGGGGACCACAATAGGACGTTGGTTTTTTGTTGCTAGGTGAGGAAGCTTTGAGATACGAAGGTCAGCTTGATCTTTTTAAATGGGATGCTATAGTTTGGTATTTATTTTCTGAGAGCGGCTATCGACACGAATTGAATGATGTGTAACAGTAAGGCATTTGAAGGTCAAAAAAGTGGCACGAACGTCTTTTCACAGAAGGTATCCGAAATGATGATCATTGGTATCAATGCAGGACTGCAATCTTCTTATCTCGTGTTGAATGGTATTCCTAACCACTTATCAAAGCGTATGCTCTGACAATTCTCTTTCGTATATCGTGCAAATAGTAAATATCCGCTGAATACGGCGTATCCATCTAACGTGCCATTTACGTGTAATCACCATTCGATGGTGTTGCAATACAACACTAGTAGGAACGGTGAGACTAATATCGTCGAGTCAAGATAATGTCAATGATGTATTGCTTCGAAGAACAAGTCGTTATGCTTCTCATTTACGGAGAATGCCAACGAAATTCAGTGACAGCTGAAAGATGTCCTCAATGTACTAACCCTACACGTCGTACATTTAAATATGTGTATGATAAATTGAGAACAACTGGATCTTTAACGCATCCGAAACGTATCCGGCAAAGGAAACTTACTAGCGAGAAAACGGAAATTGATCCTCTTGCCACTGTGGTTCGAGATCCTTGTGTTAGTTCGCGTCAAATCGCAAGGGAATGTGGCACGAGCCAGAGTAGTAGTGTTCGTGTTCTGCATCGCCATAAATATCATCCTTACCATACCAGTCTCCACCAAGAAGTACGGATTATATGCGTCGCATTGAATTCTGCCGATGGGCTCAACTCCAGACTCAGAGGGATGACACAGTTCTTCATTTGATTTTATTTATTGACGAGGCTACATTCACGAACCATCGAAATTTTAATTTGCATAACATGCATTATTGGGTAACTGAAAATCCATGTTGGCTGTGGAAAGTTGCATACCTAAAACCATGGTCGGTGTATGTATGGTGTGGGACTCTGGAGGACAGAATTATAGGCCACTATTTCATCGAAGGAAATCTTAATGGTAGAAAGTACACCACATTCCTGGAAGAAACATTAGGTCTGTTATTGGAAGGAATACCTTTTGGAACTAGGAACAGAATGTGGGATCAACACTAGGGGGTGTCCGGCACATTTTTCGCTGATGGCTAGAAATGAGTTGCAGAGACAATTCCCAAATCGTTGGATTGGGAGCGGAGGAGATGTGTCGTGGGCAGACTTGACGCGTCTGGATTTTTTCTTGTGGGGATTCGTATAAGACATTATTTATAAAGACGTTCCAACCACACCTGAAGACCATGTGCTTCAATAAGTGCCGATGTGGTAAGGAATACCATTCAGTCCATCATAAGAATGGAGATCATTTCGAACACCTCCTGTAAATGGACGCTCATCGCATCTTTTTGACCTTCGTTGACTTTCAAAGACCTTAGTGTTACACATCATTGGATTCGTCTCGATAGCCGCTATAAGGAAATACGTACGTACCAAACTACAGCATCGCATACAAAAAAAAAGAAAAACGTTGACCTCCATATCTCTGAATCGACCCCACTTAGCAATAAAAAACCAACGTCATATTATGAGTCAGTTGTTCCATGCAGCTTTTGTATCACAAACTTTCCAGCTGCTATCATACTTCCGGAGTTATTCTTGGTGTCAATAGTTACTGACTCACCCTTATAATAATAACAGTATTGAGTCGGACGTGACAAAAGATAGAATCTTTGGAAAGTAAAAGACAGTACAAATATTTAAAAAGAAGCAACATTACGAAAGAACAGGTTCACAATAGATTTGGAACATGGAAATAAAATGATGAATTCTCAGGCTGCGAATAACACAGTCGCTGGTTCGCAACAGGATGTAAATAAGAGGTGTTACTAATATCGTTGCTTCATCAGAAACTGACAGCATAAATATACATAATATTTCATGAAAATATAATATGTCCGTGCGATTGTTAAACAAGGTTATCTATGCTCTCATTCAACCGGAATAGTACGCTATTTATGTTTGTCAATTTGGTTTTTCACTAGAAGGACGTCGTTGTTTTATTTGTGCGAGTGCATATCCTATACGTAAGTTTAAGCAGACGAATGCATTGTGCTGGAATCAGCCACAGTGAAAGCTAGGTTTTGTTATCACCAGTAGTAAAAGTTTGTTAGTGGTAGTGGTGTATACTAAAGCTCAGCAGAGCTCGATAATAGAATATTAATTAACGCTGTTGTTGATATTAATTATACGTTACGTCGTTGTGTCAGTGTTGACGGCCGTTGTTTTTTTTTTTTTTTTTAAGTGAATAGTGCTGTTGGTTAATTTCATATCAGTCGATTGTAAGGTGTCAGGCAAATCCAACACCTTCCATAAAAACCCTGACACAATAAGCAAATCTAGTAGTATGTCATATAGCTCCGAATAAATCGTGACATTAAATTAACGAAAGTGATACGAGTAACGAGTGAGCAAATGGAATACCACAGACTAACACAAGAATGCCTAAATGCATGTCGTACCTTCCCACCATGAGACAGACGCAGTTCCGAGGGGAGAAACGAGAAAAGAAGCCGAGAGCAGAACCGTGTTAAGCTAGAAGGTCCTACGATAAGGGACGGACTGGACACCCACGTCGCCAGCCTACCGCTAAGACTACCACCCGCACGTTTTAGCGTGAGACTTTTTCGCGTCTCTGTTACGTCAAGGACCACCCATGTTAAAAGCTAGAGCCCTCCAGAAAAACAGTATAGATCTTACGATAACACAAAAAGGACCACTACCACCCGCAAGTTTTAGCGTGAGCCTTTTCGCGTGTCTCATACATTAGGACCATCCTCCAGCCCATGTTAAAAGATAGAGCCCTCCAGAAGAACAGTATAGATCTTACGATAACGCTAAAAGGACCACACCAGCTACAGGTTTTAGCGTGAGACGTTTTAGCTTCTCTGTTACGTTGCAAACTTTAAAAAACATTGCCCCACCACGAAAAGTATAACGTTTCCCATTGGATAGACAGATTTTTTGTAGGCGGAGCTTAAGGTTAACATTGAGACCCTGATTGGTCAGATGAAAATACAGCCAGATAGTTTTTTTTTTAACCAACTTCGGTAAATGTAGTAAGCAGAAGTTAGGAAGAGTTGCTTCCGAGATGGCGAGGTGAGCGGAGCTGTGCTGCCCGCCGCTGCCCTGACGCTGCCTAAACACCGACAAGGTAATGAACGCACGCGATGCCGCATTTTTGAGCGCATAAGGCTTCACTCAGAACTGCAGAAGTCTCATCTGTTACACCTCCTTTTTGCGTAATACTAGTGTCGATCGTAAATTAAAGCTCATTGTGTTCACATTTGCCACTTGAAGTAAAAATCTGAAACGCGATGATTTCTCTGTTATATAATTATTGAGAAGCCACATCAGCCACTGTAATTTACGACAAGTTAGATAAGTAATTAAAGATAATTGAGGGTCACTGTAGAACATGATACCATTCTAAAAAATTTTGACCACAGACAAGGCAGACCGCCAGCCGTGTCATGCTCTCTGAATGGCGTCATATGTATGTGGTATGGAAGTGCGGGGGCAGCACATCGCTCTCCCGGCAGTTGTCGTTCTAGGATACCTGGTGCTACTATCACACGTTCAAGAAGGTCCCCAATCAACATCACGAGGCCGAGTCCACCTGTTACAGACCTCCCACAAAGGAAAAATCGCTGAGAGTACCAGGAGTGTGTGTGTGTGTGTGTGTGTGTGTGTGTGTGTGTGTGTGTGTGTGTGTGTGTGGGGCATATGGGCGCTCAACGTCGAGGTCATCAGCGCCCTGACACACATTAAAAGGAACGAATGTGAACAGACGCAAAGAAAGCAGGAAAAGAAGGTAAATGCTACATAAGAAAGTAAAATGTCAGGAAAGGGAAAATATAGTAACAAGAATGCCACAGGAAATTGTCAATGGCTGGCCACATGCATAAATATGGGCGAACTTGTCACACAGTGAGCAAATGAAGATCCTCTGCCTAAAATCTTCGTAAAAACATTTGACATGGCATAGAACATTAAAACTTTAACCACATTCGTCTGAGTGTTGCCTAAAAGAGATGGCAGGTCCGCTGGCAAGTCAGCCGCGGCCCGCTGGTCAGAAAATAAAACACAGTCCAATAAAACGTGGCGCACAGAGACCTGAACGCCGCAAGCACCACACATTGGAGGGTCCTCACGCCGGAGCAGGAAGCCATGCGTCATAGGGCTGTGGCCTATCAGCAGCCGAGTGCGGAGAACCTCGTACCGTCGACGGGGCTGGAAGGAAGTACACCACACACACGTTGTGGGCTTGACGACACGGAGCTTATTGTCAGTCACTTCCAGCCACTCATCCTCCCACCGACGCATGACTCGTGAGCTCAACAGCGAGGTGAGTGCGTGCAAGGGGATAGCACACTGAGATACTTGTGGGGTGAGACACGCCTCCTTGGCTGCGAGACCTGCCCTTTCATTCCCAGCAATGCCGACATGCCCCGGAACCCAGCAGAAAGCCACCACCTTCCCCAGTCGCTGTAGTTGGAGGAGGCCATCCTGGATGGTCTGGACTATTTTATCTGCTGGATACAAACGTTGCAATGAGTGAAGGGCACTTAGTGAATCGGAACAGACAAGAAATTTAGGACAGGAAGAATGTCTCATCTGCTCCAGTGCCCGCAAGAGCGCAGACAATTCTGCATCAAAGACAGTAAAAGTCTGAGGCAGTCAGACCTTAAGGACACGATTCGGAAAAACAGAGCAACCGACGGAATCCCCCTGTTTCGACCCATCCGTAAAAACGGCTACATAGTCGTGGTGCTCAGATAAAATGGCACAAAATGCTGCATTAAAAACTGTGGCAGGAGTGCCATCTCTCTTGTACTGCAATAAATCTAAAATCACTCCGGGCCTGTTCAGTAACCAGGGTGGCAGGCGGTTAAGACCCAGGGCTTGGGGTGGTACAGACTCCACACCGAGGGACTCTAGCACACGTTGTACTCGGATCCCAAACGGCAACGTAGCCCGGCGACGGTGGGAGAAAAGGTGGACCAGAGGTGGCTGAGCAACAAGATGGTGAGCAGGCGAGGTTGGAGCTGCAAGAAACTTACAAGCCTGGCGCAGCAGCAGGAGCTGCCGCCGGATGGTAAGTGGCGGTTCCCCAGCCTCAGCACAGAGGCTGGGTATGGGACTGGTCCGATAAGCACCCGTGGCCAATCGAATCCCAGCATGGTGGACAGCGTCAAGGATCCGCAAATAAGACGGCCTCGCTGATCCATACACCCGTAGTCCAGCCGTGAACGGACAAAAGCCCGATAAAACTGAAGGAGACGCGCCCTGTCCGCTTTCCAAGACCCGTGGCTAAGGCACTTGAGGATGTTCAGTGCCTTCACGGTTCTAGCCTTCAAGTCTCGTTGGTGTGGCAGCCATGTCAACCTGGAGTCAAAACTTAGGCCCAGAAACCGCTCTGTGTCTCTAAAATGTAGGACAGTATCCCCCATGTGCAAGGCAGGCAAAGTAAAAAGACGACGAGAACGATTAAAATGAACACAAACACACTTATCGGCAGAAAACCGAAAACTCGTCTTTGCTGCCCACTCCTATAACCGTCGCACTGTTAGCTGCAACTGACGGCTCACGATTGCAAACACTGGAGGAGGAACAGAAAACAGCAAAGTCGTCCACAAATGAGAATCACTGTACTGGACTCATCACTGTAGACGTTATACTGTTGATGGCTTAAAACACTGCTCTGGGGGACACCGTTCTCTAGCTCAAAGCGATCAGACAGTGTGTTACTAACTCGGGTCGAAAAAAATCACTGAGACAGGACAGACTGAATGAAAAGCCCCATTGTGGCACCCACCATGCAAAAGACTGGCCCATCGCATTTTCAGACCATGAATCATACTTCTGCGACGTTACTCTCGCCCAGCAGCTGTGTGGCATAGTTGTGGTCTACATAAATGCAATGTCGACGACCTGACCACCCCAAACTGTCGCTTTATGGTCGAGGATGCGTGGGCACAAAGCTGCATCATTGCAATGCCTGTGACTCCACGTTATCTTGGTGGCTCTCCTGTGCAACGCCGACCCTTCATAAGACATTGATGAATTATGGTAAGGAAGTCAAATCGTGAACTAATACCCTGCATTTTGATTACTCAAGTCTTCCTGACCGTGCAACGATGTCATTCTCGCCAGCCTGGCAGACAGTGGTACACTGAACAAAGGCCATCACTTGGAAGCAACTGTAGCCTGATCGCGAATCTGTAATGGTCTACCTCAAGAACATCTGTCGATGTTCCGCCTCCTCCAGGAACTACAAAGCGACACACGGCTCTGATCCACGTCCTTACTGATGCGAAAGGCCACTATCGTGAGACCCAAAACACCATGGCGCATGCTCTCCACAATCATTTCACCAGATTGTATCGCATCCCATGGAACTGATCACATAGGTTGCACGGCTTACTACTCCAGGAAGACGTGACCATAGATGAAGTACTCGATGCTATGATTCATGGACTGAAAATGCGATAGCCTTTCTCAATTGCGTCATTACCGCTTTCGCAACCAGCACTAGCGATCGACTGTCCATGATGATCGACCAATCACGTTGTTCAACATTAATATGAAATACTTACACAGGTGCCGGCATCGCAAGAAGGTCGCACATTACAGCACACACTGCTATCAGACTTCCCTAGGAGGCGACAAAAATATCTGTATGGTCCTTTGCCATCACCGAGATGTGATAGCATTTGCTCACCACCAATGTCTGCCTGGTACCTTGGCATCGCTCGACTTTAGCCAGGCCTTGGACTGTGTTTCTTGAGCATATGAACTGCTCAGGCGGCATTATCACGATATTTTTGCACCTTTTGAGACAGGCGACCTCCAGAATGATGTGTAAAGGTCCCCTTACGTCGCTCCTAGTCATAGCACGATCTGTCCGGTAGGGCTGCCCCATTTCCACGATTTTATATACATCCTCTCTGTAATGCCTGCTCCCGGGACTGCACCATCATTTGGAAGGTATGACGTTGCACGGGCCTATGCAGACGACATAGTCCTTTATCTGTGCAGTGAGTATGAAGTTGGAGCAGCCCTGACTTGGCTGGCGACTTAGGGCGACGCATCAGGTAGCTCCCTCAACGTGTCGAAATGCAGGGTCAAAACAAAGAAATACACTCCTGGAAATTGAAATAAGAACACCGTTA
Organism: Schistocerca gregaria; assembly: GCF_023897955.1. Classification (NCBI taxonomy): domain Eukaryota; kingdom Metazoa; phylum Arthropoda; class Insecta; order Orthoptera; family Acrididae; genus Schistocerca; species Schistocerca gregaria. The sequence goes on from NC_064926.1 coordinate 41,447,121, forward strand.
ATTCATTGTCCCAGGAAGGGGAAACTTTATTGACACATTCCTGGGGTCAGATACATCACATTATCACACTGACAGAACCACAGGCACATAGACACAGGCAACAGAGCATGCACAATGTCGGCACTAGTACAGTGTATATCCACCTTTCGCAGCAATGAAGGCTGCTATTCTCCCATGGAGACGATCGTAGAGATGCTGGATGTAGTCCTGTGGAACGGCTTGCCATGCCATTTCCACCTGGCGCCTCAGTTGGACCAGCGTTCGTGCTGGACATGCAGACCGCGTGAGACGACGCTTCATCCAGTCCCAAACATGCTCATTGGGGGACACATCCGGAGATCTTGCTGGCCAGTCTAGTTGACTTACACCTTCTAGAGCACGTTGGGTGGCACGGGATACATGCGGACGTGCATTGTCCTGTTGGAACAGAAAGTTCCCTTGTCGGTCTAGGAATGGTAGAACGATGGGTTCGATGACGGTTTGGATGTACCTTGCACTATTCAGTGTTCCCTCGACGATCACCAAAGGTGTAAGGCCAGTGTAGGAGATCGCTCCCCACACCATGATGCCGGGTGTGGGCCCTGTGTGCCTCGGTCGTATGCAGTCCTGATTGTGGCGCTCACCTGCACGGCGCCAAACACGCATACGACCATCATTGGCACCAAGGCAGAAGCGACTCTCATCGCTGAAGACGACACGTCTCCATTCGTCCCTCCATTCACGCCTGTCGTGACACCACTGGAGGCGAGCTGCACGATGTTGGGGCGTCAGCGGAAGACGGCCTAACGGTGTGCGGGACCGTAGCCCAGCTTCATGGAGACTGTTGCGAATGGTCCTCGCCGATACCCCAGGAGCAACAGTGTCCCTAATTTGCTGGGAAGTCGCGGTGCGGTCCCCTACGGCACTGTGTAGGATCCTACGGTCTTGGCGTGCGTCCGTGCGTCGCTGCGGTCCGGTCCCAGGTCGACGGGCACGTGCACCTTCCGCCGTCCACTGGCGACAACATCGATGTACTGTGGAGACCTCACGCCCCACGTGTTGAGCAATTCGGCGGTACGTCCACCCGGCCTCCCGCATGCCCACTATACGCCCTCGCTCAAAGTCCGTCAACTGAACATACGGTTCACGTCCACGCTGTCGCGGCATGCTACCAGTGTTAAAGACTGCGATGGAGCTCCGTATGCCACGGCAAACTGGCTGACACTGACGGCGGCGGTGCACAAATGGCGCGCAGCTAGCGCTATTCGACGGCCAACACCGCGGTTCCTGGTGTGTCCGCTGTGCCGTGCGTGTGATCATTGCTTGTACAGCCCTCCCGCAGTGTCCGGAGCAAGTATGGTGGGTCTGACACACCGGTGTCAATGTGTTCTTTTTTCCATTTCCAGGAGTGTATATATAAAAAGGAACATGTGAAATTATATACAGTACACAGGTTTTAAAACGGCTCAGACTACATTCAGATGTTGATGGACTCGATCCAGCGGAGTGGCTCGTGGGAGGCCTGATGGAGCTTCTCAATGCCACCAGGGAAGCGTCTGATTAGACATTCATTCACAATGTGGCTCATTGTTTGGGTGTCACCACAGTCACACACACTGTCACTTGAAAAGTCCCACTTGTGCGTGTTGCATTTGCACCTATGCTCTTCAGTCCAATATCTGTTTAACCGCATCCACACCTCCTTTGGTTGGTGGAAGCCTGGAACTGGAACTGTTGGATTGTCTAAAAGTTTGTGGTTTCGGCTTCTTGCAGCTTGCCACTCACGTTTCCACTCTGGGTCGTGGTCGAATCCTGTGGGTAGCATTTGGATTCCCATTCCATATGCTAGTCTTCTAGATTTGAGGCGTTTCCTGGGCAGTGATAGCAAATCGTCATGAAGAGGGATCGAGTAGTTTGCAGAACCTTCCTGACAAAGGTTGTAAAGAGCAGCCTTTCGACGTAGGTTTGGTGGACACATGTTTGAAAGCACTGGTAGCCAGCAAGTAGGTGTGGACCGGACTGTACCACTCACTACTCTCATAACTGAGTTTAGTTGGACGACGTGTACTTTCGCTACGTGGGCGCTTCGGAGCCAGACTGGTGCACAGTGTTCTACAGCATAGTATACCAGTGCAAGGAGTGCTCCTCGGAGGACTGATGTGGTTGCTCCCGATGTACCGCCTCCCAGCTTTCTCACAAGGTTCACTCGTGTTTGTATCTTCTTGGCCAAGTTGGAAAGGTGCTTTTTGCTGATTGATAAGGGCCTACCAGAGAGAAGCATCGTCCCCCTTTAGCGTCGCCGCAATTATTCGATGCCTTAGCATTGAATTCACCGTCGATCCCCGCCGCTCAGCGACTATTAACAGTAGGCGTTTGGTACAGATCATCAGAGCAAGCCTTACAGATCACCAGCTATGAACCCTCGACATTACACATCATGTTCAATATATGAAAAACTATCATGTCTCCCGTATACCACACATTGCTCGGGTACTATCAGTCCCAACTCTACTGGCGCGATGTTTTTTGTTGGCATTGGGTTCTTTTATAAGCTCAGGGATGTTATTCATAGTGCAGTATGGCTCCCTCACTGTTCCACGGGACGATGGTGGGGCGGGACTAATTTGCATGCCGACCAGAGTTAAGGCGCTGCTCGTCAGCTCCCAACTAAGACTCTGGCATCGTGGCCGAAAGAGCCTCACTGGACTCCTATTCCAAGACGTCTTGCCGGTCTCCTTGTCCAGCCCAGTTTGGAATCGACCATTCCAGCCCCCTTTTATTGTATCTGATGATTTTTCCTGGACGTAAGGTGTTTCTAATGGTCTTTATTTCATACACGTTTGTTGTTGTTGTTGTTGTTGTTGCGTTCTTCAGTCCTGAGACTGGTTTGATGCAGCTCTCCATGCTACTCTATCCTGTGCAAGCTTATTCATCTCCCAGTACCTACTGCAACCTACATCCTTCTGAATCTGCTTAGTGTATTCATCTCTTGTTCTCCCTCTACGAGTTTTACCCTCCACGCTGCCCTCCAATACCAAATTGGTGATCCCTAGATGCCTCAGAACATGTCCTACCAACCGATCACTTCTTCTAGTCAAGTTGTGCCACAAACTTCTCTTCTCCCCAATCCTATTCAATACTTCCTCATTAGTTATGTGATCTACCCATTCTGTAGCACCATATTTCGAAAGCTTCTATTCTCTTCTTGTCCACACTATTTATCGTACATGTTTCACTTCCATACATGACTACACTCCATACAAATACTTTCAAAAATGACTTCCTGACACTTAAATCTATACTCGATGTTAACAAATTTCTCTTCTTCAGAAACGCTTTCCTTGCCATTGCCAGTCTACATTTTATAACCCTCTACACTTCGACCATCATCAGTTATTTTGCTTCCCAAATAGCAAAACTCCTTTACTACTTTAAGTGTCTCATTTCCTAATCTAATCCCGTCAGCATCACCCGACTTAATTCGACTACATTCCATTATCCTCGTTTTGCTTTTGTTGATGTTCATCTTATATCCTCCTTTCCAGACACTGTCCATTCCATTCAACTGCTCTGTCTCTGACAGAATTAGAATGTCATCGGCAAACCTCAAAGTTTTTATTTCTTCTCCATGGACTTTAATACCTACTCCGAATTTTTCTTTTGTTTCCTTTACTGGTTGCTCAATATACAGATTGAATAGCATCAGGGAGAGGCTACAACCCTGTCTTACTCCCTTCCCGACCACTGCTTCCCTTTCATGGCCCTCGACTCTTATAACTGCCATCTGGTTTCTGTACAAATTGTAAATAGCCTTTCGCTCCGTGTATTACCGCTGCCACCTTTAGAATTTGAAAGATAGTATACCAGTCAACATTGTCAAAAGCTTTCTCTAAGTCTAAAAATGCTAGAAACGTAGGTTTTGTCTTTCCTTAATCTTTCTTCTAAGATAAATCGTACGGTGAATATTGCCTCACGTGTTCCAGTGTTTCTACGGAATCCAAACTGATCTTCCCCGAGGTCGGTTTCTACTAGTTGTTCCATTCGTCTGTAAAGAACTCGTGTTAGTATTTTGCAGCTCTGGCTTATTAAACTGATTGTTCGGTAATTTTCACATCTGTCAACACCTGCTTTCTTTGGGATTGGTATTATTATATTCTTCTTGAAGTCGGAGGGTATTTCGCCTGTTTCATACATCTTGCTCACAAGATGGTAGAACTTTGTCAGGACTGGCTCTCCCAAGGACGTCATTAGTTCCAATGGAATGTTGTCTACTACGGGGGCCTTGTTTCCACTCAGGTCTTTCAGTGCTCTGTCAAACTCTTCACGTAATATCATATCTCCCATTTCATCTTCATCTACATCCTCTTCCATTTCCATAATATTGTCCTCAAGTGCATCGCCCTTGTATAGACCCTCTATATACTCCTTCCACCTTTCTGCTTTACCTTCTTTGCTTAGAACTGGGTTTCCATCTGAGCTCTTGATGTTCATACAAGTGGTTCTCTTATCTCCAAAGGTCTCTTTAATTTTCCTGTAGGCAGTATCTATCTTACCCCCAGTGAGATAAGCCTCTGCATCCTTACATTTGCCCTCTAGCCACCCCTGCTTAGCCATTTTGCACTTCCTGTCGATCTCATTTTTGAGACGCTTGTATTCCTTTTTGCCTGCTTCATTTACTGCATTTTTATATTTTCTCTTTTCATAAATTAAATTCAATATTTCTTCTGTTACCCAAGGATTTCTATTAGCCCTCTTTTTCTACTGTATTTCTTTCCCCCATTCTTGTCGATTGTTCCCTTATGCTCTCCCTGAAACTCTGTACAACCTCTGGTTTAGTCAGTATATCCAGGTCCCATCTCCTTAATTTCCCACATTTTTGCAGTTTCTTCAGTTTTAATCTACAGGTCATAACCAATAGATTGTGGTCAGAGTCCACATGTGCCCCTGGAAATATCATACAATTAAAAACCTGGTTCCCAAATCTCTGTCTTAAAATTATATAATCTATCTGATACCTTTTAGTATCTCCAGGGTTCTTCCATGTATACAACCTTCTTTGTATCAGACGAAAACAGTTTACCAAGTGTTACAACAGTGCCACCTGGCCAACCCCATCGAAATTATCCCCAGTATATGTGGCAACACAACGCGATCGACGCACTCTTTCTCAAATCAGACCTGCAATCAGCGTGGTGTATCACACTGAATGGCAAAAAAGTCAACCGACATCGACCGCATCGCATCCACCTAGCCGACTCGTCCCTCTACACCCACTGTGGAGTGGACAACACAGACCACCGCCGCTTCCACTGCGGTCCAGCCTCCGATGTCTGGTCTCTTGAGCGGCGTATTTTAGCGTATCTTACTCGCCAACACGCGCTCAAATCGACATCCACACACTTTTATTCCCGGAGGGGACCTTTTGAACCACACCAAATCTCACTCTGTGAACTGGATATGTAGCCAAACAATACGTTGTCTTTTTAATTGTGGCAATACGTCAGCGCTAGGGCATAGCAATTATCTCAACGAACGACACTACGTCCCAACACGCAACACACGTTATCAACAGTACTTCTCCAATTCCTTAGGGAGCAACTTTCATGATCCGCCTCGCAGCTAGAACGTCAGAGCCCTGAGAAGCTGAAAAATAATCTGAAGCTGACTGAACCTAACCGACTCTACGCCCATTCAACGAGGAGATACGTTTGAGGGTGCTGGCCGACTCAGGACCTGCTACTCAAGGCGCTCATACACAAAAAAGATAATAAAGCTAATTATGTTTAATTCTCATAGCTCCTCTGCGACTTCCTTCCCTTTCTCGCCCCCTCATAGCTCTAGGTTTGTCGTACTGGAAGTATAATTAAATAGTTGCCAAAGCCTGAGTTGCTGTTTTTTTCTTATTTTTTTAATACTTACAGCAAAAGTGGCGGTGACAATTTTCCTTCCTTTTATTGGATCCCTTTCTCCTACCAGGGGCAGATTTAAAAAGAATGTCCCGGGGTGGCACAAATTTTAAATCATTACTTTGCTTCTATACTTCCGTCTGTGTTTAGAGGGCTAGGTACAACTCCTGTCTCGCTACTAGGACGTTAGTGAATAGACGTGGAAAGGCGTTGTATTCAGAGGGCCAGCAGCTCTACAGTGTTCGGGAGCGCTAACTGCGCCACTATGTAGCTTGTGAGTTGCAACACGCAACGCAGCGGTCAGCGGGCACCATTTGCCGTCCGCACGGCCACATGCTCACGTCGTAGGGTACAGCGCCCTGTCTTTCAGCAGACGGCTACATAGGTCCGCGCTTCGCCCAGACCTAGACACGCCCCGGACTCGACGTATCAAGAAGCGCTTCAGGTCTCCGCAATGGGCGCCTCCTACCGTGTCCGTGTTCGCTGCCGCTGCCGTTCCCGCTGTCCGCGGAGTCGTAGTATCGTCTTTGCTGTGAGCCGCATCTGCCGCTGCGCCACCAACAGCCGTTCGCTCAGCAGGCACCGCTTCACCGCGGAAGCCAGTGCCTGCCTACGAATTCCTTTTCCCCGTAGGACCCTGCCGAAATCTCGTCCCTGCTCCACGAGACATTGTTCAGGATGGACAGTTTTCAGTTATCAAGTGTACTTTGTTTAGTTACTCTAACAAACAGTTCTACTGTAAGAGTGTGTTTCATCACCCCTCAGTACGAGGACTGTGGTGTCACCGCCACACACTACACCGAGCGCCGCCACACGGCAGATCTAGAGAGACTTCCTAGCACCTGCCCCAGTGGTACAACCGACTTTGCTAGCGATGGTTCACTGACAAAATACGCACTCATTTGCCGAGACGATAGTTAGCACAGCTTTCAGCTACGTTATCTGCTACGACCTAGCAAGGCGCCATATTCAGTTACCATTGATATTGTGAATCATGTACTGTCACGAGCGACGATCATCATTAATGGATTAAAGTTAAGTATTCCACCAGCTACGTCCGTTTTTCTCAATTCTAATTCCCTTGTCATGTTCCAGACCTCACGCCAGCCTGCGTGAGCTAAAACGCGTGCATTTCGGCCTCCTTTAGTATCAAAGTGTTGGCTCTCCTGCCAACCACAACATCGGCTACGAGGCAAAACAGCGTTCTTATCGATATTGCCCTGATTTACTTGTGTAATGGCTTCGTCACAATCTCCAGATGTACTGTCCGAATTTTATCGCTTATAGAATCAGCAGACGCAGGCCTTACTGGATGCCCTTGGACAGCTCGTCCAGGGTCAACGTACGATGCAAAATGATGCGGCAGCAGCCGCTTCACCGCTAACGCAGCCACAACACGCTGTTGCACCCCCTTTTCGAACTTTTGATGCTGCACTGGAAAGCTGGACGGAGTGGTCACGCCAATTTGGATTCCATCTCGCCGCCTACAGAATTCTAGGTAACGAGCGGCAGCCATTTCTCCTTTCGTCCGTCGGGGTGCAAACGTACCGTGTGATAGTCAAATTATTTTGCCGACGCGACGCAGCAGCTCTGTCCTACGAAGAAATTTTGTCTGCATTAGATGCATATTTCAAAGAATCAATGTCGTTGCAAAACGGTATACCTTCTTTCGTACAAAACGTACGGGAGGTCAGACTAATCGGGTGTGGGTTGCAACCTTGCAAGGCCTTACTAGGGATTGTGCTATTGAGTGTCAATGTGGACTCCCTTATTCAGATACTATGGTACGTGATGCAATTGCACAGAACGTTTCTGATGTTTGTATAAAGGAACAGATTTTAAACTAGTAAATCCCTTCCTTTAACAAGTGATGGACATATTGGATCAGCAGGAGACACTTGACTTTGCTCGGGAATCATTTGAAACTTCGCCAGCAGTGTGTCAGGTTAACCGGCCCGCCGGACGAGCTGCACGGAGCAGTAAACAGCCCTCGCACTCAGCCGCGCCGCTGCCGCCAGGCTCTCAGCCACGTGTGCCGCACTGGCAAGCAAATGCAGTGATCAAATCATGCCCGCGATGTGCTACTAAACATTCGCGTGAGAATTGCCCGTCATGCCAAGCTATTTGCAATTATTTTAATAAAAAAGGACATGTTCAGAGAGTTTGCCAGAAAAAGCTCAGATCGGAAGCTCAAAACCGTTCCAGGCCCTTTGCTGCGCGCCGGAATCGGAATCGAACCAAGGGTACTCAGGCTCGCGAAACTTCGCCCATGGAAATTCATGTAGTTCATTCCACTCCGCCCAGTGCCACTCTCTCTAACTGTGACTGTGTTCGTCCCAAAAATAGTGTGCGTCGACATCGCCGGACCTCCCGTCAAGTCGCAAATGCTTATGTACCAGTGTCAGTTCACATTGCACGAGACGGTCGCTCTTGTCGTCAGCAGGACAACAAACTTTTTGTAGACTTGGACATTAACGGCAAAAGTGATACCATTCCAGCTCGATACAGGAGCTGCAGTTTCACTGATCAACCAGGACACTTACAAACTGCTGGGCACACCTCCGTTGTGTGCCGCAAATGTTAAGTTAACTACCTATTCCGTTCAAGCGATCCCTGTGTTAGGACAGTGCAGCCTTCTTGCAACATACAAAGGACAAAAAAACTTGTGTCATTTTACGTCCTTCGTTCTTCTTCTGCAGTGAACTTGTTGCGTTTCGATTTATTTCAGTTGTTTAACTTGTCTATAGTCAATCAGGTCCTATCAGTGAACCAGACGGTGCCTTCAGACAGTGTTTCTCGTCTGTGTGAAGAATTTGCAGACATTTTTGCACCGGGCCTCGGTTGCGCTAAGAACTATAAAGCACATTTGGAACTGAAAGTAAGCGCACAACCGAAATTTTTCAGAGCGCGCAATGTTCCCCACGCAATGCGTGATGAGGTCGCAAAAACATTACACGATTTGGAATCACAAGGTGTAATTGAACGTGTGCAGGTTTCTCTCTGAACATCACCCTTAGTAAGTTTGCCAAAACCTTCCAACAAATTGAGACTTTGTGTGGACTTCAAGGAAACAGTGAATCCACAACTAGTGATTGCAACTTTTCCTTTACCTCTCCCGGAAGATCTTTTTGACAGACTGTGCCGGGGTAAATATTTTTTGAAGTTGGATCTCGCAGATGCGTACTTGCAAATACCGGTGGACAAAGAATCCCAGCACGTTTTGGTGCTTAACACGCATCTTGGTTTGTATCGATTCAAACGACTGCCATTCGGGTGTGCATCCACCCCTGCATTGTTTCAGAAATATCTAAAACTGTTTGTGCATCGGTCCCTACTGCAGCTAATTATCTGGACGATATTGTGATCTTCGGAAAGACGGCAGACGAACATTTGGCCAATCTCAGAACATTATTTCAGATCTTGCGACAAAATGGTCTTCGCTTGCGGAAGGACAAATGTGTGTTTTTTGTTCGGGACTTGCCATACTTGGGACATGTACTCAATGCCCAAGGCATACATCCCGCTCCCACGCACCTTCGTGCCATACAAGACTTGCCATCGCCGCAGAATTTGAAGCAGCTACAGAGTGAGATGGGAAAAAATAATTATTATCACCGTTATATACCACACACCTCTTCCATTTCATCTCCGCTTCATCGCTTACGCCGTAAAGGTGTTCCGTTCGTCTGGACGACGGAATGCGACCGCGCCTTTCGCCAGTTGCTTTCCAATACTTGTCTTACGCCATTCGATCCCCAGAAGCCCCTCTTGTTGATGGTGCATGCATCGGATTTCGGGATCGGTGCTGTGCATGCGCACAAAGATGGATCGCACGATCGCCCTATTGCCTTTGCGTCGAAATTGCTCTCGTCTGCTCAAAGAAATTATTCCTAGATCGAGAAAGAAGCATTGGCCCTCGTATTTGGTGTTATAAAGTTTCATGATTTCTTGCATGGTAGTCACTTTACCATAATCACAGACCACAAACCTTTGACATCGCTTTTTCAACCGACCAACCCTGTACCTCCACTTACAGCGCAGAAACTCATTCGCTGGTCAATTTTCCTCTCGCAGTACCGCTACGATACCTTGTATCGGTCCACTGCTAAGCACAGAAACGCCGATGCGTTGTCCCGCTTGCCTGTTGCTGAGGATAGGGCATTCGATTCCTCCGAACTTGCTTGCATGTTCATTGATGCGGAAACCGATGACGTGGTCGAATCGTTTCCGATTGATTTTCGTCGTGTAGCTACAGCCACAGCTGCCGACCCTGTCCTTGCTCCCGTTCTGCGTTTTGTTGCTACGCAATGGCCCTTGTCAAAGTCACGGGTCGAGGACCCATTGGTTCGCCGATTTTTTTCTCACAAGGAGAGACTTTTTGTACCACATGGTGTTTTGCTGTTGCGTTCTGATAATGATCAGTCCAGGGTCGTGGTACCACGTTCGTTACAGTCCTCTGTCTTACAGCTTCTCCACCCAGGACATTGGGGTATAGTGAGAACGAAACAACTTGCTCGTCAGCACTGTACTTGGTTCGGAATCGATGCCGCGATTACGAATATGTGCTCTTCTTGCATGGTGTGTGCCGAACAACAATCAGCACCACCGCGGAAATTCTTTGCATGGCCAAAAGCCACTTCCCCTTGGCAACGCTTACACATCGATTTTGTTGGCCCATTCTGGAATGCTCGATGGTTGGTTGTGGTAGATCCATTCAGTAATTTTCCTTTTGTTGTCCGGATGTCTTCCACGACGTCATCTGCCACCATCCAAGCGCTATCCGCTATCTTTTGCATCAAGGTCTTCCACAGACTATTGTTTCCGACAATGGCCCACAATTCATGTCCGCAGAATTTCAGTCATTCTGCAAGGCCAATGGTATTCAACATCTGACGTCCGCGCCGTTTTCGCCGCAGTCCAACGGTGCCGCTGAACGATTGGTCAGGACTTTCAAGCCACAGATGTTGAAGCTGAAAGAGTCGCATTCTCGGGAGGAAGCGTTATTGCTCTTTTTGTCCTCGTATCGCTCTCAGCCCCGAGATGGTCGCTCGCCGGCTGAGTTGATCCACGGTCGCCCCCATCGCACCTTGATGTCTTTGCTACATCCGCCTCATCAGGTTCCTGTGCAGCGGCAGACACCTGCTTTTGCTCCAGGCGACGTTGTCTACTATCGCCACTATCGAGGTTCACGGCGTTGGCTCGAAGGGCACATTCTTCGCTGCCTCGGACGCGCTATGTATCTGGTTTTGGGAGCCTCTGGTAAGGTGCGTCGGCATCTCAATCAGCTGCGCCTCTGTCGTCGCACGAGATCTGCCACTCGCCGTCTGCTTTCAGCGACGGTGCGGTCCGGTCAGCGCCCCGGGGACCCATTTACTGGCTTGCCTCAGCCTCAGCCTCAGCCTCAGCCCGCAGTGGACGCGTCGCTGCAACCGCCGGGCGCCTCCCTGGCTCACGCACCGCCGATCGCTTCCCGTGACCAGTTGTCCTCCGACATGGAACTCTTGCCCGCTCCGAACTATATGTCGTCTTTGCCCGTCGGGTGCCCCGGCCCGATGGAGGTCGACCCTTCGGCCCCTCCTGTCTCTCTACAGGCGCATACACCGCATGTTGGCGTGCACCCTGGAGCAGGTTTTCATGCGTTTCCTAGCTCCCCGCGGTCCGAATGGCAGGGTGCGGGTGGCACAGCCTCACCTGTTGTTAGGCTCTCCACCTCGTCGCATATGTCAACATGGGGTCCTCCCCACTGCGGGCGGGAGCCTTACGCCACAACCGTACGCAGATTTGCGGGGAGGAATTTAGCGTCACCGCCAGACACCACACTTGCTAGGTGGTTGCCTTTAAATCGGCCGCGGTCCGTTAGTATACGTCGGACCCGCGTGTCGCCACTATCAGTGATTGCAGCCCCGAGCGCCGCCAAACGGCAGGTCTAGAGAGACTTCCTAGCACTCGCCACAGTGTTACAACAGACTTTGCCAGCGATGATTCACTGACAAAATACGCTCTCATTTGCCGAGACGATAGTTAGCACAGCCTTCAGCTACGTTATTTGCTACGAACTAGCAAGGCGCCATATTCAGTTACCATTGATATTGTGAATCATGTACTGTCACTAGCGATGATCATCATTAATGGATTAAAGTTAAGTATTCCACCAGCTACGTCCGTTTTTCTCAATTCTAATTCCCTTGTCATGTTCCAGACCTCACGCCAGCCCGGGTGAGCTAAAATGCGTGCATTTCGGCCTCCTTTAGTATCACAGTGTTGGCTCTCCTGCCAACCACAACAAGGACATTACAAGGTGTGTTTGTGAGCATATATGCGGGAACTCTCTACGTAATCTTAATAAGTCATAGCACACATGTGACTTCTCATCAATGGAAAAATGCCGGCCGCGGTGGTCTAGCGGTTCTAGGCGCTCAGTCCGGAGCCGCGCGACTGCTACGGTCGCAGGTTCGAATCCTGCCTCGGGCATGGATGTGTGTGATGTCCTTAGGTTAGTTAGGTTTAAGTAGTTCTAAGTTCTAGGGGACTTATGACCTCAGCAGTTGAGTCCCATAGTGCTCAGAGCCATTTGAACCATTTTTTTCAATGGAAAAATAACGTGTCGAGTAAAAAAACTGCTAGGCTCTCTTAGGCCTGGGTCGTTGCTGTGTAATCTTCAATGATTCACGCAGTTCAACCAACCTCGTTACAGTTATATCTCAGTATATGCAAAAAACGATATTTGAATAATATATCCTTTGCCTCCTGGGGTGTAGTGATTAGAGATACCGTGTGAATCAGTATGTTAATAGTTTTCGGGACCTCCGAGCTGATTGGAAAACACTGTAGAATTTTCAGGAAATCTTTAGATTTTCAGGAAATTCTTAGAAACAAATATAGCCTCTCAGATCGTTTCAAAAATTCAAATGGCTCTAAGCACTATGGGACTTAACATCTGAGGTCATCAGTCCCCTAGACTGAGAACTACTTAAACCTAACTACTCTAACATCCATGCCCGAGGCAGTATTCGATCCTGCGACCGTAGCAGCAGCGCGGTTCCGGACTGATGCGCCTAGAACCGCTCGGCCGGCAAGATCGTTTCTAAAAAGATGTTAACGCTACAGAAATAATTTTTCCAAGCCATCGTGTTTCAGGAGATTATTTATCTCCCTCTAGAAATACTTACGAACGCACGCAAATAGATTGGAAGTATATGGTAGTCGTTTTTTTTGACAAAGTTAATATTATTGTGAATTTTTAAAACTTTTACTTCATAATTTATGTTCTGTACACGTTAAGGATACTAACATATTTTTCTGGGATCTACAGACGTATCTCGTTGTGTAATGTCCGCAATATTTCCTCATAACAATAGTTCGACAACTTGAGGTGTTTGCAGTTGATTTCTGCCGGCAAATAACAACGCCGGTTGCAGCCTGAACTGCCGCCAGGCCAGAGAACAGTACATCCAGCAGACACTTCGGGAAATCCTGAATTGCCACATATATGTAACTTCAGTCTGAATTAACATTATGTACAGATGGTTCAAATGGCTCTGAGCACTATGAGACTTAACTTCTGAGGTCTTCAGTCCCCCAGAACTTAGAACTACTGAAACCTAACTAACCTAAGGACATCACACACATCCATGCCCGAGGCAGGATCCGAACCTGCGACCGTAGCGGTCGAGCGGTTCCAGACTGTAGCGCCTAGAACCGCTCGACCACCCCGGCCGGCACTATGTACAGAATGAAGTCCATTTCTTGTTTTATAAAGATTTGGGAAAAGTAAAGTTTTCAGCTGGGTCATCGGCGTCAGAACTCTAAAAACGAACTTCTCATTACAGAGTCTATGAGGGAGATTTGTTTTTGTGGTTACAGCTGCAGTGACCTATCACTGCCAACTGCATGACAAGAGCTATGCAGTTCCCTGATTAAATCCAAAATCGTTTGCTCAGCAGATAACCCGCGGACTAATCACCAAAAACCAATTACTCTCACGCCACGTAAGCCCACATGTATTCCTTCTTCCCCGTGTGAGTGCAAACGCAGCAGAAATTATGTACTTGATACATAGGAAATAAAACGTATTGAATTATTGTAACATAAATGCACTTCGAAAACATGTAGTTAACATAAATTGCTGTGATATCCTGTAAAAGCGTTTGTTTCTATTTGATACATTTAAATGTCGTTGCTGTAAGCGGGTAGAGATATCACTGAGTATGTAGTCTTAAACGATTCTTACCTTGCACGATACGGCCACTATCACTGGTTAGAAATTGTAGATCTTTTTAAAAACATCAGTCACGTACTCAACTACGTAGACTAAGTATCAGTTCGACAAAACATCTCCGTTTTCGTCGTCATCTACAAAATTCTTTCCCAAATAGAATGATCAAACAAGAACCACATTTTGTTGAGACTCTGGGAACTTTTCATTAGTAATTCAACACTATCTGATGACTAAATGACACGTATTTGGTAGCAACACTCTCTTTCATCTTGGAAACAAGTAAATAACATGAAATAGGTAGACTATGTAGAACAACAGTTTTGTTACGCAGTGACGTGTCACGTGTGTGACCACGTATGTACTAAGATCATTTTGGAACTTCATAGGTGTGTCTTTTACGCCAGTAAATGTGTTTTAAAGTTCGTGTTAGCTTTCACTGACAGTTGGTTTTCCCTCGTTAATTACGGAAGTGTTATTTTTCGAGACTTTACTTAAATCTTTTCATGCAGAAAGTTAAAGCCATAGAAGTTAGTTTCTTTCTCATTGTAAAACTTCCATTAAATTCATAATATCCACCTTTTTACAGTTCAGTCTTTAACCCGAGGTTTTGAGTAGGCTGTAAGGAATATGACCTACTGATCGGCCTATTAACTCAGATCATAATAAGATCGAAAAGGGACACATTACTTCTCAATTTAAAATTTGTGGAAGGTGAATGCCAGTTCAAGGACTTTAGCCGAATTGGGACATTTATGCTATTCTTTATTATCATTATTACTGTTACTTCAATCATTATTTTGGTGTAGAGAAACATGTCCTGACGTAAAATATGCCTAGTATGAATTTGGGTCTGTTTTGCTGTGTATAATGGGTTACAGTTATTGATCTACACCTATTCAACATATCCAACATCGACAAACGTCATGAGTGTTTCCGGATCACAGCTAAGCCAGTGGGAGATTCTCTACTTTTTTGATGTTACCATGATATACGCTTCAAGGAATTCAAACATCTATCACGAAATTTAAAATAAACTCAACCTTTGTGTTTATTATTTCTAGAGTAATTCCGCTTATTTATTGCGTATGCCCTGTCTTGTATGGATTTAGCTCCTTTCATTCAAAATTGATTGTGAAAACGGAGAGCTCCAACATACAACAAAAATGGTTCAAATGGCTCTGAGTACTATGGGACTCAACATCTTAGGTCATAAGTCCCCTAGAACTTAGAACTACTTAAACCTAACTAACCTAAGGACATCACACACACCCATGCCCGAGGCAGGATTCGAACCTGCGACCGTAGCAGCCCCGCGGTTCCGGACTGCAGCGCCAGAACCGCACGGCCACCGCGGCCGGCCAACATACAACAAACAAGCGACGGTACCCCTACGTCTTTTATGTGGACAATCGAATGACAATGTCTGATTCAGCAAGATGCGTGGATCTGTATCATCAACATGGAGCGGTGTAAAAGTCATGTTTACCACTAGTGGAATAATCAAGTCTTTCTACCACTCCTTTCACATTCAATAATTCTGAAAGATTGAAATTACGTCTGGTCAATTTAGATCAGGACAGGAAAGTCGAAATTCACATTTTACGTCTGAGTTGAGGGACATTCACAGGCGTTCCGTGTATTTCCTACGCACTGATATTTGTTTTAACATCTGTTACCATAAAATTACGATATTCCAAATTACACTTGAGCAGTATTTCACTAACTAGCCTCACCTTTTCCCACTAATATTTCCTTGTCGTAAAGCTGTTTTTTGCCAAAACAAATCACTGCTGACTATGAATAGGTTCTCTCTTCGTCTTTTTCGAAAATAATAATGTGTATACCAACACTTCTTCCTGTCATAACACATCTTCTATTACCACGCAAATGCTCGAAGGACGTAACACTGAAAATCACTTTTTCTAAAACAACTGATTTCCTTTTTCCGCATCTCGAAATTTCTCGACTTCACCAGAGACTAAACATCCATGGTTTTACGTATTCCACAGATCATACAATTAAGCAGCTTGTTTCTTTGGGTATTATGCATTTTATAAGTGATTTACTTTAAATTATACGATTTTTCTCCGTACGAAAACGTTCACGCACCACTATATTTTTAAATAAAGAAAATTTACCGCTCGTTCCACCTTAACGTACACCGTAAAAACTGTACAGATGAAGCTGACAAAGTTACAGACATGCATACCCTGTCTGACGCCTCATCTTACCTCCATTATTCCGATATCTGCATGACCGTGAAAGAACTTAAACCTTTAATTTGGCACAACGACAATGTCCTAAGCGATACGTCATCTATGCGTACCAACACCCGAGATCAATTATAAACTTTGAGGAACTGTTATCGTATCGTGACAACAGAGATATTGCATACTATTTAATGGATCCTATTCCCAAACAAAAGCTGTTGTTGCCGTTAGGTAATTATAATTAACGAATAGGCATGTCATACACAAATTTTAAGATCGGCACACAAGAATCTAGTTTAGATTACTGAGGAATATAATCTGTTTCTGCTGTAATGTTTTCCTTTAGTTTACAGTCGTTTCCCATTTATGTAGGGGCAGTAAACGTAGAAACTTATTCGACTTACTCACATCCTATATGATTTTCTTCTTATTTTCTCTTATTTGTCCTTTTTATGTTGAAATTTATTATGTCATATGTTAGTACCTAAATTCTTTATGTACAGAACTACTGCACGATACACGCCTGGAACGGCCGTATGGAGCTAGTGGTGGTAGTTGTAGATTGAAGAACACAGTTTTCGATAAATAACGTATAAGTTCTTTTGTTGAGAGTTAAAATTGGTGGGATACGAGAAATCAGGGCTCATACGGAGGCATATAGATAGTCGTTTTTCCCTTTCTCTATTCACGAGTCGAACAGGAAAGGCAGTGACAGCTGATGGTACCCTCCACAACGCGCCGTACGACGGCTTGGGAAGTATCTTTGTAGATGTAGATATAGATCTCTGAATGATGTCTTAGGCCTTCTTATTTGCCCACATGATATTCTTATTTGAGGGAGAGGACAACTTTGCTTTTACATGGATTTGCTGGGTAGCATTCTTGGCATAAAAGAAATCTAATAATGGTTGTTGAATGACTTCTCGCAAGATTAATACGACAGTTTAAAGGTCTTGTAGGTATGCACTGTTGATACAATGCTTTCCTCTATAGCGCTGTGATGCGTTTAGTTGTGTAGGCCATCTGCATTTGTCCTCTTCTGTTGCTTCACGCAGGATATTTATGTGCCTTCTGTCTCGTAGAAAGCTCTGTTTTGCTAAATCGTTCGCTGCTTCATTGTAACTTACGCCATAGTGGCCCGTTACCCACATTAGACGAACCGCTCAACCTCCTTAGTTCAACAATATCGAAAATACTCTGCTTCGCACTTACGCCAGAATGACCTGTTAGGCACATCAGATCAAACGGTCTGCCACCGTAGCTTCAACGATATCGAAGATACTCTGCCTTACACTTACCCGTTACCCGCATTAGATGAAAATGCACTACCTAACAAAAAAGTGAAGCACCCAAAAACGGAAGAGGAGACGAAATGAAACGTTATTGAATGAGAGGGTATGCTATCTTATTCCGGTGATTGCAAAATCTAGTCAAATTTACAAGGTTCAGATGGTTCAAATGGGTCTACGCACTAGGGGACATAACATCTGAGATCATCAGTCCCTTAGACTTAGAACTACTTAAACCTCACTAACCTAAGGACATTACACACATCCGTGCCCGAGGCAGGATTCGAACCTGCGACCATAGCAGCAGCGTGGTTCCGAACTGAAGCGCCTAGAACCGCTTGGCCACAGCGGCCAACCAATTTACAAGGAACTTGGCAGTTTGAGGCTGCTTATTCATATCATATAGCACACCATCTAACCTGGATGTAAGCACTGTTTCTGTTGGGAAATGTCTCATAAATCCACTCTGGAAGGAAGCTGGTCGTTACCTGGTGTAATTGCTACTAGTTCTGGGACGGTGCTGATTTCCTAGCTGGTTCCACATATTTCTAACAGGGACGCGTATGGGTATCTTGAAGTTCACATATTATGTCAACATGGCACAGAGTTTTCATACAGACGCATTTCGTGTGTGAACGAGCAAGAGTCCTGTCGCCTGAGACGTAACACGTGCCGCCAGGAGTAACACAGCCGTACCGCCATACTCGCCCACGAGGGCATTCTGGGTAGTGCAGAACCGTGATTTGTCACTGAACACAATGTGACGCCATAAATCCACAGTCCAAGCTGCCTGGTGTCGGTGCCACCCTAGCAGCAGCTGTCTGTGTTGTCATGTTACCAGCAGCCTAGGGAGGTTAATTGTCCAATCTGGCTGATACTTTCCTCCATCCAGTGATGCGGGATGAAACAGATCCATCACTTGTTTTCGTACAGCTGGGGCAGATGTGAAGGGGTTAAGATGTGCTTGGTACACAATAAGGCAGTCATTCATGGTGGTGGTCAGACATCGTCCACACGAACCTTTATAACGGGTGTGTCTGCCCTCAAGTTCCGGTACTCCCCAACATCGGACTTCTGTCACATATGAATGTCACAAAACTCTAGTCATTGTACCATTCGACCAGCCGGCTAAATGGAGACCCACAGTGAAGCCCCTTGCTCATAACACTGTCTCACGTAAGGATCCAGCTTCTCCATGACCATCAGTGATCATTCAACATGTGACGCTGCTCATGCCCCTAGGTCTTGTAACCACACTAAACACGATCTACAGTAATGTAGCCCGGTAGCCGTCCTACATGTCACAATGAACAGCCACTCTTATCGTCTACGTATTCGACGATGTTGTGTATGCGTACGAAATCACACTAACATCCAGTTGTGTCTTCTAAGTGCTTCACTTTTTCGTCACGGATTGTATATTGGAGAGCAGTGAGCGATGTTCCAGTTATTAAGGGTGGGAGTGCACACTGGTCTGCCCCCAGCAATATTCCAGTTACTAAGAGTACTTTTACGTGTCAGGAGCCCGGACCAGAAAAAGTGAGCTACAGAATTATCTGTTGTGGAAATGGCTTACCATTTCAAAGAGACCCAGGAAAATCGTTATTTTCGTTTATGTAAACCTTCTATGTAGTAAAAATGTCTCCTGTGTTAGTATATGTCCAGCCATGAATATCAGAAAGCTAGAGAAACTGAACCTCTCCAGCAGTTTTTCAGCGAGTCTCCATGACGAATAGATACGAGGGTTGCCCAGAAAGAAATGAACCGCATATTTTTTGGTCAACAATTCTTTATTGAACGTAATGAGAGTTACACGCACCTAGTTTTTCCACGTAATCTACATCCCGTTCTATGGCCTTCCTCCAGCGAGAAACAAAGGCGTGTATGCCATACACGAATGTATGCCATGTATGCCATACACGAATGGCATCCTTTAACGACTCAAACAAGTGAAAGTTCAAATGGTCTAGATGGCTCTACGGGCCTTAACGTCTATGTTAACCAGTCCCCTAGAACTTAGAACTACTTAAACCTAACTAACCTAAGGACAGCACACAACACCCAGTCATCACGAGGCAGAGAAAATCCCTGACCCCGCCGGAAATGGAACCCGGGAACCCGGGCGTGCAAGTGAAAGTCTGAGGAGGCTAGGTCGGAGCGTTACAGTTCATGGGCTAACACTGTCCAACCTTGTTATGCGATGTGTTCAGCAGTACTCAGGTCGAGCGGTATCGTGTTGCAGCAAAACATCTCCTGGGTTGCTGTGGCGCCGAAGCGCCGGATGCGCGTCTTGAGTCTTTGTTAATGTGTTGACATATGCTTCGCAATTAGTGGTACCGCCTCTTGGCATCTCATCAATGAGAATCACACCTTAATATTTCCAGAACATGGTGAGCATGACTTTACCGCCGGAAGCAGTTGCTTTGAACATTTTCTTCTGTTGTGAGTGGGAATGGCGCGGTTCCATCTACTGTCGTTTTGTTTCGGGCACCAAATGGCGAACCCAGTTTTCATCACCTGTCACAATCCGGAACAAGAAGGCGTCCCTCTCAGCTTCAAAACGTTACAATAAATCAAGACAAATGTTTTTTTCTGCGATATTTGTTACTCACCATTAGACACAGCGGCACCCATTTGCACACACTTGAATATCCAAGAGTGCGGATAATTCCATCCACACTTCCTTGGCTGATTGTCAGACGCAGCGCCAACTGCGGAGTCGTAATGCGTCGGTTCTCGCGAATAACAATATCAGCTCGATGCAACATGTCTTGTGTGACATTCGTGGATGGTTTCCCCGACCGCTGCAAACAGCAGATGCTCTATAGACTTTGCACAAACATTTGTAACTATTCCCCGCAGTTTCTTTCTCTGCAGTGAGAAATTCAATGATGCCACGTTGTTTGCAACGTTCATCACCTACAGACGCCATTTTGAATCTGCCTTGCGGCTCGCCATCTGTCGGAAGTGACGGAAACTTGCCGCGCTCAGTCAGGAGACTTCAAATAATACATACGTAGCGTTCCGCATTCGTAGCGTTCTTTTCGCCTGAGGAAAATAACGCGGAGCATTACTTTCTGCCGGCTGCTGTGGCCGAGCGGTTCTGGCGCTGCAGTCTGGAACCGCGCGAGCGCTACGGTCGCAGGTTCGAATCCTACCTCGGCCATGGCTGTGTGTGATGCCCTTAGATTAGTTAGGTTTAAGTAGTACTAAGTTCTAGGGGACTGATGACCTCAGATGTTAAGTCCCATAGTGCCCAGAGCCATTTGAACCATTACTTTCTGGGCAACCCTCGTAGATATCTTCAGCGACGAATAAAAATTTTGACTTTAGACTAGTAGCTAGTCGTAAATGACCCTCACTTTCATTCATAGATACGACATAACCGGTCCAAAGTTTGAAACATTCACCTACTGTCATCTATTACACGCTTATCTGTCGAGGTTTTGCAGGTACGTTTGAGGATGAGCGGATGCTGGAAACCAGCGAGTAGTTCTGAGTAAGGTAATCATTGAAATTAAGGGCATGGGGGAAACGATGTTAAAGCTTGTTTTACTGTTCAGGGTATCACAGAGCGTATATTTAATTGCGTACTGCGTGAAACACGCTGGTGTAATTTGAAACTGTTGCAGATTTATCTCTATGTAACAGTCACGTTAATGCTGTTGCACAAATGCTACGTATCAACTTTTTACTATAACGGCAGTGCCTGGAATATTGAGCTGACATCTGTTGCGCAATAGGACTAACGGTGTATAGATAGTGATTTCCATGATACAAAAGCGGAACCTCCATATACAATTATTTCGTCGTGGAATATAATATTAATGTCATACTGCACATAACGACGAAAAGGGGGCAGTACGAGAATTCATTATATAACCTGAAACAGCCACTATCACAAATTTTTTAACTGGTCTTAGCACTGCTTCTGATTTTAAAAAAAAAGTTTTAATTTAATTTGTAGCTGATTAGTGTTTCAAGTTAAAATTTATCTATACAGATCTTTATCTACAGAAATGATTGTTTTCCGAGAAAGATCGGATAAATTTTGACAGAAGTAACCAAAATTCATCTCTCCACTATCACTGGATAAGTATACTGGAAAACCTACTCACCGTAGATATGATAGTCAGCAATGTGACATTCAGTATTGATTCCCACTATAGAGATTGAGTTATGAAGACGTGCCAGTCATATTACACGGACGAGAAATGGAAACTGTTCGTCGATGGACATCTTCATCGATGACTCCCACATGAATACCCTAGCATATCCATGCCTTCGGGATACATTGATTAAATTTCCATCCACATGTAAGCTCGTTTTCAGTATTTACTGAATTAGAAATTGCCCTTCCTGCAGATGGAGACAGCCACCCTTACATAACGGCAATAGCCAGTGGAGATAGCGATACACCATACCCACAGCACGTGCAAGTGTAGCTTATCGCCATATTTTGGACCTCATTGGCACGAATGACATGGGGCGTTGTATCGACATGTCGTACATACAGTTTACTGCAGTGTAGTGACTGCGGTACATGTGGTGACGAGATGGACTGAGGATAGTAGTGTGCCAGCAAGAGTCCTCGAAGAAGGCTTACCCTGCGAGAAAATCGCAGAACAATGTCTGTCTGCGACGAATAGTCTGATTGCTCAGCTGAAAATCGGGAAGAAGTGGCAAATGAGGACTTAAGTGGATGAGATTGCAGGAAGCTAGGATGTTCTGGAGTCACTACGCGTCGTTTACCGTTAACACCACACAACAGACAACGAGGATTTGCGTCGTGTAGCCTCAGCATCAGTTACAACGTAGACTGGCGTTCTGCGGTGTCCAACAATGAGTCCTGCTTGTGTGTGCGGCTGTAATATCAACACCAACGTATGCACAGAAAGCCTCTTGGAGGTCCACTGGAATTAGCGATTCTCGAGACCAATGCTCTTTCAGCTTTGACACTCGTGGTGAGCGTTTCTGTTGGATATGATGACGGGACACGTTATGTAATTGTCGAAGGGAGGCCGATTGCATGCACAGTAGCGAGCACGGCAAACCGTGTTGTCAAAACATTATGACCAGAGTGGCACATTCCAGGAGGATAACGCAAGACCCCACACTGTAGCTACGCCACAAACGCCTCAAGGAATGTACGGATCCTCCACTGGCCTGATTGGTCGCATGATTTTTCTCACCTACAAAGCTGTACGTGATGCGACGGAAAGAAGTATACTTTATAGGCCTCAAGTCAGCAATTCTCCTGAACTGGCACATGTATTTCAGACATGTCAACAAACTCTTCAAAATGATATTCATAGGTTGTTTCTTCCCGTTCAACAACGAACGGAAGAGCGTATACGAGCCATTTGAGGTCAGACCTCAAATGCTGACGATGGACACTATTTCCGAATGAAATGAAAGTAAAATAATTTAATAATCGAAACTTCCTGGCAGATTAAAACTGTGTGCCAGACCGAGATTTTGGTTAAGCAGATGCTGAGGCTGTGGCTTTCGTTGTGGCTGTGGCTATACCATGTCTCCAAAGTATCCTTCTTCTCAGGAGGAATGATAATACAAAATTAATTGTGATTCTTGAGTTTCTCCCGGCGTATTTGATAATCAAAATATCCACGGGTGTACTGCCGGTCTATAGTGTCCAACAAGCACAATATTTCGGCGATCAAACATGTCGCCATCATCAGGTGAACTGACGGACTGAGCTCCAAGAAACGAGCCAGCCTTGCATTGGTACGTGAGAGAGTGCAATTCACCCGCCGGAGCCTTGAGTTTATCTCACAGGAATTACTCAAATTACATTTGCAACTGGCTACTAAGTTCACTTCCTTTTCCTGGGATTGGATTGATGGTGTCACCTGGGTGTCAGCTGATTCCGCCCATAAGAAGGCTACGGGACGTCAAACAGCTAAGTTCTCACGTCTCCTTGACAAACCATCTCTGCAGGTTCCGTGCAAGACTGTCATCAATTTGAGTGGCATGGTGTTGAGTGATGATGCGGTCTCGGTTTTGCAGAAAGGTCTCAACTTCGCTCCCACCCCCAAGTTCACTCCGGTCGCAGAAATTGTTAGTGCTGTTGAACAGGTTGCAGCTCGACTTCCGCCAGAATCAGCCGAGGAAATACGTCGTGAAACTTGTCGTGCGTTGACGAAATGCAAGCCGATGAAGTCAAATATCAGCAGTAAAGAGAGGGCGGCCATTCGTGATCTGAGGCAACGCTCTGAAATTGTTGTCTTACCGGCTGACAAAGGCAATGCTACAGTTGTTGTCTCCCATAAGGACTACACTGATAAGATGCAGAGCCTGCTAAATGACGATTCCTACCGGAAGATCAGCGTTGACCCTACAAAGAAGGTGGAGAACAAGACGAGGGTTCTTCTCAAGGACGCAGATTTACCGGAGGGTGACGCTAAGAAATTGTTACCCCAAGGTCCGGTACCGCCTACTAGACTATATGGACTCCCGAAGGTTCACAAAGGGGGGGTACTATTACGCCCCATTGTCAGCAACATCAGGGCACCTACATATTTGTTGGCCAAATACTTGAAAGGAATATTAAGTCCTTATGTGGGTAAATGCCCTCATCACATCCGCAATTCCGTGGATTTTGTTAAACGCCTTGATAGCTTCAGGTTGGATGAGTCAGATATCATGGTGAGTTTTGACGTCGTTTCCTTGTTTACGAGGGTACCCCTGCGAGAGTCGCTAGAGTTGATTGGTCAGAGGTTTGACGAGAATACCACTGAACTTTTTAGGCATGTCTTGACTTCCACGTATTTTCTTTTTAATGGAGAATACTACGAACAAACGGAAGGAGTCGCCATGGGTAGCCCACTCTCACCGGTGGTAGCGAATTTGTACATGGAGAACTTCGAGGAGGAAGCCCTCTCGTCATCCGAATGGAAACCTACTTGGTTTTTCCGTTACGTGGACGACACGTTCGTCATCTGGCCACATGGTATGGATAAACTCCTTGACTTCCTTACACATCTAAACTCCATACACCCCAACATCAAATTCACTATGGAGACCGAAACGGATGGTAAATTACCTTTCCTTGACGTCTTGGTCAGGAGAAGGGCTGACGGCACCCTAGGTCATGGGGTGTATCGAAAGACAACACACACTGATCTGTATTTGCACGCAGACAGCTGCCACTACCCTTCACAGAGGAATGGGGTACTTAAAACTCTAGTACATAGGGCGCGCACTATCTCTGACACAGAGAGTCTACCCCAGGAATTGGAACATCTGAGAACTGTGTTTCGAAAAAATGGGTACTCAGAGTGGCAGATCCAACGTGATCTCCGCCCAACCACTGCAGCACAACCTGTTGAGATGGATGAAGTCACGAGGGAGGAGGTAGGCACTGCATTTATTCCATACACAGGGGCACTCTCGGGGAAAATCGCCCGCATTCTGAAGAAACACCGGGTCGGAACTGTGTTTTGTCCTCCGAATAAAACTCGTGCACTGGTGGGGAGAGCCAAAGATGACCTCGGTTTGAGGAAGGCCGGCGTGTACCAGATTCCGTGTCAATGTGGCAAGTCGTATATTGGTCAGACGATGCGTACCGTCGAGGATAGATGCCGTGAACACCAGAGGCACACTCGACTGATGTATCCGAGCAAGTCGGCGGTCGCTGAACATTGTTTGTCGGAAAATCACGCTATGGAGTATGACCGCACGAGGATTCTGGTACAGACGTCGAGATACTGGGACAGCGTTGTTAGAGAGGCCATCGAAATTCGCACCAATGACGACCTCATAAACCGTGACTGTGGCTATAATCTTAGCAAGGCTTGGGAACCAGCGATTGGGTTAATCAAGAGTAAATCGAGCAAACGCATAGTTGTGACGACCACGGCGGACAGAGCCATCACACCGACGTCATCTCAGACGCCGTCGCAATCTGTTCCACCGCGCTACCGTGGCGCGGGGCGCGGACGGCAGAGGGAGCGCGCCGCGGGCAGAGGGTATTTAAATCGGCCGCCGCCGCGACCGAACCCAGTTCCCCCTGAGCAGCCATAGCGTACGGATCTCCGTGCCGGCACGTTCATAGGAGCTCAGTCCGTCAGTTCACCTGATGATGGCGACATGTTTGATCGCCGAAATATTGTGCCCGTTGGACACTATAGACCGGCAGTACACCCGTGGATATTTTGATTACAAAATTAATTGTTGATAAGGCGGGTGCCAGGTTGAGATTCATTGGGAGAGTCCTTAGAAAATGTAGCCCACCAACAAAGCAGGTGGCTTACAAAGCACTCGTTCGACCTATACTTGAGTATTGCTCATTAGTGTGGGATCCGTACCAGGTCGGGTTGACAGAGGAGATAGAGAAGATCCAAAGAAGAACGGCGCGTTTCGTCAAACGGTTATTTGGTAAGCGTGATAGCTTTACGGAGATGTTTAGCAAACTCTAGTGGCAGACTCTGCAAGAGAGGCGCTCTGCATCGCGGTATAGCCGGCTGTCCAGGTTTCGAGAGGGTGCGTTTCTGGATGAGATATCGAATATATTGCTTCCCCCTACGTATTCCTCCCGAGGAGATCACGAATGTAAAATCAGAGAGATTCGAGCGCGCACGGGGGCTTTCCGGCAGTCGTTCTTCCCGCGAACCGTACGCGACTGGAACAGGAAAGGGAGGTATTGACAGTGTCACGTAAAGTGCCCTCCGCCACACACCGTTGGGTGGTTTGCGGAGTATAAATGTAGATGTAGACGTAGGAGTTCTAGTCTTGCAAGCTTCGGAGGATAGCTCCTGTGAAGACTGGGAGGTAGTAGACGAGATACATCTACATCTACATCTACATCTACATGACTACTCTGCAATTCACATTTAAGTGCTTGGCAGAGGGTTCATCGAACCACAATCATACTATCTCTCTACTATTCCACTCCCGAACAGCGAGCGGGAAAAACGAACACCTAAACCTTTCTGTTCGAGCTCTGATTTCTCTTATTTTATTTTGATGATCATTCCTACCTATGTAGGTTGGGCTCAACAAAATATTTTCGCATTCGGAAGAGAAAGTTGGTGACTGAAATTTCGGAAAAAGGTCTCGCCGCGACGAAACACGTCTATGCTGTAATGACTTCCATCCCAACTCGTGTATCATATCTGCCACACTCTCTCCCCTATAAGGCGATAATACAAAACGAGCTGCCCTTCTTTGCACCCTCTCGATGTCCTCCGTCAATCCCACCTGGTAAGGATTCCACACCGCGCAGCAATATTCTAACAGAGGACGAACGAGTGTAGTGTAAGCTGTCTCTTTAGTGGACTTGTTGCATCTTCTAAGTGTCCTGCCAATGAAACGCAACCTTTGGCTCGCCTTCCCGACAATATTATCTATGTGGTCCTTCCAACTGAAGTTGTTCGTAATTTTAACACCCAGGTACTTAGTTGAATTGACAGCCTTGAGAATTGTACTATTTATCGAGTAATCGAATTCCAACGGATTTCTTTTGGAACTCATGTGGATCATCTCACACTTTTCGTTATTTAGCGTCAACTGCCACCTGACACACCATACAGCAATCTTTTCTAAATCGCTTTGCAACTGATACTGGTCTTCCGATGACCTTACTAGACGGTAAATTACAGCATCATCTGCGAACAGTCTAAGAGAACTGCTCAGATTGTCACCCAGGTCATTTATATAGATCAGGAACAGTAGAGGTCCCAGGACGCTTCCCTGGGGAACACCTTATATCACTTCAGTTTTACTCGATGATTTGCCGTCTATTACTACGAACTGCGACCTTCCTGACAGGAAATCACGAATCCAGTCGCACAACTGAGACGATACCCCATAGCTCAGCAGCTTGATTAGAAGTCGCTTGTGAGGAACGGTGTCAAAAGCTTTCCGGAAATCTAGAAATACGGAATCAACTTGAGATCCCCTGTCGATAGCGGCCATTACTTCGTGCGAATATAAAGCTAGCTGCGTTGCACAAGAGCGATGTTTTCTGAAGCCATGCTGATTACGTGTCAATAGATCGTTCCCTTCGAGGTGATTCATAATGTTTGAATACAGTATATGCTCCAAAACCCTACTGCAAACCGACGTCAATGATATAGGTCTGTAGTTAAATGGATTACTCCTACTACCCTTCTTGAACATTGGTGCGACCTGCGCAATTTTCCAATCTGTAGGTACAGATCTATCGGTGAGCGAGCGGTTGTATATGAGTGCTAAGTAGGGAGCTATAGTATCAGCGTAATCTGAATGGTACCTAATCGGTATACAATCTGGACCTGAAGACTTGCCCGTATCAAGCGATTTGAGTTGCTTCGCAACGCCTAAGGTATCTACTTCTAAGAAACTCATGCTAGCAGATGTTCGTGTTTCAAATTCTGGAATATTCCATTCGTCTTCCCTGGTGAAGGAATTTCGGAAAACTGCGTTCAATAACTCCGCTTTAGCGGCACAGTCGTCGATAACAGTACCATCGGCACTGCGCAGCGAAGGTATTGACTGCGTCTTGCCGGTTTTGTACTTTACATACGACCAGAATTTCTTCGGATTTTCTACCAAATTTCGAGACAATGTTTCGTTGTGGAACCTATTAAAGGCATCTCGCATCGAAGTACGTGCCAAATTTCGCGCGTCTGTAAATTTTAGCTCATCTTCAGGATTTCGCGTTCTTCTGAACTTCGCATGCTTTTTCCGTTGCCTCTGCAACAGCGTTCGGACCTTTTTTGTGTACTACGGGGGATCCGTTCCATCTCTTACCAATTTATGAGGTATGAATATCTCAATTGCTGTTGCTACTATATCTCTGAATTTGAGCCACATCTCGTCTACATTCGCATAGTCAGTTCGGAAGGAATGGAAATTGTCTTTTAGGAAGGCTTCTAGTGGCATTTTATCCGCTTTTTTAAATAAAATTATTTTGCGTTTGTTTCTGATGGATTTGGAAGAAATGGTATTGAGCCTAGCTACAATGACCTTGTGATCACTAATCCCTGTATCAGTCATGATGCTCTCTATCAGCTCTGGATTGTTTGTGGCCAAGAGGTCAAGTGTGTTTTCGCAACCATTTACAATTCGCGTGTGTTCGTGGACTAAATGCTCGAAATAATTTTCGGAGAATGCATTTAGGACAATCTCGGAAGACGTTTTCTGCCTACCACCGGTTTTGAACAAGTATTTTTGCCAAGTTGAAGTCCCCACCAACTATAACCGTATGAGTGGGGTATTTATTTGTTACGAGACTCAAACTTTTTCTGAACTGTTCCGCAACTGTATCATCGGAGTCTGGGGGTCGGTAGAAGGAGCCAATTATTAACTTAATTCGGCTGTTAAGTATAACCTCCACCCATACCAATTTTCACGGAGTATCAACTTCGACTTCACTACAAGATAAACCACTACTGGCGGAAGTAGGATCGTGAGGGCTGTCCTACGTTATGCTTTGGTAACTCAGTCCGGGGTGCACTTGCCGACGACAAAAAAAGGCCCCCAGTTCGAGTGCAGGTCCGACACGCGGTTGTAATCAGTCAGGAAGTTTCATATCAGCCCACACGCAGCTGGACATTAACTCGTCACGTGATGAACGTTTCTCCAAAGTTTTCTAAATAGCGGTTTATTTTCACATTGTGTATCATTTCTCATTTCAGTCATTTATCTCGAACATCAGCAGCGCAGACAGCTATTAGAACAGAGGTATTCTTGGTCTCGTTAAATAGGCGTAAGTTGTACAGCAATATATGTCATCTAGCTGCCGAAGTACACAATTACTCCGTAACTAGATGCAACAATCAGATATATCGAAAGCATTTGCATTAAAACATCCGCCTGCGAAGGACAGAAGTAATGAACATAAAAGTCAGTCGACTGATTTCAGATTGATTACTTATTCCTAGAAAGGGTTCTTTGTTCCTTTATACCTCTTGTACCGCCACTGAGCTCCATGCGTTAGAGGCAAAATTAGCACCAATGGCAATGCGCTTACGCCAGTAACTGCAGCAGCTGTGTAATGTGCATGTCGAGTCGATGAATGACGCCATACAGCTGCGGCTGAAATTCAGAGAATCGAAAAACTATCACAAAGGATGGCTGCTCGCTTTTGATCTCTGGCCCTCAAAATAAATAGGTCTTTTTTTAATCTACGTTGCAGAGGACCTGATGCACATTACGTTGTCAAGTCTTCACTGTTGATAAGCCACATTCAGTAATAAGTAATAATAAAAATAATGTTACGCGTAACAATTGAAAGCTGTCTCCTTTGCCGGCATTAAAACTTTTCTGAATGGATTTTTGAAAAAGCTTTTTAACAGATCTAGAAGTTTATTTGACTAACACAAACAGAATGCCCTAGTACCTAGTTAAAATGATGACACACTTAGCAGACATTTGAGGCACTGTTTTTCAGTAGACAGAAGCAATGTGTTCCCTATTCCCTCAATCGACGTTGCGTTAAATGCAAAGTATTTCACATTCCGGCAGTGCTACGTCTTCAGATAAGCAGTCACTGTCAGTGTTTTCCTGTGTGTTTAACATGTGTATTAACAGGACAACTCTCATTCTTTTTTGCGTCTTTGCTCTTGTACACAAGCTGATTATTTCATGCTGCAAGAACAGCCCTATTGGAATCTTTCTCGTTGATAATTATCTTCCTCGGTTCGTGGTTCACACTTCTCTTCATACATACCGCAGCCATTGCTTCATACATACCGCAGAATTACAGTCTCTATACATCCAGTTATAGCATCGTTAGCAGCAGACCACGAAATGAATAGGACTTACCTTTACATTGGGAAAACAACTGCCAGTCATGCAAGATGTTTGGATATCTACATTGTAAAATAAATGCACGTCGAACGTTTACCAATAAAATGAAGTGTGGATATTAGAAACTTTGTCAGTGTAATAACTTAGCTAATTTCCTTACGCACGTGATGGTTCCGGTTTGGACCTGACAGCAATCCACCAAGCCAGCTAATCGTATTCCACGCCAAGAGGAACAGCATGGAAAACATGTTCATGTTTAACCTGCACATATGACGAGCAAGGAATGCCTGACAGATAAGCGCCGGCGTCAAGTTCTGTTTTGAGTAAAATACTAATCTTAATACGAATATATTGCACGAAGTACGCACCATATTTGACGATTAGTAACGGTTAGACGTTGTTGTCAAGTTATCTATTCCGATTCCGAGGAGTTTTAAACCAGTTTATAAGAGGTATGTAGAACGTAAGTAATGTTTGTGCGTAAAAAAATGAGCTGTTTTGCTGCGATCACTTATTATTTTAGCGAGTGCAACATGCAACTTCTGTTGCTGTTGTTTATGGGGCATTGCAAGCGCACATTAATTTAAACGACAAACGGCCAGACGACAGGGATGGTTATTTTATATAGAGAACGCGTTCATTATACGTGTAGACTTCATCAGAGACATGGGGCAGTGTATGATGATATGAACGAAGTGTTCAGTTGAGCAGGATGTGACCGAACTTCTACTACTACATGTTGTTGTTGTGGTCTTCAGTCCTGAGACTGGTTTGATGCAGCTCTCCATGCTACTCTATCCTGTGCAAGCTGCTTCATCTCCCAGTACCTACTGCAACCTACATCCTTCTGAATCTGCTTAGTGTACCCATCTCTCGGTCTCCCTCTACGATTTTTACCCTCCACGCTGCCCTCCAATGCTAAATTTGTGATCCCTTGATGCCTCAAAACATGTCCTACCAACCGATCCCTTCTTCTAGTCAAGTTGTGCCACAACTTCTCTTCTCCCCAATCCTATTCAATACCTCCTCATTAGTTACGTGATCTATCCACCTTATCTTCAGTATTCTTCTGTAGCACCACATTTCGAAAGCTTCTATTCTCTTCTTGTCCAAACTAGTTATCGTCCATGTTTCACTTCCATACATGGCTACACTCCACACAAATACTTTCGGAAATGACTTACTGACACTTAAAACTATATTCGATGTTAACAAATTTCTCTTCTTCAGAAACGCTTTCCTTGCCATTGCCAGTCTACATTTTATATCCTCTCTACTTCGACCATCATCAGTTATTTTACTTCCTAAATAGCAAAACTCCTTTACTACTTTAAGTGTCTCATTTCCTAATCTAATTCCCTCAGCATCACCCGATTTAATTAGACTACACTCCATTATCCTCGTTTTGCTTTTGTTAATGTTCATCTTATATCCTCCTTTCAAGACACTGTCCATTCCGTTCAACTGCTCTTCCAAGTCCTTTGCCGTCCCCGACAGAATCACAATGTCATCGGCGAACCTCAAAGTTTTTACTTCGTCTCCATGAATTTTAATACCTACTCCGAATTTTTCTTTTGTTTCCTTTACTGCTTGCTCAATATACAGATTGAATAACATCGGGGAGAGGCTACAACCCTGTCTCACTCCTTTCCCAACCACTGCTTCCCTTTCATGCCCCTCGACTCTTATTACTGCCATCTGGTTTCTGTACAAATTATAAATAGCCTTTCGCTCCCTGTATTTTACCCCTGCCACCTTTAGAATTTGAAAAAGAGTATTCCAGCCAACATTGTCAAAAGCTTTCTCTAAGTCTACAAATGCTAGAAACGTAGGTTTGCCTTTTCTTAATCTTTCTTCTAAGATAAGTCGTAAGGTCAGTATTGCCTCACGTGTTCCAACATTTCGACGGAATCCAAACTGATCCTCCCCGAGGTCTGCATCTACCAGTTTTTCCATTCGTCTGTAAAGAATTCGCGTTAGTATTTTGCAGCCGTGGCTTATTAAACTGATAGTTCGGTAATTTTCACATCTGTCAGCACCTGCTTTCTTTGGGATTGGAATTATTATATTCTTCTTGAAGTCTGAGGGTATTTCGCCTGTGTCATACATCTTGCTCACCAGCTGGTAGAGTTTTGTCATGACTGGCTCTCCCAAGGCCGTCAGTAGTTCTAATGGAATGTTGTCTACTCCGGGGGCCTTGTTTCGACTCAGGTCTTTCAGTGCTCTGTCAAACTCTTCACGCAGTGTCGTATCTCCCATTTCGTCTTCATCTACATCCTCTTCTATTTCCATAATATTGTCCTCAAGTACATCGCCCTTGTATAAACCTTCTATATATTCCTTCTACCTTTCTGCCTTCCCTTCTTTGCTTAGAACTGGGCTGCCATCTGAGCTCTTGATATTCATACACGTGGTTCTCTTCTCTCCAAAGGTCTCTTTAATTTTCCTGTAGGCAGTATCTATCTTACCCCTAGTGAGATAAGCTTCTACATCCTTACATTTGTCCTCTAGCCATCCCTGTTTAGCCATTTTGCACTTCCTGTCGATCTCATTTTTGAGACGTTTGTATTCCTTTTTGCCTGCTTCATTTACTGCATTTTTATATTTTCTCCTTTCAGCAATTAAATTCAATATTTCTTCTGTTACCCAAGGATTTCTAGCAGCCCTCGTCTTTGTACCTACTTTATCCTCTGCTGCCTTCACTACTACATCCCTCAGAGCTACCCATTCTTCTTCTACTGTATTTCTTTCCACTATTCCTGTCAATTGTTCCCTTATGCTCTCTCTGAAACTCTGTACAACCTCTGGTTCTTTCAGTTTATCCAGGTCCCATCTCCTTAATTTCCCACATTTTTGCAGTTTCTTCAGTTTTAATCTACTACTACTACATAAAGACTGCTTATAGAAAAAGAGTAATTGCGTACTGAAACAAAAGTAAAATTTAACTAGGGGGTGACGGGGCGTACTTTGGGGTGGTGCGCAAGTTGCGTAGTGCTTTCTTTTTTATGAGAAGCCGTTGCGTTAGGCAGACGCGTTCATATTTAATGTCTGGAGGCAGAGATCGACCCGTCTTTTCGGGCAAGTTCCCCCAGGCCAGTTCCCCCAGAGAGAGAGAGAGAGAGAGAGAGAGAGAGAGAATATGTATGATGGCTCCCGCCAGATATTACTTCGACGTGCCAGTAGCTAAAACCCAGTAACGAACTGAATGAATGTTCCAGATTGATAGGGACAGATCTTTAAGTATTTATCTTTGATCGCAGATCAGTGCCGATTGCGTCCCACGGGTAATTATGACGTAATCAGATTACCGGCCAATAAGAGGCTGCCGCGCATTTCAGCGAACCATCGGTCGCCCGCTGTGTGCTGACATGGCCGTAGATGTGACGTTTAATGCAACGCGCGTGGGACTTCTAATCTGAATTTGAAATGCGTGGTATCCGCTCAATGAACACGATAACTGGTTGCGGGTAGTAGGAAAGATAACATCAAGAGTAATCCTTAAGTAGTGAAGCAGAACGCAACCATTTCGAACGATTAGACAGAAAACGGAGCCATCGTGAGTACGTAAAGTTTTGTTACGTTGGCACTATTTCTGACAACAGTCCATGTTTAACAGCAGATGATTTCTTCTCACTTACAGTTCATCTTTTCCGTCCCTCCCTTTGTCTTTCTTTCGTTTCAGACTTTTTTAAAGTTATTAATTTCACTTTTCGTTTAAGGTGAGTAGTACAAGATGTAAATAGGCTGTTTAGGTTTTTATGCAGGTAACGCCACGTAGCGCACTGTATGAAAACCACTGACTGCTGTGTGCAGTCTGTGGCTGGTTGGCATTGTTGAAATATCCACTGTTGTAGTGTTGGGCAGTTGGATGTGAACATCGCGTAGCGTTGCGCAGTTGGAGGTGAGCGACCAGCAGCATTGGACGTGGAGAGAGAGATGGCAGAATTTTGAGAGCGGACGAGTGTCCGTCAGAAAAAGGAATTTTGTAAGACTAGATGTCATGAACTAACTTTTGAACACTATTGATGTAAATACAATGTTTGTTCTCTATCAAAATCTTTCATTTGCTAACTATGCCTACCAGTAGTTAGTGCCTTCAGAGTTAGAATCTTTTATTTAGCTGGCAGTAGTGGTGCTCGCTGTATTGCCGTAGTTCGAGTAACGAAGATTTTTGTGAAGTAATTGATTCATGGAAGGTATAGTTTATTTTTAGTCAGGACCAATTTTTTTTGTAGGGCTTATTGAAAGTCAGATTGCGTTGAGCTAACAAAAAAAATATCAGTTTAGTGATGATCAGATTAAGTAAAGAGAAAACTGTTTGAGTACGTCCAGTTTTGCTCAGCTGTTTGAAATCAAATGACGTAAGAGGTTTATCAGCACAGTCATTTTTAAATTTTTCTAAGGGGACGTTACAAAGGGGTCAATTAGTAATCGCCAATCAAGTTCCACAGCCAACTTGAGGAGCAAAAGTGGTCGTCCATTAGCAAGGAACTATACGATAATAACTGAACATGTGTTTTGAGAAATAAAAGGATACGGCGCATGAATATTGTACCATTCCTTTAAGAAAGGTATAAAAGCTGCACCATCTGAAGTAATAATGTAGGTAGTAGTGACAACCGAGACGAGTAAACAACCCATTATATCCACATGCATTCACATGAGTATCGATAAAACACCCAAACCTATTTATATACATTTTTTTCTCTTCTAATCACTCCTGCATTGCCAGTTGCATCTCGTCTCAATATAATTTTTTAAATTCCTACAATCCTTTCCGCCAGATTTTATTGCTCAATTTTTTTTTTATTTTCTCCTTTTGTTAATCATAATCAGTACTTCGTGCGTTATTTAGTGGTTTCTATTGCTCCATATCTTTTTACTTTTTTTACTGTCCACTGCTTTATGTTGTATCCCTTACCAACGCTTCAGTCCATCGTTCCGTGGTGCTCCCTTTGTAACTCTCAACAATCTCTGGTTTTTTAAACGTATCCACGTTCATCCCACTTAATTTCCTACGTTCTCCCATATATTTTAAGTTTTAATTGGCAGTTCGTTAAAATGATTATGGTCACAGCCCACACCTGCCCCTGAAAATACTTTTCAGTTTAAAATATAGTTTCGAAAGCTCTGTCTTACGATAACAGAATCAGCTTTGGAGGTTCCCGGGGCCTCCAGCTCTCGTTAACACATACAATCTTCTGTTCATGATTTTTATATACCCATGATTATACTGTGTTCGGCGAATTCCTCTCCCCCCGTTCATATTGTACTAATGTTTTTGTTTCTGGTTGTAACATTACGCGTATGTAGACAAGGTAATCGGCCTACTAGAATTGCTACGAGGTAACATGAATATGATGAACGGCTGAACGCTAAAGGGCACGGAACTCAGAGCTGGCCGCAGCGGATGCTCCATGACAGCCGGAGATGAGAAAAGGAGCACGTGGCTGGAAAATGGAACATCCTGGTGTGGGGAATCTGGACAAGGCGTAGATCGTTGCGTCCCGACAGTGGCGGTCTTTGAGACAAACTGGAAGATGCCATCTTACAGCTCTATAATAATTT
This sequence comes from Schistocerca gregaria, assembly GCF_023897955.1. Lineage (NCBI taxonomy): Eukaryota > Metazoa > Arthropoda > Insecta > Orthoptera > Acrididae > Schistocerca > Schistocerca gregaria. The sequence goes on from NC_064926.1 coordinate 41,483,044, forward strand.
GCAACCAAATATTAAAGGAAATTTGAATACAACGGCGATCCCAGGAAAACGAGACGCATCTAGTGACACAACAATATTAAAATATCTTAAAAACTACAAAAGTTAATATGTCACAGTGAATAAACATTTATACAATGAACGTCTGAATTAACAACTCGTAAATGCCTCACGCGATTTCAACACACAATATCTCAGATGATAGCATTGAACTACGGCTATCATCCTGGAAAGCTACGTATTTGTATCTATTCTATTTACAGATCTATGACGTCATTTGTACCTTTTTCACAATGCAAATGATTGTCAGAACAGCGTATTCCCTACATTTACACAGAAAATGAACACAACCTCAGTGCCTTACAAATTATTATACTTGTGTCTTTTTGATGAGCAGTTTATTATTTTGCCAGTAGCTTTATTTAAATGTTGATTGTAAGTTCTATTAAAAAACTGTGGTAATTTAAAGGAGGTCAATAGCGGACACAGCAATAGAAAAGAATGCCAGAAGATGCTTATGTCAGGTGGACATAAATAACTGTTTAAGCAGTTTTAGCGACAATCTGTTCCCATTTAACGTAAGTGCACTTGAGCAACAATTCCGGGTTATTTATTAATGGACACACCGACAAATGTCGCAATTGGTTTCCGTACGGAATGCCGTTAGAAAGGGTAACTACTCAACAGTAGCTGTCACGTACCGTCGCATCGTCCTTTCCCTAGCCCCGAATTCCAGTCCCCATCAGAACAAAATACAGATTTGTGCACGAAAGGTGTTACCAGTTGTTTCTTTCACAATTTACGACACACATTAGGTATCCCTGTGGGATCTCTACAGCAGTACCAGCAGAGCTTGGAAAATCAAATGAGTTACGAAATGACGTGTAATTCACGATACTGCCGCTAGGAGAATAGTAAGCAGCAATGGCTGACAATAGAAGACTGACGACAAAGCAACGATCGGCAATTATGTTACTTTTTCATTAAACGAAAAGCCTTGTTGTGACTCAGAGGCGTTTCCGACAGCAGTTTCTGTGCACAGAAGCTCACTGAATAACACAAGCAGCAGAGACTACTGTTTGCTCATTGGGCGGAGGATAGGGAAGAAACCCTCAACAACGTGTGGTTTTCAGACGAAACGCATTTTCATTTAGACGGTATGGTTAACAAACAAGATGTACGCTTCCAGAATGAAATTTTCACTCTTCAGCGGAGTGAGCGCTGATATGAAACTTCCTGGCAGATTAAAACTGTGTGCCCGACCGAGACTCGAACTCGGGACCTTTTCCTGTCGCGGGCAAGTGCTCTACCATCTGAGCTACCCAAGCACGACTCATGTCTGGTACTCACAGCTTTACTTCTGCCAGTATCTCGACTCCTACCTTCCAAACTTTACAGAAGCTCTCCTGCAAACCTTGCCCGCGAAAGGCAAAGGTCACGAAGTCGAGTCTCGGTCGGGCACACAGTTTTAATCTGCCAGGAAGTTTCATGTCAGCGCACACTCCGCTGCAGAGTGAAAATCTCATTCTGGAAACATCCCTCAGGCAGTGGCTAAGCCATGTCTCCGCTATATCCTTTCTTTCAGGAGTGCTAGTTCTGCAAGGTTCGCAGGAGAGCTTCTGTAAAGTTTGGAAGGTAGGAGTCGAGATACTGGCAGAAGTAAAGCTGTGAGTACCAGACATGAATCGTGCTTGGGTAGCTCAGATGGTAGAGCACTTGCCCGCGACAGGAAAAGGTCCCGAGTTCGAGTCTCGGTCGGGCACACAGTTTTAATCTGCCAGGAAGTTTCATGTCAGCGCACACTCCGCTGCAGAGTGAAAATCTCATTCTGGAAACATCCCTCAGGCAGTGGCTAAGCCATGTCTCCGCTATATCCTTTCTTTCAGGAGTGCTAGTTCTGCAAGGTTCGCAGGACAGCTTCTGTAAAGTTTGGAAGGTAGGAGTCGAGATACTGGCAGAAGTAAAGCTGTGAATACCAGACATGAGTCGTGCTTGGGTAGCTCAGATGGTAGAGCACTTGCCCGCGAAAGGCAAAGGTCCTGAGTGCGAGTCTCAGTCGCGCACACAGTTTTAATCTGCCAGGAAGTTTCATGTCAGCGCACACTCCGCTGCAGAGTGAAAATCTCATTCTGGAAACATCCCTCAGGCAGTGGCTAAGCCATGTCTCCGCTATATCCTTTCTTTCAGGAGTGCTAGTTCTGCAAGGTTCGCAGGAGAGCTTCTGTAAAGTTTGGAAGGTAGGAGTGGAGATACTGGCAGAAGTAAAGCTGTGAGTACCAGACATGAGTTGTGCTTGGGTAGCTCAGATGGTAGAGCACTTGCCCGCGACAGGAAAAGGTCCCGAGTTCGAGTCTCGGTCGGGCACACAGTTTTAATCTGCCAGGAAGTTTCATGTCAGCGCACACTCCGCTGCAGAGTGAAATTCTCATTCTGGAAACATCCCACAGGCTGTGGCTAAGCCATGTCTCCGCTATATCCTTTCTTTCAGAGTGCTAGTTCTGCAAGGTTCTCAGGAGAGCTTCTGTAAAGTTTGGAAGGTAGGAGTCGAGATACTGGCAGAAGTAAAGCTGTGAATACCAGACATGAGTCGTGCTTGGGTAGCTCAGATGGTAGAGCACTTGCCCGCGAAAGGCAAAGGTCCTGAGTTCGAGTCTCAGTCGCGCACACAGTTTTAATCTGCCAGGAAGTTTCATGTCAGCGCACACTCCGCTGCAGAGTGAAAATCTCATTCTGGAAACATCCCCCAGGCTGTGGCTAAGCCATGTCTCCGCTATATCCTTTCTTTCAGGAGTGCTAGTTCTGCAAGGTTCGCAGGAGAGCTTCTGTAAAGTTTGGAAGGTAGGAGTCGAGATACTGGCAGAAGTAAAGCTGTGAGTACCAGACATGAGTCGTGCTTGGGTAGCTCAGATGGTAGAGCACTTGCCCGCGAAAGGCAAAGGTCCCAGTTCGAGTCTCAGTCGGGCACGCAGATTTAATCTGCCAGGAAGTTTCAAGATGTACGCTTTTGGGCCACTGAACACCCACAAGTGCTTCATGAATGACAACATTATGCTCCGAGGATTACAGCGTTTGCTGCAATTTCCAGTCACGGACTTATTGGACTCTTTTCCTTTGAAGAAACTGTGAACAGCGAGCTTTATTTGAGCATGCTTTGCAATAGCTTCATTCCACAGTGTCTTTCTACTGCCTTTCCCTTCAACACGCAGTGATTCATGCAAGATGGAGCAAGGCCACATACTGCAAACACTGTACTGCAATTTTTACACGAGCATTTCGACATACTGATCATTTCACTCAGGTTTCCAGGTCGCTTCAATGACGGACAAGATTGGCCCCCCCAATAGTCCAGACCTCAATCCATGTGACTTTTTCCTTTGGGGGTACCTAAAGGAAAATGTTGTCCCGAAACGTCCACGTGATTTAATGGAGCTGAGAAGACTCATTCTTCAAGTTTGCAGTGAAATTACGGAAGACATTTGCCGTAGGGTAATCACTAACTTCAGTGCTTGTTTGAGGGAAGTTAGGAAACGAAATGGTGGACATATTGAGCTGTGCTGAGTTAGAACAAATATCCATGGACGGTTCTTCATTGTAGTATATGTTCCTTTCAGATTGTATTGACAATAAAGTTTATATTCAAAAACAAAATGGTAACACATTTCGTGCGCCACCTTGAGTTTGCCTCCCTCATTTATTTCAGTAATATATTTTCCCCATTTATTCTTTAAATCTTTTCATCATCTACGCAACTAGTAGTCATATAAACTTGCACTAATGTAGTGGGTGCTGGCTTCGTGTCATTCTTGGCTACCCTAAAGCGTCGACTAGGCTGTTAATAGTAGCTTACCGGCATTCTTATCGTTTACTGAAACAATACTAGCATTAGCCCTATTTGATTTTACGTTGATACCCTTGTACATACCTAACCAATTGTCTTGTCCTTCCTGCCACCACACTTCACTGATCCACCCAATATCTAAATACAACCTGTTCATTCCTCTCTTTGAACTCTCCAACCTACCTACCCTACTATGGGATCTAATATTCCACACTCCGACGCTAAGAATACCAGGTTTTCTTTCTCCTGATGAGTGTTCTTGAGTATTCCCCACCCGGAGATGCGAATGGGAGAGTATTTAACCTTCGGAATATTTTACAGAGGTGGGTGAAGCCCTCATTATGCCTTAGAGCAGAGCTGCATGTCCTCGGGAGAATAACGGCTGTATTTTCCACTTGTTTTGAGCCGTTGGTAGTAGGAACGTAGCAAGATCATGAAGGCTGATGTTACAAGACTAGTTCAGTGAATCACGCAGGCAGTTGCTCCTGCAACTACTGAAAAGAGTGCTGCCCCTCTTCAGAAACAACATGTTTTTCTGGCGCCTGCGTAGATAACCGTCACACATTCTTCTTGGAATGGGTCTCTAAATTTATCCAGCAGGGTTTCATGAGAGCTACGTTATGTTTCTTTCAAGGATTCTCATTTGTCCCTCTAGCATAATTTCGTATGGACTATAGTGACCAGTTACGACGCTAATTGCACCGCCACTGAATTCGTTTTATATTTTTTGTTATGGCAACTTGTTCAGGACTCCAAACACTGAAACTGTAGTCTAGAATTTGTCACAATTGGTCTTGCTTGCGAATCCCTATAGAAATACATTGTGTTTTTCCAGCACCCTTACAGAAATCGAGGTCTCCCACTCATGTTCCTAAATACTAATATCATGTGATCGAACGGTCTCATGTCGCTTTTTAGCGTAATATCTCATTAATGGGTGGTTACAACTGAAGTGCAGCTAGTGATGGAGGTTCTGTGTGGACTGTAATTATCGCATGACAGCGAAACTTAGTGGATATGAAACTTCCTGGCATATTTAAACCGTGTGCCGGACCGGAACTCGAGCTCAAGACCTTTGCGTTTCGCGGGCAAGTGCTCCATCGACTGAGCTACCGAAGTACGCTCACGCCCGGTACTCACAGCTTTACTTCTGCCAGTACCTCGTCTCCTGCCTTCCAAACTGTTCAGAAGCTCTCCAGCGAAACTTGCAGCACTAGCACTCGTGGAAGAAGTTATACTGCGGAGACATGGCTTAGCCACAGCCTGAGGGATTTTTTCCAAAATCAAATTTTCACTCTGCAGCGAAGTGTGCGCTGAGATGAAACTTCCTGACGGATTAAAACTGTGTGCCGAACCGAGACTCGAACTCGGGATTTGCCTTTCGCTGGAAGTTCTCTACCGGCCTTTTGTATTTTTTTCATTTTGTTTGTTATTGTATTTGGTCGTAGTAGACGCCACTAGACATTTATTGAAGTTCGCTGTTGATCATTTCACTCCGGTTTCTTTTTATTTTTTTATTTTTTTTATTACTGAGGCCACCCAGCCCTCTGACCGAACACGCTCAGCTACCGTGGTGGCAGCTACCTTCTAAAGCACGACTCACGACCCGTCCTCACAGCTACAATTCAGCCAGTACGTCGTCTCCTTTCTTTCAAGCCTTTCTTGGTAGATGTGGTAATGTTATAATGCGGAACCGATTTACGCTGAAAAAGATATGAGTTCCAGTTTTGGCCACGAGCTGCAGATCTGACGCTGCAACCTGGTTGCATGGTGGTACGATATCCATACTGTCATTTGACAACCCGTAAAGTGTACAATATGGGTATCGCGGAGAGAGACCATGGGCTGTAAGTGAAACTCTGTAGTGTGTACGGGAACTGAAAGATCTGAGGAGAGGCCCGGTTTCATTAAATGGATTAAGGAAGATGATAAGGGAATTCGAAAACACTGGTAAGCTCTGTGTGGCATCTGGAAGAGGGACGCATCCTATCTCAGAGAAAGTTGTTAACGAGCTTGCTGTTGCTGCAATTCGCCAGCAGCCCGTGCCATGGGTAATGCTAGGTAGTGCTCGTTGCGAGGTAACGGGCGAATTGTGACGCCCTGAAAATATTCTAAGTTCGGCGTTAGCGAGGCCGCACGGGCAGCAGACACGTGGTGCCGAACGTTAGCCGGACGAGAGGGGTGGCCCCGGCGCATGTTTCAGCTGCGTGGCTGGGAATTAATAGTAGCCAGAGGGATCACGTTACCTCAAAAACAATTATTTGCACCACGATTCTGATGGTGTAATCAGATTTTCAATATATTTATTAGTTTAAAGTTTAGTATCTGACGATAAATTATACAAGTAACACCCAGCAACGAATTTCCGAAATCTAAACGGTTCATCTACGTATCTTTAGAAAGCTATTAGAGTGAACTTAAATCGGTATGAATTACAGGCATGTAACTTAAATAGTACATGAGTTATTGGAGGTCAAAGGGGCCGATTACTATCGATGGCGTCAGGCCATAAGTACTCCACAGTTACACGAAGAAACGGTAGCAGCATGCTTATAAATATATCAATCATATGTGTCTTTGTTTATATCCAACATATACTATTCATGAAGAAATTGGTTAAATATTTACTGTGTTTTAGAAATCAGAGAGACATTAGGCTACTGGCCTACCTTTTGTTGTTATTCGTTTGATATATGTTTATTTAATTTGTTTATGTTTTTAATAATGTGTGTTAGACCGTGTTTATGGTCCAGCCGTAGGAATATTTATTTAATTTCAAGTTATTTAAATGCAAATCCAGTATTTCCTACGTGTTTCAATACGTTTGTGTGTGCACATTGGCTTGGAGGTATGGAGAGAGCGCTCTAGCCAATCACAGCGGTCATTACTAAGAGAGACGTATGGAGGTTGGGGAGGAGCATCGTTTCCGGAGAGGACACGAGGGAGTTCTGGAGGGAGAGTCGCACAGGACATGGGAGGTGCTGGACGAGACGGCGCGATGGAGGGACAGTAGGCGGAAAAACTTGGAAAATGGAGTTTGCGTGTGGTCGCGAAACATAGAAATATTTCGGATTGTCGACCTGTGCTCTTGTGTGATTTCCGTGGATTCTGCAGTGAAGACGTAGTATGTGTTTGGAAGCGAATGTCTCGCAAGCTATGTCGTTGTTCATAACTAATTGCGTGCAGTAGGAATCTTGTTTTCCTGTTATTCAACTTATATTTTATTTTATAGCTGGACCATCGACACCAACAAGTGTTTTGCACATTCTCAAAAGTACTTCTACTATCGAACTCACCATTTAAAGCCGTTAAGATAGTACCTGCAGATTTTATTTAATTACAATCTTTCATTTATAAATTTCTACGTTACATTCGCAATTACCGAGTGATAGAAACCTTCTACCATTCGATTCATGTGTATATTCATATTGTATACTGCAGACTCAGCAGTATTTGACTTGTAATGCAGCAACTACGTATCCCAGCCCCTAGACAACGAAACCAGCCAAAACTTTTCATGTTTCAACTCTGAGTCGGAGGGTACGTGGTTAGGGCCATCAAGGGCCATCACTTCATTTCATTTCATCATTTTATTTGAAAGCCCGCATCGTGCAGGGTCACGAGAACTGTCAATCGCCTGGTCAACAGTACAGAAAGTTTTGTGGTCTGTTTCACACTGGGATCCGTACAAGATCCAGATGGTGCAGCAACTGAAACCTCGGGATGCGCAGCAACGTTCCCAGTTTACTATTCAGTTTCTGCTACTGATCGAAGCTGACGACATGTCTATGAGCAATATTCTATGAATTCACGAGGCACAGTCTACACTACAATATGCAGTAAATATGTAGAAGAGCCGAATTTGTGGTACTGTTACACCGCGTATTGTGTACCAAGAGCCATTACACTCGCCGCTTGGTACTGTATTGTTTGAATTCAAAGGCAACTTTATACTGAGTCTGTTTTCCTTTTAAGAGAATACTTGCTTCCGCATGCGTCCCTAATCCGATGGAACCGATGACTTTACTGTTTGGTCCTCTCACCCAAATCAACCAACCTTGGATCTGGGGACATTTAAATGAATGCGTTTGCCAGGGGCCAGTTCGGACTCCACCTGATCTGAAGGCAGTATACGGGAACACACTAGCGACATTGCTGCACGTTGTTTTACGGATGCAGCATCTCGTCGACGTTGGTGCTCATGCTGAACAAATTGTGTAAGCGCTGGTTAACAATGAAAACAGCCTTATGCTTTCCTCACTTGTTAGACCTGTTGTGCCTATGTCCCATTCCTAAGCCACCATATACAGGGTGGTCCATTGATCGTGACCAGGCCAAATATCTCATGAAATAAGCGTCAAACGAAAAAATTACAAAGAACGAAACTTGTCTAACTTGAAGGGGGAAACTATATGGCGCTATGGTAGGCCCGCTAGATGGCGCCGCCATAGGTCAAACGGATATCAACTGCTTTTTTTTTTAAAATAGGAACCCCCATTTTTATTACATACTCGTGTAGTACGTAAAGAAATATGAATGTTTTAGTCGGACCACTTTTTTCGCTTTGTGACAGATGGCTCTGAAATAGTCAAAAACATATGGCTCACAATTTTAGACGAACAGTTGGAAACAGGTAGGTTTTTTTAAATTAAACTACTGAACGTAGATACGTTTGAACATTTTATTCCGGTTATTCCAATGTGATACATGTACCTTTGTGAACTTATCATTTCCGAGAACGCATGCGGTTACAGCGTGATTACCTTTAAATACCACATTAATGCAATAAGTGCTCAAAATGATGTCCGTCAACCTCAATGCATTTGGCAATACGACATTTCTCTCAACAGAAGTAGTTCGCCTGCCGTAATGTTCGCACATGCATTGACAATGCACGTTGTCGATGGATCACGATAGAAAATATCCTTCAACTTTCCACACAGAAAGAAATCCGGGGACGTCAGATATGGTGAACGACCAATCCACCTGTCACGAAATATGCTACTCAATACCGCTTCAACCGCACGCGAGCTATGTGCCGGACATCCATCATGTTGGAAGTACATCGTCATTCTGTCATGCAGTGAAACATCTTGTAGTAACATTGGTAGAACGTTATTACGCAGGAAATCAGCATACATTGCACCAGTTAGATTGCCATCGATAAAAAGATGACCAATTATCCTTCCTCCCACAATGCCGCACAATACATTAACCCTCCAAATTCGCTGATGTTCCACTTGTCACAGCCATCGTAGATTTTCCGTTGCCCAATAGTGCATATTATGTCGGTTACGTTACCGGTGTTGGTGAATGACGCTTCGTCGCTAAATAGAACGCGTGCAAAAAATCTGTCATCGTCCCGTAATTTCTCTTGTGCCCAGTGGCAGGACTGTACACGACGTTCAAAGTCGTCCCCACGCAATTCCTGGTACATAGAAATATGGTACGGGTGCGATAGATGTTGATGTAGCATTCTCAACAACGATGTATTTGATCTTCCCGATTGCCGGGCAATTTTTCTGCTACTGATGTGCGGATTAGCACGACAGCAGCTGAAACACCTCCTTGGGCATCATGATTTGTTGCAGTTCGTGGTTGGCGTTTCACATGTGGCTGAAAACTTTCTGTTTCCTTAAATAACGTAACTATGCGGCGAACGGTCCGGACGCTTGGATGATGTCGTCCAGGATACCGAGCAGCATACATAGCACACGCCATTTTGATCACAATACATCAACACGATATCGACCATTTCCGCAATTGGTAACCGGTTAGTTTTATCATGGGTGATGTATTACGAAACAAATACCGTCCACACTGGCAGAATATCACGTGATACCATGTACTTTTTCGTTTGGGACTATTACAGCCCCATCTATAACAAAGGGAAAAAAGTGGTCCAACTAAAAGATGCATATTTCTTTACGTACTACACGAATATGTAATAAAAATCGGGATTGCTATTTTAAAAAACGCAGCTGATATCCGTTTGACCTATGGCAGCGCCATCTAGCGGGCCGACCATAGCGCCATCTGATTTTCCCCTCAAGCTAGACGAGTTTCGTTGTTAGTAGTTTTTTCGTTTGATGCTTATTTCGTGAGATATTTGGCCCGGTCACAATCAATGGACCACCCGGTATAGAAAAGTTTCTATGCGTCTTTCTTGCATTTACAGGGACATAACTGCCCCTGGTGGCCAAATTTGGAACTCATTTTTTTCCACCGTAAATCGGTTCCCCATTAACGCATTAGAATATCTAGCTAGCTTCGCTGCCGCACGATACTTACAGCTCTCACTGCACTTCTGCGAGTAGCTGAAATTTAATTATAACCAGCCAGATGGGACGTGCTCAAGATGTTCACCAGTAACCCTTCGTTATAACGATTACCTTACGTTCATCCACATGTAAGAGAGCTGCGGCGTGTTACCCGTGTGGAAATTTTGTCCCAGTCTTCCTGCACTACATCGGATCATCTAAGCACGATACTTTCTTGCAAACACATAGAGTCATCAGTGAACACATTACGATGCCTCCGATCGTGCGTGATAAATCGTTTAAGTATACTGAAAACTAGGAGTTCGTGCTACGTCTCCTTGAGGAGTACTTTCGTTTACGCCTAAAATTTACCGTACAGTATAACGTGCTGGATTCTATTAATCAAATATTCGTCGAGCAAACAACGTATTTGCGAAGATACTCCGTACGATAGTGTCTGGTTAGTATTTGACGAACCCCTCAATTTGTACCACACGTGGAGCTACGGCGCAATCTCACCCTTTATTGGGGAAACTTTTGGCTCCTCGTGGGCGTGTCTGATGCGAAGATTAATTACAACGTGGTACGCCTCGGCGGATGCGTGGGAGGGCCGCTACAACTTTGTTCTCCACATCCTCGTCTTATAAACGGACCGGGGTGCTTGTCCGCTTCGAACGGCTGCGCATTTGGAAAATGTTTGAAGAGACGGGGAACGTTAGGGCGACACTTGGATGGTATTGCCAGTCAGCTACGATCATCAGTCACTGATCTGAACATACACAGGATGAACGCGTTAACCAACGTTAGGTAGGTCTTAGGCGCCAGAACAACCATTAAAAAATGGTAGTAGAGGTATACTGTGGATTGGGTAGCTTTTATAAGTATGTAAGAAACGACTACCACAGTGTATTGTGTTGATTCTGGCCTTTGGCCTACGATTTTAAACTGAGTTTTTAATGTGTTCTCGGTGGTTAGCTTTTCCTTTTTTATCCCTATGGTCGGTCAACCACCGTCACACTCTGTGTGGTGTTACTTTGTTTTGCCTGTTCTTTGTCTGAGTATTTCTTGTCCTGTGTCGATGCCGTCTTTCCTGTTGTTCATGTTTCTTCTCTTTGGGTGGTTTTAGTTTTTTGGAAAAAGGGACCGATGACCATAGCAGTCTGGCCCCTTTAATCCCCCAAACCAACCAACCACAGTGAAACAAAAATGTCCAAACTTCCAACAATAACTCTGGCCATTGCCTAATTAAGGTAAACGTCTCTCATATGCGTAGTCTACACACAGCCTACCTCGTTAAACACTGTACGTATTTTGTAGCTAAACAATTCTGTCTTAAGCTTTCTGTAGTGTGCTTGCAGCCATAACTTGCAACTTGCGCACAGCGTCAGAGCAATGTATAATTCACATTTTCTTTCCGAATGCCGACGCGTTTTGCTCCAGTATTTGAGTAAATTAGAATAATTTGTAAAAGAATCAACTTTCACATGAATTTAATTTATTTCTCAGTGAGATATGGAGCAACTGTCACTGTTGATGGTGGCGCTCACTATTCCAACTGCTTATCATACGCATCTAAAAAGAATGCAATTATCTCAGAATACAATTGGCTCCTGAATTTTTTACTATTTACCAGTAGTAGTAATTCGAACGTAGCACGCGTCTACGGGACCTGTATCTGACAGAAGCTAGAGCAGCAGATTCACATTTCGGAAACAATTGCCAGATCATACGTAATTTTCGCTTGTGCAGAATGATCGCAAGTCACTGTTAAATGATACCCAAATAATCTGAGGGACGCGCTTTGCTTATGGCAGAATGAAATCAATGGCTGAAGGCGAACTGTAGATTGTGTCTCTTTGTGACGATCCTCTGAGCTCGCGGGTGCAGCTAATTTTTATGAAATAAATATTACAAAAACCACATATCATGTGCAACTTAATAACTGCGGGGAACAACTATTAGTTATAAATGATAACAAAATATAATCGCTCTTTAAAATGTTTAATTATAAAATCAAATATCTACAAATTTACTTTTTTTTTTTTTTTTTTTTTTTTTTTTTTTTTTTTTTTTTTTTTACTCCAATTCGTTTCAGCCACACGCTGGTTTCTGTGATATCGTTGATTTATTACATTTTTCGTAGACAACTTGAAATATTTTTTAATAGAATACTGCTCATTCGTGGAAGAAAATTACTTTGAACAACTAATGAAAAAAAAACGGGACGATATTTTTCAAGCAATGCTTCAAAGCCCTTAGTTCCCTTCAGCTAGAACTACTTACTTTTTCAGAAGGATTGCATTTTGCACCCCAAGTTAGCTACATTTTCATCTTACTGCATGCATTTAAGCAATTGAACGTGTTGCGAGAACGAAGTAATAATACTTTATTTCGTACGGCTTACATCGACCAGTTTTTCTTTCGTGTTTCCCTGTCTGTCGCATGCTCGTAGAAACTAGTCTCCTATGAATCGCTAGAAACCACTGTCTAATACATGAATTGTTTTGTCATATCGCACTTATGTTCTTGTTTTCGAACCGAACATGTAATAGGGTGGTTAGCACTTTCTTTCGCCAATTCCTTTAGCTACCCCACATCTACACAATTTACGTTTCCTCGTGATCTTCGATATCGTGTCATGCTTTCGAAATAACAACGTTCGCTCTCAGGTATATATGGTTGCGTATATGTGTGTGTTTCAGCATAACCAACGCATCTCTCTGGAGTTGATTCAAGAAAATTTTGTCCAGCTATTACTTGCTACTTGCTATATCCCTCTAGCCCCCACAGGGGTGGCGATTATGACAGAATTCTTGAAGCGACTTCAGGGTAACTTTGTACACATACAATTTTCTAGCCGGAGAAATAGTATAATCGAGGTAAAACATCTGTAGCAGCACTGTGGACGGTGGAGACCTTGGCTTGGAAGTAACATCTAAGGATTGATAAAAACCATCGATATTAATTTCGTGCCCATTGTTTCAGTGGTGGATGTGCTCATTTTCGACGTGACATTCCGTCGGGATCACTGAGAATGGGGATGGAAGTAGGAAAAGAGCGACGTACCAAATAGTCGAAAAGGACTGATCTTAGTATCGAATTCATAGTTTGAGAAGTTCCAGGCTGGCCACTGTCCTTATAGTGAACTCCAAGTCTGGTCCAGTTAGACAAATAAGGCTGTTTAGGACCTTCTTGATATCTTTAAAATAATTACTTATGTTCTGATAATCGTTTTACTGCCCTTACATGGACATATTTATATGGAAGTTACAATTGGAACTTATAATGTCCAGAGGATAGGAAAGCTTAACAATTAACTGGCGTCGTCAGCTACTTTCTGCAGGCGTTACAGAGTTAAGCTGCAACAAACGCACGAGGATAAACGATATTTTATTCACTTTACACGTCATAATGTCGTGACCCAGGAAAATAACACAATATCTTGTTAATTAACTGGTGTTATCTACATCTACATGGCTTCTCTGCAAACCACGCTTAAATTCCTGGCGGAAGGTTCATCGAACCACCTACACAATTATCCTCTATTATCTCACTCTCGAACAGCGCGGGTAAGAAACCAACACCTACATCTTTCCGTGCGAGTTCTCATTTCTCTTATACCATTTTGATGATCGTTTTTCCCTATGTAGGTCGTCACCAACCACTTATTTTAGCGTTCGGAGGAGAAATTTGGTGATTGAAGTTTCGTGAGAAGATCCTACCACAAGGAAAACTGCCATTGGTTTATGATTTCCGTCCCAAGTCCGATATCGTATCTGTAACACTCTCTCCCTTACTTTTTGATAATGCTAGACATGCTTCCATTCTTTGAACTTCCGATGTACTCCATTGACCCTGTCTGGTAAGAATCCCACATCGCACCGCAGCGCCCCTAAAGAGGAGGAACAAGCGTAATGTAGGCAGTCTCTTTAGTAGATGATAAGATTTTATTGAACATGTAAAAATTTCATTTTAACATACTTACTGCACACATGTTTCTTTCAACCACATATGTATCACAAATGAAAATCAAGTAGTCCCTACCCGAAGGGAGCGTACTTCGTAAAACTGCAGATGTTTCGCTAGGAAACGAATATAAGCCAAGAGGTGACTGTATCATCGTTTCTGAAGGAAAAAACTATAATCTAAGCGGATAAAATATTAGTCATCCCCTTCAAAGACTACACTGTCATATCGAACCGTTGTATACGTGCAGAAATAGTACCAGATTTGACCCTCCAAGGCTGACCTAAGACATGGTAATGATGTGTATATGTGAGTGCCGCTTGGTTGTATGCAATCAGCACAGCAGAATGTGTGGAGGTGGAGACGTTACAACATGTCAAACAGGAACTATCCTGTTTTGCCCAGAACCACAGCGTGAATAAAGCGGCACGACATATTAGTGTACAAGCGTGGAGTATCTTACATGTCTATCAGGAAATGGCACAACATTAGCAGCCACGTAACGTGTCATAACAATAGCGTTCGTAAAATGATCCTAACCGAAAGGGAACGGAGACAAGTGTAAAACCAGGTCAATGAAAATCGGTTTCAGTTATGTCAGGTGGTGCTCCTCTACCTTACACAGTCTCGGAGCAAACATTGCTAAGTGTACATGCGGCCACCATTTGGCGTTGGATACCAACCTAAAAACAACAGAAATTCTTCAAGTTTATCTTCTGTCTCGTTTCCAATCCTGACAGGTCGTAGTATGGTTACGGTCGAAACTGCTCAGAAAAGAAGGTAAGTTATTTTATTTCACATTCAGAATGAATCAAACAACCACTTCTTTCTTCTGTAACATCTTGTTTTGCAGAAGTAACCTGTATGTAAAGCTAACAACAATCTAGTGTTACCTATGTTGGTGCTTTCTCGAACGTGTTGAAGCTGTGTCACGACAACCAAGACGTAGGCAAAGTGCCTATTAGTGCATCTGACAGATGATGGTTTAATACGAATGTTGATGTGAGGATATCTAAGTAAGTTGAAAGAAAATATCTCACCATCCTCAGACTGAAATGGGAGAGAGGCTAAGCCACACGTCTTTTTAGTGGGGCGTCCGGCGACGTCACACGTTTTTTTAAGATTGCTTGTGACAATTGATGCGGCTATTCCTTTCAAAACGGCACGTCCTAGTTGTTTCTCCATCCTTGCCCGAACTGATCTTGTGCTTCGTCTACTACAACAACCTCCTTGCCGACCAGAAATAGAAATCTTTTGCCGGCCGCGGTGGTCTCGCGGTTCTAGGCGCGCAGTCCGGTACCGTGCGACTGCTACGGTCGCAGGTTCGAATCCTGCCTCGGGCATAGATGTGTGTGATGTCCTTAGGTTAGTTAGGTTTAAGTAGTTGTAAGTTCTAGGGGACTGATGTCCACAGCAGTTGAGTCCCATAGTGCTCAGAGCCATTTGAACCATTTGAGAAATCTTTCCTTCCACCCGATACATCACGGATTTCTGGTCAGGTCACACTTCTCTACTAATTCTGTGTCCCGCAATAGACTGTCTTCTTGAAGAGGCAGCACGGAAATCCCGAAAACTTTCTATTGTTGTCATCGTTGGTCCATTTGTGCATCAGCGTCATTCTGGTAAAACAAAATTCGCCGTCTAGCATGAACTTTACAGGAACGTTACTAAGTGAAGTAAAGTGAAATATATGGCACCACTAACAGTGAGAGATTGTGGTTGGGAAGCTTCAAGCGTTACAGAACGTACTGCACATTTTATGTATGCATTGCACATGGTTACAAGCTTAACATCACCAACATGTATTCATTCCCTTTCTAACTAAATTTCACAATCTTCATTGCTCTCGGGTGAGAATTTAGTGAGAGATGGGGAGCGTCGTGTTCGATAATGAAACATTAAAACCAAGTCGCTTGATTCCAACATGGTAGCACTTAGCATTAGATTTCCGGCGTGACGTGCTGAACGCCAGAAATCTAATGAATCACTCTATACGCCGGGAAGGTATGAAAATGCACAACAGTGAAGCATTCAACTATGTCACATACACCCTAGAAATAGCACACACTGTCTTGTAGCATTCGTTTCACTCACTCGCTGAAGGATTTGCTCAGGCTGTAATTTGCCTGTGTGGAAGTGGTACAACAACAGAAAAAGTAAATCTGGATGGCTGGACATGGTTTTAAACTTCTGTGAACCAGAATGCGAATCCACTGCCATTCCGACGCCTTGGCCACCCTGCGGGGTCACTTACTTCCTTGGCTAATAAATTTCCCTCTGAACGCGCCAAGACACTCCTGAATTTCTTAACATCCGGGTGGAATTGCAGAGCTATCAGGGACATGATGTTACATCCGTTCTGGATCCTTTTCGATCAAAGATACAACGCATCTTATCGAGCGCATTTCGTCGATCACACTCCTGCTTCCATCTTAAAGAACAGCAAGTAGTATTATCTCTTAAGTACCTATCATTCGATGAAACAACGAACTGCCGATGTTTATCTACGTTCTCTTTGTACAGTGTATGCACTCATATCTCAAAATATGTCTATGATCGTGGCCTCAGAATAAAAGTTTCAGTCGATTACGGCATGGTTCCTGAGGTTTTATCGTCGAGACTGAGAGGTGGTATGTTCATGGTTTTCGATCCAAGTTAACGACTCCATTTTGACCATTATTTCCACGTCGTCGATAAAAGTTTTCTGAAACATCAGCAGATACACGGGGCTGAAACAGCAGAAGACTCAACAGCCTGCGAGCACACAGTGGGGCGCTGCTCGCGATCCCTAACAGGCACATCCGTTCATATACACCATCTGGTGAAAAGTGTCCAGGCACCTACTAATGGATATTAACGCGAGGAGCGCCCACACGTAGCCTACATAACGACTTGAATTCTGCTGGGGATACGTCCAATAGTGCTTCTGAATATCTGTGGAGGAATGGAAGCCCATTCTTCAAGAGCGTAAGGCAGGGACATTGGACGCTGAGGTCTCGGACAAAGTCGACGTCCCAACGCGTTCCAAAGGTGCTCCATTTGATTGAGATCAGGTTCCTGTGCGGGCCAGTCCATTTCAGGAATATTAATGTCCGCAAACGATTACCTTACAGATGATGCTTTATGACAGGCTGCAGCGTCATGCTTATACAGTCACCTTCGGCAAAATGATCCTCTACTGTACGCAGTACAAAACGCTGTGAAATTTGTTCATATCCATCCACAATTAGCATTTATTTCAGCGCAGTGAGGAGACCATATCCTCCACACGTTTATATCGTAACACCGTCTCCCCTGTACTTCGATGTTTTGCATTGCACATGATAGCAGGTTCTCCAACCATTCCCCAGATCAAACCCTTCCATCGGATTACCACACGATACAGCGTAATTTATCACTCCAAATCACTTGCTTAAATGGTTAAAATGGCTCTGAGCACTATGGGACTTAACTGCTCGGTCATCAGTCCCCTAGAACTTAGAACTACTTAAACCTAAGGACATCACACACATCCATGCCCGAGACAGGATTGGAACCTGCGACGGTAGCAGTCGCGCGATTCCAGACTGTAGCTTCTAGAACCGCTCGGCCACTTCGGCCGGCTCACTTGCTTATTTCATACATTCTTCATTGGTGTTGCTCTTTACAGCGCCTCCATGGTCGCTTTCCAATTCCCCGGAAATGTGCTTCTCGACCATTGTCCCCGTTTCTTTTTAACCCCCGCTCCCCCACAGTCATTGTGCTAGATGGACTTTGGAACTAATGAATGCTTCTTTCCGCTGATGCCGTGCTATTCTGTATAACCATCCTGCCAACTGTCGACGATACCCTCCGCCAGTACGTGAGGTCTGCCTGGGGTCGCTTTGGCACTGGCTCAGCCTGGGAGTTACGACTTCACAATCACGTTCCCCACTGTAGACTTAGTCAACTTTTGAAGGGTTTCTTACCCAGGTGGCATCAAATACTAGTCCATGTCCGAAATCACTGAGCTTTCCTCACAGACATATACTGCTGTTACCACTTATCTACTGAAAACACAAAAGCCGCTCCATCGTTTTACAATGGCGGCCCGTGACATCCAGCGGTCAATTACCCATTACATAGGGGAGTCCAGATAATTTGATCAGACAGCGTATAGCACGCAGAAAGCAAATTAAACAGTATTTTACTCTCCAGAATGAGATTTTCACTCTGCAGTGGAGTGTGCGCTGATATGAAACTTCCTGGCAGATTAAAACTGTGTGCCGGACCGAGACTCGAACTCGAGACCTTTGCCTTTCGCGGGCAAGCGATCGGTTTTAATCTGCCAGAAAGTTTCATATCAGCGCTGCAGATAGCCGGCACGGTAGCTCAGCGTGTTTGGTCAGAGGGTTAGCTCTCCTCTGTAATAAAAAAACTGAGTTAATCGATCAACAACGAACTTAAACATGTCCTACCACGTCCGCCCCAAGCAGATGAAACGAACAAAAAAGCGAACAAAACTGGTACTGTAGCTCAGCGTGTTCGGTCATAGGGCTGCGCGCTCTCTGTAATTAAAAAAAAAAAAAAAAAAAAAAAACGGAGTCAAGGAATTAACGATCAACTTGAGAGGATGTCTTGTGACGTCCGCCCAGAACAAGCGCAACGAGCTATATCGAACAAAAAGAATAAAATAAATTTTAAAAAAAGGTTGGTAGAGCACTTGCCCGCGAAATGCAAATGTCCCGAGTTCGAGTCTCGGTCCGGCACACTGTTTTAATCTGCCAGCAAGTTTCACTATTTTATTCTGTTTACGAATACTTTCGACATACCGTCGTTAGCTGATATTAATTCTGTACTTGTCACTTTTCTTCACTTGACAATAGTGAAAAAAGCATATTTTGATGACAGCGTAAGAAGTAGTTGTACGTAAGTCCATGGAAACTAAAAAAAAATGTGGTTTGTTGTGAATGGACGCAGCAAATAATCATTGGCGTCTTCTGTCATCTGTCTGCTATTATCGGCCACAACAAACTCACACTAGTAAAGTATTGTATTTATGCAATAAACATTATGTCTTTGGAGCTTAACCGCGAAAACTTAGTACTTACACTCAAAAAATATTTCTCATTAAAAACATGCAGTAATTCTGCATTTCAAGTACATGTGCAACTCGGGCATGGTCACTAAGTGGAGTACTTCTTTAGCGTTTTGGATATTCTTTGGCTGGCGTCTGTGGCTGAGCGGTTCTAGGCGCTTCAGGCTGGAACCTCGCGACCGCTACGGTCGCAGGTTCGAATCCTGCCTATGGCATGGATGTGTGTGATATTCTTAGGTTAGTCAGTTTTAATTAGTTCTACGTCTACGGGACTAATGACCTCAGATGTTAAGTCCCATAGAGCTAGAGTCATTTGAACCATTTTGATATTCAGTGATTCACCACATTTCGCTAGAAATCCTCTAAAACATCGCTTCAGATCAGTGTGAAAACTGAAACAATTATAACCATTGAATATAAACGTTACTCATAAAGAATGTGCTTACTTCCTGAAGAAATGTTCAGTTAGTATGCATGACGTAAACGCAGATAAGTAGATGAACATCATCCGGGAAAACATACACTCCTGGAAATTGAAATAAGAACACCGTGAATTCATTATCCCAGGAAGGGTAAACTTTATTGACACATTCCTGGGGTCAGATACATCACATGATCACACTGACAGAACCACAGGCACATAGACACAGGCAACAGAGCATGCACAATGTCGGCACTAGTACAGTGTATATCCACCTTTCGCAGCAATGCAGGCTGCTATTCTCCCATGGAGACGATCGTAGAGATGCTGGACGTAGTCCTGTGGAACGGCTTGCCATGCCATTTCCACCTGGCGCCTCAGTTGGACCAGCGTTCGTGCTGGACGTGCAGACCGCGTGAGACGACGCTTCATCCAGTCCCAAACATGCTCAATGGGGGACAGATCCGGAGATCTTGCTGGCCAGGGTAGTTGACTTACACCTTCTAGAGCACGTTGGGTGGCACGGGATACATGCGGACGTGCATTGTCCTGTTGGAACAGCAAGTTCCCTTGCCGGTCTAGGAATGGTAGAACGATGGATTCGATGACGGTTTGGAGGTACCTTGCACTATTCAGTGTCCCCTCGACGATCACCAGAGATGTACGGCCAGTGTAGGAGATCGCTCCCCACACCATGATGCCGGGTGTTGGCCCTGTGTGCCTCGGTCGTATGCAGTCCTGATTGTGGCGCTCACCTGCATGGCGCCAAACGCATACGACCATCATTGACACCAAGGCAGAAGCGACTCTCATCGCTGAAGACGACACGTCTCCATTCGTCCCTCCATTCACGCCTGTCGCGACACCACTGGAGGCGGGCTGCACGATGTTGGGGCGTGAGCGGAAGACGGCCTAACGGTGTGCGGGACCGTAGCCCAGCTTCATGGAGACGGTTGCGAATGGTCCTCGCCGATACCCCAGGAGCAACAGTGTCCCTAATTTGCTGGGAAGTGGCGGTGCGGTCCCCTACGGCACTGCGTAGGATCCTACGGTCTTGGCGTGCATCCGTGCGTCGCTGCGGTCCGGTCCCAGATCGACGGGCACGTGCACCTTCCGCCGACCACTGGCGACAACATCGATGTACTGTGGAGACCTCACGCCCCACGTGTTGAGCAATTCGGCGGTACGTCCACCCGGCCTCCCGCATGCCCACTATACGCCCTCGCTCAAAGTCCGTCAACTGCACATACGGTTCACGTCCTCGCTGTCGCGGCATGCTACCAGTGTTAAAGACTGCGATGGAGCACCGTATGCCACGGCAAACTGGCTGACACTGACGGCGGAGGTGCACAAATGCTGCGCAGCTAGCGCCATTCGACGGTCAACGCCGCGGTTCCTGGTGTGTCCGCTGTGCCGTGCGTGTGATCATTGCTTGTACAGCCCTCTCGCAGTGTCTGGAGCAAGTATGGTGGGTCTGACACACCGGTTTCAATGTGTTCTTTTTTCCATTTCCAGGAGTGTATTATACCACTCAGCCGATGAACCTGACTTGTATTTCGTTAGCGCTGTCACAAAATGAGTTTCAAAACGCCCGAGAAATGCAGCGGTAGCTTGAATCCGATAGATATGAAAACGTGGATGAGAAACCAAGCGACTAGCCGTTGAACATTAACCCCACAATTTCTAAATAAATTTCTAGATGAAAAATAAAAATTAAAAATCCTGGTGCTCTCGTGATACCCGAAACACTCAGGAGAATCCAGCACTTGTCACAAGCGTTGGCAGTTTCATGAAGAATTAGGAACTACCGGTACTCGGATTCAAAAACAGTTGACTTTCCAGTTATTAGCACCGCATTGGTAAGATGTGAATTCGCGACACTCGGCATGAAGGGGTCAACTTGGATTAATATTTCGTCTCCCGAGTGACAGGAAGGAGAATCTGAAATACGGAGCTGAGGAACTGCTGTAGTATCTCGGTCAGGTATGTCTGCATTCATCACCTCCGGTGAAATGTCAGCTCCAGGAAGGAGAGACACGTTCCTCCACGCTGTCTCGTGAATTATGCAGACAATCGGAACATAAAAGTTTCATTTGTCCTCCATCTGAATACGCTGAGACTGTAGCCCCATGTCGGCAGGGTCTTCTGACTTCCCAGCTGGTAGCGGAAGTTTTGAGGATAACTGCGCAGCCTAAGCATCGCGTGGTTTTATGAGCTACAGTAGTTTATGTTTGACTGTGGGATTTTCAATTTATCCAGTTTCTTTGTGTACAGATTTATCGCCCGACTGGTAAACCAGCACCAAACATTACC
This sequence comes from Schistocerca gregaria, assembly GCF_023897955.1. NCBI lineage: Eukaryota > Metazoa > Arthropoda > Insecta > Orthoptera > Acrididae > Schistocerca > Schistocerca gregaria. The sequence goes on from NC_064926.1 coordinate 41,504,895, forward strand.
TTCATGTTATCTTTTTGGACTGATGGCTTCAGCGCATTTGTAACTTCGCTGATTTTCTTGTCTTACAAGCAGATATACTAAGGCATTTATGATTATTTTGGGAACAGGGAAATTCTTCAAACAGCGTTTCAGTCACCTGAGGTAATGCGGCCGAGGTAATCCCTTTACTTGGGAAAGTACCTCTGACCACTATGGGACTTAACATCTGAGGTCATCAGTCACTTAGAACTACTTAAACCTAACTAACCTAAGGACATCACACACATTCATGCCCGCGGCAGGATTAGAACCTGCGACCGTAGCAGTCGTGCGGTTCTGGACTGAAGTGCCTAGAACCGCTCGGCCACCGAGGCCGGCACTTTGGAAGGAGCGCTGGAATTCAGTTACTTCAGCAGATATAAGGAAATACATATAGCGTCCTCAATTGTGAAGGTACAAGCAGTTATGAAACGTTTAATGAAGTAAAGAGCCGTATCACTGGGAGCTCCGCAGTCCTTAAGAGAACAGTCGCAAATCACATTTAAAATCCAGGAAATACTTTGGAAATTATTTTAATTCCAACATGCAAACAATGTTTACATGATGTCACACGCGGTAAAACATGGTAACAATTTGAGGATATACAAGTTATTAAGCTACAAGGCAATGCAGTTAAAGGATATCATTTCGGTCTCTCTCTCTCTCTCTCTCTCTCTCTCTCTCTCTCTCTCTCACACACACACACACACACACACACACACACACACACACCACACAAAACACACACACACACGCACACACACACACACACACACACACACACACAAGCTTTTTCCCTTTACCTTTTCGCTACAAGCGACATGAACTCTCTTCAAAAATTTAATTAGCAGAGTAAACAGAGTTGTAATTTTTCCATATCTGTTTTAATGATTGCGCTTGCTACTGGCTACATCAGTGTAGCCCCCATTTTGCTAAAAATATTGTTTCTTCTTGGAAATTTTACCTTGAAAAGAGTGGTTGTGGTATTAGGTATATAAGTAAATTACGAAATTTTTCCCGTTCGCTTTACTTTAAAGGTCGTCCTTCTTTTCTTTAAACATGGCGCTGAACGAATGATTCGGAGATAGAATCTCACTGTTCTCTTCCACTTTTCTTTTGTTTTTTCGTTGCGTCGTATCTGTAGGGTGGTAAATGGGATTTTCAAACAACAGCACACTTTAATAAAGAACGAAACAATGCGATACTGTAACGTCTGTAAGGAAGCGTTGCTATAGGGTAGCATTTCAGAGGTTATACGCAAATAGTGAAAAATACCGTATTAGTACACATATTAGGAGCACTGTTGGCCAGTGTAATATACGAGTATTAAGAAACTTTAGGCAAACGTTCAGCCACAAACACTCGTTGTGCAAACATACCATTACGTCAGCATGTATTCCACGAATGTTGCTCTATTTTCACGTCAAAAGCCGTTATATTGGATAACATTAATTAACTTTCTTTTCAACTTTTATGGTGTCTAGGTTTTCTTATTCTTCCAGAGTTTGTAACGACATATTTCAACACACGAGCGGAGATTCGCAACTGCCGGTAAATGATGTATAGGAAGCTTCGCACAAATGTTCGTCATAATAAAGAGAAAAATACCTACACTTATTGCGTCTTTTAGCTCCACGCTCCGTAGTTTCTCACAAAAATTGGCATAGTAATTTTATGTTTTTCCTATTTCCTATGACAGTAACGTTGGAGTCGATCCACCGTGCAACCGTTTGAAGTGTTAACCTTAGGATATGCTGACACAATCTACGGTACGACACCAGATTTGCAGGGTCTTTATTTTCTACATTAAGTTGTTATTTTTATCTGCAGCAAATAAATATTATCGGAAAGTAATCAGTATTTCAGTATTATTATTACTGTGATTTATCATATGCAGTAGAACATACTAATTTGGCAGATTTAAATAATTATCAAATATCCTGGTGGAATTTGTAAAAACATCCGAAACATAATTCACCGGACAGAATATGAATAATACATACACACTGGCGGTCCACACTGAAATACTAAAACTACTGAAGTTACATAACGTCGAGCGTGATGCGGACTAGCATAAATTAAGTCAGAAAGAAGTTTCATCCAAATCGGCAGACGGAATTGCACGAAAACATACAGATCCCCACTGTGGCGCGTTCGTTATTGAGCACCGTACCACATCACTCTAAAAGTACTCGCAGTCATTACTGCTAATTGGTACAGAAGAAAAGTCTTCTCGGTTGATTATTTCAACACCCACGAAGTGTCGAGATAGGTGCTTTCTTCTTTTTTCTCAAATGAATCAAATCTGTGTTTAACATCATCCAGTAAAAAAGTTAAAAAGAAATAAATTAAGTAAAAAATTCCGAAAACGAAATTATTCTGTCACTAAAATTAGGTGAGTCCATTGTTAGAAAACTAACAGTAACCCAAAGAGAAATGGAAAGATCAATGTTGGGGTCCACAAATGAAGACGGGAAGAAACCAGTTAATATCACATGTACAACAAACATCAGTGACGTAATGCGAAGAGTAAATATTTTGAAATGGCCACGGGCTGGTTATGTCGCTCGAACACTAAATGACAGATGGTCAAAGCGAGTACTAGACTGGAGGTAAATCTATCCAAACAGACCGGGAAAGACCACTGGACATGAGGCACAGACTTACGAGAGATAACTGGTTTCAGTTAGCAGTGGGAAGCTCAAGACAGGCAGGAATGGAGGAACCTGTTGGGATCCTATGCTGCATGCCGAATGAAAAATTATACTAGTTGATGATGATGATGATAAGCATTCCATAACAAATTTGCACAATTGGAATTGACACCTTTCTGTTGTGTAAAACATCGCAACTTCTTGCACCTTCCTTGTCACAATTTAGCACTTAAAAATTCTAGGTATAACCTACTTAGAATACAAGTGGTTGCACTTACACTGTAAGTAGTGTGTTTAGGTTTTTATATTGGTAACGCCACGTAGTCAAAATCACTGGCTGTGCTGTGTGCAGTCTGTGGCTGGTTTGCATTGTTGGAGTATATGCTATTGTATTGTTGGGCAGTTGGCTGTTAACAGCGCATAGCGTTGCGCAGTTGGAGGTGAGCCGCAAGCAGTGGTGGATGTGGGGAGAGAGATGGCAGAATTTTAAGAGCGTATGATCTGGACTTGTGTCAATCAGAGACAGTAAATTTGTAAGACTGGATGGCACGAATTGATATCTGTCAGTAGTTAGTGCCTTCAGTAGTTAGAATCTTTTATTCAGCTGGCAGTACTGGCGCACCCTGTATTGCAGCAGTTTGAGTAACGAAGATGTTTGTGAGGTAAGTGATTCATGAAATGTATAGGTTATTATTAGTCAGGGCCATTCTTTTGTAGGGATTATTGAAAATCAGATTGCGTTGCGCTTAATGTAAGAGGTTTATCAGCACAGTCATTCATACATTTTTCTAAGGGTACGTTTCAGGTCTTCTTGTGTTGCACGCTTCAAATAAAGATACAAAGCGCCTCATCATGTCGACGACAAACTGATGGCTCATCTCCCCAAATAATGATGGCTCTTCCTTCATTTATGTCTCTATCCTAGTACATTACAACATGTAGAGCATCACGAAACTTCCTACAATACTATAAGCTCGCTTTGTCACACTTTTCTTACACTTTCCATAATTCTTTTTTTTTTAATTTCTATGGTGAGTAGTTATGAATTTTGTACTGTGTACTGTGATTATTACAGTTTAAATAGATAGCGTTCTCGGATGTATTGCCATTAACTGAAATGTGTAAGTATATGTGTATACTAAATTGGAGGGTAATGTGAAACCTAAGATTTCTAGCATGTTGTAACAGAGTCTCTAATTTGTATAGTATGAATAATAGAAATAGTATTAGAAGATGGGCATAAGACCCAGATTTCATCATATTCACGAGAAAGTACCGCTTTGTGCTTCCAAAAACACGCTGAGAACCAATTTTTAAGGTTATTCAAGAAATTAACACGTCAAGCGACACTGAAGAATATATATATATATATATATATATATATATATATATATATATATATATATATATATATATCATTTGTATTAAATGCTCTTTATAATTTTATTTACTACTGGTATAAATGTAATCAGAATAGTTTCTATGATAATTATAAGAACCATTTATACGTTTCTAAGTCGGTAGGCTTCAGGCAATAGCGAACCAGTGAGTAATCGTATGAAAATTTACCGACAGCCTTTGAAACACTCGTCTTCGAGTGTTCAGGTAACATGTGTCGTCTGTGGAATTACTCTTCTGATACAAAGGAAAGTAAGTTTAATTCCCAGTAACGTATCCTACATCATAATGTATAAAATCACTACGGGAGTCGCTCGTAAATTTATTTATAGCTAGTGTTCTTCCTCTCTGTGCACGAAAGCAAATAGATTACCATGAATTTAGTTCCTGATTACATCCAGCTTCACTGATTACATACTGTGAAATGCTTCTTCCAATGAAGACTGAAAACTGCACATAATATTATTTCCCAAATTCTCTCGAAAATGTTAGCCGCTGATATGATATAAAATTTTTTCGTTGACATTGCACATGTAGGATTATTACTGAAAATATGCAACATGATGAAAACAATTTATGCACACACCTGAATGTAGCAGGAATGCTACTATCCGTTTTTGTTAATTTTTATAGTTACAGGGATCATACTGACATTCGTATTTCTTTTTTATATGTAAGAATGACTTCGTGGAGGCGGCATAGCTCCAAAACAGAATACGTTCTGGCTGATGGTGTAATGAATGGAAGAGGTTATATACTGAAGCGACAAAGAAAGTGTTACAGGCATGTATATTCAAATACGGAGATATGTAAACCGCCAAATACGACTCTGCAATCGGCAATGCCTACATAAGACAACAAATGCCTGGCGCAATTCTTAAATCGGTTACTACTGCTACAACGGCGGGTTATCAAAATTTAGATGAGCTTGAACGTGGTGTTACAGTCGGCGCATGAGCGATGGGACACAGCATTTCTGAGGTAGCGATGAAGTGAGGATTTTCCCACACGACCATTTCACAAGAGTACCGTTAATATCAAGAATCCAGTAAAACATTCAATCTCCGACATCGGTGTGGCAGCAAAAAGATCCTGCCAGAACGGGACCAACGACGACTGAAGGGAATCGTTCAACGTGACAGAAGAGCAACGCTTCCACAAATTGCTTCACATCTCAATGCTGGGCAATCAGCAAGTGTCTAAGTGCGAAGCATTCAACGAAACATCACCGATACATGCCTTCGGAGCCGAAAGCCCACTCACGTACCTCGATGAGCGCACGGCGCGAAGCTTTATGCCTCGCCTGGGCCCCTCATCATCGACAATGGGCTGTTGATGACTGGAAACATGTCACCTGGTCGGGCGAGTCTCGTTTCAAAATTTCATCGAGCGGATGGACGTGTACGGTTAAAGAGACAGCCTCATCAAACCACGGACCCCGCATGCCAGGAGGAGACTGTTCAAGCTGGTGGAGGCTTTGTAATGGTGTGAGGCGTGTGCTGTTGGAACGATGTGGGACGCCTGATACTTCTACATACTACTCTGACAGGTGACACGTACGTAAACATTCTGTATTATCACCTCCATCCACTCATGTCCATTAGGCATTCTGACGGACGTGGGCACTTCCAACAGGACAAGGCGACAGCCCACTCGTCTAGAATTGCTACAGAGAAGTTCCAGGGACACTCTTCTGAGTTTCAGCGCTTTCGTTGGTCACCGAAGCCCCCAGACATGAACATTATTGAGCTTATCTGGGATACCTGCTCAGAAGAGATCTCCACCCGCAAGTACTCTTACGTATTTATGGTCAGCCCTACAGGATTCATGGTGTCATTTCCTTCCAACACTACTTCAGAAATTAGTCGAGTCCATGCCATGTCGTGTTGCGGCACTTCTGCGTCCTCGCGGGGACGCTACACGATATTAAGCAGGTGTACCAATTTCTTTCGCTCTTCAGTGTAGAAGCAGAAGATTCAGGATCTGGATGAGATTCTGACGTACATGATGTATCTATTATTTTACAGTTTCAAACAATACTTTATTATGTGATTGCAGTCTGTGTAACCCAGTGTCATGTGGACCCGCTCATAAAGTGTCTAGCACGGATACAGCATGTATGGTAAGCTGTTCGCCTACTCTACAAGAAGCATCTTATGAAGTAGTGAAACTGACTGAAGTGATTCCAAATTTATAATCATTATCTAAATTTAAGTGTGTACCAAAGTCTTCTGGAAAATGTCTTCTTTCTGAGGGCAAATGTTTGCTACCTGTAGCTGACATAGCTAGTTTCGTGCAGATTTGTTCAAACACATTCAGCGCAGATTTTATGCCCCTGACGCACTGGTATGAATATTTAACAGCACTAAACACATGGTGGAGTTAGAAATACATAATATGGGGGGTTAGTTAGGTTTAAGTAGTTCTAAGTCCTAGGGGACTAATGACCTCAGCAGTTGAGCCCCATATTGCTCGGAGCCATTTGAACCATTGGAACCCACACACCTTTGAGCACCCCAACTGTTGGACGAATGTGTCGGCGCTACCCAGATACGTCCAGATGAGCAGCGAAGTGTGTGAGTGTGATCCGTCGATCAGCTTGAATGAGGCTGTTCTCTCGTCCCAACATTGCAGGAGACGCAGCAATGCGCGGCCGGCCGTCAAGCGGGAGATCGGACAAGTCTACGCGACCTTAATGCATTGGTGAAAAACGCTTCGACCGACAACTCACCGTGCTTTTGTTCACTGCCTGGTCTCCACAGACATTCTGCAAGAGCTTATAAATACTTGCGATGCACTGGTTTTCGGGGAAAGGAAACCCGCAATGACGGCTCTCTGCTTGGAACACACCTCCGCTACAAACGCCATTTTGAAGGCTTCGTATAGCGCCGCTACCTAGAGGAACTTCATGAAACAACACACATCAAAATAAGTTTTGCATCACCTCAGTTCCGAGAGTTCTGGAACAGTACAGAAATCTGGAATAAAGACCAACATGATCATCATTTCCGCCCTTTTTAAATGGTTCAAATGGCTCTGAGCACTATGGGACTTAACTACTATGGTCATCAGTCCTCTAGAACTTAGAACTACTTAAACCTAACTAACCTAAGGACATCACACACATCCATACCCGAGGCAGGATTCGAACCTGCGACCGTAACGGTTGCGCGGTTCCAGACTGTAGCGCCTAGAACCGCTCGGCCACTCCGGCCGGCCCGCCCTTTTTATTGCTCATGAAAACCACACATTGCATGTTGTACCACCATACAGCGACACCTTCAGAGGTGATTGTCCAGATTGCTGTACACACCGGAACCTCTAATACCCAGTAGGACGTCCTCTTGCATTGATGCGTGCCCGAATTCCTCGTGGCATACTATCCACACGTACCAGATTGTCCCATTCCGGAACGGCGATTCGGCGTACATCTCTGTGAGTGGTTGGTGGGTCACGTCGTCCACAAACAGACCTTTTCAATCTATCCCAGGCATGTTCGATGTCTGGAGAACATGCTGGCCACTTTAGTCGAGCGATGTTGTTATCCTGAAGGAGGTCATTCACAAGATTTGGACGATGGGGGCGCGAATTGTCGTCCCCGAAGACGAATGCCTCGCCAATATGCTGTCGATATGGTTGCACGATCGGTCGGGGAATGGCATTCACGTGTCGTACAGCCGTTACGGCGTCTTCCATGACCACCAGAGGCATACGTCGGCCCCACAAAATGCCACTCCAAAACAGCAGGGAACCTCCACCTTGCTGCACTCGCTGGACAGTGTGTCTAAGGCCAGCAGCCTGACCGCGTTGCCGTCAAATACGTCTCATCGGTGAAGGGAACGTGAAGCCAATTCTGAGCGGTGCGTTCAGCATGTAGTTGAGCCAGTCCGTACAGCGCTGCATGGTATCGTGGTTGCAAGGTTGAACCTCGCCAAAGACGTCGGGAGTGAAGTTGCGCATCATGCGGCCTATTTCGAACAGTCTGAGTCGTAACACGACGTCCTGTGGCTGCACGAAAAGCATTATTCACCACGGTGGCGTTGCTGTCAGCGTTTCTCTGCCCCATAATCCGTAGGTAACGGTCATCCACTGCAGTAGTAGCCATTGGGTGGCCTAAGCGAGGCATGTCATCGACCCTGTCTCTCTGCGTCTCCTCCATGTCCGAACAACATCGCTTTGGTTCACTCCGAGACTCCTGGACACTTTCCTTGTTGATAGCCCGTCCTGGCACAAGGTAACAATGCGGACGCGATCGAACCGCGGTATTGACCGTCAAGGCGTGGTTGAACTACAGGCAACACGAGCCGTGTACCTCCTTCCTGGTGGAATGACTGGAACTGATCGGCTGTCATACCTACTCCGTCTAATAGACGTTGCTCATGCATGGTTGTTTACATCTTTGGGCGGGTTTAGTGACATCTCTGAACAGTCAAAGAGACTGTGTCTGTGACACAATAACTACAGTCAACGTCTATCTTCAGGAGTTCTGGGAAACCTTTTTTTAATGCTTGTACAAATAAAACAGCATAGAATAAAGGCTGGGTTGTCGAATTTACTCATTGTGCTACTTCACTGGGAATTTTACAAGAGGCATGAGCCATTTGTACACAGTTTTCGTTCGTTCATCGCGTTTCATAAATAACACCAAGAAGGAGAACCATCAGGAGTGTGGTGTGAGTCAAGGTAAACGTTAACAAAACACAAGAAAACCGTAGGAGCCTATTACGTTGTCTTTATGAACTACGAACTATTGTTATACAATTTAACAATACTCGTGCATATGTCGTCTAAATTTAATCAAGGATACCATAAAGGAAAGTACTACTTTGACAAAAGCTGCTACCTCCACAGTTATAACAGCAAACTACCGCTGTTTATATGCTAGATGTAGCTTAGAATTTTCTTGATTACAACGTCCTGTACGTGGAGGCTACATTTACTGTTAATATTATTAGTGGAACTTTGCTCTATTAGACAGAATGTAGTTGCAATAAAGATTAAGATTACTGTGCTAGCGACAGAAAACTTCTTGCTAGCAAACTGGTGGCACAATATTTCTGCTAGTCTGATTCCTGCGAAACATTCTTAAAACGTTTATGAAGAATCGAAACGAAATTGCACGACTTTTCTAGGATTCACAGAGGTGAATAAATCTGAAGGGTGACCGATTTAGAAAAATCGGACGCAATGATCCCGTTCTTTTATCGTAAATGCTGAGTGTTTGACGCTTGACGACCGCATAAAGAGACAATCAGGGACCATAGGCAGCGCAAATTGCGACTTTCATGCAGATTACGAATCTGTGGTACGAATCACTTCTTGAGGAAGAATGGCGTCGCCGACAGGAGCTCCGTCGATATCTGATTGGGCGCCTTTTAAAGAGGAGACGGAGGAGGAGATTAGCGTTCAACTTACTGTCGACAACGAGGTCATCAGAGACTGAGTAGAAGACCGGATTAGGGAAAGATGGGGAAGGAAATCGGCCGTGTCCTTTCAAAGGAACCATCTCGGCATTTGTCTGAAGCGATCTGGGGAAACCACGGAAAACCTAAATCAGGCTGTCCGGATGCGGGTTTGAACCGTCGTCCTGCCGAACGCGAGTCCCGTGTGCTAACGACTGCGCCACCTCGCATCCACTTCAACGTTTAGCATAAGGAAGTTAATTACGCGAAAGTTTGGAATCCATGATGATTTCTTCCATTACTTCACACTAATTAATTACTTAGCTCTTAGTTTTTCCGTTATAGATCATCGATGTATAAGAGACACAACCTCTGACAAAAAGAACTTTAACAGGTAATAAATTTACCTGCCATTTCGTAATCTTAACTAAATCGCATTTTCGCCCTCAGAAAATGTTGCTAGGGAATATGTTCTAAGAATATTGGATTGCCAGAAGCGTGTAGTGATGAAAAACATCACAATTAACAATGGAGACCACCAGTATAGAATTTTTTCCTAAATGTCTATCCAGTAGATACGTCTTATTTCACATGAAAGGTCATAGCATGTATAACAAGCAATAAACGGTAACCATTAACTTGTCTATGTTAATACTGGTTGACCTCGTTGCCTGTAGATTGAATTACATGATGAAGTACAGGAACCCGAAGATTTTCTACATCTTTATAGAATCCGAGACAAACTTGGGGCATCAGGCACGTCGTCGTAGCCTCTCTGAAGAAGAAGTGCGTGCTGTTGCCGCGTTACTGGACAGTGATCACGCCACACGTTTCGTGTGACCTCGCCCACAAAACCGAATCACCACATACTACTGTGCTTCGCATCCTGAAGGAACGACTGGGCATGCGAGAAACTGCGTCACGATGGGTTCCGCGTGGCTTGACGGGAGGGCTATGAGCGCGAAGGAGAGGCTTTCTTACGCCGTATCGTTACCCTGGGTGAGACGTGGGCCACATCGTACGAGCCAAAACTGAAACGCCAATCCAACGAATGGCGTCATTATGCGTTGCCGCGAAAGTTGAACGTGAGTCAGAGCCCCAGTATGACGAAAGCTATGGTGAAAGTTTTGGTCATTCTCGTGTACGACTGAGATGGTGTTATCATAACGCATTACGTTCCTCCACATCAGGCCGTCAATGCACAGTATCACTGTTCCTTTTTGGAGAATCACCTGCGACTACCTTTGCGAAAGAAACGGCGACACTTTCTGCGCAACCCACCCATCATTTTGCACAACAATGCGCGGGCGCATACAGCAAAAAGCTGTAGCTGCTCTGTTCGGTCGATGGGACTGGGAAGTACTGTACCATCCACCATTCTTCTCGGACATAAGTTCTTGTGACTTCGATTTGATTTAGAAGATGAAGGAATCACTTCATGGCATTTGCTTCAGAACTGTTCCGGAGATTCGACAGGCAGTAGACCGCTCCATTCGCACCATCTGCTACGCCTTCCACATCGCTGGTAACGGGTTCTACAAAACGCTGGTGACTACTTTGAAGGACAGTAACAGGTGCAAACATGTAACTCTTTTGTATCAGTTGTGAATAAGTTCCAACCCTCGTACACTATACCACGTCGGGTAACAACATTAAACATGAACAACACTAAGGAACATAGGTGTCTATGCTTACTGTCACAGAGAACTGCCACATTTATAATTTAGACAGCCAACGAGGGCGTGTCCATCTACGACATTACATCATCAGATCATGTCAGCTTTTTTGCCAAGCAATGTGTATTTTACCATAGAGTATGGTTTGGTAGAACCGTAGGACATACCTGCAGGTGTGAAAAAGTTCTGACAACTGCCTGAAGATGAAGCTGTACCCGTAATCGATTGTGAATAGTGTGATTATATTAATGATTATCCATTAATCTTCCTTTATTAATCTCCAGCTTGTCACATGTTCAGAGCAGCGGGGGCGTGTCTGCTTTCCAAAGTTGGTAGTCAAGGACAAAATTGGCCAGTAGTTCCACTGGCTTGAGGATAGGTCAAGCATGTTGTGGAGCCGCTGCATCTACGCCTCTGTCATTGATGGCAAAGACGTAACACTTCCTCACTTACTCGCGGGTGATGCTTACACGCCATGGAGCAGCTAGCCGCTTACGTGAAGTCGGCAGGTGACGTCAGTGAAAACAGCAGCAGCATCAAAGTTGCTCACAGCAACAGCTGCACCTGTTCTCAGTAGCGGCATGACGCTCCGCGCCTTACGAATGCAGGAGAGCTGCAGAGCAGCGCTTCTCGATGGCGTCGTGTGATGGGGGCCTAAGTAGAGGGAATGCGGCCAGCAGTCACACAATACATACCATTGGCACTTCACGTAGGGTAAGCAGGTGGCGAGCGCAACGAGTGAAACTAGGACCTTTTTTGGAAGGGGTAATCTCCATTTTTAGTGTACTTTCCAATTTTCGTGTATACGTAAATGATGAGTTCGTCTAAAAGTAAGATGTCTTTCCACTCTAAAAAAGTAAATAGAACTGAAGAAGTGTTAGTGAACCTAAATTGAGCATCGCAAAGCATCTCAAAATCCCATTTTCTATCTTAACCATCGTACTGGCCAATGAAACGTAGGTAAGATCTAGTGTTTCGATATCCGGGACAAGAGGTGAGAAATGCACACGTATCCAGGCTGGAAAGTTTGCAGACGTGCAAAAACGCCTGTAGACTTTGTTTCATCAACAGCGTGCGGCTAATGTGCCTGTTTCAGGCGCAGTTCTGATATAAAAGTCTTAGATTTCGGAAAAAAAATTAAATATTGAAAACGTTCATGCTTCTTGTGGTTGGTTACGCCGCTTCAAAGTAGTGTGGCATTACTGGCCGCAGAGTTTTTGGGGTGGTTATGGTTCAAATGGCTATGAGCACTATGAGACTTAACATCTGAGGTCATCAGTCCCCTAGAACTTAGAACTACTTAAACCTAACTAACCTAAGGATATCACACACATCCATGCCCGAGACAGGATTCGATCCTGCGACCGTAGCAGTGACGCGGTTCCGGACTGAAGTGCCTATAACCGCTCGGCCACCGCAGCCGACCTGGGGTGGTTAACAGTGTGGATAATGTCAAAGTAGAATTCTGGAAAGAGCGTGATCTCCCAAGTATAATAAATATCTGAAAAGAATTTAGAACACAGACGAAACAAAACTTTTTTTTTTTTTTGCTTTACTTGGTTCCGGACAAAATATTGGCATTTAAGGGCGATCCCTGCTTTAAGAGAAAGAGAAGGAAGCAAAGAGTGAAAACGTGGCATTGTAAGCCACGTCCAATGGGTTGTGGCCATATATTGGGAAAAGGCACACGGACCTGAGTCATCTCCACTCACTATCACGTAGTGGACATAATGTCCAACAAGCCACATGCTGGCATTGTTCTTCTATCGGGGAAAGAAGGTTGAATCGGGACGTACGAGAATCTCTCCCGAGATAGCGGTCTCCGACGTCCAGAGGAGAGCAGCCAGTTGTCGGCGAAGCCATCTCCAATGGCGATGACTGCAGGAGATCAACCGATGATATAATGTGCGATTGCAACGATCCGTCACGTTGACATCAATATGAAAAAGTCGCACGTTCTCAGGTACAATATCATGATCAACTTGGTACCACGAGGATGCCACTTCCATCGGGAAGATCGGGAGGCTAACGTTAGACCAAACAATATTTCAATTCGTTTCTGGTGACAAGGCTTACACAGAGCGAACACTATGAGGAATTGGCCAGCGGTTTAACAGCATTTTTAGGGAGAGATTCGCTTCGGAAATGATATTTACTCCCAAATAACTGACTTCAAGAAAAAAATTCCTTAACGTGCCGTAGTTTATAACTAACCCTACCAACATCTGTTGGAGGGGTTAAATCGCCGGTCAGATCGCGAGCTGTAAGTGACTGGGAGGGGGGGGGGGGGGGGAAAGATAGCTGGCTTGTTTTCCCACGATCGTTATTTCTGGGATTCATGTTGATTTGTGTACTGAGGATATTCCGACTCCAGAAATATCGTAAGAGTCTGAAACATGTCCAAAATTCTACAACATACTGACGTCAGTAGTTTTGTCTGCTTGATAGATTAAAAAAGAAAAAAAAACTTATCGACAACTCTCAGTTTGACATCCGCACGACAATATTATTGAGGAACCGTTGTACGATCTAAAAAAGATATCACACTAAAAGACGTCCGTTTACTTGAGTATAACTTTCCCATTACGATCAGCAGCATCTGTTTCATGAACACCCCCTGTCTTGCATTAAATCCTTTCTGTTGGTTTAGCTGTGGACTAAGACGAATTTTCTGATCTCCTCGATGTTAGGAAAGGAGGGCTAAAGCGGTGGAATTCAAAGGAAAATAGAAGGACCATATTGGCGTACGTCGTATGGGACACGTAGGTGGAACGATCTTCCCCACCAAAATCGTTGATTTAGTAGATGGAAGTTTGCGAAGGAGTTTCGGAATCTTCCTAGAAGAGTCCTTCCGTTTTTCTGGGCCCACGAGTAACCCATATAGCGCGTTTTTTACGCTAGCCAATAGGACCATGGTGTTGCGCCGGGAAGCTATTGCTATGACTGGGCGGACGGTGCGTCCTCTCACTACTTCAAGAGAGAGAACGTGGCACTTGAAGACGGGGTGAGCTACAGACTGGGCGTGTAGGAGGTACGGCTAAACATTCGGTTGCATCAGGGTAAAGAAATCGTTTTCTTTGTTTTCAGAGTACAAATTCCTCCTACTTTAACTCTTTCCGACCCTCTGCCTACAGTTGTGTACATTACCTTTTAGTACAATACTGGCCATTAAAATTGCCACACCAAGAAGATATGCAGATGATAAACGGGTATTCATTGCACAAATATATTATACTAGAACAGACATGTGATTACATTTTCACACAATTTGGGTGCATAGATCCTGAGAAATCAGTACTCAAAACAACCACCTCTGGCTGCAATAACGGCCTTGATACGCCTGGGCATTGAGTCAAACAGAGCTTGTATGGCGTGTACTTGTACAGCTGCCCATGCAGCTTCAACACGATACCACAGTTCATCAAGAGTAGTGACTGGCGTATTGTGACGTGCCAGTTGTGCGGCCACCATTGACCAGACGTTTTCAATTGGTGAGAGATCTGGAGAATGCGCTGGTCAGGGCAGCAGTCGAATATTTTTTGTATTCAGAAAGGCCCGTACAGGACCTGCAACATGCTGCCGTGCATTATCCTGCTGAAATATAGGGTTTCATAGGGATCGAAGGAAGAGTAGAGCCACGGGTCGTAACACATCTGAAATGTAACGCCCTCTGTTCAAAGTGCCGTCAATGCGAACAAGAAGTGACCGAGACGTGTAACCAATGGCACCCCATACCATCACGCCGGGTGATATGCCAGTATGGCGATGACGAATACACGCTTCAAATGTGCGTTCACCGCGATGTCACAAAACACAGATGCGACCATCATGATGCTGTAAACAGAACCTGTATTCATCCCAAAAAATGAAGTTTTGCCATTCGTGCACCTAGGTTCGTCGTTGAGTACACCATCGCAGCCGCTACTGTGTGCGATGCAGCGTCAAGGGTAACCGCAGCCATGGTCTCCGAGCTGATAGTCCATGCTGCTGGAAACGTCGTCGAAGTGTTCGTGCAGATGGTTGTTGTCTTGTTAACGTCCTCATCTGTCGACTCAGGGTTCGAGACGTGGCTGCACGATCCGTTACAGCCATGTGGATAAGATGCCTGTCATCTCGACTGCTAGTGATACGAGGCCGTTGGGATCGAGCACAGCGTTCCGTATTACCATCCTGAACCCACCAATCCATATTCTGCTAACAGTCATTGGATCTCGACCAACGCGAGCAGCGATGTCGCGATATGATAAAACGCAATCGCGATACGCTACAATCCTACCTTTATCAAAGTCGGAAACGTTACGGTACGCATTTCTCCTCCTTACAAGATGCATCACAACAACGTTTCACCAGGCAACACCGGTCAACCGCTGTTGTGTATGAGAAATCGGTTGGAAATTTTCCTCATGTCAGCACGTTGTAGGTGCCGCCACCGGCGCCAACCTTGTGTGGATGCTCTGAAAAGCTAATCATTTGCATATCACAGTATCTTCTTCCTGTCGGTTAAATTTCGCGTCTGTAGCAGGTCATCATGGTGGTGTAGCAATTTTAATGGCCAGTAGTGTACTTAAACCTAACTGACCTAAGGACATCACACACATCCATGCCCGAGGCAGGATTCGAACCTGCCACTGTAGCACCAGCGCGGATCCGGACTGAAGCGCCTAGAACCGCTCGGCCACAGCGGCCGGCAGACAGTTTAAGATCAGTAGCTTACCAACAGATCATTTCATGCTACCACATCTAAACACAGCTTATAACATTAGTGTAAAAATATCCTTCAGCGACCTTCCTTTTTTCTTCCTATGGCTTTTGTAACTTTACGCTGCTGCCGCCAGACTAGCCAGCGCTGCCCCTAGCGTCCCGCAACCCCCACACACCGCAGCCAGCGCCGGGCCGCGCCGCGTCTTCTCTGGGACGGACGGCTCGGCACGTAAGTCGCCCCCGCCGTTAGCCTGGCTCGGTCGGCCTCAATGGAATAACTCAGCGTGAACGCCAGATAGGCGGCGGGCAGGCTGCTGCTTCTGCTGCTGCCCCCGTCTGTCGTTAACAGCGGACCCAGCCTGCCCGGGCTCCCGCATCGATTTTCGCATTAGGCGCCGCTCACGGATCGGAAAATATGGCCTAAGGTTCCCTGCCAATGGCAGATCAAGAACCGTTTTCTCCGGAAAGTAGTCCGGAACCTTTGTTCCCCGCCGTTTTGCAGGCCCTCCAATGCCAATCCTCTCTGCCGACAGTGAAAGTGACACTTCATCCAAGCCACCATGGGGATAAAAACTCGTTTTTGTTACTAAGACTTGTTAATAAGTACGATACGACTTTTGGTAACACATAAATTACCGAGTGTACCACGAGTTTACTTTAGTGCCCTGCCTGGCCTCGTTGTAGTCTTCAGTGGCTTAGCCGATTCGTACTGTCTTCCATACATTTCTACCTTGGGGCCACCTTTTTATTTATTCATATCGTCTCCAAATATGTCTTCGACGTTTTCTGTTAATCGTCGTGCGCTTCCACAACATTCCCTCTTATTTCCTTTGGACTGGCAATCTAACTATACCTAAACATTGTGCGGCTGGTCCCGGCGGAGGTTCGAGTCCTCCCTCGGGCATGGATGTGTGTGTTTGTCTTTAGGATAATTTAGTGTGTAAGCTTAGGGACTGATTACCTTAGTATTAAGTCCCATAAGATTTCACACACATTTGAACATATATACATACATACTCCACGGAGTGTCCCAGTAACACATACCCTATTGAACAGAAGGATTTTCGGTTGGGTTCTTCATCATATACCCTCTCCATCTTGACTTCTACCTATTCACTTAATTTTCCACACTTCAATTAGTCTCTACTAAAAACAAAATAAATAAAGAAAGAAATAAAAACTACCGTCGGAAAGTTCCTGAAGTCGATTTGGTACTAACGACTGCTTGAATATTCCTCACCAGTGTGGGATCGGTACCAGGTAGGGTTGATAGAAGAGATAGAGAAGATCCAACCGAGAGCAGCGTGCTTCGTTACAGGATCATTTAGTAATCGCGAAAGTGTTACGGAGATGATAGATAAACTCCAGTGGAAGACTCTGCAGGAGAGACGCTCAGTAGCTAGGTACGGGCTTTTGTTGAAGTTTCGAGAACATACCTTCACCGAGGAGTCTAGCAGTATATTGCTCCCTCCTACGTATATCTCGCGAAGAAACCATGAGGATAAAATCAGAGAGATTAGAGCCCACACAGAGGCATACCGACAATATTTCTTTTCACGAACAATACGAGACTGGAATAGAAGGGAGAACCGATAGAGGTACTCAAGGTACCCTCCGCCACACACCGTCGAGTGGCTTGCGGAGTATAGATGTAGATGTAGATGTGGGAGAAGAGAAGTTTCTGGTTCTTGGATGCGCATCACTTGCAAATTTAGCAGCGGTGGGAGAGTGTCATCTCGCCTAGCAGGCGCTGCTAGGGCCTGTAACTTCGTGGGCCACACAAAATATATCTTTGCGGATGTTGAAAGAGGCTGTAATTCGTATAAAACGGACTCTGCTACTGACAGACCCTAAGGTATCGTAGCTTTGGTTTTAACTACATGTGCCATTTCTACCCACTTATTACTATATTACAAGCAGTTAGTGTCAACCTGTAGACAGAGTGGCTCACGACAGCTTTATCAGGTACTCTATACACACCTCTCTTTCCTGTAATTCTTTTCTCCACAAACATTTGGGATCTGCCAAGCAAAGATTACGCTGTATGGGACGTGATGGTTCCTAGGGGGACGCACGCTCGTTAGTTTTGCTATACCAGTGATAACTTGTCCTGCATGGCGGCCTATGGACCCATGTGTGTCCCGCCTTATGCTCAGCGTTATGAGAGGGTCAACAATAAGATTTTACGTGCACGTGCACACATTCACAACACCTCTCATTCGCTAGAAAATCATTAGTTGTCTACTGTTACTTGCTGGTATGCACAGCACCTCCATGAACCGGACCTTCTAACAACCCTACCACAACAAAGGTCAGCATTTAATAACGATTGTGGTGTTGCTCACGCTGCTAAATACTGCATTTTCGGGCAACAACAGTCATATTATGTGGCAGGTGTCATTAGAGCACAGTTAATAAAGTCATTTCATGTAATAATCAAAAAAGTAGGCACTCATCTTTTCGTGTTTCCCACGCTGGCCACGTCGTAAAATCATGGCTCAATCGTTGAAAATCTAGGTGGTTATGATTCCAAGCTCGGATGCAAAGCGGCCTAGGTTTTATTCTGCTATATTCAAAAGTTTTGTAAATGCGCTTCACAAACAATTCTTGAAAATTACACTTTTGATGGGCAATGGTGATGTAAAAAAAATAATCAGCACTCCGAAATTAAGTTATACTTCCTTTTAATTGCTTTTATTGCAATATCACGTGACACTCTAACATCACTTCACAATACAAAACATATTTGAAAACATCTTCCTCACAGTCACTGTTAAAGTTCACATTTTATAAGCTGACGACAAAATTCGTCTTTCCAACATAACGTCCACGACTTGACTTCCTCAACGTCCGACTCTCTAACAACTCAACAACTAACTAACTATCGCTTACGCGCCCAAAAAATCAGAGTTACAAGTACGTCAAAGATCATAGTGACAAAAGAAAGAATACACACAAGAATAATATCATTGCAAATATAAACATATCGATGTATCACAAATGCAATCACATCTGAATGTTGTCTCAGAAATATGTCAACTACTTTACAGAAATACAGCAGAATATTGCTGGTATCGAGAGGTTCAGGTGAGGTGCCGTAATGGTTGCGTAATTCAAGTACCATTACAACCTACACATCATCATTTAATTTTGTAACTATGTTGCTTGTATGTTAGTTTTTATGGTGAACAACTATATCATACTTGGCCCATTTTGTTGTACATTTCAGAGCTGCTGGTCTGAACATGGTCGCACACGCTGTAACCGGCCAACGAAATGAATAAATAAATAACTGTTATGATGTGGACTGACTGTCTCTGTTGTACTGTTAAACCCGATCACTGTCGCTCCGTTGTGGCATTAAAAATTATTAGCAATTAAAAATACACCGATACTTGCTGTTTGTGGCATTATATAGAGAAAGTTAAAAGGTTTTGTGTAAGCTTTTTCCAAAACGATTCCTTTTGTTCTGTTCCAGGTGCTGAATGATTACCTGAAATGGCTACACCCCAAGAGAGAGACCAATGATGGTGTGCTACGAAGCTGTGCAAAGAAGTTTCCAGTAGGATTTCAGAGGAGGTTACGAGGCGTTGAGACAATTAAGATTTGGTATCAGAAGCTACTACTCACTGCGCGTGTAAACAGACAGTCACCTTCTGGCAGAAAATGAATATCTAATGAAATGGTAGAGAATATCCCAGAAACCTTCAAAAGAAGCCCATCAATCTCCGTTCGCCAAGTGTCGAGAGGTAAACATCTCGAGCTCAACAGTTAACAAGATGCTCCGTGAACAACTTCGCTTGTAGGCCATCAAAGAGCAAATTGTGCAAGATCTGGAGCAAAACTAGTTGCTATAGAGATGTTGGGCCGGATCGGGGAAAGCCCCTATCAGGTGGGGCACGTCGTTGTCTATGACGAAGCCACCTTCCACAAACGTGAAAAATTTAATCGGTGCAACGGTAGCATCTGAAGCTAGGAAAACCTCCACAGTTTTCTGGAACATGTCAGAAACAGTCAAAGGTGATGAAAGACATGATAGTTGGGCCATTTTTCTACATCGAGAAAACAGTAAATGGAATCGTTTACGTGAATATGCTTGAGCAATTTGCTGTCCGTCAGCTAAAAGCGATCTCCCATTTGGCAAATCACGCTTAAGTGCCTGGCGGAGGGTTCATCGAACAATCTTCACAATAATTCTGAGTTCTTCCACTCTCTAACAATGCGAGAAAGAAACTAACACCTATATCTATTCGTACGAGCTCTGATTTCTCTTATTTTGTTATGACGATGGTTTCTCCCTACGCAGGTCAGCGGCGTTAACAAAATATTTTCACATTCGGAGGAGAAAGTTGGTGATTGAAATTTCGTGAGAAGAAAAACGCCTTTGTTCTAATGATGTCAGTCCAAAATTCTGCATCATGTCCGCGACACTCTCTCTCCCACTTCTCGATAATACAAAACGAGCTGCCATTCTTTGAACCTTCTCGATGTACATCGTTAATACTATCTGGCAACGACTCCAAAAGAGGACGGAAATACGGACAAGCGTAGTGCAGGCTGTCCCTTTAGTAGATCTGCTGCACCTTGTAAGTGTCCTGTTGATAGAACGCAGTTTTTGGTTCGCGTTCGCCACAACCTTGTTTGTGTGTACTTTCCGATTTAAGTTCTTCGTAGCTGCAATTCCTAGGTATGAAATGGTATTTATGACCTTAAGATTCGATTGATTTTCGCGCAACCGAAGTTTGACGGATTTATTTTAGCACTCATGTGGATGACCTCACACTTTTCATTATTTAGGATGTATTCCCATTTTTCGCACCATGCACATATCTTATCTAAATCGCTTTCCATTTCTTTTAAATTCGTGGTGACTTCACCAGACATTAAGCAACAACATCATCTGCAAACAACCTAAGACGGCTACTCGAATTGTCTCCTAAATAGTTTCTGTATGTAAGGAACTGCAGAGAACCTATAACACTACCTTGTGCAACGCCAGAAATCGCTTCTGTTTTACTCGATGACTTTCCGTCAGTTGCTACGAACTGTGGCCTGTCTGACAGGAAATCACGAAACCAGTCGCACGTCTGAGACGACATTCCACAAGCAGTCAATTCGACTATAAGCCTCTTGTGAGGTACGTTGTCAAGAACCTTCTGGAAATACAGAAATACGGAATCAATTTGCAGTCCCTTGCCGATAGTACTCAACATTTCGTGTGAGTAAAGGGCTATTTGTGTTTCACAAGAATGATATTTTCTAAATCAGTGTTGACTACTAGACAATAGGTCTTTCTCTTCGAGGTAATTCATAATATTCGAACATAATGTATGTTCCAAAATCCAACTGCATATTTACGTTAATGATATGGGCCTGTAATTGAGTGGATTATTGCTATTGCCTTTCTTGAATAATGGTGTGGCTTATGCAAATTACAGTTTTTGGATGCAGATCTTTCGTCTATGAAGCGGCTGTATATGATTGTTAAGTATGGAGCTGTTGCATCAGATACTCTCAAAGGAGCCTAATTGGTATAAAGCCTAGAGCGGAAGACTTGCCTTTATTAAATGGTTTAAGTTGTTTCACTACTCCGAGGATATCTACTTCTAAGTTACTTATGTTGGCAGCTGTTCCTGATTCGAATTCTGAAATATTTACTTCACCTTATTTCGTGAAGGCATTTCGGAAGGCTGTGTTTAGCAACTCTGCTGTGGTAGCACTGTCGTCGATTCTCCATTGCTTTAGCGCAGAGAAGGCATTGATTGTGTTTTGCTGCTAACGTACTTTACACATGACCAGAATCTCATTTGATTTTTTGCCAGGTTTCGAGACCAAGTTTCGCATTTGTTTGCACA
The DNA here is from genome assembly GCF_023897955.1 of Schistocerca gregaria. Taxonomy (NCBI): domain Eukaryota; kingdom Metazoa; phylum Arthropoda; class Insecta; order Orthoptera; family Acrididae; genus Schistocerca; species Schistocerca gregaria. The sequence continues at coordinate 41,526,599 of NC_064926.1, forward strand.
GTAAAAGTACTACTACCTCTAGATTACTTGCGGTGAGTCTAACAAAGTTGAGCGTTAAAAGTCTTATGACTTGCTCCTTGATAACGACATGTATGACAGTAACAAAATGCTTAAAATTATGTAAACATACCAATAATTAGAATAAGTATCCCAATATAAAATTTAAAGATTGTGACGTACATCCCATACTGTCACGGCTGTTATTTTTGATAATTTCTTACGACTTGACGGTTTTGGTGATTTGTTTGCTTTCTTCGTGTACTGAATCTCTATGGACACAGTTGGTTATTAATATCGTACCGAACATCTAAATATCCCCACGCAAAAAAAAAAAAAAAAATCGCGTTCAAGCCATGGGTGTGGGAGGCCATGGTACTGGCGAGTCACGATAGATATACTTGCCGTCGAAGATTCCTGCTGCGTATTCCTGGTCAACCTCACGCACTCGCAAGTGAGCCGGTGCGCTTTACTGCACGAACCACATACCCCTCCTTTCACCGAGAGGAGCATCTATCGGTCGGTTAGCTTATCTTGCAGGAAATGAGGGTACATAATACCAATGGTGATGATATTGGTTTGTGGGGCGCTCAACATCGAGGTCATCAGCGCTCGTACAAGGTACCAATCTTTCCATTTCCTACCTCGCCACTTCCCAGATGATGATGAGATGATAGGGACGGAATCGAACCTGGGATTCCGTGATCCAGAGGTAGCAACGCGAGCCCCTAGATCACGAGTCTCGGATCAAGACCAGTGAGTCATCCAGATAGGAAATGCGGTCTTATGAACTGATCACCAACAACACCTGCCCAAACGCTAACAAAAAATCTCCGTTGATTCGCTGTCTCAGTGGTTGCTTGTGGTCTCTCGTAACTCCAAAGGCGTAGGCTGTGGAAGTTCACAATATCAAATCCTTTAAAACATAGTTACTCTGTAAATAACGTAAGTACTAGATCATTCCCACACTGTGTAAGGTTCCTCTGACAGAGGGCTACTCGGGCTGGAGACGTAGGTGCTGCTAAAGCTTGTACACTTTGCACATGATGTGCGTGCGACTACTCCTCGTATAATATCCACCATACGCTGAAAAACGAAACGCATTCTACTGCAACATTCCTCGAACTTGTGCTCTGCATTGCGTCCACTTTTTGTAATACACGCTCCTCCCTCCGTGATGTCGGCTCTCTTCAGTATACTGGCACGTTGCACTTTGTGTTCAAATGGTTCGGTTTTGCGCAGGGCTGATAGGACCTAGCGAAGGCTCTACGCTCTGGCTGTGTTTCTGAGGATCGCTTCGTGACACAACCGTACTGCTTCATGTGCATTGACATTAGGACGGCCGTACGTGAAGCGTATGTCAGCCATTTCTTCGTTTGACAATGTGTGTGGAACCGTGGCAATTGCTTAAACTGCCGGCCGCGGTGGCCGTGCGGTTCTGGCGCTGCAGTCCGGAACCGCGGTGCTGCTACGGTCGCAGATTCGAATCCTGCCTGGGGCATGGGTGTTTCTGCTGTCCTTATGTTAGTTAGGTTTAAGTAGTTCTAAGTTCTAGGGGACTTATGACCTAAGATGTTGAGACCCAGAGTGCTCAGAGCCATTTGAACCATTTTTTGAACCAATTGCTTAAACTGCCATGTGCCATACTTCGTTTGCTGTTCACTGCGGGAACTTGTACGTGAAACATAAGGCTGTGTTTATTTGTGCAGCGTTGCTGCTCAGATATTTCCAGCATTGAACGAAACTTTGGTTGATTTAAGGCCACCCTTGGCTTCGCACCAAAGAAGGTAACGTACTCAACCAATTGACAGCTAAATGCAAGCGGTGAAACTGCAGCACGAACTTAGATGTAAACAGTCTGTAAAATTAACATGAGTGCACTTGTGCTTACGTCATTTGTGGGAAACCATTAGTTTCCTTACCCAGTTTTATTAGGATCACTACCTGAGTGTCCGGCGTTGCCCAGGTATAGATGTTTACTAATCTTGCATTAGTAAATCTCACCGTACCCCCCTCTCTTTGTCCAACTTCTCCTCTCTATCCATCTCCTCCACGACCTCTCTCTGTCCACATCCTCCTTTCACACTCAGAGACAATCTCCTCCTCCACCAGCATCTGCCCCCCCCCCCTCCCTCTAAATCAATCTCCTCCATAGCATTCGTGTTCAGTAAGGTGAGGTGGGCTATAGAGTGGTATGGTAACTGTTGTCGTAGGAAAGCTGGATAGGATCATAAATGATTAGCGAACAAGTTAACACAGCAAACAGAAGACTTAACTTGCATTTCTTCTAGCGTAAGAGGACCCTTTACAAATAACGCAGAAAGAGATAGAGGTGTGTGTGTGTTGGGGCGCCCTGACACACATTAAAAGGAACGAATGTGGACAGACATAATAAAACTGAAGCACACACGCAAAGAAAGCAGGAAAAGAAGGAAAATGCTACATAAGAAAGTAAAACGTAAGGGAATGGAAAAAGTAGTAACAAGAATGCCAAAGGAAATTGTCATTGGCTGGCCACTTACATAAAATATGGGCGAGCTTGTCACACAGTGAGCAAATTAAATCCTCTCCTTAAAATCCTTGTAGAAACATTTGACATGGCACAGAACTTTAAAGAGATAGAGTCCAGCTCTTAATATCAACAAGGATGAGGCTCTCTGAACAAAAGCATAATGATAATAACGATGATATCGGGGCCGCGACTGTGTGACGTCTGCGTAGCGTCACACTGGGAAGTGGCTCCAAGGGCAAGAAGACTACCTGTATGTGGCTGCTTCCTGCTATCGTATATTGCGGCAGCAGAGGACGCTTGTGGTACAGAGCTACTGGAGTCATGGCTAAGCGGCCGCACACCATTGGATCTGCCAGATCCCACGCAACCACTGTTGGCATCTGACGGAAACTTCTAATTCCGGTGTCAACTTTATGACGCCCGTGTGGTAGTATCTATATGTGATATCACCTGAAACGTCCCCTTAGAAAAATTATACAAGACTGTGCTTAAACTGACACACAATATTTTAAGCGTAACGCAATCTGACTTTCAAAAATCCCTACAAAAGAATGGCCCTGACTAACATTAACCTATACGTTTCACAAATCACTTACCTCACAAAAATCTTCGTTACTCGAACTACTGCAATGCAGCGAGCGCCACTACTGCCAACTAAATAAAAGATTCTGACCACTGAAGGCACTAACTACTGATAGGCATAGTTAGCAAATGAAAGATTTTAATACAGAACAAACAATGTATTTACCTTAATAGTGTTCAAAAGTCATAATATATATAACAGTTCATGACATCCAGTCTTACAAATTTCAAAACTCCGCCATTTCTCTCCCCACATCCACCACTGCTGGCGGCTCACCTCCAACTGCGCAACCCTACGCGCTGTTAACATCCAGCTGCCCAACACTACAATGGCAGACAACAATGCAAACTAGCCACAGACTGCACACAGCACAGCCAGTGATTTTCATACAGAGCGCTACGTGGCGTTGCCAATATAAAAACCTAAACAGCCTACTTATACACCCATAGTCCATTTCATTCACTCCCATCTCCCATCTCCTCGTCCTGCTCACTCTTTACATCACCAACTCTTCCCTTTCTCTGTCCATCTTGCCCTCTCTCCTATCTGTGTCCATCTTCTCCTTCCCCCTGTCTGCCTGTCCATCTGTTCCTTCTCCTTTCTCTCTCTCTACTTCATCACACCTATCCCAAAGGGAGGATTCTGTTTCTTACTCCCTCACTATTACTCTCTGGACAGTAAGTAATATGAGAAACAACTTTGCCTGAGATCGATCCATGATCTCAGGAGAAGCTTTCCACCCATGGTTTTGTCCACGTACACAACTGTCAAATTCATTGCACACATATTTAACGTATTTGCCACATACACTACATAGTTCACTTGTACCTCTAGCGAATTTCGCTCCGCAGTTTCACTTTCACGCAACTCACTGTATATGACGTCATGTCACATGCACTTTGTGTCGTAAACTCCATATGAGTTAGTAGGTACATCCAGTAGCATACGTGGATACTGTCTGCGAGATCTGTTGCAAACAGAGTTAATAGCAAAGAAGTAAAAAATTTATATGCCATCAAAATGCGGCAGTTTTTCGTGCATCTCAGTATTTATAATGTGGTGTCTCGTGAACCGCGTGTCGTACAATCTACATTTACATCTACATGATCACTCTGCAATTGACAATTAAGCGCCTGGCTGACGGTTCATCGAATCACCTTCGAGCTATTTCTCTACCGTTCCACGCTTGACCAGCGCGCGGTAAAAACGACACTTAAAACTTCCTGTGCGAGCTCTGATTTCTCTTACTTTGTTATGGTCATTCCTCAGTATGTAGGTGGGCATCAACAAAATATTTTCACATTCTGAGGAGAAAGTTGGTGAATGAAATTTCATACGAAGATCCTGCCTCAACGAAAAACGTTTTCGTTTTAATGATTGCCACACCAATTCACGTATCATATCTGTGGCACTCTCTTCCCTATTGGCGATAGCACAAAACAAGCTGGCCTTCTTTGAACTTATCCGATGTTCTCCGTCGATTGTATAGAAGAGGATGTAGAAGCGTAGCATAGGCACTTTCTCTAGTAGAACTGTAACATTTTCTCAATATTGTGCCAATAAATCGTAGTATTTGGTTTACTTCACCCACAACATTAATTAAGTGATCGTTCCCTAACTATTTAGTTGAATTTATATCCGCGTATTTGTATGAGTTATTGTGTAACCGAAATTTAGCGGAATGTATTCACAATTTTTATTATGAAGAGTCAGCTGTCACTTTTCGTACTATACAGACATCTTGTCTAAATCGTTTTAAACTTATTTATCATCAGTAACTTTATAAGAAGGTAAAAGACGGCACCATCTGGAAACAATCTAAGAGTGCTACCCAGACTGTCTCCTAAATCGTTTAGATATAATAGGAACAGCAGCGGGCATTGAACACTTCCTTACGGAACGTCAGATACTAATTCTGTTTTACACGACGACTTTTAGTCAATAACTATGAACTGTGACCTTTCTGGCAGGAAATCACGAATCCAGGCTGAAGCGATGGCACACCGACACGCAATTTGATTAAAAGTCGCTTGTGAGAATTCTCGAAATTTAAAAATATGGAATCAAATTGGCATCCCCTGTCAATAGCACTCATTACTTGTTGAGAATAAAGAGCTGATCTTTGAACCCAGTATACGTTCCAAAATACTGCTGCAGTTTCAGTGATACATGTGAATACCGTCTGCAAAATATGTAGCGAATGGAGTTAGTAGTAAAGAAGTAACAAATTGAAACATCATACCTAATGTGGCAGTTTTGCTGCACGAACAGCGAAAAGGTAATAAGTTTTAAGCTTTTTTCCTTTCAACATTTTTTGGGTGTTCCCAGTGAGTAAAAGTTCAAAATTACATGTGGAGTTTGTCGCAAGTCACTAATTGTACTCATTATCAAATACTCAATGAATAAAATCTGACTATTCGCGCGTCGTGGCTACTCTTCATTTTCACCTCCACCCCCACACCTTTATTACGTAGGTGGTGCCTACCCCACACAGCAATTCTTTTCAGATAGTAAGTGATACGTGTATCGAGTTTGATTGAAATTAGTCCAGTGTTTTAAGAGGACATGCGGTACACACGTACATATGTGCTTACATTTTTATGATATGTATGGATTTTGTTCATCACTGGTCTCTACTCGTGTTGTTCAGCTATTGTGGGAGTCAGCACAGACACAAGGAAGTAGGGACAAAAGCTACAGTGCCGGTGGCAGGAATCCAAAATGATCTGCATATAATGCTTTCAAATTAATAGGAAACGTGCCTCCTATATGCAATTTCATTTACTCTCTATTATTATTCGCAGAATACAGGTCAAGTATCGTCTTCCTGATTTTCAGTACTGATACTCTAGACCAGATGGCAAGAATGGCCGAGCGGTTCTAGGCGCTACAGTATGGAACCGCGCAACCGCTACGGTCGGAGGTTCGAATCCTGCTTCGGGCATGGATGTGTATGGTGTCCTTAGGTTATTTAGGTTTAAGTAGTTCTAAGTTCTAGGGGACTGATGACCTCAGACGTTAAGTCCCATAGTGCTCAGAGCAATTTGAACCATTTTCGAGCCGACCAGCGATGGGTGACTGGTTAAGTCAGCACTGACAGGGAGCGCTGAATTCAGTTTTCCTGGAGGTGTGGCACTGCCCACTCTTTCCATTGGCGCGCAGATCAGCGACTTCTTGATGCCGCTTCGTGGTGCTGCGATGTGCAGTCGAAGCTGTACGACTGCACAACTCGCCCCTCTCATGTGTACCTGTAGTAGGCAAGCACTTTGTGAAAAGATCATGCTGTGGGTTTCTAGTTCATACGTTCACAAATCGCATTTCAAAGTTAGGAATCTGTGAAATTGCCATGTTAAGACTTGTGTAAGGAGAAGGCATATGTACCAGTACATTCTTGTACTCGAAAGACTCCTGAGACTAAGATTATCATTCTGCGGTGTTTCGTCTTGCGCCGTTAGAGTCCTCATCGTTGGGTTTAGATGGGCCACACACAACGGATCGCAATGGAGGGATGAGACTAGTGTCCGACAGGGCATTCATATCCACTGCTCATACAAGCTACATCGTTCACCCACAAAGTGTACCTTCAGTCAGGAAATGGGCTCATGGGCAGCAAGGCAAGTAGCCACAGAGACAGCAAGACAAGGAGCCACACAGATAGTGTAAAGACGCCTCGAGCAGGATGGACTGCCTGCACGTCGATCTGTATCGGGGCTTCACATATGAGGTGTGTGGACTGAAGCCCTACATTTCTCACGTGTTACAATCAGCTCTGTGTCTGTATTTATACACTTGGTGTTTGTTGTCTGGGCCAGCACATTGTCCAGATCTCTCTCTGATTAGAAACAACTAGTCATGTGTTAACGATTGACTGACGCACCACCAAGTTCCAGGCACTAGAACTGATGAACGCCAGAATAGAGTTGATGCAGTATTGAATGATGTATTTGATTCTATCATCGACGATCAATTCAACTAGATGCGCAACCTTGTTATAGTCATTGTTGCGGAAAGAAGTGAGGTCCCTATGTCTGTTTCCGTCTGCACTGCAAATATTCGAAGCTATTGCACTACACAGTCGTTAAAAGAATCAAATGGTTGAAATGGCTCTGAGCTCTATGGGACTTAACATCTCAGGTCATCAGTCCCCTAGAATTAGAACTACTTAAACTAACTAACCTAAGGACATCACACACGTGACCGAGGCAGGATTCGAGCCTGCTACCGTAGCAGCAGCGCGGTTGCGACTGAATCGCCTAGAACCGCTCGGCCACAGCGGCCGGCCTTAAAAGAATCAAAGTCAAGTCAGATCGTGCAACAAAACCGTAATGTAGAGAATGTAGAGTGTGCCATTATTCCAAAACTACGACACGTCCGTTCCTCATTGCTACATAGCGAGCAGAGGTGTTACAAGGATTGTAAACGGCCTAGTATGACGACTCTCAGAACATCATTCTACCAGCTCTACAATACGGCATAATAGCACGCAATATTCGACCTCCGTTAATACTGATGATAAAGACAGAGGCAGGAGAAACAGTCCTTACTTGAGACATGATGGTGCAGACAGGATCGCAGACATTTCTGTTTTAGTGAGAGAAAATGATCTAACAAGCTACAGTGACGTGATAACTCTCTTTAAATAACCTTGGGCAGACCGGAATGGCCAAGCGGTTCTAGGCGCTGCAGTTTGGAACCGCGCGACCCCTACGGCGCAGGTTCGAATCCTGCGTCGGGCGTGAATGTGTTATGTCCTTAGGCTAGTTAGATTTAAGTAGTTATAAGTTCTAGGGGACTGGTGGCCTCAGAAGTTAACTCCCATAGCGCTCAGAGCCATTTGAACCTTTTTTTGTAAGTACTATTGATTAGGACAGCTCACCTTCAGTGTGTCTGCTCATTCCGTATACATAACAATCCTGACGAACTGACAGTCTCGTTAGTTACAGGTTGGCGTTCTTGGCGAACGATTATGTACTTCCTGCTGCCTGTCTGAAGGCTTCAGCTAACAAAGACACCGCAGCCTGCCGGATGTAGGTGGACTTAGTCCCCCCACGCCGCCGCTCTTGATAGATCACATCCGCGACTGGTAGAAGATGCTGACCTATGGGGCCTTCCTTTGGTGAAGGGCCGAGCCGACCGACTGCAAGCTGCCGTCTTCTGCTTGGTGGGTGAGCGCAGGAGAGCCGGCTCCCAGGCAGTACTTGTACAGCCTTCCTGGTTGTACGCTGCGTGCTGAGAGAGCCCTGGAGTTCCGCCTTGACGACATCCGCCATCCGGTCTACGTGCGCGTCCTCCTTCGACTTTGTTGAGGCCTTCTAGTTCTTCACGGTGCGTCCGCGGATCGCCCCCGCTCTACTTCGCTGTCAGACAGGGTGCCTGACCTGCAGCGCAGTATGAGAGCTGTTTGGGTGCTGTGTCCAGCATTTCTCGCTGACACCTGGCCGAGCAGCCCAGCTGTTTCCTGAACATCTGGGACGACAATATGGACCGTAGCAGAAACGTTAAAAAATGTTAGTTCAAAAAGTATCTTTCTCTGTCGCCTTTGGGGGTAATACTGAAACCCCAATCAGCCCTCTGACATCGGCCTCGGCACATTCAAGCGTCACCGCCTCTCCCGTCCAGCCTCGACGCCCACTGACCTCGTGACCAGAGAGGTGACCACTACAACATGTATTCTCCCTACTACACTAAAAAGAACTGCCTATTATTATGTAGGGTCCCCGCGAGCACGCAGATGTGTCGCAACACTACATCGCATAGGTAATGTCCTAAGTAGTCCTGAAGGGAAGTGACACCATGAATCCTATAGGGCTATCCTTAAAGTAAGGAGGAGTGGATATCTCTTCTGAAGAACACATTGCAAAGCATCCCAAATAAGCCCAATAATATTCATCTCTGGGGAGTTTGTTGGCCAGTAGAAGTGTTTAAACTCAGAAGAGTGTTCCTGGAACTACGTTGTACCAATTCGGGACGTGTGGGGTGTCGCATTATCCTGCTGCAATTTCCCAAGTCCGTCGGAATTCACACTGGATATGAATGGATACAGGTCATCAGATAGGATGTTTACGTACGTGTTACCTGTCAGAGTCGTGTCTAGACGTATCAGGGCCCCCACGTCACAGTAACAACACACGCCCCACACCAATACAGAGACCCCACTAGCTTAAACAGTTTCGTGCTGACGTGCAGAGTCCATGGTTTGTCTCCCCATCGCTACACTTCCATCCACTCATACAATTTGAAATGAGATTCGTCCGTCCAGGCATCATGTTTCCAGTCATCAGCAGTGCAGTGTCGGTACTGGCGGGACGAGGCGGGGCGTAAAGCTTTGTGTCGTGCAGTCATCAAGGGTACAGGACTGGGCCTTCGGCTCGGGAAGCCCATATCGATGATGGCTCGCACGCTGACACTTGTTGATGGCCCAGCATTGAAATCCGCAGCAATTTCCGGAAGGGTTGCACTTCTGTCACGTTGAACGACTTTCAGTCGTCGTTGGTCCCGTTCTTGCAGGATCTTTTTCGGCCTCAGCGGTGTCGGAGATTTGATGTTTTGCCAGATTCCTGATATTCGCTGTAGGCTCGTCAAATGGTCGTACGGGAAAATCGCCACTTCATCGCCACCTTGGACATGCTGTGTCCCATCGCTAGTGCGACTATAGCACCACTTCCAAACTCACAAACACTTGGTAACTTGCCATTGTAGCAACAGTAACCGATCTAACAACTGCGACAGACATTTTTTGTCTTATAAAGTAGCTGTCGGCTTTAGTGCCGTTTTCTGCTAGTTTACATATCTCTGTATTTGAATACGCATGCCTATACCAGTTTCTTTGGTGCTTCAGTGTATGTTCTATTATGTTCTATACGTACAGTAAGTAAATTTAACATATGATATCCTTTTTGCCATTACAGTTTTAATGACCAGAAGTGTAGCTACCGATCATTATTGAAATGTAATTTGTATCTTGCGAGTTAACTACTTTCGCAACCCCGAACCTGGTTGATATCTGTAATATTAAAATCTGCCATTAAACTCGACCGCGGAAGTACGTGTTATACCAAAGCTGACCTCAGAAATGCTAATACGGCAAGTATGCCCCTCGTGGTGACACATGCGCAAAAGAAGCAAAATTTGTACCTAACAATCGAGGACCTGAGAAGGAAAATAAACGGGAAGGTCGAGAGCAGCAGGAGTAATAACTGCAGATTAGCATCCATAACAGGGATTAATGGCGGGGCTCTAGGACAAATCAATTATAGAGAGTTCGCTGCCTGCCTCTGCGCAGACCGGTTTCCGCGGCGTGAACGCAAGAATTATTCTCTGTACGCCAGATATTGCTTGCTCAAGATCATCTACAGCGCTCTTTGTGTGATAATTTATTCGCCAACTAGTCGTACGATCCTCTGTTGTATTTTTTTTTAATTTTTGATGGTATATAATAACAATAGTGTATTTATTAATAACTTAGACTGAAAAAAAGAAACACAATCCCGATTACTGTTCAAGAAGAAATTTTTCATAGTTTTTTCCAACATAAAAAGAATTCAAAGTGAATTACGAAGAACGTAAATGAAATATATCAGTAATACTACTGTACTTTCACGTTGAGTAATATCAAAACGTCCTTTGGATTTCATTGATACTGCTATAGCTATAGTAGTAATTATATATTTATCGTCAGTCTGTCGACAGTAAGAACTATCCATCTTTTGATATGCAGCTCCTTGTATTGGCCGTGTTTGGAGTCAAATTTTTGGGGATTTGAGGTCCGCCAGTTACGCTAAACACCGTTTTTCTCAGTACCCAACCATGTTTCGTCACCACTGTGAGTTTTCGTATTTATTTATTCTTTACATTTGGTGAGCATGAATTTTCTGGACCATAAATAAAAACGAAAACCCAACGGATGATGGCACAGTGGTGCCGAAACATGTTTGGGTACTGAGAAAAACGGCGTTTTGCGTAGCTGGCGGACCTCAAACACCAAAACAAAAGGGGTGAAAACTATCCTTGACAGCGTAGTTGACTTCTCAGATACGGACGATCTGTTCTTTGTGTGGTGAAAGGGGGATTTCAATCTCTCGCTCCCGACTCGAGCCGAAGATGACTGTGTTTTCCTTCGTACTACATACTGAAGTGTAACCGCTGGCAAGTGATGAAAATGAAACAACAGGAAATCTCATAAAAGTAAATATGTTGTCTGATGGTAATTGGAAATAAAATTAGTTTCACTGCGAATTAATAAAAAATGGTTCAAATGGCTCTGAGCACTATGGGACTCAACTGCTGTGGTCATCAGTCCCCTAGAACTTAGAACTACTTAAACCTAACCAACCTAAGGACAACACACACATCCATGCCCGAGGCAGGATTCGAACCTGCGACCGTAGCAGTCACACGGTTCCGGACTGGGCGCCTAGAACCGCGAATTAATAATTGGCTGCTGCCTCATTAACAAAATTGATGTGTGATAGCATGTGCAGAAAGTAGACTAACTGACAGGAAGAGTTAGTAATTACTAGGCACACATGTCGGCAACTCGCTCGAGAGCGCTGCGCAGTTGCGACGTTCAAAAAGTGTTCGTGTGGAGGAAAAATTTGAACAAATCAGCTACTTAAGCGAAAGAAAAAGTAGCCCAATCGAATGAAGATACTTTTCTAACTGAAAAGTGTAAGTCCTTTAGAAGTATCTGCTAACTTTCAACTCCCAAAACATTCAGTTTGTTTTCATAAAGAAAAACACGTTCTTTCAGTGATAATTGGATCTGTCTGATAGTTACGACATACACTACTGGCCATTAAAATTGCTACACCAAGAAGATATGCAGATGATAAACGGGTATTCATTGCACAAACATATTTTACTAGAACTGACATGTGATTACATTTTCACGCAATTTGGGTGCATAGATCCTGAAAAATCAGTACCCAGAACAATCACCTCTGGCCGTAATAACGGCCTTGATACGATTGGGCATTGAGTCAAACAGAGCTTGGATGGCGTGTACAGGTACAGCTGGGATGCAGCTTCAACGCGATACCACAGTTCATCAAGAGTAGTGACTGGCGTATTGTGACAAGCCGGTTGCTCGGCCACCATTTACCAGACGTTTTCAATTGGTGAGAGATCTGGAGAATGTGCTGGCCAGGGCAGCAGTCGAGCATTTTCTGTATCCAAAAAGGACCGTACAAGACCAGCAACATGTGGTTGTGCATTATACCGCTGAAATGTAGGGTTTCACAGGGATCGAATGAAGGGTAGAGCCACGGGTCGTAACACATCTGAAATGTAACGTCCACTGTTTAAAGTGCCGTCAACGCGAACAAGAGGTGACCGAAACGTGTAACCAATGGCACCCCATACCATGACGCCGGGTGATACGCCAGTATGGCGATGACGAATACACGCTTCCAATCTGCGTTCACCGCGATGTCGCGAAACACCGATTCGACCATCATGATGCTGTACACAGAACCTGGATTATATCCGAAAAAATGACGTTCGTGCACCCAGGTTCGTCGTTGAGTACACCATCGCAGGCGCCCCTGTCTGTGATGCAGCGTCAAGTGTAACCACAGTCATGGTCTCCGAACTGATAGTCCATGCTGCTGCAAACGTCGTCGAACTGCTCGTGCAGATGGTTGTTGTCTTGCAAACGTCCCACTCAGTTGACTGAGGAATCGAGACGTGGCTGCACGATTCGTTACAGCCATATGGATGCTTTCCATCTCGACTGCTAATGATACGATGTCGTTGGGATCCAGCACGGTGTTCCGTATTACCCTCCTGAACCCACCGATTCTATATTCTGCTAACAGTCATTGGATCTCGACCAACGCGAGAAGCAATGTCGCGATACGATAAACTGCAATCGCGATAGGCTACAATCCGACCTTCATCAAAGTCGGAAACGTGATGGAACGCATTTCTCCTCCTTACACGAGGCATCACAACAACGGTTCACCAGGCAACGCCGGTCAAGTGTTGTTTGTGTATGACAAATCGGTTGGAAACTTTCCTCATGTCAGCACGTTGTAGGTGTCACCAACGGCGCCAACCTTGTGTGAATGCTCTGAAAAGCTAGTCATTTGCATATCACAGCATCTCCTTCCTGTCGGTTAAACTTCGCGTCTGTAGCACGTCATCTTCGTGGTGTAGCAATTTTAATGGCCAGTAGTGTATTATACCCTGTTGACATTGGTACTAGACGTTCATATGTAAATATAGCCGAGTAACCTCGAAGTAAGAGATGCTGTTAACATCTGTTGCACAGCCAAGTAACATACCCGCAATGAAGCAACAGCGGTAGGACAAAAATATGCAAAAACTGCGAGAAATGCATGTTTGAACGTAAATACAGAATCCTGCGAAGTCAGCAAGTTGTAGTGTTGTATTTGATCACGAACGGCGCCTGTGAAATGTCGTCAGTTTGTTGCAAGTGTCGTATTCGAAACAATGTTGCTGCTCGAATTGTGGGTGCTTCCAGAGGAGTCGAACTGTTTGGTGTTTCATGACACACCCCATAGAAGATTTATACCGCACACAGTCATACAGAGAAAGCGGGAAAACATCATCCGTCAGAGCATGGAAAAAAGTGTATATTGAATGATAGTGACAGACGGTCATTGAAGTTGATTGCAGGAGCTTCAAAAGTCATTACAGAAGTGAATGTCACTCTGGAAAACCCTGTCAGCACCAAAACAACTTGGAGAGAGCTCCAGAAGCAGTGAATTGTAGAGCAGCTTGACTTTCAGTGATTCAAATACCCCTAACAAGAATACGTGGTGCCAAAGCCCTAAAACTGTACTATGGAGCAACTATTTTGCTGGAACAATAGAACAAATTCCCTCGAAAACCATGCAGGATCTGTATGTAGCCATTCCGAGACGGTTGGATGCTGTTTTGAATGTGAACGGGATTGCCGTACAGTAAGAGGCGTGGTAATGTGTTGTATTTTTGGCGTTACTACGCTTTTGTCTACGGCCTGCCAATCGTTAAAACTGGGCCCCCGCAAATACGCAACGGGCACAGGTGTCGCAAGCAGATGCACGAGTGCAGTAAATACCGAGCACCTACAGGTAAGCCGAGGCTACATGCAGATATAACAAAATGATGACGCAGGTTGCTCTGATGGTTGGTAAACTGCGTGTTGCTACTGGACACAGCTTCACCACCTAACTGCTTGGTGAAAATGTGCGCAAGAAAGCAGTGTTTGACGTGCAAAGAGCAGATCTTCTTTAGAGCACGTGCAGAGTCACGAATGAGAGCCGGACGATGTTGCCGTGCGGTTCTAGGCGCTTCAGTCCGGAACCGCGATGCTGCTATGGTCGCAGTTTCGAATCCTGCCTCGGGCATGGATGTGTATGATGTCCTTAAGTTAGTTAGGTCTAGGTCTAGGGGGCTGATGACATCAGATGTTAAGTCCCATAGTGCTTAGAGCCTTTTTTTTTATTTTGAGTCACGAATGAGATGCAAGAAGGGTACAACCACTTTGGAGCAACGTTCGATACAAGAGAGAATAACAGAGCTCGTCCTTGCGCGCAGTAAAGCTACAAGCTATCAGACCTGGAATTATTTTCGTATAATGTAATGTAGACCCAGTTTTACTAGTTTTGACATAAAAGTGGTCACAGTTGCATTCAAGAAGGGAATGTGATACGTCGTAAAATGCGGCACAGCATGTAATAACGAGACATTGTAGCTGAAAACATCTGCGGGTCGTACCCAAGGACATAGATCTGTTCGTCTGTTATGTCACGTCCATGATGAATTTCAAAGAAGCGATATCCTGTTCCTGAAACAGACATAGTTATCCTCGTTGAGACTCCATTACACTACGACAAGGATCTATTCAAGTTTGATAAAACGCAGCGTTCTTTTTTGCAGTGCTCAGCACTGGCAGGCAACGACACACAATAGGCAAGGCAGGCCACAATAGGGTGGCATGTAATTCGACATCCTCCGATCTACAACTTTTATTACTATCAGCAAAGTATTCAAGGGAAATATCGGTCGCAGATAAATTACTAATAAATTTCATTTGTTTTATTTCGCTAGAGAAACAATACTATCACTGTCAGAGATAAGTCTTCCTAATTTTTGTTTGCATATTCGTTCATAAAAAATAGATCTTCTTAACCTGTTCGACATAAGGGCTTACTGCACTGCATCTGCTCCATCGATGTTCAGCATTCTTTTACACCTTTTGAACGCACCCCCATATTCACTGCTCAGTCAACTCCCGCGCTACCCTCAGTAGCGTACACATCATATTCTGCCTCACTGACCCGAAACATCGCTCGTAAGCTTCATTAGAGCGATTTTCACAAGCAGTAGTGTATTACTCGCTAAAGCAAGCTGTAATCCTGGAAACAGCGGACATCTAACTTTCAGGAGAGTATGCACAGCCAGGTTCCTGATCAAATTCATGCTCATCCTTACAGTGCAAACATTCAAAGTAGTACCCACCGCCTCCTTAGCTGAGGCCTTTTCCCCTAAATCCGGCTGAAAGCTGTCTACCCTCGGTTACTGGGTCGGTGGTCTGG
Source organism: Schistocerca gregaria (assembly GCF_023897955.1). Classification (NCBI taxonomy): domain Eukaryota; kingdom Metazoa; phylum Arthropoda; class Insecta; order Orthoptera; family Acrididae; genus Schistocerca; species Schistocerca gregaria. Next base: position 41,542,233 of record NC_064926.1, read on the forward strand.
CGTTCAGTGCATGGCGCTCTTCTCGATTCTGATGACAGAGCGGCTCGGCATATGGCGGCCAACCACAAATATATGAATCGCCAGAGACTCCAATCCATACGTATGGCTGATTCTCCGTTGTACATTAAATGAATTCGTGATTGCGAAGGACTACAATCAGCTGTAGAATGGAACAATGAAAATCAAAATTATGCTCGACTGGGGGTTGAACCCAGATTTCCCACTTATCCCGAGCGGTCACCTTACCATTTTTATTTTACAGGAACCGGCAACCCCCTTGATCGAACTCACTTTTTGTGCCAGACGCTGTATCCGACCTTTTTATTTTTAGAACAGATTTTTTTCTTTAATAAAAAAGGAGAGGTTTTGTCTGCTTTATGGGTGAAACAATTATGCATTTCTTCTACCTCTTGCATACGGAAACAGAACAATAAATTAAAAACAAATGGTTAACCCGGGCTGCCGACCAAGTGTTTTTTTTCTTCACCGCACACAGTCAGAGACTGTGTCTGTTACCGTAGTGGAATCGTGGAAACATCACGTCTGCAAGTCAATTTCTTCTCGCACCCGGCCTACCCCAGCTAGGCGGTGGGTTCATGAATGACCATTCCAAATAGTTGGCAAAAAGGTTCCGGTAATCCTTTCTGTTCGTTAAGACCAGGAACTCGTCGATCATATATTGCCACAAATCGAGGACTTCCTTTTCGCCGTCGCGGTACATGTAGTGTATCGCTATTGCTCGTACCCAATTGACCGCACTCGTCCGGGTCATCGGGAAATAGCGTCGGGATGAAACATGTCCAGGGGCACAATCGAAATATAGGGGCGGCGCAGCAGGAAAGCCAGTATCTGGTGAACCAGTTTCCAGCACTCGCGTGCGGGGCCACAGTTCAGTCTGTGTTCGTCCGAATCTACTGTCGCGCAACGGGGGCACAGAGGGTCGTCAGTTAGGTGAATGGCATGCAGCCTTTGTCTGGTCGAAATTTCTCGTCGGTGACCAAGTACCATGTCGACGGCACTGAAGTTGACAGGAAGGGCGCATGGTAGGCTCTCCAAACCCGCGTCCAGCCGACCGTCGTGTGGCGTCGTACAATTTCGTTACACGGATTCCAGCGCTGGACAACACTATAATCAGTCTTTGCTGTCGGATTCCTTGTCTCTTGTATAGTCCCCAACATATAGCTGTGGTCCACGATAAACGTCCTAATATGTGGTAGCGAGGGCGATAAGTGTCCAACAGATACCGGTGGGCGCAGCGTGTATAGGGCCACCTCTGCTATTAGGAGGCCAGTAAGACTGTCTGTTGATGAAAGCCAGAGTCGCCGCGTTGAGCGAAGGTACAGCGCCAACGCCTCGTGCTTGACGTGAGTGAATCCAACACCTAATTTGTGGAAGGACAAAGTTAAGGGTAACAAAACGGTTCTTAAAGACGGCAGTAGCGTTCACCACGTGTCCAAACACTGCCTATAGCCTGGAAGCCATCGTTTCTGTCATCGGTAATACATGGGCGTAATAGTTCAGGTGAGAAGCCGTATGCACATTGACGTATTGAGCGCGTTGCAAAATGTCCAACGATCGGTATTTATTGGAAAATGGTTCAAATGGCTCTGAGCACTATGGGACTTAACATCTGCGGTCATCAGTCCCCTAGAACTTAGAACTACTTAAAACTAACTAACCTAAGGACATCACACACATCCATGCCCGAGGCAGGATTCGAACCTGCGACCCTAGCAGTATTTATTGAGGCGAGCATCTATGCGGAGTCGTCGTAAGACCTTACGATACCTAATCCTCGTGACCACCCCATGGATCAAAGGAAGCACAACAGATGTCGATGGAGCGATATGCCTAAACATATGAGCATTGGGACCATTGTCAGGGGTACACTCAGCTCTGCAGGTATGCCTCTTCCCGCCACCATGTAGCGTGATTTCCGGAGGTTTATCACACTGACTGCCACTGCCTCGTACTGTTGGAACCAGGAAAGTGCCGTTTGCATTTCGTCACCAGTCCGTGGTAAGAACATCACATCATCGGCCGCGGAGCAGAGGCTAAGTCCTCTGAAGAGCCTCCGCAGTCCGTGGAGAGCTGGTTCGAGGGCAATGGCGAATAACATGGCAGAAAGAGAACAACCCTGTTGACGGACCTGTTGACACGGACGGGGGCTGACAAGTAGCAGATTACCATAATCCTCATGACCGCCCCAAAACAGATGTCGTCATGTCGGGATACTGATGTGTTCCATAACTGCCCGCAGGAAACCAGGAAACCATATTCAACGTGATCGAAAGTATGGTCAAAATCCAGTGCAACAAGAGAGCCAAGGAGGCGGTATGTTTGCACGAGCTCCACCACGTCTCTATAGGTGCTCAAAGTAGTAAACACGTTGGTGTCGCCTCCGAGGGAGGTTTCGTCAGTGTGAATGGGAGCCGTTGCCGTAGATTTGAGCCTCTCACGGAGGATGCGCTTCAACAGCTTGTAGTCGGCGTTTAGCATTGTCAATGGGCGAAAATTAATAGGCGACAGGCTCCTCTGGGTTTGGTCACAGGAATCAAGAGATCCTCAGCAAATTCAGATGGTACTTGAAAATCGGGGTTCAGGAGTTCTCTGTACATCCCGATCCACATTGGGCCCATGAGATCGAAAAACCTTCTGTAAAATTCAAGATGGAGTTCGTCAGGGCCTGGCGTTAGGGAAGCACCGCGCAACACGGCCTCTCGTAGTTCGTCCAAAGTCACCACCGACAAGAGCGTAGCATCATCTTGTGGGTTCCGCGAGACGGGTAGGTCAGATCCTTGACAGTATGTGACTGTGTGAACGCCCGGACGATGTCAATTCGTCGTCCATCGTCCGTCCCGACCTCCGTAATCAGCTGCCTCTTGCGTCTTCTTCTATCTCCAATGATACGGTGGAGGGTAGGTCGTTCTCCACCAAAATCACCAGCTGTCCTCGCTCGCAACCGCACACCCGCGAGACGCACGGCGGAGGTGTGCTTGACGTGGTGTTCTGCCGATTGTCGTTCCGGCGACAGCGGTTGCACTGCCAGCTCTCGGAGTGCAGTGTAACAGAAGCCAGCGGTCGCAGTATACCAGCACGGTCTGTCTCGTCCATAGCTAGCTAATGTTCGGCACAAGGCGGGTTTGAAACACCGTAACCACCACTGAAGTACGGAATCGTAGGGGGGTAATGGTTCAAATGGCTCTAAGCGCTATGGGACTTAACATCTGAGATCATCAGTCCCCTAGACTTAGAACTACTTAAACCTAACTAACCTAACGACATCACACACATCCATGCCCGAGGCAGGATTCGAACCTGCGACCGCAGCAACAGCGCCGTTCCGGACTGAAGAGCCTAGAACCGCTCGGTCACAGCGGCTGGCTAGGCGGCTAATCACCGGTGGCATTTGCTCCATGTGGACTCAACTTCACGTCTGCAAGTTACCTCATCAAGAAGGGCCACATTGAGGCGCCACGGACCTCTACTTCGTCGGACGCGTTGGCTGGGGAGAGTGAGAATACACACATATGCTACGTGATCGGTGAACGCTGCCGGCCGCATCTCAGCGTTGACAACTGCCGACCGCAGGCCAAGTGTCACGTAGATTCGAGCCAAACGGCTAGCGGAATGACTAGTAAAATAGGTGTATGTCTTCCTGTCGCCGTTTTGCATGACCCAAGTGTCCAACAAAGCCAAGTCCTTTACAAGTGGCTGACGTTCTGGGCAGGTGGTGTAGGGCGGCTCCTGGCGGATGGCCTGAGCATACGATTGAAATCTCCGCCTACTGCCAAGTGGTCGGCATTGCTCTGGAAGAGCAGAGCTATGTCTTCGCCAAAAAGGTGCGATGTTCTTGTTGTGTTGGCAGAAGAGCCAACACCGTGTTACGAGAGGAGACCGAAATGCACGCGGTTTAGCTCACACAGGCTTGCGTGAGGAGGGAAGGACTATACTGACGTGAGGTCTGTAACATGCCAAGGAATTAGAATTCAGAAAGCGGACGTAATTACTTTCATACTTTAATCCATTAATGATGAACGCCGCTCTTGACGGTACATGATTCACAATTTTATCTGTTCAGAATACATACGTAGAAACTGAATATGGCGCCTTTCTAGGTCGTACCAAATGACGTAGCTCAAAGCTATGCTAAACTGTCGCCTTTGCAAATGAGAACGTATGTAGACAGTGAACCATCGCTAGCAAAGTCGGCTGTCCAACTGGGGCGAGTGCTAGGGAGTTTCTGTAGACTAGACCTGTCGTGTGGCGGCGCTCGGTCTACAATCACTGATAGTGGCGACACGCGGGTCCGACGCATACTAACGGACCGCGGCCGATTTAAAGGCTACCACCTAGCAAGTGTGGAGTCTGACGGTGACACCGCAGTTCTCTCCTTCTGTCGATGTCGGAAAGAGCATAAAGGTTCACCAGACGAACTGTACCAATCGTGAGTGCGACCCCCCGGGCCGACGGTAAATGGGAGATATCAGTTGTCATATTCCATTACCTCAGCAGAATTGCCGTACCTCCGCCGCTCACATCTGAAGGCATAGTGTTGGCGTCATATCCGTACGTATCGACACAGAGGCCTGATCATACTTTTTGAAGAAAAACGATATCCAGATCTGCAGCTCGTAACGTATCTTGCAGCGTACTGGTTTTGACAGCAGAAGTAACGCCCTTGACATTGATCGTAGCGAGGCGGCATGCCTGTTCCATCAAGTCATCGGGGGTGTCCTTCGTTTTACAGGTGGGCAGTGGTCGTGGCGTGGAGCGTCATTGGGAAGCAGAGGTAGGAAGCGACGGGTGTGGGTCATGGCGGCCTAGGCGTCTGTCGCCGCAACATTGACGCCGCCAGCGGCATTGGTGTATCGCCAGTCTCCCAGGGACGGCGACACCACTGGATGCCCAGGAGCAGACTTGGTCGTGGGTTCACCCCCGGGGCCGGCGCTTCGGTGATCTCCCGCATCCCCACAGTGCGCAGACCTACCGGTAGCGGGAGAAGACGTCGAACCGTGTGATACATTAGTATCGCCCGTGTCGGATCGGTTCATCGGCTGACGCACCTCATCACCGATCTTTGCCGTCTCGGGCTGTTCTACTGCGTCGGTTGTCATGTGCCGTTTCTTATGGCGCTTTGGCGATTTCTGTTTACGCTGTCTGTGTCTGGCGCAGGGCAGGGGGAGGACGCGGCATCCTGTTCTTCAGCTTCCATCGCCCCGTCGACTTGTTGCAGCGGTGCGCCTGGGCTCGACGCGAGGGCAACAGAGGCATCGGCGCTGGAAGACACTGGGAGCTCCTTGGGAGCTACTGCAGGAGCCTCCAAGGCTTGCACCAGTGCAAAAGGATCGTAATAGCTCGCGTCTCCCGTCTCGCCGCCGCAACATACGTAATCGGCATAGACGGTTGAATCTGATCGGCTGAAGGAGTTGGCGTTGGAGGCATTCGGTCCGCATGTATCCTACCTGTCCACATCCGAAGCTGGTCCTCGGCTGACCGTCGTAAATAATTATAGCCTAGCAACCAGCGATCGTGATTTACGAAGGTATATGACGGTGCGATTCAATACGGACCTGTCGCACCCCGTTAAGGACAGGGTAAATTTCGAAGGTCTTCCATTTTTCGGCCGTATGGCCGAGGACTGTGTCACAGAGTCGAGGAGCAAGGGTGACTAAATCCGCTGGAACTTCAAATGGTAGCTCAAACACGCGCACATTTTGTATGGACAATCCAACTCGCTCAAGCGTCACTATACCCACGTTTCCGACAGAGAGGCAGAACCGATAACCTTCCGTCGAGCGTCTGACAAGTTTGTCAGAGGCCTCATCGTCAGTGAACTTAAGATATACAACGCTGGAGACAAAAGATAAGTGGATACCTAGCAGCTCGTTCGGGTCAACATGTATCACGTCGCGTAAAAATGTGTCTCCTTCGTGGACCTTGAGTCTAGTGTAAGTAGTGTCGAACTGCAGCTTAATCGTGGCTTTCCTATACGAAAGAGCCATCGGATGTCAGGAACGTGACTACAACACTTAGCACTAGCGCGGTGGCGCGGTAAACAAGAACACACCCGGAAACGCGACACTGGAGGAGCGGCCGAGAGGCCTTCCACGGCTCCACAGCGTAAGGCCGTGTGTCCATTTGGCTATCCGTGTTCGACTCGTGGCTAACCACGAACTTTCGTATGTTGTCAACCATGCTTCTAAGACCAGTACCAGTATAAGCATTATGTATATTACCGTGCAGGTCAGATGTTGCACTCGAAAGTCGCTTGTCCGGTATCGGCAGATAAGTACGATAGTGCAGTGCCTGTTTTATTGAGATTACGATGCAAAGTTTCTTTGGATTTCATGCATGTCCAAAGCAACAGGCACTGCGGCGACTACAGCCGTTATAAAATACGCTCTACTTCTGATGGTTGTCCTTATTCGCAATTGCGAATTCATTTACTGTTCTCGTAAAGGCTGTAGTCACCGCAGTGCCTGTTGCTTTGGACATACGTGCATGTCCAAAGGAACTTTGCGTCGTAATCAGAATAACACACGCACTGCAGTATCGCATCGATCCTCCGTTGTGTCATCAGGGCCGTCTACCTGGTACAGATGAACACCGTCGAATGTGGGTCCGCCATGGAGGTGTGGAGATTGACGACGTTCATTCTGGCCCTCATTCAGCAATGACTTCGACATCCCTTTTTAACCAAGGTATGACTCCTTATTCACATATACAGATGACTGCAGTGATCCACCCGCGCTACCGCCAATACTTCGCTATTTATCTGGGTCGTGTCTTCTTGGACCCTCTCCACGGTATTGGTGTGGCGTGTATGAGAAGTTAACCTTATGTGCATGTGAATTATACCGAACGAACCGTAACAAGTGACAGAATCATATGAACCCCTTCTTTGTAAAGACGTGCCTGGCCCGAATGATGGGTTAGAAAGATGTGTGGACATGTCGATCGATGATAGCTCTGTGTGTCACGTCTAATGTTGGTTCCACCAGAAGGGCGGCCTTTTAATTTTTTTGTTCTTTACTTACCTTCTTTACCCCCAGAAGGGCACCATTGTAAGAATAAATATGGTTTGTTTAACCTGCTTTTCTTCTCCACCATATACACATATGATAAAATACTGAAGGGCAGAGGTTCGGGGATGGGAAGAGGGAGGCATCGTGGCCAGGCCTCAGCTTTAGGCCCCTGTCCACCCTGCCTCCACCGGCCTGACGCTGACTGCTCTGCTTCCTAATGTATACAGGGTGGTCCACTGATCGTGACCGGGCCAAATATCTCACGAAATAAGCGTCAAACGAAAAAACTACACAGAACGACACTTGTCTAGCTTGAAGGGGGAAGCAAGATGGCGCTATGCTTGGCCCGTTAGATGGCGCTGCCATAGGTCAAAAGGATATCAACTGCGTTTTTTTTAAATAGGAACCTCCATTTCTTATTACATATACGTGTAGTACGTAAAGAAATACGAATGTTTTAATTGGACCACTTTTTTCGCTTTGTGATAGATGGCACTGTAATAGTCAAAAACATATGACACACAATTTTATACGAACAGTTGGTAACAGGTAGGTTTTTCCATTAAAATACAGAACGTAGGTAAGTTTGAACTTTTTTTCTGTTATTCCAATGTGATACATGTACCTTTGTGAACTTATCATTTCTTAGAACCCATGTTGTTACAGCGTGATTACCTGTAAATACCACATTAATGCAATAAATGCTCAAAGTCATGTCTGTTAACCTCAATACATTTGGCAATACGTGTAGCCACATTCCTCTCAACAGCGAGTAGTTCGCCTTCCGTGTTTTTCACACAAGCGTTGACAATGCGCTGACGCATGCTGTCAGGCGTTGTCGGTGGATCACGATAGCAAATATCCTTCAACTTTCCCCACAGAAAGAAATCCAGGGACGTCAGATCCGGTGAACGTGCGGGCCATGGTATGGTACTTCGACGACCAATCCACCTGTCATGAAATACGCTATTCAATACCGCTTCAACCGCACGCGAGCTATGTGCCGGACATCCATCATGTTGGAAGTACATCGCCATTCTGTCATGCAGTGAAACATCTTGTAGTAACATCGGTAGAACATTACGTAGGAAATCACCATACATTGCACCATTTACACTGCCATCGATAAAATGGGGGCCAATTATCCTTCCTCCCATAATGCCGCAGCCGGCCGCGGTGGCCTCGCGGTTCTAGGCGCGCAGTCCGGAACCGAGCGACTGCTACGGTCGCAGGTTCGAATCCTGCTTCGGGCATGGATGTGTGTGATGTCCTTAGGTTAATTAGGTTTAAGTAGTTCTAAGTTCTAGGGGACTAATAACCACAGCAGTTGAGTCCCATAGTGCTCAGAGCCATAATGCCGCACCACACATTAACCCGCCAAGGTCGCTGATGTTCCACTTGTCGCTGACATCATATATTTTCCGTTGCCCATTAGTGCATATTATGCCGCTTTACGTTACCGCTGTTGGTGAATGACGATTCGTCGCTAAATAGAACGCGTGCAAAAAATCTGTCATCGTCCCGTAATTTCTCTTGTGCTCAGTGACAGAACTATACACGACGTTCAAAGTCGTGGGCATGCAATTCCTGGTGCTTAGAAATATGGAACGGGTGCAATCGATGTTTGTGTAGCATTCTCAACACCGACGTTTTTGAGATTCCCGATTCTCACTCAATTTGTCTGCTACTGATGTGCGCATTAGCCACGACAGCAGCTAAAACACCTACTTGGTCATCATCATTTGTTGTACGTCGTGGTTGACGTTTCAGATGTGGCTGGACACTTCCTGTCTCCTTAAATAACGTAACTATTCGGCTAAAGGTTCGGACACTTGGATGATGTCGTCCAGGATACCGAGCAGCATACATAGCACACGTTTGTTGGGCATTTTGATCACAATACATCAGCACGATATCGGCCTTTTCCGAAATTGGTAAACGGTCCATTTTAACACTGGTAATGTATCACGAAGCAAATACCGTTCGTACTGGCGGAATGTTACGTGATACCACGTACTTATACGTTTGTAACTATTACAGCGCCATCTATCACAAAGTGAAAAAGTTGTCCAAGTAAAACATTCATATTTCTTTACGTGCTACACGAATATGTAATAAAAATGGGGGATCCTATTAAAAAAAAATAAGGCTGATATCCGTTTGACCTATGGTAGCGCCATCTAGCGGGCCAACCATAGCGCCATCTGGTTTTGCCCTTCAAGCTGGACGAGTTTCGTTCTTTCTGGTTTTTCCGTTTGATGCTTATTTTCTGAGATATTTGGCTCCGTCACTATCAATGGACCACCCTGTATGTAGGGTGTATCATATTTTAATGCCATAAATGGATACAGATGAAAGTACACGATACTAGAAGCAAAAACGTCTCAGTAAACATAGGGTCGAAAATGCATACGTGAAGAGCTACAAGCAATTGTTCATGTTCGATACTGTGAAACAAATATCTTGTACTGCAAGTTCTTTGCTTTTCGTATTTTGGGAAGTGGCGGTATGGACCAAAACAAGAAAAAACGTCCTGTAAACATGTGCTCTAAAATGCATTCGTTAATAGCTACGAGCACTTGTTCATCTTTGCTACTTTGAAACACAACTCTTCCAATGATCAAGTGCTCGTAACTGTTAAGGTATGCGTTTTAGAGCACATGTTTGAGGGACTTTTTTCTTGTTTTGGTCCACATTACCATTTCCCAAAATAGGAAAAGCAAAGAACTTGCAGTAGAAGAGATTTGCTTCACAATATCGAAGATGAAAAATTGCTCGTAGCTCTTCAGTTGTGCATTTTCGACACCACGTTTACTGAGACTTTTTGCTTCTAGAATCGTGTACTTTCTACTGTATGCGTTTACGCCATTAGTTATGACAGAACGTGTGTGTGTGTGTGTGTGTGTCTGGTCAGAGGACCTGCTTAGAAAAAATAAAATAATCTAAAAAAAAAGCAGGTTAAGGCTACAAAAAAAAAAAACGTTAACGCGCCCGCTCGCTAAAAGTGGAAATGCGGGTGAAAAGCAAATTAACAAAAGGACTGCTGTGTGGTGGCGAGTGTTTCAGAGATAAGCCTGTTCGTATCCTGCGGGCGAATGAAATTTTCGCTGCCAGTATTTGGCCAGCAAGAGAAGGAGAGGTTGCCGAGTAAAGTTTCCGATCACCATTGCTTGCAACAATGTCCTGGATTAAATTCCAAACGTCTCCGCAGTATTTCATGGAGTGACACTGGATGGCATGCGACACTGATGATGGTGATCGTTCTGTTGGATAGAGATTTTAAGATCACCAGCCCGCCTGGTGCTATTCGACAGAAGTAGCATAGGTGCCACCACCGGGTTTCACCCTCCCGATTGTCACATCATCACTATCATGACACAAGAAAAACATGTACAGGTACGGTGACTCACGTACACTCTGCATATCCAGAACCTACACGCCTCTCACATATCAGCCTGGAAAAGGGCCAATGTGGTGTGGAATAAGTGTTCTGCCGCGTGAAAATACACTCGCCGCTACAAAGGTGGCTCCTTTGGTTTACTCTGGGAGGCGACTGAGTGGAACAATATAACATAAAATATTAGTTAATTTTATTACAATATAGATATGAAGATTTAATTAACTTTGTACAATCCATTTCCACAGGAATGTTTTGAGTGTCTACACCTGTCTCTGGATGTTAAAGTATCACCTGATATCGACAAATTTATTAGCCCCATCACTTGAAGTACACTGACGTAATGTTTACATAACGCTCTGCCCAGGCACGCACTGACAAGCCAAAACGTTATGACCAGTGTCCACGACGACGTCGGATGTAAAAAAAAAAAAAAAAAAAAAAAAAAAAAAAAAAAAAAAATTCAAATGGCTATCAGCACTATGGGACTTAACTGCTGGGGTCATCAGTCCCCTAGAACTTAGAACTACTTAAACCTAACTAACCTAAGGACATCACACACATCCATGCCCGAGGCAGGAGTCGAACCTGCGACCGTAGCCGCGGTTCCAGACTGTAGCGCCTAGAACGGCTCGGCCACTGCGGCCGGCCCGTTGGATGTCACCTGGTAGCGTTACCCGAACGTGGATCATACAGGATTCACGCTAGTGACGACACGGGCCACAAAAAGGGAAACCTACTGCCATATGCAACTTTGACAAAGGCGATTTATTATTACCCGATCCTGTGAACGAGTATCTCGAAAACTGCGTGGCCGGTCGAATGTTCACGTGCTGCTGTAGAGAGAATCTGTGGAAAATGGTAGAACGACAGTGAAACTACTATTGGACGTCCACGACTGTTCACAGGAAGTGGGATTTGGAGGCTTGCCTGCTTTGCAAAGCAGGATACTTGCCGATCCGAGCCATCTCTACCGAAAAAGCAAAATGATGGAGCACGCCTAAGTGTTCCGGAACACAGCGCTCATCGTACATTGTCGAACATTGGGCTCCGCACCAGACGACCCCTACGTGTTCGCCTGTTGGCCCAATGACATCGTCAGTTACGATTGCAGTGGCCACGGGATCGCCGAGATTGGACCATGGGCCAATTGAAACGTGTCGCCTAGTCGGATGAATCACATTTTTGCTACATCAGGTGGATGGGCTTCTCAGCAAACGCACTCATCCACGTGAACGGCGATTCGGGACATGTTGCACGCCACGGACGCTGGCTGTGTTATACCACGGGAGACATTTTGCTGCGCTCGCATGTGACCTGTGGTAGTGATCGAAGACAGGCTGGCAGCTATGGGCTACCCGCATCCCTTCATGCTTGAGGTCTTCCATTCCTGCAGGATAACTGTGTGTCTCCTAAAGCCAGAACTGTGCTACAGTGGTTCGAGGAGTCTACACACGTTGATGCCTTGGTCAGGAAATTCGCTTAATGTGAATCCAATGGAGCCCATTTATGTCGCTACCAGGCGGCGTTACCGAATACAGAATTCAGCGGCCCGCTGTTTAAGAAAATTACATGAGTTGTGTGTGGGCCTCTGGTGCGACATACTTCCACAAAGCTACCAACAAATTTTCGAATCCGTGATACGCAGACTCGGTGACGTTATTAAGCAGGTGGTGATAATGTTTTGGCTTGTCAGTGTAAGTCACAGTGAGGGTCTGCCAACCGCTGTCCTCTTGACCGGTGATTGCGAACTGGGACGACCTTTCCTCTGCTGAGGCTTAACTATAGCATCGATTGTTGTGGCGTTGCGAAACTTTAGGAGGCGTGGCTACGCCGGCGTTGCTCATGCGTCGGTGAGACAGGCAGCGACTGCACTGTTCTGTATTTTTTTTTTTTGCGACGTGCCAACCTTCCTTTGTCACCTCGTTCATCGGACTACAGCACAGAAAGGACACTCTTTCTGGCAGATGGCTGAACCTACCCCGTAGGATATTCCAGCAAAGATTGTCATACCACATTTAGATTTTCGCTTTCAAGGTAATAGTAGAAAATACATTTGTGGCTAGTTGCGCTGGCTTTTTACACGTCAATAAATGTACTGAAGAGGAGAAGGAGTAAGAATTGCCCGTCGTCGCCGAGAAGGTGACGGCATCTGATAACGAAAAGGGTAAGGGTGCGTCAGTAGAAGATGCGCAAGTTACGGAAGAAGTGACTCGCTGACGGACAGACTGGAATTAAAGGATCTACATGAGCGAGGGTAATTGTTACACGAAAGAGTGCGTCAGTTTGATGTTTGTGCTAGATGTGTAGCATGTGACAATTTTCAACTTGTAAGAATATGGAGTGTATACTGTGACTCTACTTCCCCCCCCCCTCCCACCCACCCCTCGTTCACCACTATCTCTAGAGTATATACGACGATGTTGCCGCTCTGACCAAGTCTTTATGTGGCTGACGCTCATTGTTTAGGCTGACCACACGTCTCAGTTTTTCTGGGGCAGTCCCGGTTTTCATATAAATGCCCTTATGTTCCAAGAAACAATTTCGGGGCACATAATGGTCCCAGTTTTCAATTGAGAAACAAAATTCGAGCAACAAACCATGAAGGTCCAACGGTACCGACCGGCCGCCATGTCATCCTCAATCACAGGTGTCACTGTAAGCGGATATGGAGGCTCATGTGGTCAGCACGCCGCTCTCCCGGCCGTATGTCAGTTTCCAAGACCGGAGCCGCTAATTCTCAATCAAGTAGCTCCTCTGTTTGCCTCACAAGGGCTGAGTGCACCCCGCTTGCCAACAGCGCTCGGCAGAGAGACAGCGCATAACTTCGGTGATCTGCCGGGACCGGTGTTACCACTGCGGCAAGGCCGTTGGCAAATTCGAGCAATAATATTTCTGATTTAATTAAGTGCTTCTGAAAAACTACTGTCCTAGAAATAGAACGTTATAGAGATTTATGTTTTCACAATACCCCCTGTAGACATACTACATTTCGTTTAACTGGTATCATTCCTAAAGAAAGACATACACCACGTAAGTACCTAATAAGTTACTATACATTGCAGAAAATATATCCAGGATATAACAATAAAAAGTGTATGTCACTCTTTTTGTTTCTGAAGAGAAAAATGTTATTTATGTGTAATGTACCTACACGTTCTTTTCCAGTTCACAAAATGAAGGTGCATGTCTACTTCGGGGTTTTCAGCTGCTGCAACGTCATAGGCCTATTACCTGTTGTGTATGACCTCGTACACAACAGTAAGTAGAGGTAGATTATTGGATGGTGCAGCAACTGTCGTCGTAGGAAAGCTGGACCGAAGCAGAAATGCTTAGCGAACAAGTTAGACAGTAAACAGAGAATTGCTTAACTTGTATTTCTCCAAAAGTACGAAGACTCATTACAAATGATGTAACAAGAAATAAGAGTCCAGCTCATCAACAGTCAGAAACCCTCCGAACTAATGTACGGACAATGGTGTGCAAGCAGCCGCTAGGCGCAGTCTGCATAGCGTCACACACCGAAGGGGCTCCGCGTCTGAGTCAGCTGTGTGGCCCCCGCCGAACGTCCTGCGTTGCGGCGGCAGAGGGCGCCCTTCATCCGGAGCCACTAGAGGGGTGGCTCAGCGGGCGCGCACCATTGGGTCCGCCAGACACAAAGCGACCGCTCGCAATTCCGTTGCCAACTTTGTCACACCCATGTGGTGCTATCAGCACGGGATACCACATTATCTGTTTCAAAATATGGAGAACACTGGCAAGAAAGGTGAGCATAAGTGTAGCAGTGAAGTTAGATATCAAGTGTAAACACAAGCGCCCCACTTCTTTCTCTCAGAAATCTAGTCAATCTGTTATTGTTGTATGTCACTGCATCAACCCAACTGTTTGCTTCTATGTGTAGCTAGTTAGCGAGAAGAATCTACAACTTACTGATCCAAGAATTTTACGCGAAATATTTTTTTGTAATTTAATATAAGGATGAAATTAAAGTCATTATGTAGAAGCTGTATCGTGATATAGGTCATTTCTTCCAAATCCTATGGCTTCATTTCCTAATAAACTCTTTTTCAATCATCTGTTAAAATTCGTGGCCAAGCCCCATAGAACTACAGCTCAAAATTATACCATTTAACTAGCTGTAGTTTATTTTAACTACAGAAAGTTGATATGCTGTAACTGGACTGTAGGTGCCCTGAAAAATCTCCCATCCCAATATGTCACTAAATTCTGTGAATTACGAATTGTAAGTCTAGCATTTTGTATCATGCTCAGTAAATAATTGTAGTATGGTAACATTATTATAACAGTTACAGAAATAGGAGCCGGCTGCTGTGCCCGAGCGGTTCTAGGCGCTTCAGTCCGGAACCGCGCTGTTGCTACGGTCGCAGGTTCCAATCCTGCCTCGGGCATGGATGTGTGTGATATCCTTCAGTTAGTTAGGTTTAAGTAGTTCTAAGTCTAGGGGACTGATAACCTCAGATGTTAAGTCCCACAGTGCTTAGAGCCATTTGAACCATTTGAACAGAAATAGGTTTTAAGGAGGATTAACAAAGAGACAATTGCTCAACAAGAGAATGAATCTGTATTCGGTTGTGCGACCAGCAATAACATATATAGTCTTCTTAAATATGTGTGGTATGTCCATTCATCGGTAAGCAAAATGATTCGGGTGATAACACTAACGTGGGACCAATGTGGAATTTTAACTGAGAAAGGGGAGGTAAATAAGGTTTTAACTTGCTGTTGACAGTGAGGTCATTGCATGTGGACCACGCGCTCGGGATTGACAACGACGGGGAAGCAAATCCGTATCTTTCGTTTCCAAGGAACAATCAAACGTGTTCGTCTTAATCGCTGTAGGGAATCGCAAAAGAGATAGAGTGATAGATGAAGCCTGGTAGCCCACTAGGTGTCTAGTGCCTCAGCCACGGTGAGGGGTATATCAGTCTTCTTCAATGTTGCGTATATGACATACGTGATCTTCTGAATGGAATGAACGGCCTAACGAGCACAGAATATGGATTGAGGGTAAATCGAAGAAAGAAGAAAGTAAAGAGAAGCATCAGAAATGAGAACAGCGACAAGCTTAACATGAGCATTGATAGTCACGAAGTCAATGAAGTTAAGGAATTCTGCTACCTAGCCAGTAAAATAACCAAAGACGGACGGAGCAAGCAGGTCAACAAAAGTAGACTAGCAAAGGTAAAAAGGGCATTCCTAGCGAAGAGGAGTCTACTAGTATCAAATATAGGCCTTAATTTGAGGAAAAACTATGAGAATGCACGTCTGGAGTACAGCATTGTATGGTAGTGCAACATGGACTGTAGAAAAACAGGAACAGAAGAGAACCGAAGCATTTGAGATGCAGTGCTGCAGATGAATGTTGAAAATTAGATGGACTTATAAAGTAAGAAATGAGGAGGTTCTGCGCAGAATCGGAGAGGAAAGGAATACGTGGAAAACACTGACAAGGATATGGGACATCTGTTAAGACATCATGGAATGACTTCCATGGTACTAGAGGGAACTGTAGAGGGCAAAAACTGCAGAGGAAGACAGAGATTGGAATACATCCAGCCGAGCGGTCTAAGGCCTGCACTCATAGACAGTGCGGCTAGTCCCGGCGGAGGTTCGAGTCCTCCCTCGGGCATGGGTGTGTGTGTGTGTTTGTCCTTAGGATAAAGTAGTGTGTAAGCTTAGGGACTGATGACCATAGCGGTTAAGTCCCATAAGATTTCACACACATTTTGAACAATACATCCAGTAAATAGATGAGGATGTATGTTGCAAGTGCTACTCTGAGATGAAGAGGTTGGCACAGGGGAGGAATTCGTAGTGGGCCTCATCAAACCAATTAGCAGCCAGATGACTCAAAAAAAGAAAGGACGCGAAATAGCTCTCTTGTAAGTGCATGGAAATGTTTCAATTATTTTCATTGTTTGCATTTCATGCAGTACAGTGACGATTGCCTCTTTGATTCCTTTCCTCCTGATTGAGAACTTTCTTCATATAAACTCCCTTTTCATGAACAGAGCTGATTTTAACATTGACCTGCTCATGTGTGCAGTGGGAAAAGCTTCAGAATGTGAAATCTCACATCCTCGAGTGAGCGATACACACAGTAGACGTGTGTCGTAACCTCCACTTACGCGTTTGTCGATCTTACAGTCGTTTCGTATGTTACTGTTTTGTATAACTGTTTGCACTGGTTATTTTAAAACGTTGTTCTCTTCGTTGTTCTCTTGAAATTGTTGTAATTTATACGGAGGTCAACAGGAAGAATAAGGCATTAAACCTACTCCTCGTCTGTAGCATGGCAAGCAATTTCTTTAGTTTATTGCAGCCATCCTGTACACCAATCAGAATTCCGTATTCCTTTGCGCTTCTCCCGTTGTTTCGATTATAGAGTGTGGAGTTCAGTAAGGCCTCTGACCGGCAGTCTGTTGACTGAGTCAGAGCTATACCTCATCTCCTCTACATTACCGAAACATTATTGCGCTGAAATTTATTTCTGTCAAAGCACAGGGGCTCAAACTGATTTCTAGAATTTCGATAAATATTTGCATCATCATTATTAACCAAGCACGATGTAAGCTACTGTAAATATTCTCGATTTTAAAATTGGTGTACAAACAGTGAATTCCTGCAACACAAACTCAATGGGTCTCTCACTGAAGCCACCGTGTCGAGAAACGTTTCCTTAAAAATTATTTTCCAAGCACGACAGAGGCAATAGTAGAGGCTCAAAATATTAAAATTCGTACACAAAGCGTGAATTCTCCCAGTTTACATATATCGCATGTCTGTTTACTACACAGCTTAGCTGACGTATACTTCAATCTATTCCACAGTAAGGTCATCTATTGGCCGTATCGTTGGGCTCAGCTGTAAACGACGTATATGATGAAATTATGTTACATACGCTTCAGTGTCAACAATTTTTCGTAACAGACGTTGTTACGAGAACATTAATGTACTTCGTGTCATCATTTGCGCGGCGTTGCCATTTAAGAAGCAAGGATCTCCCTGGCCTGACCTTACATCGTTTCCCAGAAATATATACATGTTGAGCCAGCGGGTTTTGCTCACTCTCCTACAATCAATAGACCTGTAAAAAGACGTGGCTGGAAGCAAGCTGCGTTGTGGACAGCGCAGGAGCATGCAAATACGCGATTGATTGAATTGACATTTAAACACTTGTTTGCATCCCGTAGGGAAGAACAAGTGCTAAGCCATGTCAGCTATCGGGCGCGATTAAAGAATATTCAACTTCGGTAAACTCATTTCATTCGCAAGCAGATACGCTCCGGACCAAGAACCAAAAATATTCATATCATACCGCTAAGTGCGACGCAGGCCACCTACTAACCCTCTTGAGGAGCCTAGTGACATGACACGGTATAGCCTCAGGACATTAGACTCACATTTAGGAGAAGGCGGTTCAAACCTCCGTCTGGCCAAACAGATTTACATTTGCCCTGGTTTCTGAAGGCACGTTCCCGGACGGTTCCTTTGGAGCACGCCTGAACTCCAAGCTTGCGCCCCGTGTGCAATAACCACATCCTCGACGGGAGATTAAACGCTTCTGCTTGATCTCATTAGAATTCAAAACAGACTCACAGATCCATTGCTTTAGCAATGTAGTCGAACCACATAGTGTGTTGCGAAAATGTTGTGAAGATGCCAGTGAACATTCTTGGAATAAACGTCTCATGCAATTACCAAAACGTTGTTAAAAGCTAGTATATGTAAGATATAATTACAGACTGTACGAGGTTTCAAAATGTTTAAGCAGGAATGGCTAGAGGACTAATCTAAGGATTTACGAGCATATATCCCTAGGGAAAAGATAGATACCGTCTACAAGAAAATTAAAGAGGCCTTCGGAGACAAGTGAAGCAATTGTAGCCGGCCGCGGTGGTCTCGCGGTTCTAGGCGCGCAGTCCGGAACCGTGCGACTGCTACGGTCGCAGGTTCGAATCCTGCCTCGGGCATGGATGGGTGTGATGTCCTTAGGTTAGTTAGGTTTAAGTAGTTCTAAGTTCTAGGGGACTGATGACCACGGCAGTTGAGTCCCATAGTGCTCGGAGCCATTTGAACCATTTGCAGCAATTGTATCAACGTCACGAGCTTAGATGGGAAACGAGTCCTCAGCAAAGAAAAAGAAAATTGGAATTTGAAAGGCCTATAAATAGGAGATCAATTCGCCGCCAGTATTTAAGTAAACATAACGTTCGACCAACTGGGAAAATAGGCCAAGCACTTCGTTCCTTTAAGGATAAACGTCCCCCTCTGTCTGCGAGTGGTGTACACAAGATTCCGTGTACATTAGAACGACAAACAGAAGCGTGAATACACGGTTGAGGGAACATAAAAGTCTTTGTCGACTGGGGAAAACAGACAATGCTCCTCAGTCGGGTGATTACGTAGTGAAATTTTCGAAAACTGAAAATTTTTGTACTATGACGAACTATTATCCACGGCTGTATATAGAAGCCATCGAAATATATAAACATGGGTATAATTTTAACAGAAAAGAAAAAGCCTTGAAACTCACCTATACATGGACATTGGCGCTACAGAATCGATGAGAATTTTTTATCTTTGACGTACTATGATCGATAGTTACATTTTATAATTGACAAGGTTTATCTCTGCTGTCACGTGAAATCGAGACCACGTCCACTTCCACGGTATTTAGGCCGCTCTTCGACGTACGACTCGTCAGTCGGCAAGATTCAGCACAACCAGGAGCACCTCCGAAGATGTCCAACGTAAAGTTGGACGAAACGTCAGGAACAGAAAAGTTCCATGGACCACGGCCATACAACTCAGAAGAATTCGTGGCAGCTGAAACATCCGGTCGTGAAAGCCTTCATTGTATGAGAAGAAGACGTAGGTGAAGATTGAGATTGGAGACATGATAAAGCCGAGCGGTTCTGGACGCTTCAGTCCGGAATAGCGCGGCTGCAACGGTCGCAGATTCGAGTCCTGCCTCGGGCATGGATGTGTGGGATCTCCTTAAGTTAGTTAGGTTTAAGTAGTTCTAAGTTCTAGGGGACTGATGACCTAAAATGTTAAGTCCCATAGTGCTGAGAGCCATTTCAACCATTTTTTTTTTTAACACTTAAACACCCATGTCGAAACAAGGACGCGGGTGTAGACAACATTACTTTAGAATTAATGACAGCAACTTCTGTCTGGTGTGCACTATGTAAGAGACAGACGAAATACCCTCAGGCTTCAAGCAGAATGTAATTCCAGCTGCACAGAAAGCAGATGCTGTCACGTTTGAATATTAGGATATATTGGTTTAATAAGTCATGGTTGCAAAATAATAACACAAATTCTTTATAGAAGAATGGGTGATGGGGGGGGGGGGGGGCGGAGAGGAAGATCCGTTTGGATCCCGGAGAAATGTAGGAAACGCGAAGCAATACTGACCCTACGACTTCTCTTAGAGGATAGGTTAAACAAACGCAAGCCTATGTTTATACCATTTGCAGACTTAGAGAAAGCGTTTTACAAAGCTGATTGGAACACTCTATATGAAATTATGAATGTATCAGGGGTAAAATACAGGAAGCGAAAGGCTGTGTACAACTTCTACAGAAATCAGTTATACGAGTCGAGGGCATGAAAGGGAAGCAGTCGTTGAGAAGAGAGTGTTGCAGCCTATCGCCAATGTTATTCACATTGTACACTGAGGAAGCACTGAAGGAAAAATTGGAGTAAGAATTAAAATTCAAGGAGAAGGAACAAAAACTTTGAGGTTTGCCGATGACATTGCAATTTTGTCAAAGACAGCAAAATACTTGGTTAGCTAATTTTGGGGAGGGGACCAACAGTGATGGCATCGATCCCATCGGAATAGGGAAGGATGGGGAAGGAGGTCGGCCGCGACCTTTCAAAGGAACCATAACAGCATTTGCCTGAAACGATTGAGAGAAATCACGGAAAACCTAAATCAGGACGGCCGAACGCGGGTTTTAACCGCTGTCCTCCAGAATGTGAGTCCAGTGTGGTAACCATTACGCCTCCTCGCTCGCAAAAGACAAAAGACTTGGTGGAGCAGTTGAACGGTATGGACTGTGTCTTGAAAGGAGGATATAAGAAGAACATCAACAAAATCAAAACGAGGATAATGGAATGTAGTCGAATTAAAACAGATTATGCTGAAGAAATTACACTTAAAATAGTAGATGAGTTTTGCTATTTCAACAGTATAATAAATGATGAATCAGAAAGTAGAGAGAATGTAAAATGTAGACCGGCAATGGCAAGAAAAGCGTTTCTGAAGAAATTTGGTATACCGAATATAGATTTAAGTGTCAAGAAGTCTTTTTTGAAAGTATTTGTATGGGGTGCAACCTTGTATGGAGTGAAAGGTTAACGATATACGGTTTATACAATAAGAGAATAGAAGTTTCGGAAATGGGTTGCTACAGAAGAATGGCAACGATTGGATGGCTAGATCACGTAGCTGGTGAGGAGGCACTGAACAGAATTAGGGAAAAAAGAAATTTGTGGCGCAACTTGCCAAGAAGAAGAGGGATGGACTGATAGGACACATTGTGAGATATAAATGGATCACAAATCTAGTACGACGGAAAGGGGGGGGGGGGGGGTAAAAATCGTAGAGGGACACAAAAAGACGATAGACGATAAGATGATGAATACAGGAAGCAGAATAAGAAGGATGTAGGTCGCAATAGTTACTCGGAGATGAAGAGGCTTGCACAGGATAGAGTAGCATGGACTGTTGCATCAAACCAACCCTCAGACTGAAGACCACAATAACAAAACAAGGTTTCACAGATAACTCTGATAAAACAGTAGGCAACCGTGTTCCAACCCCCCCCCCCCCCTCCAACACCCATCAACCCAGCAGCACCCCCACCACCCCACCACCCCCCCCCCCACCCCCATAAAAGGTATTTCTGGACGTAAACTACATTGAGGTCAATGTATTTGGTCCCTCGAGTTTCCAATAATTGTCTCAGAAAGGTAATCCATACATGTTATAAATATGTATACATATATGTACGCCCACATATTCTGCTAAACTACTGTATCGATTTCAACCAAACTTTTTACACGTATCATTTACTGTCTATAAACAAGCACTGTGAAGGTAGCAACTACCTATCTGTTAGAGAGATGGGGGTGCGGGAGAAAAATTAACACAGCATACGAAGCGCAAATACCCAGGCTTAATTCACTCAATATTTGAGAATGAGGCACTTAGTCACTACCAAGAAACTTCACACATAATTTCAAACTCTTACGATACGTTTTCCCGCTGAAATCCTCCACAAAATGGTGAAAGAACTAAATTTAATCAGTTATTATTACACTCCTGGAAATTGAAATAAGAACACCGTGAATTCATTGTCCCAGGAAGGGGAAACTTTATTGACACATTCCAGGGGTCAGATACATCACATGATCACACTGACAGAACCACAGACACATAGACACAGGCAACAGAGCATGCACAATGTCGGCACTAGTACAGTGTATATCCACCTTTCGCAGCAATGCAGGCTGCTATTCTCCCATGGAGATGATCGTAGAGATGCTAGATGTAGTCCTGTGGAACGGCTTGCCATGCCATTTCCACCTGGCGCCTCAGTTGGATCAGCGTTCGTGCTGGACGTGCAGACCGCGTGAGACGACGCTTCATCCAGTCCCAAACATGCTCAATGGGGGACAGATCCGGAGATCTTGCTGGCCAGGGTAGTTGACTTACACCTTCTAGAGCACGTTGGGTGGCACGGGATACATGCGGACGTGCATTGTCCTGTTGGATCAGCAAGTTCCGTTGCCGGTCTAGGAATGGTAGAACGATGGGTTCGATGACGGTTTGGATGTACCGTGCACTATTCAGTGTCTCCTCGACGATCACCAGAGGTGTACGGCCAGTGTAGGAGACCGCTCCCCACACCATGATGCCGTGTGTTGGCCCTGTATGCCTCGGTCATATGCAGTCCTGATTGTGGCGCTCACCTGCACGGCGCCAAACACGCATACGACCATCATTGGCACCAAGGCAGAAGCGACTCTCATCGCTGAAGACGACACGTCTCCATTCGTCCCTCCATTTACGCCTGTCGCGACACCACTGGAGGCGGGCTGCACGATGATGGGGCGTGAGCGGAAGACGGCCTAACGGTGTGCGGGACCGTAGCCCAGCTTCATGGAGACGGTTGCGAATGGTCCTCGCCGATACCCCAGGAGCAACAGTGTCCCTAATTTGCTGGGAAGTGGCGGTGCGGTCCCCTACGGCACAGCGTAGGATCCTACGGTCTTGGCGTCCATCCGTGCGTCGCTGTGGTCCGGTCCCAGGTCGACGGGCACGTGCACTTTCCGCCGACCACTGGCGACAACATCGATGTACTGTGGAGACCTCACGCCCCACGTGTTGAGCAATTCGGCGGTACGTCCACCCGGCCTCCCGCATGCCCACTATACGCCCTCGCTCAAAGTCCGTCAGCTGCACATACGGTTCACGTCCACGCTGTCGCGGTATGCTACCAGTGTTAAAGACTGCGATGGAGCTCCGAATGCCACGGCAAACTGGCTGACACTGACGGCGGCGGTGCACAAATGCTGCGCAGCTAGCGCCATTCGACGACCAACACCGCGGTTCCTGGTGTGTCCGCTGTGCCGTGCGTGTGATCATTGCTTCTACAGCCCTCTCGCAGTGTCCGGAGCAAGTATGGTGGGTCTGACACACCGGTGTCAATGTGTTCCTTTTTCCATTTCCAGGAGTGTATATTCTCCCTCTTCGTGCAGTAATACCTCCCCATTGGGAACGACGTTTTAATTTATTACTCCTTTACTATAAATTCTCTTCGAGACACATTTCCCAGACAGTATCCACGTATGCCACTGAAAGTAACTTCAAAATTATATCATTGTACAACATAAACGGTTCAGAAGAGATGACGTCATAAACAATGAACTGTGTAAAAACGAGACTGCAGGACGATATACGCTAGAGACAGAGGAAGAATACGTGTACAAATACGTGTGAAAAATGTTAAATATATGTGAGATTTGCGTACGTGCCTGAAGCTGTGGGTAAACACTCTTCCGAAATCCCTGGAACAATTTCAGTCAAAGTTCGTACTTACTATCTGGAAAAAATACTGTTGTGCTGCAAGCACCAGCCTACTATCGGATTGGGGGTAATGGAGAGAGAATGGTGGAGAAGAAGGAGATGGAGGAACAGAGAGAGGAAAGGAGGATATAGCCACAGGTAGGTGGGAGAAGGAAATTGACGGAGGTAGGAAAAGCAGATGTACAGAGAGAGGATGAGAAAGAGGCGGAGTAATAGGCGATTACTATAAATTCATACCTGGGTAATGCTGGGTACTAACGTAGCTATTTCTAAATGTGATACAAAGAAGATGTCACTAAGTTTTTAGTTGCATTTAGTACCCAGAGCTGTTACCCCTGGCAGAAAGAGTGGGTGTAGCACACTTAGGCACCGAAGCGTACTGTGCTTGGATGACAGGTATAAGTGATTCATATCCTTGTCAGTGTTCATGCATCTTAGTGGCTGGCGATTGGTGGCTTGAAGCTCCCTTGGAAACCCATGGGATGAGAGATTTGGATGATGTGTTGGTCAGGGCAAGAGTGGACCATCCCCTGTATGGAGATAGATTAGTACAGCACGGGCGACATAGAAACTAGCGTCATCTCGTTGAAATATAGAGTCGGACCGCGAAGATTGTACACCTCAATGCATATCCATTACGATCTTGTATGCAGAACTGGGGCCGTTCTAACAGCACAACGATGTGCTTGACCTGCGTTCAGTGTTGTAAAAAATTACATGAAAGAATAATGTTTTTTTTTATTCGAGTTTCCTGTCTGAAGATGGCTTTATTCGATCGAACGCAGGTAACTCCTATTAAAAAAGTGATGTAGTCCGTCTTTTGTTCGCAGAATTACCGGAGAAGTTTACTGTTATTTCTTGCGACACAGTTTCTCATTTCTGATAACACGTTCATTCGTTTTCGGTGCCCCACTCGTTTCTTTGGACGCAAGGACGAAAGCAGAAACTTGGGTGGTCCCATATCTGGAGGAAAAGTTCGGTGGAGAGCCATCTCGAAGGCTGCAGCCTGCGCAACATCCGATACTTGGGCACGCGTTCGTTATTTCTTACCACCAGACATTTGCTTTACCAATTTCTACGTAATCCATGCTAAAGGTAGCTTGTGAGTCCCCAAAATTTCACAGGTTACTTACTATCTTCACCTATGAAATCATTCCCATACTATTTGCCGTGATCTTTTATCTTAAGCAGCCCACCGTTACGACTATAGGAGACATGTCTCCTTGCCGTAAAGACTTCACACGGCTCGTCTGCAGCTATTTGTCGACCCCACAGTTTCATCACATTGAGTTTCCACTGTTCCAAGAAAGATGTTGAACCGTTTCTAGTGGAGCACCTATGATCTGGAGCCACCTAGGACATTAAACATACCTAACACCTTAATAGAATCCATGCACCATGATACCATGAATTGCCAAATTTTCAGTGATCATAATCGTTCGTTTAAATTTGTTCACACAATAATAAAAGGAACAGCATATGCATGAAACTTCATCACCTCAGTTTGGAAATTAACTTTTTCTTCTTATCAACATAAATATATTATCATTACCTGATAATTTCCCTCATTGAATTTTCCATATGTTATGGCACCGATCATTTAGGACAGCTACAGATAAAAAAATACGGTTTATGCATGTTTGGTGGTTTCAAGAATATTGTTAATAGTAATTATGATTACCAATACTCAACACTGGTTTGTAAAAAATTGACGTACTTATCAGACTACAGTATGTTTCTGAAAGAATGTAAAGACAAGACGTGAATAAAAATCACGTAATAAGTCATTTTCCTCTCTCTCGAACAGCGGAGGATACATAATGGTACATATAGAAATAGACGACAGAGGGACAGAAAAACAATTAAAATTGCTCAAAAGAGGAAAGGCCGCTGGACCTGATGGGATATCAGTTCGATTTCACACAGAGTACGCGAAGGAACTTGCCCACCTCCTTGCAGCGGTGTACCGTAGGTCTCTAGAAGAGCGTAGCGTTCTAAAGGATTGGAAAAGGGCACAGGTCATCCCCGTTTTCAAGAAGGGACGTCGAACAGATGTGCAGAACTATAGACCTATATCTCTAACGTCGATGAGTTGTAGAATATTGGAACATGTATTATGTTCGAGTATAATGACTTTTCTGGAGACTAGAAATGTACTATGTAGGAATCGGCATGGGCTTCGAAAAAGATGATCGTGTGAAACCCAGCTCGTGCTATTCGTCCACGAGACTTAGAGGGCCACAGACACGGGTTCCCAGGTAGATGCCGTGTTTCTTCCGGAAGGCATTCGATACAGTTCCCCACAGACGTTTAATGAACAAAGTAAGACCATACAGACTATGATACCAATTGTGTGATTGGATTGAAGAGTACCTAGATAACAGAACGAAGCATGTCCATCTCAATGGAGAGAAGTCTTCCGAAGTGAGAGTGATTTCGGGTGTGCAGCAGGGGAGTGTCGTAGGACCGTTGCAACTCACAATATACATAAATGACCCTTTGGATAACATGGGAAGTTCACTGAGGCATTTTGCGGGTGATGCTGTGGTATATCGAGAGGTTGTAACAATGGAAAATGTACTGAAATGCAGGAGGATCTGCAGCGAATTGACGCATGGTGCAGGGAATGGCAATTGAATCTCAATGTAGATAAGCGTAATGTGCTGCGAATACATAGAAAGAAAGATCCTTTATCATTTAGCTACAATATAGCAGGTCAGCAACTGAAAGCAGTTAATTCCACAAATTATCTGGGAGAACGCATTAGGAGTGATTTAAAATGGAATGATCATATAAAGTTGATCGTCGGTAAAGCAGATGCCAGACTGGGATTCATTGGAAGAATCCTAAGGAAATGCAATCCGCAAACAAAGAAAGTAGGTTACAGTACACTTGTTCGCCCACTGCTTGAATACTGCTCAGCAGTGTGGGATCCGTACCAGATAGGGTTGACAGAAGAGATAGAGAAGATCCAACGGAGAGCAGCACGCTTCGTTACAGGATCATTTAGTAATCGCGAAAGCGTTACGGAGATGATAGATAAACTCCAGTGGAAGACGCCGCAGGAGAGACGCTCTCTCCTACGTATATCTCGCGAAGAGACTATGAGGATAAAATCAGAGAAATTAGAGCCCACAAAGAGGCATACCGACAATCTTTCTTTCCACGAACAATACGAGACTGGAATAGAAGGAAGAACCGATAGAGGTACTCAAATTAACCTCCGCCACACACCATCAGGTGGCTTGCGGAGTATGGATGTAGATGTAGATTATGTATTAAAAGTTATAAGCAAACAAAAAAAAAGAATGAAAAGAGAGAGATAATTGTTTTTAGGAATAAGGAAGGGGAATCTTGTCTAGTATAAGAAAAGAACAACCGTTTTATCTGAGGTCCTCTTCAAGCTGTAACTGCATAGTGTGAAAGAAGGAAGGGTGTGAAGTGAGAGGCCTAGTATTGTCTGCGTAAAAAATTCTTTTCCCAGCTGCAGTCTTGTAAAAGCACACCTGTTCTCAATTAATCACTTCACCTCAGAATGTCAGTATTGCGCAAGGAATGGAAACTAAGGTATATCGGTAGTTTATCCATAAATATATAATTACAGCGGGAAATTAAAAGCAAATGCTATCTTGTTTCGTATACGGAACCAATGCGACAACGTATTATATTGCAACGTCAATTAATTTTCTATAATAACATAAAAAAGTTACTGGCGAGAGGAGACACTTCACAGTCGGCAGCAGTGAAACACTCGTATTTTCTTTGTAAAGCTATTAGAGTATAATAACCGGAGAATAAGAAACAATTGTAGTGCCATCTAATTGCCCTGTATCAAAATGTGTGATTTATCCTCGTAAAAAAGCGACGCAACAAACTGTGACTCAGAACGGTAGAAACCTTTGAGACTGTTCAGTATAACTGGAAAAGTGTTTCTAAATCAGAGTAGCAGTAACTGATTTTAGTTCTGCAACTGATGTTAGAACTCTAGTTTACGTTATCTCCCTACAACAAGATATTGCTTTCGTATGTTCGTATGTCTTGCAAAGAGCCTTTTTTGCTGGCTGCGGAATACTGCACGTATGCCCGAATAGTATGCCGCAACATAATTGAGGGAAACGACATCACGCATTGACACACAAATAGTACAACATGGATTGTTCGTATAAAAGTGAAATACTCTCCCTCGGACCTAACAGCAACTCTCAGTTAATGGTCTCAGTCAATGCTTCTCTGTCATTTATGTTTTAAGAAAGCAAATCAGTTGTGGGTGCGTGATACAGCACTAGAATCCGGCTCTGCAGAACCCGCGTTCGATCCTGGATAGGGGGGGGGGGGGGGGACTTTTCCTCGTTTCAATACTTCCAGGATGCCAGCAGTTCCAGACAGCATTCTATCATGAGTATCCGACATATTTCCTGTGGTAAATTGCGGTCGTGACGTTCAGCTCACCATCCGCTCGCTTCACCATCCTGTTTCCGTGTGAAGAAATGATGTACTTAAAATACAGTCACGCTAATTGCTCGCCCACAGACTTCTGCCACAGGCTTCATCAGTTGGGTGCAAATTCATATCGTCCATATTGATCAGCACTTTGCTGTGCAGCTAGTGAATTTAGTCGGGAATCTAAACAGTTTTCTGTTCACATTTGCGAGTATCGAAAACATTGGGAAGAAAGAACACGAAAGCAACAAAAAATGCGTGCATTTTTGGTAAAATATTTTGTATCAGTCCGACGACTATATTCGTACTCTGCCAGATGCAAGGATTCTAACGAACAAAGCGTGTGTGTGTGAGACGTGTGTAAGTGTGTGTTCAAAATGGTTCAAATGGCTCTAAGCACTATGGGACTTAACTTCTGAGGTCATCAGTCCCGTATAACTTAGAACTATTTAAACCTAACTAACCTAAGGACATCACACACATCCATGCCCGAGGGAGGATTCGAACCTGCGACCTTAGCGGTTGCGCGGTTCCAGACTGTAGCGCCTAGAACCACTCGGCCACGCCGACCGGCTATTTATGTGTATATGTGTGTGTGTGTGTGTGTGTGTGACTGAAGACTCCAAGAAACTGGTACACCTGCCTAATGTCGCATAGGTCCCCCGTGTGTTCAACTGCCTCAAAATGACGTGGCGTGGACTCGACTAATGTCTGAAGTAGCACTGGAGGCAATTAACACCATGGATCCTGTAGGTCTATCCATATATCCGTAAGAGTGCAAGGGGATGGAGATATCATCTTAACAACACGTTGCAAGACATTCCAGATATGCTCAATAATGTTATGCCTGGGGAGTTTGGTGGCCAGCGTATGTGTGAACTCAGACGAGTGTTCCTGGAGCCACTCTGTAGCAATTCTGGACGCGTTGGATGTCGCATTGTCCTGCTGGAATTCCCCAAGCCCGTCGGAATGCGCAACGGACATGAATGGAAGCAGGTGATCAGACAAGACGCTTACGTACGTGTCACCTGTCAGAGTGGTATCTAGGTATATCAGGGGTCCAACATCACTCCAACTACGCACGCCCCACACCATTACAGAGCCCCCACTAGCTTGACATGCAGGGTCCATGGATTTATGAGGTTGTCTCCATATCCATGCATTTCCATCGACTCATAAAATTTGAAACGAGATTCGTCCGCTCAGGCAACATGTTTGCAGTCATCAACAGTCCAATGTCGGTGTTGACGGACCCAGGCGAGGCGTAAAGCTTTGTTTCGTGCAGTCATACCGTCGCAGGTTCGAATCCTGCTTCGGGCATGGATGTGGGTGATGTCCATAGGTAGTTTTAAGTTCTAGGGGACTGATGACCTCTGATGTTAAGTCCCATAGTGCTCAGAGCCATTTCAACCATTTTGAATGGTTCGCACGCTGAAACTTGTTGATGGCGTAGTATTGAAATCTGCATCAATTTGCGGAAAGGTTGCACTTCTGTAACGTTGAATGATTCTCTTCAATCGTCGTTGGTCCTGTTATTGCAGGATCTTTTTCTGGCCACAGTGATGTCGGAGATTTGATGTTTTACCGAATTCCTGATATTCACGGTACACTCGTCAAATGGTCCTACGGGAAAATCCCCACTTCATCGCTACCTCAGAGGTGCTGTGTCCCATTGCTCGTGTGCCGACTCTAACACCACATTCAAACTCACTTAAATCTTGGCAACCTGCCATTGTTGTAGCAGTAACCGATCTAACAATTGCGCCAGGCACTTGTCTCATAGACGCGTTGCCGGACGCAATGCCGTATTCAGCCTGTTTACATATCTCTGTATTTGAAGACGCATGTCGTTACCAGTTCCTTCGGGGCTTCAGTCTATGAAAAATTTTAATCCCTTAACCACTGGTGGAATTACACTGAAGGAACAAAATTGCGGCAACAAGAAATAACTAGTGCAGTGTATCGAAATTTCGGGAATTCATTTGTCTAGGAACATATTTAAGAACTTAACACTACAAGACCACAGATTAACTTAAGCGCATCATACCAACCGTTAAATGCTGGTACATTAATAACCGGTGTAGCTGCAGCAATGTTGAATGCGACCGTGCAAACGTGCATGCATTGTGTAGAGCAGGCGCCAGATGTCTGTTTGTGCGATGTCGTTCCATGTTTGTTGCACTTGGTCTGTCAATAGAGACATGTTTAATGCTGTTTGTGGATGACGTTCGAGTTTATGTGCTCGATTGGACACAGATTTGGTGATCGAGTAGACCAAAGCAACATGTCGACTCTCTGTGGAGCATGTTGGGTTGCAACATCGGTATGTCGGCGACCATTATCAATTTGGCAAATACCCCCCGGAATGCTATTCATGAACGGCAGCACAACAGTTCGAATCAACAGAGCGACGTACAGCTTTTTAGTCATGTTGTAATGGATAAGTGCAAGAGTGCTCCTGCTGTCATACTAAATCACAACCCAGACCATAACTCCAGGTGTAAGTGCAGTGTATATAGGACCAGACAGGTTGGTTTCACTCCCTCAACTGGCCTGCTGAGCAACGCACGGCCATCAATGGCACCGAGGTAGAACCAGGTTTCACCAGAAAGCACAACAGATATCTACCCTCACCTCCAATGAGCTCTCACTTGACACCAGTAGCAAATGGCTGTGGTTTGGGGTCAGTTCAAATATTGAAATGTGTGTGAATTACTGACTAAACTGCTGAGGTCATCGGTCCCTAGACTTACGTACAACATAAACTAACTTAAACTAATTTATGCTAATAACAACATATACACCCATGCCCGGGAGAGGACTCGAACCTCCGGCGGGAGGGGCCGCGCACTCCGTGACATGGCGCCTCAAACCGTTCGGCCACCCCACCCGTCAGTGGAATGCGTGCTACAGTGGTGTGTCTCGGAGTTCGTTACGTCACGGTGGTGCCATCTGCCGCCCAGATTGCTGCTGCAGATTCAGTACAAAGCGAGTGCTACAGAGCCATTCGCCGAACATGGTCGCCTTCCATCTCGGTAGAGCCACATGACATTCTGGAGCCCCGCTTTATTGCCACCGTAGCTGCTAGCAGTCATGTGCAGTGGCCACTTCCCTGCTAGGCCTAAGTCTTTCCAGCTTATCGTAGCACTATTACACTACCTAGTTCAAACACAGTGATCTGTTGATAGTGGTGTCTATGTCTCCTTATGTATACTAGCGACACTCTTGCGCGATTGGTGGGAAATCTGAATAGACGTTATCTTCCAGATATATAAACAGGCCTACCAAGTCCCGTGTATGTCGCACAACTCTTTCTTGGTACTGCGATATTTTCCCGCCCA
The DNA here is from genome assembly GCF_023897955.1 of Schistocerca gregaria. Taxonomy (NCBI): domain Eukaryota; kingdom Metazoa; phylum Arthropoda; class Insecta; order Orthoptera; family Acrididae; genus Schistocerca; species Schistocerca gregaria. The sequence goes on from NC_064926.1 coordinate 41,573,565, forward strand.
TAAAGCAGGCTTACTGCCTCCATAGCTCCATAGATCACAGAGTCTGGGTTATACGAGCAGAATCCGAGTTAATTCCCTGTACAGCCAGAAACTTTTCCACGGTGGGACGATTGTAACAGGGCGGACTCAGCATTGTGATGCAAACAGAACTGGTACTAGGTAGTGAAGCTGCTGCCAGAACACATTTTGTAGTATCATCTCTCCTTTGGAAAACGGCACAGTCGTCAAAGATGCCGCAGTTAAAGACAGCTTCTCCCACCAGGCACCACTCTCGGTAGAGATCTTACTGACGCTTCTAAAAGGCATAGCACGGATCGAATACACACGTACAAGGCGCGCAAAAGAGATCGGAACCGAGAGCAAGGGTAGGCTGGAATCGGTATTCCGCTTGACTACAGTGGTCGGCGCCTCTTGCAGTAGAGCTACGGCCACACACTGCCCGCGGGGGTCGGACTAGACCCTGCAGACAATAACGCCAAACGTACGCCAGCTGCGGCTGCCGATCACCCTGGACATGGAGAGCTTTAGCTCTGCAAAATTGGAGGCGTTCTGGGAATTTTTATGTTCGCACGCTGTTCCCGGCTGCATGGAAGAGTCTATATACGGATATGTACAGCACATACCGAAGGTGAAATACATTTGTAACGTCGCCAAAACGTGACAATATATACTCAGGTCAAAGGCTGCAGTCACTCACAGGCTTGTCACCTAAAACTGAAATACACAAATACACTGTAGCATTACGTAATCTTAAAAAGTTGTACTAAGATGTTATTTCATACCATTTTCTATTTAATGTGAGAATATGTATGTACTCCCATTTCTTTAAAAACGAGAGCAACTTATGTGATCACTAGATACAGTAGTACCTAGGTATCGAGTTTCAGAGGGACAGACTCCACCGTTCATTAAGCAGTTTTACAGTCAAAATGGTGAAACGTCCCCTTAGAAAAATTATGAATTACAGTGCTGGAAAACCTCTTACGTTATTTGATTTTCAACCAGCTGAGCAAAACTGATCGTACTCAGAAATTTCTCTCTTTACTTATTCTGATCATCACTAAACTAATACACAATATTTCTAGCGCAACGCAGTCTGACTTTCAATTATCCCTACAAAAGAATGGCCCTGGGTAACAATAATCTATACCTTTCATGAATCACTTACGTTACAAAAATCTTCGTTACTCGAACTACTGCAATACTTCGAACGCCAATATTGTCAGCTAAATAAAAGATTCTAACTACTGATAGGCATACTTAGCAAATGAAAGATTTCGATATAGAACAAACAATGTATTTACCTTAATAGCGTTCAAAAGTCATAACATATATATATAATTTTGTGACAGCCAATTAAACAAATTTTTTCCTGACGGACACACGCCCAGATCGTCCGCTGAAAACTCTGGCATCTCTCTCTCAACATGCACCACTGCTGGCGGCTCACCTCCAACTGCATAATGCTACGCGCTGTTCACATCCAAATGCCCAACACTACACAAACGAATATTCCAACTATGAGTCCAACCAGCTGCAGACTGCACTCAGCACAGTCAGTAATTTTCATACAAAGCGCTACGTAGCGTTTCCAACATAAAAACCTAAACAGCCTACTTACAATGGTTGTCGGATTTTACATTAAAAAACGGCTCCATTCCAAATTTTCATCGACAGATACATTGCTGGGAACTGTTTCCAGGCCTGGAGCCGTGCCTGGCAACTTAAAAGAAAATTCCCTTTTTTTGAGGGTGGCTTTTCGTTGTTTTTAGCACATTTATCCGTTTTGGCTTGGTATCCAGTCATACGTGCGGGAAAGCAGATGAATATAGCAAAACTAACAAATTACGTATGTTTCTCTGTTAGTACTATTAGTTCTTTGCCTGTTCTCTCTTCATGTACGTCGACTGTAATTTGAATCTTTGTCTCCCTTTTGGTTTCTTTCCGTGCCCATTTATCTGCCTATGTGTGCACTGCGGGGTCAGGGGGGAGGGGGATGAGGAGGTGACATTTTGGTGAGCGAGGGGACGGAAAGGGGCTCACATGGAGAAATGGAGAAGGAAAAGAGGCGGGCCCCAGTGCAGGTAATGGTCACAGGGCTCTCTTGACTGCAGTTTCGCCCCTGACACAGGGCCTGCTTCTTCCCCAAGTACCACCCACACGGCACAATGATTTACCACAGCAGCGTCGACAACCGAGCAAAGTCGGAATAGGCAATGTTGGTAGACGTGGTCCATGACGTCAGAGGTTCGTGGTGCTTGCCAGTACAGCAACCCACACCACGCCACTCATGGTTTCTCCACTTGGAGCTCACGGAAGGAAAGAAAAAATATGTTCCTGTCAATAGTGTAAGAGCTAATCGGACAACCACCAATAAAAGAAGATATTGATAAAATTAACACCATTTTCAACATTTTTAAACATAATAGATAATTTTTTCTCTTAAGTTACCTCTTGTCTATTGCAGGTATTCCATTGCTAACTGTATTTTGCCATATCATTCTTCCCTGTGAAAGGGACTTATAATTTTGTGAGTTTTACTTAGGTATCATTAGTTATACTTATGTAATTAGCGGGGTGATTCAGCTGCCCCTGCTGTTCGATGTTATGCAAGCCACAACGTCATCACAACCAAATGTGATATTCTCATGTTCCGCGACTTGCTACTCGCAAACAATTAGTCCTACAGAAAAAAATTAACAGAATCTTTTTGTAGGAAATTTAATGTATCCAGATTTTGTTCTTGGGATACGTTTCCGCTGGAGTACACGGTTTCTGAGATATTAAAGAAAACCGCATTTGTAGGTCATTCTTGCACGCTTTTCTTAAATAATTCGAGAACTGTAGCCTCTAGCGGAAACGTATCCCAGTACAAAATTTAACTACCCTAAATGTCATACAAAAAGATCCTGTTTTTTCTGTATGATTACCAGTTTTCACGTAGCGAGCGATAGTGTATGAACATCTTGCGTGAGGTACTTAAAGGCATTGCTGATTGCATAAAACCAGCCGGGGAGGGGGGGGGGGGGGGGGGCAGCTGAACATTTCTGTACAATTAGGTTTTGTTATGTTGTTATGTTGATAGTTTCCAGATTATGTCCACCTGTGTGTAACACAGTGCTGTAAGTTACCAAGACATACGCCTTTCCCATTTATTTTCTGAATGACATTACTAGCGGCGTGAAATATATGTATCTTTATGTGTATACCATTTCTTTGTTCGCCTGGTGCAATTCTTTCGAGTTGACGCCACTTTGGCGACTTGACTCTCGATTGGGATGAAATGACGATGATAAGGACAATACAGCACCCAGTTCCCGAGGGGAGGAAATCTCCGACGCAGCCGGGAATAGAAGCCGGGCCGTTAGGTATGACATTCCGTCGCGCTGACCCCTCAATTACCAGGGGCGGACGGTGTCGTAACATTGGTTTCATTCAGTCACAATAGACACTCTTAACTTAAAAACCATCAACACAATATTTCACTTAACGTAGGACATCAGAAAAGCAAAAGTTAACAAAACAACTAGGTCTTATATTATAAATTTTGAGTTACATTGGAGTCCGGCCCCTTAACTTTGTGGTCAGCCTCGTCACTGCTAAGCGGCGGGCCGGGATTCGACAACCGGTTAGGTGGGTGTTTTTATCTGCTCGAGAACTGGGCGTTGTGTTGTTCTCACCATCATTTCATCGCCGTCGACAAGCAAGTCGCCTAATGTGTCGTCAACTGAATTAAGTTGCAGCTGGGTGGCCGAATTTCCCAAAGTGAGGGCTCCTGGCCATAAATGGCATACGATCGTTTTATTTCACGTGTTACATTGGAGCGATTTAGTCAGATAAATGCACAGTTTTAACCTCGTTATGTCACATAACTTATTGCTTCTGCATAAATAATTCAGTTCAGTGATACACATTGTGCCTCATATTTTACTGGCGAAGTGCGATAACCGTTCGGTTTCAGCCTCACGTAGTTATACACACTACCCGGGCAGCACTCCAGTCAAGCTCGGCATGTAATTTAACACTGTCTGTGCTCCAATGGGCTTTGTCGGAAATCGACAGAACAAAAGAAGGACGTACCCACTAATGTGCACTTGCGAGCAACATGCTTGCTAGCGGCAAATTGGTCGGTCGAGGAAAAAAGGTGACTTGGAAAGCCTTGCCTGAGCATTCTCGACATACACTGCTCTCGAGCAGGTAGACACGAGCAAGTCGTTAACAGCGCACAAGGTTGCGAGAAGCGAGTTTGAGACTGGCTCCGAAATATTGTAGTTGTCGTGATGGTGGTGGTCCTAATTCCAAAGAGTGGTTTGTTGCAACTCACCATGGTAGTCTATTCCGGACAAGCCTCTTCATTTGCTAGTAACGGCTCCAACCTACATCTATTCGAACTTGCCATCTGTATTCATCCCTTGGCCTTCCTGTACAATTCCTACTCAGCACCTCCTCTCCAGTACTAAACTGGTGATCCCTTGCTGTCTCAGAAATGTTCTGTCAGCCAATGCCCATTTTTAGTCAAGTTTTGGCAAAACTTTCATTTTTCACCAACGCGATTAAGTACATTATCATTAGTTACACTATCTATGCATCTAATCGTCAAAATTCTTCTGTAACATCATATTTCAAAAGCTTCTATTCACTTCATGTCTGAAATACTTATAGTCCATGTTTCACTTCCGTACGAGGCTATAGGCCTCGCATTCAGGACGACGGTTCAAACCCTCGTCAAGCCATCTTGATTAGGGTTTCTGTGCTTTTTCTAAATCGCTTCAGGCAAATGCTGGGATGGTTTCTATGAAAGGGCGTGGCCCACTCCCTTCGCCATCCTTCATTAATCCGAGCTTCTGCTCCGTCCCTAATGACCTCGTTGTCCTCCTCCCTTTACAAGGCTGGACTCCACACAAATTCCTTCAAACCAAACTTAAATTTATATTAAGTTTTAAGAAATTCTTCTTTCTTTCTATTGTCATCCTATTCTTAACGTTCTCTCTGGTTCGATTATTATCAGTTATTTTAGTGCCCAAATAACAAAACTGATATTCTAATTGTAATATTTCATTTCGGACTCTGAATCCCTCGGGATTGCCTGATGTAATTCGGCTGCATTTCACTGTCCTTGTATTAATCTGTTGATGTTCATCTTTCAAATTCTTTCCAAGAGATTATCCATTCCGTTCAGCTCCACTTTCTAGTCCTTTGTCGTCTCTCACAAAATTACGATGTCGGCGGAAACATCACGGTTTTTAATTTCTTCGCCATGAACTATAAACCCCTTCCCCAAATCTTCCGTGGTCAGAAGTAAACAAGATATCCTGAAATTCCCGTTATAAACTTTCAGGGTTTGTGAATGGAAGTGAGTACATAATATTTTGAATAGGAACCCATGACCGGAAAGGTACCGTTTCCGTTCTAGAGGTTTTCACTTCAGATGTGTTACTTGTCAACATCTGCTGAGGGAAAGAGAGAAGTCTTAGAGTTGCTTGTCCTCATATGCAAATGGGTAGACAGGATGACGTGTATGGGTTGCTTCTTATTGAGTCGTATGCAAAGATTAATTTACGAGAATCCTGTAGAGACAGAGGAAGATCTGCTGCCACGAATTCTGGCCGCAGCTCTAAAACAGAAGAAACACCAGTTGGGGTGGGAAGTGTGTACCAGAACATGCTTCGAAGGTCATGTTCTCTGTAACAGCGTTGGTGGCCGCAACATAGAGCCACTCTCGTGATGCATTTATACTGTCCTGTGAGTACGATATGCTGAGCTCATTTTAGTTTTGGGATAACGTAACCACGTAATGTTTAAGTGTTAACACAGACGTATGTGCGTGAGTGATCAATGGATATTATGTTATGTTTTTTTCGAATAGTTACCTAACAGCCGGCCCCGGTGTCCGAGCGGTTCTAGGCGCTTCAGTCTCGAACCGCGCGACCACCACGGTGGCAGGTTCGAATGCTGCCTCGGGCACGGATGTGCGTGATGTCCTTAGGCTAGTTATGTTTAAGTAGTTCTAAGTCCTAGGGGACTGATGACCTCAGCTGTAAAGTCCCATTGTGGTCAGATTCATTTTTTGTTACCCAACAACTGTACTGTGTCACGCGTAACTCAGTTACTCAAGCGGATGTTCATAAGTCTAACAAAAATGGTTCAAATGGTTCTGAGCACTATGGGACTTAACATCTGAGGTCATCAGTCCCCTAGACTTAGAACTACTTAAACCTAACTAACCTAAGTATATCTCACACATCCATGCCCGAGGCAGCATTCGAACCTGTGACCGCAGAAGCAGCGCGGTTCCGGGCTGAAGCACCTAGAACCGCTCGGTCGCAGCGGCCGACCTGTTTAAAATCTGAATTCAAACCGACGTAGAACGCAAATGGTACTTTTCTGGACATGGGTTCCTATACAAAGTATGATGTACTCAATCCCCTCTACGTGTCCTAGAAGTCTGTAACGGTAACCTCCGAACACCCTGCATACGAACTTTTAAGACGCCGCCTACGTGTGCGCTTCGACGCCGACCATTCGCCGTCGCCGATTATCGGGCGACTTGTCACGGGCAGGTAATTGCACCATCCAGCTGTCAGCAAGCCCTTGAGCAGACAACGAAATGTCCCGTCACACTATGTTTCACGTCTAACTAGGAAACGCTCTGTGAGAGAGCGATCTCGATTAAACAGCAGAACTCTTCCCATATTATGATTGTATGTAATTTCTGGCCTGTGTTAAATAAAAAATATTTGTACCAGTAAACAGTTTTCTCAAGACTTTCTTCTCAACATCTCATTAATATGAAATTAACTATTTTTACACGTGCGATCTCAGGGCTGGAAAGCGACAGGCGGCAATAAGAACTTGGCAATCGTAACAAAAACGGTATCGCCGCATCGTTAGTTCCACAACGAGTGAAACGTCCCCTTAGAAAAATTGTGCAAGACGGCGCTTAAACTGACACACAATATTTTTAGCGCAACACGATCTGACTTTCAGTAATCGCTACAAAGAATGGCCCTGACTAACATTAACCTATACGTTTCACAAATCACTTACAAAAATCTTGGTTACTCGAACTACTGCAATAGAGCGAGCGCCACTACCGCCAGCTAAATAAAAGATTCAAACCTGGGAAGGCACTAACTACTGATAGGGATAATTACCAAATGAAAGATTTTAATAGAGAACAAACAATTTATTTACCTTAATATCATCAAAAGTCATCAAAAGACATCCAGTCTTACAAATTTCAAATCTCCGCCATTTCTCTCCCCACATCCACCACTGCTTGCGGCTCACCTCCAACTGCACAACGCTGCGCGCTGTTAACATGCAGCTGCCCAACACTACAGTGGCACACAACAATGCAAACTAGCCACAGACTGCACACAGCACAGCCAGTGATTTTCATACAGAGCGCTACGTGGCGTTACCAATATAAAAACCTAAACAGCCTACTTACACGAGTGACTGAGCAGTTCTGATCTACATCTACATCTACATTCATACTCCCCAAGCTGCCTGATGGTGTGTGCCGGAGGGTACTTTTCAGTACCTCTATCGGTTCTTGCTTCTATTCCAGTCTCGTATTGTTCGTGGAAAGAAATATTGTCGGTATGCCTCTGTGTGGGCTCTAATCTCTCTGATATTATCCTCATTGTCTCTTCGCGAGATATACGTAGGAGGGAGCAATAAACTGCTTGACCCCTCGGTGAAGGTATGTTATCGAAACTTCAACAAAAGCTCGTACCGAGCTACTGAGCGTCTCTCCTGCAGAGTCTTCCACTGGAGTTTATCTATCATCTCCGTAACGCTTTCGCGATTACTAAATGATGAACGAAGCGAGCTGCTCTCCATTGGATCTTCTCTATCTCTTCTATCAACCCTATCTGGTACGAATCCCACACTGCTGAGCAGTATTCCAGCAGTGGGCGAACAAGTGTACTGTAACCTACTTCCTTTGTATTCGGATTGCATTTCCTTAGGATTCTTCCAACGAATCTCAGTCTGGCATCTGCTTTACCGTCGATTAATTTCATATGGTCATTCCATTTTAAATAACTCCTAATGCCTATTCCCAGATAATTTATGGAATTAACTGCTTCCAGTTGGTGACCTGTTATATTGTAGCTAAATGATAAAGGATGTTTCTTTCTATGTATTCGCAGCACTTTACACTTGTCTACATTGAGATTCAATTGCCATTCCCTGCACCATGCATAAATTCCTTGCAGATCCTCCTGCATTTCAGTACCGATACAATTTTCCATTGTTACAACCTCTCGATACACCACAGCATCATCTGCAACAAGCCTCAGTGAACTTCCGATGTCATCCACCAGGTCATTTATGTATATTGTGAATAGCAACGGTCCTATGACACTCCCCTGCGGCACACCTGAAATGACTCTTACTTCGGAAGACTTCTCTCCACTACGTCTACGTACACACTCCGCAAGCCACCGTAAAGTACGTGGCGAGGAGTATTATGCACCTCTACTAGTCATTTCCTTTCCTGTCCCACTCGCAAACTGAGCGAGGGAAAAGTAACAGACTATAAGCTTCGGCACGAGTCTATGTCATGTCCTGGCATTGGTGGGAGAGGGAAAGAGGGCTTACTGGTCAGTCTGCGCTCCCGAGCGGTGCACAGCAGCAGAAGGACAATTCACAGTGAAGGCATTTGATTGTTTTCCTCTATCTGAGGCAACTCTGATACAGGCATTTACTAGAAATGCAGGTGGTGAGTCTAGGTAGGGAACTCGTTGTGGAGACTCTTGGACAAACAGGGTTTTGAAATAGTTGTCTATTCCAGACAGGACTAACTAATACACTAGAGGCTAGTTATAGGGTTAGAAAAAGCATGAATAACACTGTTACAACAGAAGCCAGTGCAGAAGTCCCAGGAGTGGATGCTAACCACAGTAGCAGACACTAGCAGCACCTTAAGGCAACAACTTAGTTGCAAAACAAAACATAATGAATGTGACGCTGTTCACTGAGGCACTCCAAGAGAGAGAGAGAGCAGACTCACGAGGAGCTGGACCGAGGCTGGAGTCGACTGACGTGGATTCGGCGGCCAGATCGTCTGACTGAGAACTCTGCCAAAATGCGGAATCTAAGGGTTTTAAAGAGTCGCGTGGGTGCACTGTCTTTCCCCTTTTAAAGCCACCCAGCGAATCCCGTAGGTCTCTTTCTGATCCCTGCCAGTCACGTTTTACTTAGGTCCCCTCTACTGCTCCTAAGACGGGGATGTTAATGCAGTTGCACTAACTAAGTCCGTATTTGGTATCAACATTGTTCAGCTGAAAGCTAAACGTAACTGCTCTGCCAAATAAGGCTTGCAACATTATAGCCCCACCCCTCGGGCTCCCCGGAGTAGGGACTGCTAGGTCAACAGTTTTTTTGGCGTTTTCGCTCTCTTTCTTTTGTGAGCCTACTGACGTTGCTGTTCTCAGGGCTCGTTTCAAGCCGGCTTTATACACTAATACATGCCTGTTGGTTACAAAGTTCTACGATGGCAACCTACCACAGCGTCTAGACGGCATATGTAGTTACCTGTTAATTCCTTGAAGAGTAACTAGCGCCCTGGGGGTCGCAAGGCTCTCCCCTTACGGCTTACTTCATGTAACAATATCTCTCCTAGTTTCGTCTGCCCTCAGCATCGTCTCTGCTTCCGCGCCTTGGAACGACTGTCTTCCTTTCTCACAGCTTCAAGATAACACTACAGTAGCAAGGAATAATCAATATATTACAACTTAACTTCTCACATCTTAACTTTGTGGTCCTTACACGAAATGTGAGTCGCCGACAGTAGAGTCGTTCTACAATAAGCCTCAAATTTCGGTTCCCTAAATTTTCTCAATACTGCCTCGCGAAACCAACCTCGTCTTCCCTGCAGGGATTCCCATTTGAACTCACGATGCAGCTCCGTGACACTCGCGTGGTGATCGAATCTAACGGTAACAAATCTAGCATCGAGCGTCTGACTTACTTCGATTTCTTCCTTTAATTCCACCTGGTGTGGATCCCCAACACTCGAGCAGCCCTCAAGGATAGATCAAAATAGTGTTCAGTACGACGTTTCCTTTTGAGATAAGCTACACTTTCCCAAAATTCTCCCAATAAAAGGCAGTCCACCACTATCCTTCCTTACTACCGTCCTTAGGTGCTCTTTCCATTAGAGATCGCTGTGCAGCGCTCTGCCTAGACATTTAATCGACACGGCTCTATCGAGCATCACACTACAATTGCTGTATTCGAACATTAAGCGGTCGTTTTTCCTACTCATCTGCATTAACATTTCTTTTTTTTACGTTTAGTCCAAGCTCCTACTCATAACACAAATTAGAAATTTTGTCTAAGGCTTCTTGTATTCTCCTACAGTGGCTTTACGACGATCCCTTTCTGTACACCGCAACGTTATCAGAAAATCACCAGTAAAAAGGGGCAGGTTTATGCTCACCTTGACCGTCAGACTATTGACGTGCATAGAGAACCAGAGATGCCCTACCACACTTCCCTGAGGCACTCCTGACGCTACCCTTGTCTCTGAGTGCCATTCGCCGTCTAGGACAACGCAAAAGTCTTCGAGGCGCTCACATATTGATAACCTAACCCGTGTGATCGTACCTTCGATAACAGTCTGCGTTGAGTCACTGTGTCAAACAGTTTCCGAAAATCTACGAATAAGGAGTCTGTCCTTTGTTCTTCACCATGGTTCGCAGGGTTTCATGTAAGAAAAGGGCCAGCTGAGTTTGTGACGAACGACGCTTTCTAGTTCTGTGCTGATTTGTGGAAAAGAGCTTGTCAGTTTTAAGGAAATTTGTTATATTTGAACTGGGAACATCAAATACGTCAACAATTATGTCAAAGATACTGAGGCGGCCCGCAGTGATCGAGCGGTTCTAGGCGCTGCAGTCTGGAACCGTGCGACCGCTACCGTCGCAGATTCGAATCCTGCCTCGGGCATAGATGTGTGTGATGTCTTTAGGTTAGTTAGGTTTAAGTAGTTCTACGTTCTAGGGGACTGATGACCTCAGATGTTAAGTCCCATAGTACAGAGAGAGATTAGAACCATTTTTGGAAGATACTCAGACGTAATGGCACGGGCTTTTTAGTTGCTTTATACTACTAAAAAGAGAGAACAACTGAAATTTTGAAGAAAGAGACGTGTAACAGACTGGTGTAAGAGAAATCATTTAGAAATGTAGGCTACAGCAATAGGCAGGCTTCTGCTCAAGCTACATATATAATTACTTTAGTCTATTTAAACGTTAATTATTAATAGCACGCTAGTCACGTACAGTTGTACCACCATCAACATAGATCCTGGCGTGTATCGCGTGGATGCCGCTCGTCTGCAGAAGCAAAGCGTACAGAATTTTTAAATTACCACTTAAACTAAAGATAAAAAACTGACCAGGTGCCAGTAGGTCTGGCGCACTGAGATTTCCGTAGAAACTTAATTATGTCTATAGACAGTTTATCCATTCCGGTAATCAAGGATGTGGACAATTTTTGCCTGTTATCAACATTTATAAATCGTTCAAATAGCTTTGAGCACTATGGGACTTAACATCTGAAGGCATCAGTCCCCTACACTCAGAACTACCTAAACCTAACTATCCTAAGGACATCACACACATCCATGTCCGAGGCAGGGTTCGAACTTGCGACCGTAGCAGAAGCGCGATTCCGGACTGAAGCGCCTAGAACCGCTCGGCCACAGCGGCCGGCTATCAACATTTATACTGACAATACAGTGGTCGCAGCGATTCCAAGATTTCCAAGAATATTTTAATTTCAAGTTTGAAGTTGGAAAGTAAATGAAAAAAGGAATATTGCTTCGTATGATGTAATTTGAACTTAAAAATTTTTTCATGCTTTTCCTTTTTACTTGTAGTGTAAAAACGTAACATATAAGTTTTAATAAGTCAGTATGCCAGTATCAAAGTATGTGACATCTATGGCCGTAACTTTTGATTGCATTGAATTAGCAGCTAACGTTTTTTACATCACCGAGAGACCGTAGGCTTCTGTATGTGACGTAAGTTTCAGGCTGATACGTCTAACCGTTCCGGAGAAAAAAGGGACGTAATAGACGGACGGACAGACACACAGTCTGACAAAAAAAGACAGATTTGAAGTCGTGTGATATAATTACAAATTAAGAATTTTTCGTTGGCGTGTACAGTGAAACCTTGCATGTTGCCAAATTTCATGATTCTACATCCAGGGGCCGAAGGCTATGGGTTTTGATGAAAGAGTTTGTATCAAAATATGTTACTTAAATGGTCGTATCTTGTTATTTCATTTACTTAAAAGTTAACGTTAACCATACCGCCAAGAGTTCGTAGTTATTAGTGTGTGAACTGTCCCTCTCCGGTAGCTGAATGGTCAGTGTGACGGACTGTCAATGCTCTGGGCCCGGGTTCGATTCCCGGTTGGGTCGGGGAATTTTCTCCGCCGAGGAACTGAGTGTTCTCATCGTTATCCTATCATTCTTATCGGCTGCAGGTCGCCGAAGTGGCGTCAAATTGAAAGACCGGCGCCCGCCGAACGGTCTGCCCGATGGGGGGCCCTAGCCATACGATTAAATTAAACAAATAAGTGTGTGACATAAATTTGAATAGGATGCGTCCACCGTTAGTGAGAAAAAGGTGACTTAACAGACTGATGGACAGACAGATAGTCCGATAACGGATGACAAAATCTCTTTTGTTCGTTTTATACAATTTCAGATTCGGAACTTCCAGATTTTTTTCTTTTTTTCAACGTGAAACCTTACTATCTGGCAAATTTCGTGATTGTAGGTCGGGTAGGTTTACTGAGTGAGTTTGCGAGTGCAAATTGAACTGATTGCATTGAGTTAGAAACTTCAATTTTTTCGTATCGTCAAGAGACTGCAGACCTCAATATGTGACATAAATTTCCAGCAGATACTTCCTGAGACAAACAGACAGGCAGACAGACATATGGACGACAAATTCAACCTGTAAGGGTTCCGCTTTTACACATTGAGCTACGGAACCCTGATGAACCCAGTTTGATTTTGTTCGGATTTTTCGGCTTCCTGCTGCACCAGATATTCAGCTTCGTGACCACTGCAGTGCAAGTCCGTCAGTCTGCTTATTAGTCTTGCCACTTTCGTCACTTCACTTATTTTATTAAACCACACAATAAATCGCATAAACGCGTGTTTCCGTCATTTTGTTCCAGACCTGCAGGTGATATTGCTTTGGAACTTGTGAGGCACCTCATAAGCAGGTACCCAAGTTGAAAATATAAGCATAATGTTGCCTTTCAGTCGAAAATAACTTAATAACTGCTGTTTCGGGCTCTTACGTATGATAAACGTTTGTTTAAGACTAAATTTAATAATTACGCACGCTATACGACTAATTAAGATCTTAAATCACTCAAACCATGTCGCATTTTAATGTTGTCACAATTATTTGCTTCATGCAAAAGTTAATAAATAACGCAGTCACATTTCTGAAAGGAGGGCACATTTCTTAAGGAGGGCTACAACACAGACAGGCGAGGTTATGTTCGAACAAACACTTCGCTTACCCATTCTCTTCTTCATCAAGACGACGAGCGACATGAGCAAACTGTCTGCGGCCACGTATCAACACGTTGCGATCAGTGCTACCACGAAAAAAAGAAAAGAAAAAAAAAAGAAAAAAAACGCTCAATGCTTGTTCCTGCAATGCAAATCGTGCAAGTAGGTTTTCATCACACACAATGGTCTCCGCAGCCCAATGCAACCACCTTTCTAATGACCATACACAGTCTTTCTCGTTGTGATTAAACGTCTTAAGTCGGTGTAAATGGCTCGCCAAGCACGATCTACATCTGCGGACTGGCGACGGAATATACCGCAACTGACACTAAAGGGCAAGAGCAGAAAGAATCTTGCCGCAAAATGCCGACCACACATAATACCATAAAAACATGGGAACGCATTCACTTCAGAACCAGTACCTGCAACGAAAAGGCAGTTAGTGACATGGTAAAGGTAATGAAAGAGACTGAATGCTACGTGTCGGTGACTGTTAGGAAGGGAAGGGAGGGAGCGGGGTGATCAGACTTCCTTCAAACATTTTTTCGTTCTCCATAATATGTAAAGCTGTCTACTGCGGAGTATACTTAACAGTACTATGGTACTCGTACCGAATCACTCAGAAATTAGTAACGTATTTAAGTTCAGTGTAGTTGACACAGTGCGTTGCTATTACTTGCAGATATATTTCCTGAAAGTGGTGCTCCACAGAAGCAAAATATCTGAAAATTGGTGGCCACCTGGTAGCTGTAAAGTACCTGTACTTTATTCAAAAGCTAGTTTCGAAAGACGAAGTCGTACGTCTGCGTTGAAATTCCGTGGCGTTTCGATGGGTGTCACTCTCATCGTCTTCTCGCCAAAACGATCAGAATGGCTCTCATCGAAACGAAACGTCGCGTCGTTTCAACGCAGCCACCCGGATGGAAGCCCGAGACGATTTCGTCAGGACTTTACGCCCCTGGGAATCCTACATTTACATAGAATTTCCTTAGCTTTATCATTGTTTCGTTCTTGTAACTATAATATAAGTTGGTCACAACTGCAGTTAGTAAAACACTTGGATTAACTATTTGTGTGGGATATGAAATTGAATAATAAGATTGGCTCAGCAGTCAGTGACGCAGATGGGAGGTCTAGGTTCATTGATAACATGCTGGGAACATGCAGTCAGTGGGGAAAGGAGATTGCTTACAAAACGGGAAACCTAGCGTAGAATATCGCACAGTTGTGTGGCAATCATGCGAAATAGGACGAACAGGGGATATTGAACGTATACGAATAGGAGAAACTTGAATTGTAAGACGATTTAGGACAGACATCAACTATTCCGCGAAAGTCTGGGTCTAAAAATTCAAAAACCAGTATTAAGTGAGAAATTTAGAAATACCGTAGCCAAGTACAGAAGTTGGGCAAAAATATGGGAACCCAGGGAGAAAAGGGTGCTTGAACATACACGCAGATGCTGGCCGATCCTGCAGGTTGCGAGGTCGTACCTGACCACGAACGACACCCGCGCACTGCCCTCAACAGGTTCAATTGGCAGTCGCGGTCAGAAAAGTGTTGTGTGTAGCTGCGGGTGCATTGCGTCGGCGCTCAGTGCGTTAGAGCGTGGGCAGATTGTTGCTACTCGTGCGGTCGGTGCTTTCGTAATCAAAGGAACCGAAATGTTTGGTGTTTCAAGACACCCTGTATCGAGATTCATAGCGCGCATAGGGGCGTGGTGGAGAAAAATGAGGGAACGACAGCTGCGAAAGTCGCTGCAGAAACTTAATGTCGCACGCGTGAATCCTGTCAGGACTTAAAAACACGAACGGACCTCCATAAGCAGAGAACTAAAGAGCGATCTGCGATTCCGTTACCACTCTTCAGTGCTGTAAGTATCCGTAACAGGAAAATCAGGTGCTGAAGCTTGGACAAGGGCAAGGGAGCCACGGAGAAGATTATTTGCTCAGATGAGTCTTTTTTCCAGCTTCTGGCCGTTTTTACGTCACTATTGTGAAACAAGACAAGGGTTCGGCGAAGATTTTGACATCCATATCGTGGTATTTCATGCGTGTCATGATTAGTCTACAAGGTCGCATTAGTGCCAAAGAATGTGTGACCATTTTTGTTGATCAGATGCATCCCATAGTAGAGTGTCGTTTCTGGATGGTGATACTGTGGTCTAAGACGGCAGGGCCCTTTTTCAGTGAGCTCGCTTCGTCCAGTAATGGTTTTGTGCAAACGAGAATGAATTCTCGCATTCGCCCTGCGAGCCACAGTCACCCGACCTCAATGATACTGAAAATTTGTCGTCTAGTTTGGAGAGAAGAGCCTGTGTTCGCTATCCACCTCAATCATGGTTACCTGAACTAGCTACTATTTTGTAGTTAGAAGAATGTAAGATTTTCTTGAAGACACTGTACGACTTGTATTTATCCACTCGGAGACGACTGGAAGCTATTTCGAATGTCAACGAATTTCATGGCAGGTAGGCCTCGTCATATGTCGTGTTTTCCATGTTTGCATATTTATTTACAACCCCAGTACATACCTCATACAATAAAAGAAATGTAATAGATTACAATGAGAAGTATCCTCCGCCATCTACTTCACAGTGTTTTACATAATAAGTATGTAAATGTGTTGTAGATCTAGATGTGCTCAGTGTAACCGTCTCGTATTGGATAATTATAGCGAACAATTGTCAACGTGCTCTGTGAATCGTTAAATATTTTCAACATTTTACGTACACCTATAATTGGTATAATCTATGAAATTTATAAATTCTACAAAAACGTGGTTAACATTTAAAAATTCGAAATGTGTTTGCAAACAGTGGTTTACTTATTTTGAATATTCGTTTTGGGGTCGCAGAACTATCTGCCACGTGTCTCAGATTCAGCGTTCCAGCTGCCACCTGACGTACTCATAGGCATATCAATAATCTACATCTACATCTACATGACTTCTCTACAGTTACTATTTTAGTGCCGGCCGGAGTGACCGAGCGGTTCTAGGCGCTACAGTCTGGAGCCGCTCGACCGCCACGGTCACAGGTTCGAATCCTGCCTCGGGCATGGATGTGTGTGATGTACTTAGGTTAGTTAGGTTTAAGTAGTCCTAAGTTCTAGGGGACTGATGACCTCAGAAGTTAAGCCCATACTGCTCAGAGCCATTTGAACCATTTCGGCCGGCCGCGGTGGTCTCGCGGTTCTAGGCGCGCAGACCGGAACCGTGCGACTGCTACGGTCGCAGGTTCGAATCCTGCCTCGGGCATGGATGTGAGTGATGTCCTTTGGTTAGTTAGGTTTAAGTAGTTCTAAGTTCTAGGGACTAATGACCACAGCAGTTGAGTCCCATAGTACTCAGAGCCATTTGAACCATTTGAACCATTTCGACTTTAGTGCTTGACAGTCGCTTCATCCAACCGCTTTCATACCATTTCTCTGCCGTTCCATTTTCAAATAGCACGTGGAGCAAAGGAACAACGAAATCTTCCCGTGCAAGGCCTGATTTCTCTTATTTTTTTTACGATGCTTATTTCCTGACCATAAGAGGCAGTCAGTAAAGCATTCTGTCATCGGAGGAGAAATTTGGTGATTGAAGTTTCGTGAAAATATCTCGCTGCAACCAAAAACGCCTTTGTTTTAGTGACTGCCACGCCAATTCGCGTATCACATCCGTAACACTCTCATCGCTATCTCGCGATAATACAAAACGAGATTCCCTTCCTGCAGCTTTTCAATGTCCTACACCAGTCCTATCTCTATGGACAGCAATATCCCGGAAAAGTACGGACAAACGTAGTGTAGGCAGTTCGTTTTGCAAAATTGTTGCATCTTCTAAGAGTTCTGCCAATAAAACGTAGTGTCCGGTTCGCATTCTCCACATCATTTTCTGTGTGATGGTTCCACTTTAAGCCGTTCGTAACGTTAAGCCGTAGGTATTTAGTTGAATCGAAAATGTTTAAATTTGTGTGATTTATTGCATATCTGATACTTAACGGGTTCTTTTTACTACCGTTGCGGTGCACCTCACATTTTTTTCGTAACATGAAAAACAAACCGCCTTCAGTCACAAGCTGCGTTTATTTACTGCACTATGCATTTCGAGCTCTGGAAGCTCATCTTCAGGTCCTTTTTAGTGATTTACATCAGGTTTTTTAGTTGTTTGCCTGCTGATATTAAATTTTTGTGTTACAACATGGTATATTGTAGATATAAGTTTAACAGCGTTAATAATATGAAACTAACTCGCAGTTTAACATTGTATGATGTCTGCATCTGTTGTGCAATTGGATTACACAATACACATCTTTAATTTTGCAGTACATAGTGGGGTATATACATTGTCACACACTTTTTCGCACATTGTAGTAGAAGAACGTAAACATGCCAAAGATTCTCGTTCATACAGATGTCCTGCATGCCAAAGAAAATCGTTTATATTTAGACGTAGAACACCTGTATGAACAAGAATCTTTGGCATGTTTACGTTCTGCTACTACAATGTGTGAAAAAGTGTGTGACTATGTATATATCCCAGTATGTACCGCGAAAGTTCATTTACTGTTTATTATACTGCTATCGGAACTATAGTTGGGACATTATTCTATAAAAGTGATTATATATCTAGTGAAAAAACGTAATATATGATTTGAAGGAAAAATATGTGTCATGAGCCGCAGAACCGTAGTTTTTTAAGTTGTAATGCAGACACTCGTAGTCACGTAGAGTGCGAAAACGTTTGATGTAATTCATTTAACGAGCAAGTTCTAAGGACTGAGCTGATAATCGATGTAGTTTCCTAAAAACATACGCTAAATCTATTCTGCTGAATTAAATAAATAAATTTGGAAATTTCAGTCTATAAAAGGGCGGCTCAAAAGAAAACGTCAGGATCAACGTTATCTCCCGTTTTCGAGTGCTGTGGGGGTATGCGTTAGTGCTGTACTAGGATGCTGGACTTAACTGCAATAGGAAAATTTGAAAATATTAATCCTCAAATTGCTTTAACGCAGCGCAAAAGATGGATATAAACGCAGATATTACATGAGAACACTGCAGTAAAATTCAACTGCACTTTATAATGGAGATAAATTTCCGAAACACATTGTGATACGATTGGGAAGAAAGGGAACTGATACATTGCCATATTATTTAAGTCATTACTGAAACAGTCGAAAGCTTTCGCAGAAAGTCGATAATGAAGAACGAAATTGCAATATTTTAAAGCAAACGTCTTAAATTCCATTTTGACGCATAAAGGAACTGAACAAGCAACAGTTTTTAACGAATATGTTCCGGATCAAACGGCCATGCAGCTTCCTAACATCGTTGAGTAATATAAGGGGTCGGTGGAAGACAGTTGTAACTGCCCAACTATATCAGGGTACATATCCTGGCAGCAGGAGTCAAAACGGGAGTTAGGGCAACATAGCAATAAACCAGATAGCATTGAATGCAGTGAAACGGGGCTGAGCTAAAAGATTCCTTAAAAACTTATTAACTTCAGTCTTAGCATAGTAACCTTTCCTGACAGACTTATTACACACATCAAAAAAAGTTTTGCATCATCTCGGTTCCGAGAGATCCGGAACCTGTACAGAAAACCACACATTGCATACTGTACCACCGTACAGCGAGACCTTCAGAGGTGGTGGTCCAGATTGCTGTGCACACCGCTACGTCTAATACCCAGTAGCACTTCCTCTTGCACTGATGCATGCCTTTATTCGTCGTGGCATACTATCGGCGATTCGGCGTAGATCCCTCAGAGTGGCCGGCCGCGATGCCCGAGCGGTTCTAGGCGCTCAGTCCGGAGCTGCGCGACGGCTACGGTCGCAGGTTCGAGTCCTGTCTCGGGCGTGGATGTGTGTGATGTCCTTAGATTAGTTAGGTTTGAGTAGTTGTAAGTTCTAGGGGACTGATGACCACTGATGTTAAGTCCCATAGTGCTCAGAGCCATTTGAACCATTTGAACCTCAGAGTGGCTGGTGCGTCAAGTCGTCCACAAACAGCGCTTTTCAATCTAACCCAGGCATGTTCGATAGGGTTCATGTCTGGAGAACATGATTGCCACTCAGCCGAGCGATGTATTCAGAAGATGTGCACGATGTGCACATTCACAACATGTGCACGATGCGGGTTCGAATTATCGTCCATGAAGATGGCACTTACGTGTCGTACAGCCGTTACGGCGCCTTCCATGAACACCAGCGGCGTACGGTCGGCCCCGCATACCGCAGCCTGAGCGAGGCATGTCATTGACAGTTGTCTCTGTATCTCTTCCACGTCCGAACAGCATCGCTTTGGTTCACTGCGAGACGCCTGGACACTTCCCTTGTTGAGATCCCTACTTGGCACAAAGTAACAATGCGGACGCGATCGAACAGCGGTATTGTCCAGGTAGACATGAACTACAGACAACACGAGCCGTGTACCTCCTTCCTGGTGGAATGACGGAACTGATCGGCTGTCGGACCACAATGTCTAACAGGAGATGCTCATTCGTGGTTGTTTACATCTTTGGGTGGGTTTAGTGACGTCTCTGAACAGTCAAAGGGACTGTGTCTGTGATATATTATCCACAGTCAACGTCTGTCTTCAGGAGTTCTGGGAACCGGGGTGAAGCAAAACGTTTTTGGTGTGTATATTTTAGTTGCGTCTGTCGATTATAATCAATTGAATTTGCTCTCTGTTGAAACTGGCATAGGAAAGGACATTTAGGATCACGAGGAACATTGATTGTAACTGTGATTTTCAGAATTTAAGTAAGACTTGTTTGGTCACCTATTCACAGTCTTTTCTTTTGCATGACGAGAGGATTGCAGCTGTTGTCCGGTGACTTATTTATTAAAATATAGTGCAAATTACTTTTCAGTTAAGGCTTGATACGTGTATTAGGGCCGGCCGATGCGGCCGAGCGGTTCTAGGTGCTACAGTCTGGATCCGCACGACCGCTACGGTCGCAGGTTCGAATCCTGTCTCGGGCATGGATGTGTGTGATGTCCATAGGTTAGTTAGGTTTAAGTAGTTCTAAGTTCTAGGGGCCTGATGACCTCAGAAGTTAAGTCCCATAGTGCTCAGAGCCATTTGACCCATTTTTCGTGTATTAGGGACAGTTGTTTATGCGTTGGAGCTGTTATATGTGCAGAGCTAGTTAACTTTGTCTAATGTAGAACGTCTATGAGAACCCGCAGTCAGATGCAAACTCATAGCCCCAGTAAGACTCAAAGTACTGGTCCTGCTGCTTTAATTAGGTATTTTTAAATTAAGCGTCTTCTCATGGACGCTTCAACCGAGCCAGATTAGTGGAACTGGTATTGCAGAGAATGTAAGCGGTCTGAAACTGTAGGCTGGACTTCTGTCAGTTTAACCCAATCAGTCATGTTTTAAGTAAGAGAACCATCGCAAAGCGCTCACCTTGAGCTCGCGGTATATGCTTTGTTTTTGAATAGACAGTATGCGGGTGACAAAGAGTTCCATGTGACTGGAAGAAAGTATGTCTACTATTTGAACTGTTTGTTCTTATTTTATCAATTTTCATGTGATTCAGTTTATCGGACATGTAACATGCAATAACTTAATATCTTAACTACCAGTCACATCAACTGACGGGACGAGAACATTTCGGTTTCTCCCTTTGTATACACGAAATCACAATATTGATGATTCGGTCGGTCTTCATTGTGTTGGCGAGGGGCCTGAATTTTCTAAAATAGCTGTTTGTTGTATGAAGTTAATCTGCTGGAGAGCGACGACTTTTCGTTCAGCTTACACATACGAAATTTTGCGTGAACTGGAGTAAGAATTTGATGACGATGACTGTGCGGATGCACTACGGACGATTTAGATTAATGTCCCGACGTTATGAAAAAGAATTGCGTCAACCTTCAAGTGATTATTTCTCGTTTTTATTTCGTAAACAGCTCGTTAAAAATTTGCTTTTTTTCCGATGTTTCTTCATTTTCTGAAGCATGAAACATTTTTAATTTGTTATAGACAAAACGGAAGGACTGCAGGAAAAGACATAATATACCAGTGTAGTGAAAGCGGAATAGTCATGGGCAAAGAGACGTGTAAAGACAAAAAAATACACTATACGAAAAAAGGTGTAACAGTTTATAATTGCGGTTATAGGTTCAAAGTTCTCAATTACTAAAAGTAGTAAAGTCAACTAGAAAGGTAAATGGAAACTATTTTGGCTTTGGTAAAATTAATTCTGCTTGTGAAACCAAAAATTCGTTAAAAATACGAGGCTATTCGGAAAGTAAGCAACGATCGGTCGCAAAGTGGAAACCACAGAGAAAAATCAAACCTGTTTTGTTTGCAACTGTTAGCTACGCCTTCCAGCTTCTTCTCTACATAGCCGCCACTCCGACGTAAATACCTCTCACAATGTCGTACCAGCTTTCCAGTACCCTCGTCACAGAGGGCATCCTCCTGTGTTTTCCGTCAGTTCTCTACACTGGTCTGCAGCTCGTTGCCTGTACCAGAATGTTGTCTTCATAGACAGCGGTTCAGTTGAGCGGAGATGAAGATCAGAGGGAGCCAAGTCCGGGCTGTATGGTTGGCGATGAAACACTTCCCATCGCGAAAGCTGCAGGAGCTTCCTCATTGTCCCTGCATTGTGCGGCGGAGAGCTGCCATGAAGAGGAAACTGCATGACCGGTAACGCGAAATCAGGAAAAATCTCTGGGCAGCGCCCATACTTGGCGGAAAACACTATTTTGTAGGAGTTTCTACGCGCGCCTGTGTCATCAGAACTGTAAAGAGCGACTTCACGCTAGCTAGAGACGCCGCGCGACACATCTGTGTAAAGCTTCATCGGATTTTCACTCTTTCTTCTATTTCGCGACCGATCGTTTCTTATTTTCAGAATAGCCCCCTTATAAGAAAATAAAACCAAACATTCAGATAAGATGGAAATGTGTAATCGAGCAGAAGAAGTTTCAGGCTTTGACAGAAGGTTAGTATGAAAAATTTTGAGTAGTGAGATTAATAAGACATAATGACAAATCTTAAAAATGACCGGCATTCCAGGAAACAAGGTTTACGTGGCTGGCAGTCAAAGTGTTTAAACAAGGTTCTCGTGAGTTAACACTTTCTTCCGCTAGCCCCTTAACATACCCTCTGAGAAATTCATTGAATATCGTTACACGACTTGAAGCTGATACGAGCTGGGCTTGGGCGTAGTGCTAAAATTAACACTGTGAATACACTCTGAGGGCGGTAGTTACGCATACACAGTGTATGAAAGGCTAGTGCATTGGTGCAGCCGGCATTTGTACACAAATCATTCATGTGAAGCGATTTCCGACGTGATTATGGGAACACGATGGGAATTAATAGACTTTGAACTCGGAATGGTAGTTGGTGCTAGGCGCATGGGACATTCCATTTCGAAAATCGTTAGGGAATTGAGTATTCCGAGATCCAAGGTGCCAAGAACACCATATTTTAGGCATTACCTCTCACCACGGAACAGGCACTGGCCGATGGCCTTGACTTAACTCCCAAGAGCAGCGGCGATTGCCTAGAGTTATCGGTGCTAACAGACAAGCAACACCGCGTGAAAGAAGCGCAGAAATCAATGTGGGACGTGCGACGAGCGTATCTGTTAGGACAGAGCGGTGAAACCTGGCGTTGTCGGACTACGGTGCAGAGGACCGAAGGCAGGGCTTTGCAGGCAGCACGACATCGCCGGCAGCGCGCCTCCTGGGCACGTCGACTGGGCCCTGGACGACTGGAAAACCGTGACCCGGTCTGGAATTCCACTGAGAGGAGCTGATGGTAGGATTGGAGTGGGGCACAGACCGCACGCAACTGAGGACCCAAGTTGTCAACAAGATATTCCGCACGCTGGTGGTGCTTTCATAATGGTAGAGGCTGCGTTTACATGGTATGCACTGGGTCCTCTGGTCCAGCTGAACCGAACGTTGAATGGACACGTATAAGGGGAGATTTTCTTTTTTTGCTTCAAAAAGTCGATTTTTTTAAATTGCATTTTTGGATCCATAAAAGTGTTTACAATTCACCTCTGAAACGGTTTTTCGGAATACGGAACTGAAATGTTTGTTATCCGCGGTTGAACAAAAAATGCACCTGCCTGAAATCGGCCTTTTTCACGCTCCAGTTTTTTTTTTTTTTTTTTTCTTTCGGAGGACGAGTTATTGTACCGGTGCTTGGGAGGAAACACACAGAATTCAAATGAAAGTTTCAACGGGTATGTTTGGAGGTTAGCTCCCAAAGCATTTGCATTCTGGTGCGAAGATTGTGGAGATTGAGACTTTCCTGGCAGTGAGCAGCTTCAACGACGGGTACTGAGCAAGTCTGCAGACCATGACAACGATGGACGCCACCCTGGGACTCTATTTGACACAGCTCTCCAAGCAGGCGGACGACCACCGGATGGCCCAGATCGAGCAGAACACCCTGTGTGAGGAAGAGGAAGGACTAGTTTATGGACCCGGAAAAGCAGATTGAACGTAAGTTGCATTATATTGCATTTATATGTAGTCAAAATCTCAAACGCTTTTCTCTCTAAACGACTTTTTTTTTTATCGCGCGGTATGGTAACTTCAAATCTACTGAAC
This sequence comes from Schistocerca gregaria, assembly GCF_023897955.1. NCBI lineage: Eukaryota > Metazoa > Arthropoda > Insecta > Orthoptera > Acrididae > Schistocerca > Schistocerca gregaria. The sequence continues at coordinate 41,597,699 of NC_064926.1, forward strand.
CGACTGGCATGATTCTTTGTTTCCGACGAAGCTAAATAAATTGTCTAGGAGTAGTACCACTTTATTCCGATCCATAAACTATAAATATTTTTACTTGGCCGACGAAGTCGAATAATCGATGAAAAAACCCTATTTTTTTTCAAATGGCTGCAATTTTTTGTTTCCTATGGCCCAAATAACTTAAGCGAGGTACAACTTTTAAAGAATCTTATATACTTCGCTAACGTCAATTCAATTTCGATTTCAGACGAGCCGGCTAACCTGTAACATACCGCGCGTGGAGGTCTACATCGAAATTTTGTGTCGTTCAGACGGCACTTGCGCCTTTGCTCTTCGACATTTCTGGTCGAAAAAAATCCAGTTTGAGAGGAAATATCAATAAATTTTTTTTCCAAATTTGACATTGATATCTAAAACACATCCCAAGGAAACAAAATCTCAAAGAAAATGCTTTTTTCGGGCCAAAGATAGTAAACCTCCCCTTAAGGAGGGTAGGACGTGAGACGGGCCGACTTGGAGCAGGAGAGGCACCACAGGACATTTTAATTTGCACTGTCTATACTTTTACAAATGAATTCATAAAACTTTGCCAGCATGACCAGAAAGGATTCTGAATTCATGCTCATAGCAGTGAAAGTTCAAAAAGTAACAACATAATTTTTTTTTAGCATTTGAAATTTCATCATTTTTTCACTTACTATTGACTGCAGTTGTTGCTATAGGTACACTTCTCTTTATAAGTAAGAGAGATTCTTCGGTGAAATTTGCGCAGCATACAAACCATACTTACAGGTGTATCAAACTCTAGAATTTTCCAAATCTATTAAAAACTGCAGTAAAATTTGAGTTTTTTTCTAAACATGAAGTTTAAAATGTAACAGCTCATTCAGTTTTTCATAAATTAAATAAATTCTAGAGTTTCATACACCCTTAAGTATGGTTGTGCAAAATTCATCGAAGAATCTCTCTTACTTATGAAGACAGCAAAAAAGGAAGCCAATAGTAAGTGAAAAAAATGATGAAATTTCACATGTCAAAAAATTTATTTTGTTACGTTTTGAACTTAAACTGCTATGACTATGAATCCTGAATCCTTGCTGGTCATGCTGACAAAGTTTTATGAATTTATTTGTAAAAGTATAGACAGTGGAAATTAAAATGTCCTGTGGTGCCTCTCCTGCTCCAAGTCGGCCCGTCTGACGTCCTACCCCCCTTAAGTTCAGCTAAATGGAGACGTAACAGCTACGGAACTCTTATGCATGATAATGCGTCACGTGACCTGAGGAAAAATGTTCACTATTGGTCTGAAGAACATTCGGAGCTGTTCGAGCGAATGATTTGACCACCTAGATCGCCCGACACAAATCCTGTCACAGATTTATTGGACATAACTGAGAGCACAGCTTGTGAACAAAAACCTGCACTGGAAACACTTCCGCAGCGGCTATAGAGGCAGCATGGCCCAGTATTTGCGCAGCGGATGTCGACCGACTGCTGATCCCATGCCACGTCGAGTGTCTGCACTACAACGTGAAAGTATCACTGATGAGATTGTTCTAAATTAATTATTCAGCAAACCTGCATCTGACTGCGTCTGTGAACTTGTTTCTTGCACTCCTCCATTTTGACAGAAATGCTACATGTATTGGACTCGGCAATAAAATTTAAGAGAATAATGCCGTTTGTCCAATTGCATTAAGATGGTACTGTAAAATTAACTTTTGGTCCTGATGTTTACTTGGTTCTTTCATTGGTGGATAACTTCACTCTACTACTCATTTTCATATTCAATTTAAGCAAAGGATTTGGATTATGATTCAGGCTGTTAGAAAGACAATGTTGATCTCAATATATACATTTATAAAATTTTAATTCATACACAAAACCTACCGTAAACACTTATTGTGTCAAACCTTGGACATACAAATCCTAACTCTGAATGTTAACTAACAAAAACAAATTGGTATTCATTATACAGTGTGTTACAAAAAGGTACGGCCAAACTTTCAGGAAAAAATCCTCACACACAAAGAAAGAAAATATGTTATGTGGACATGTGTCCGGAAACGCTTACTTTCAATGTTAGAGCTCATTTTATTACTCCTCTTCAGATCACATTAATCATGGAATGGAAAAACACAGCAACAGAACGTACCAGGGTGACTTCACTTTGTTTCAGGAAATGTTCAAAATGTCGTCTGTTGGCGAGGATACATGCATCCATCCTCCGTCGCACGGAATCCCTGATGCGCTGATGCAGCCCTGGAGAATGGCGTATTGTATCACAGCCGTCCATAATACGAGCACGAAGAGTCTCTACATTTGGTACCGGGGTTGCGTAAACAAGAGCTTTCAAATGCCCCCAAAAATGAAAGTCAAGAGGGTTGAGGTCAAGAGAGCGTGGAGGCCGCCTCTACCAATCCATCGGTCACCGAATCTGTTGTTGAGAAGGGTACGAACACTTCGACTGAAATGTGCAGGAGCTCCATCGTGCATGAACCACATGTTGTGTCGTACTTGTAAAGGCACATGTTCTAGCAGCACAGGTTGAGTATCCTGTATGAAATCATGATAACGTGCTCCATTGAGCGAAGGTGGAAGAACATGGGGCCCAATCAAGCCGTCACCAACAATGCCTGCCCAAACGTTCACAGAAAATCTGTGTCGACGACGTGATTCCACAATTTCGTGCGGATACTCGTCAGCCCACACATGTTGATTGTGAAAATTTACAATTTGATCACGTTGGAATGAAGTCACATCCGTAAAAAGAACATTTGCACTGAAATGAGGATTGACACTTTGTTGGATGAACAATTCGCAGAAGTGTACCCGGAGAGGCCAATCAGCTGCTAATAGTGCCTGCACACGCTGTACATGGTACGGAAACAACTGCTTCTCCCGTAGCACACTCCATACAGTGACGTGGTCAACGTTACCTTGTACATCAGCAATTTCTATTGCGCTGACATTAGGGTTATCGTCAACTTCACGAAGAATTGCCTCGTCAATTGCAGGTGTCCGCGTCGTTCTAGGTCTTCCCCAGTCGCGAGTGATAGGCTGGAACGTTCCGTGCTCTCTAAGACGCCGATCAACTTCTTCGAACGTCTTCCTCTCGGGACACCTTCGTTCTGGAAATCTGTCTCGATACAAACGTACCGCGCCACGACTATTGCCCCTTGCTAATCCATACATCAAATGGGCATCTGCCAACTCCGGATTTGTAAACATTGCACTGACTGCAAAACCACGTTCGTGATGAACACTAACCTGTTGATGCTACGTACTGATGTGCTTGGTGCTAGAAAGCGTTTCCGGACACATGTCCACATAACATCTTTTCTTAATTTGTGTGTGAGGGATGTTTCCTGAAAGTTTGGCCGTACCTTTTTGTAACATCCTGTACATCTTCTCTCATTTACGTACTAACGTTTGGTCTGGGACAGTGAGCGCGACCTACCTTACAGCTGTCACCACACGTCTGCTTCCTCCGGGCACCTAGCTGCGACTCCTCGGTTTTTTACTGCACGCGCCCGGCTCTCTTAACCACCAAAGAACCTCCTACTCGAAGATATTATACTCGTTCAACCTTGCGGTTGGCAAATAGCGACTATTTTCTGGAGCTACCCTGATCAGACCTTAGCACATACCTTTCAAACGAGCAAAACATGGTCTGGCGAGACATTAGCAGGTGTCCCATAACATTTGTTACCACACTGTATGTACCGAAGGAGCAGTGTCGGTGGTCTAGAGAGCGGGCGTACAGCAGCTGGCGGTCGGCGACCTACCTGTGGGATGCTGAGCAGCATGCTGAGCACCCAGACGAAGGCGATGAGGCGGCTGAGGCGTTTGGCGGTGCCGAGCGCGCGCATGGGGTAGCGCACGGCGACGAAGCGGTCGATGCCGATGAGCACGAGGATGAAGGTGGACAGGTAGAGGCTGAACACCTGCGCGAACTTGAAGAGCTTGCAGGCGGCGTTGCCGGCCAGCCACTGCACGGCGTAGCTCCAGGCGGCCTCGCCCGCGATGCAGAAGACGGTCACCAGCAGGTCGGCGGCCGACAGGTGCAGGATGAGCGCGTACACCGCCGAGGGCTGCCGCGCCGGCCGCCGCCGGATGCTGGCGATGGTGGCCGCGTTGCCTAGCAACGAGAGCAGCGCCAGCGCCAGCAGCACGGCCGCGCGCACCGTCGACGAGCGCGTCAGCGTGGGCGCCGGCTCGCACGTCCAGTTGCCGCCCGCCGCCGCCGCCGCCGCCGCCGCCGTCGCGTTGGCCAGGTCGCAGCCGCCGTCGCACAACGCCATCGCCACACGCTCGGCCCCTTCCCGAACCTCACTTACGCTTCGTGAATTCCTTTAACTACGCTCTGGTTTCGCTTATAATCAGTGTTTCGGTTCACGGTACTTTCGTCCGACGGCCACTGAAGATTCCTGACACCCTTCAGTTCCTTACTAAACACATCCAGTTGTGCTGCCGCGCCAAAGTCGTTTATTTTTTCCTCTCTCTAGTCGTTGCGAAGGCGTTTGTTTACATCAGATTCCTCTCATCTCCTATCCAAGGTCACGGGAGAACGTACAAACGCTGCAGTTTTGTAGGTGATCACGGCGTCTGATGTTGCTATCTGTTGTGTATATCTCCCATCGTGATAAACTGCAGACAAGTAATGAATGTCAGAAGTAAAATCTTTCGCACAGTTGCTTTATTTAGTACCTGCAACGGCCGACGATGATATCACACACCAGTCTGGACAGCCACAAAGTCTTTTATGAAGAGAAAGGTCACTAAAGGGTGACAAAAAACACGTTACCACGAAGACTCCAAAAACAGTAGACAGAAGCCCTCAGACATATCCTCCGATTTGTACTGAGTTATAACACGCATTCTTTGGCGATCCTCCATATAATTGCTATCAGTCTCCGTCTGTCTCTGAACGTAAGACGCCCTCTCGTAATTGAGCGGTAACAAAAATAATACTTTTCTATGGTGGTTTTTCTCAACAAAAGTAAAGGAAATCACTTTGCAATAGTGGATTGATGTAGTCGTTAGATGGTTTAGACTGTGCTGTTCACACACAAATGTACGTATCTATGTTAGTTTTCTCCTGTTTCTGCTGTTACTAAACTACATCAGACAGAAATCAGGCAATGTCACTCACTGCAAAGAAAGGGATATTATTTTAAAACGTCCTGAATGGTTCTGAACGATTAATGTAGTCCTTAGATAGTATTGACCGTGCCGTCATGCAGGTAACTAAATTACATATCTATTTTGGTTTTCTTCTGTTTCTGCAGTTACTAAACTACATCAGATAAAACGAAATAAAAATCGAGCAATGTCACTCACTGCAAAGCAAGATATATTATTCTGAAGTGTCCTGAACGATCACGTTTTGGCATATACATAACTATTTATAGTTTCAGGAGTTGTATAGCCTACACATTCAGTCACCCACGCTCTACTGGGAACCGAAAAGTTTGTTTCGCTGGAAGAGCAGTGCGTTTTTCTGCAGACGCCACTTTCCAGCAGTCACTCCCGGCACGGCTGTGGGTGTCCTCAGGTTCCGCCGCAGACACAGGTCGTTGCTCCGACTCATCCACGAGCAGACGCGGAAGTACCGATATATGAGCCCGCACACGGCGCCAACAGGTTTACTTAAGCCGGTTCACCCAAGCGCGAGGACTGGTCGCAGACGGGGAATGCTAACGCTGTAAAAAATACCAGCATTTATACGAAAGAAAGGTTTTCGGAAGAGGAATGAGCTCGGGAAATTGTCGTGACACATTAATGTCGCGATGTAACACTGTAAGACCTATCGTAGCGAGATGATCGGGGGATATCGAGTAATATTGTGATAACGTCGTACAGGTGTTGTTCGTTCTTCATGATTGCTTTCTAGGGTGTTCCTCGTGGACGGTAAGGAGAAAGTCCTCGGGCGTCGCCGCCGCCGACGGTTTGCCCGGAGAGTGCCGCGTGCCTCGGAGCTGCGCCGGCCGTTCGCGTCGCGGTGGCCGGTGGTCGCGTCTGCCGGCAGTCGCGCAGCCACTGCCCGCCGCCGCCGCCTCCGCCGCCGCCGCCGCCGCCCGCGGGCGCCGCTCCCCTCTTCCCCCACCCTCCGCTGTCCCCACCAGAGGCGCCGCCACGCAGGCGCTGCTGATTCGCGACGTGGAGGTCCGCCGCACCTGCTGCCTCCCCGTGCCCTCTCGATTGCTGGCCTGTTCAGGGGCGACACGCCCACGCTGGCCGCCAAGTGTCAATCACTTCCCCTCGATCCCACTACGCCACCACACAGTTGGTCTTCAGTGTTTACCCTTTCTTTAACAGTGTTGCTTGCTGGAAACATGATACTCCAGTAGGTGAACTTAATATGGCACCAAATTCATCCAATCGTTCTCAATGTCTATTTCGATCCACATGTCAGGACTACATCTATATCTGCATTTATACTCCGCAAGCCACCCAGTGGTGTCATTACGTTCCTTTCCTGTTCCAGTCGCGTATGGTTCGCGGGAAGAACCAACGACTGCCGGAAAGCCTCAGTGGGCGCTCGAATCTCTCTAATTTTACATGCGTGATCTCCTCGGGAGGTATAAGTAGGGGGAAGCAATACATTCGATACCTCATCCAGAAACGCACCCCTTCGGAACCTGGACGCAAGCTACACCGCGATGCAGACCGCCTCTCTTGAAAAGTCTGCCACTTGAGTTTGCTAAACATCTCCGTAACGCTATCACGCTTACCAAATAACCCTGTGACAAAACGCGCAGCTCTTCTTTGGATCTTCTCTATCTCCTCTGTCAACCCGACCTGGTACGGATCCCACGCTGATGAGCAATATCCAAGTCTAGGTCGAACGAGTGTTTTGTAAGCCACCTCCTTTTTTGAAACTTACTGTGTGCCGGACCGAGACTCGAACTCGGGACCTTTGCCTTTTGCGGGCAAGTGCTCTACCAACTGAGCTACCCAAGCACGACTCACGCCCCGTCCTGACAGCTTTACTTCTGCCAGTACCTCTTCTCCTACCTTCCATACGGAGGCTCTCATTCTGGAAACATGCCCCTGCTGTGGTTAAGCCATGTCTCCGCAATATCCTTTCTTTCAGGAGTGCTAGTTCTGCAAGTTTCGCAGGAGAGCTTCTGTAGAGTTTGGAAGACAGGAGACGAGGTACTGGCAAAAGTACAGCTGTGAGGACGGGGCGTGAGTCGTGCTTGGGTAGCTCAGGTGGTATAGCACTTGCCCTCGAAAGGCAAAGGTCCCGAGTTCGAGTCTCAGTCCGGCACACAGTTTTAATCTGCCAGGACGTTTCATAGCAGCGCACACTCCGCTGCATAGTGGAAATCTCATTCTGGGCACCTCCTTTGTTGATGGACTACATTTTGTAAGGACTCCCCCAATGAATGTCAACCTGGCACCCGCCTTACCAACAATTAATTTTATATGATCATTCCACTTCAAATCGATCCGCAGGCATACTCCCAGATATTTTACAGAAGTAACTGCTACCAGTGTTTGTTCCGCTATCATATAATTATACAATAAAGGATCTTTCTTTCTATGTATTCGCAATACATTTGTCTATGTTAAGGGTCAGTTGCCACTCCCTGCACCAAGTGCCTATCCGCTGCAGATCTTCCTGCATTTCGCTGCAATTTTCTAATGCTGCAACTTCTCTCTATACTAGAGCATCATCCGTGAAAAGCCGCATGGAACTTCCGACACTTTCTACTAGGTCATTTATATATATTGTGAAAAGCAATGGTTTCATAATACTCCCATGTGGCACGCCTGAAGTTACTTTAACGTCTGTAGACGTCTCTCCATTGAGAACAACATGCTGTGTTCTGTTTGCTAAATACTCTTCAATCCAGTCACACAGCTGGTCTGATATTCCGTAGGCTCTTACTTTATCAGGCGACAGACTATGAACACTACGTACGAGGGTCACTCCCAAAGAAATGCACACTATTTTTTTAAACTCCATCTTTTATTCTCCATGTCTGCAAGTTTTACAGTGTGTAGACACATCCTTTAGGAACAATATTTTCATTTTTCCACATAATTTCCATCCCTCTCAACTGCCTTACGCCATTTTGGAAGCAGCTCCTGTATACCTGCACGGTAAAATTCTGGACCAACCTGTTGGAGCCACTGTTTGGCAGCGTGCACAAGGGAGTCGTCATCTTCAAACCATGTTCCACGAAGAGAGTCTTTCAGTTTCCAAAAGAGATGACAGTCACATGGACGCAGGTCAAGAATGTAAGGCGGGTGTTTGAGTGTTGTCCATCCGAGTTTTGTGATCGCTTACATGGCTTTTTGACTGAAATGGGGCCGTGCATTGCCGTGCAACAGCAGAATATCCTGATTTTGCCGATGTGGTCGAACACGACTCAGTCGAGGTTGAAGTTTCTTCAGTGCCGTCGCATATGCATCAGAATTGATGGTGGTTCCACTTGGCATGATGTCCACAAGCAAGAGTCCTTTGGAATCGAAAACACCGTAGCCGTAACTTTTCCAGCAGAATGTGTCGTTTTGATTTTTTTTTTCTTGGGTGAATTTGCAAGATGCCACTCCATTGATTGCCTCTTCGTCTCTGGTGAAAAATGATGGAGCCTTGTTTCGTCACCTGTCTCTATTCTTCGAAGAAATTAATCCCCACCTTTTTCGGACTGTTCCAAAAGTTCGCTGCATACTATTTTTCTTGTTTCTTTGTGGGCCACTGTCAACATCCTGGGAACCCGCCTAGCAAAAACCATTTTTAACGCCAACACTTACAGTATTCTGTAAACACTTCCTTCCCCTATCCCAACGTGGCGCGACAATTCGTTCACTGTGATGCGCCTGTCAGCAGTCACCAATTCGTTAACTCTCTGCACACTGCCTGGTGTGTGTACAGTGCGAGGCCTGCCGCTGCGAGGACAATCCTCAATATTGCCGTGCGCGCTTTCATCACGTAACCTGCTTGCCCACCGACTAACTGTACTGCGATCCACGGCAGCATCTCCATACACCTTTTGCAACCTCTTGTGGATGTTTCCCACTGTATCGTTTTCACGGCACAGGAATTCTGTGACAGCACGTTGCTTCTGACGAACGTCAAGTGTGGCAGCCATCTTGAAGACATGCAGTGACGGCGTCACTCACGGGAACAGGTTGAACTAAGTTTGAAAACAAGCGGATGTATCTACACACTGCAAAACTTTCACACAAGCAGAATGAGAACTGCACTTTTACGAAAATAGTGTGCATTTCTTTTGGAGTGACCCTCGTACTTAGCGTATTTGGAAACGCACAGACTTGATAAGAATCGTGGCTACCTCTTAACATCGTGTCGGACCTGCTTTTTCCCGCCGTGGTGCACCAGCTCCACGTGGGATGGACTCAAACGTTGGAAGTCCGCTGCATAAATACTAAGCTGTCCGTAACTGCGACAGTTTGCCTGGTGGAGAATTTTGTGCACGAGCTGACCTCTCGATTATTTCTTGCAAATGTTCAATGGGATTCATGTTGGGCGATGTTGTTGGGCGATGTTGTTGGCCAAATAAGTCGCTGGAATTGTCCGGAATATTCTTCAAACCAGTCACGAGCAATTGTGCCCCATTAAGACCCACTTTCTCAGCCATTAAAATTCCATCGCTGAGTGGTTGCAAATGGTTTCCAAGCAACCGATATAAGTATTTCCCCTCGGTGATCGGTTCTGATGGCTCTCGATCTTCCACCATGACCGAGTCCATCAACATGAGGTAGCAAATATGACGTAGACAAGTAGGTGGAAACTTGGGCTCTACTATGCCAAGACTGCTTGGTAGCTACAACAGGAAAACACAATTAATTAGCAGGAGTACTGCGACTGGCTGTGTACTCTTTCTGCCTGCACAGACGTTCATCTGTCCCGTTTATCTAGAGGAATCGCATCCAGCGGATCGATCTCTCGCGGTCGTTGACTGACGACATCACAGGTTCAGGTGGACCAGAGAACCCAATCCATTCCCTGTAAACACAGCCCACACCATTATGGAGCCACCACCAGCTCGCACAGTGCCTTGTTGACAAGTTGGGTCTAGGGCTTCGTAGGGCCTACGCCACCTCACCAATTGAAAGTCGGACTCGTCTGTGCAGGCCACGATTTTCCAGTCGTCTAGGGCTCAACCGATGTGGTCACGAGACCTGGAGAGGGGCAGCAGGTGACGTCGTGCTGTCAGCAACGGCATTGGCGTCCGTCGTCTCCTGCCATAGCCCATTAACGCTAAATTTTGCCTCACTGTCCTGACGGATACGTTCTTCGTACATCCCACATTCATCTCTGAGGTTATTTCGTGCAGTTTTGCTCATCTGTTACCACTGACGACTCTACACAACCACCGCTGCTCTCGATCATTAAGTGAAGAACAACGTATTTCTCCACAAACAGACAATGTGGGCAGTAACATGGCCTCTCTGCAACGCCTCCTCGTTGGTCATTAAAAGAATGCTGGGCTATGTTTCTGTGTTAGTGCAGGCTGTGTAAACTACTCGGACTTTGGTCTATCATTCCAGCACGAACTCGTACATAGCGACAGGCGGAGCTGGCTAGAACGACTCGGTGTTGCATGTAAAATCTTAACGAGATAGAAAAACAACGTTCATTAATTCATTGTGGTCCACATTGGGACTGATAAATTGGTTGTACTAAAACGTTGCCAATTTTGGTTTGTGATATTTTTCTGTTTTGTTTTTTACGTCTGCCTCAATGCGAGACAGCTGGTGAGTATATCACATTAACGTAGATTAGAAAGCGGAACAGAAATTGAAATTTATGATTTCACACGACGGGTCATGGAATGGACTGCATCAAACGTCTCTATTCAAACGAGCATTGCCATTTCGAACAATCTTACAGCTGGAGTGGGAAGATGGTGAAGTTTACATGGGGAGGAATAATGACCGAATGGTAATTAATTGAAACCCTCAGCTGCCGACAGGTGTTGTTGATATACCTCAATGGGGACAGCTGAAAATGTGTACCCCGACCGGGACTCGAACCCGATATCTCCTGCTTACATGATCATTGAATATCTCTCCATGAAGTTCCACATTTATCATCTTTCAGGCACTCTTTTCTCAACTGAATCATCAAGTATCAAAAATGTAAAAAAAAATATCGTTACGATTCTCTATGTTGTTGGCAGGGAGTGAACTACCAGAATATGAGTATTGGTAAATGATGGCAAAACGGATGAACTCGGGAACGAAATAAGCACCAAACAGTCACAGCATCCTCTTACTCACAGCAATTAAACATGGAAAACTCAACCCCAAGGGCACGACTAACGGATATTGGCTTCACAGGTGAAGGAAACAAAGCCCAGAAACTAATTGCACCGTAGTGGTGGAGATTCTAATGATCACCACTGATCCTCAGACTACTAATGTCTTCTCTGCCTTGTCCGCACTCATGATGTTAAAAAACTTGTGTGGGAGACTGTGGCATGCCAACATTGTTAACGAGCCAACACCTCTAAGTCATTCTGCTAAATGCAAAAAATATTCATAAATTTAGATATCGATTGTCGTATTCGTTGTGCTCGGCTTCGGAAGATTTGATCACTCATTAAATTTGATCCACGGATACACATTCATGCCTTGCAAGCAAAAAGCCAGCCGATCTTACAAATAATTTATCATTCAGGTGCTACCAAAAATATCAATAATGCTGGAAATTGGATTAAAGCAACTCAATGAACACCTACGTCGGATTGTGAAATAGCTGAATCGAACTCGCCTATATGCGACTTACATTAGCAATGTTCATAAGAGCATGTCTTACTCAGCTTGTGGTCGCAGCTTCCCTCTGTTCTTCAAAAGTTTTAGAAAGCCACCTTAGTCAACACTTGACCGGTGCATCTATACAGGATGGGGAGGCATTTGGCCAATCACAAAAACGCGCAGGTGGTGCCACAGCCTGAGCAAATCTGGTGTGCACAAGGAAACCAATGAAGCTTTTGTGCCTTACTCCTAGCTTAGTCCACCTGGCGAAATTCGAACACAAAAGTGAGTGGAAGTTGCACGGCTTCTAGCGTACGCACTAACTTGGCCAACAACATAGCGTAATTTTTAAAACGAGTGGGAAGCACATTCCCTACTGCCAGCTCAGGATACTAGACAGATGTGAAAAATAAGATTATTTTGATAAATGCAAAGAAATACCCAATTACTCATGCATCAACGCTTTACAGATCTCATTCTTGAAGAGAAATCTAGCTAAAGGAATGGCACATGATGCTGTTGTGAAGTGGAGTGAAATCAAATTAATGTACAATGGTTTCCTATGCAGTCTTTCTCTCAATTCTCATTTCATATAAAGCCAATAGGAGCAGATTAAATTGCTGCAGCAATACTAAGAGCGGTGGAACACTATAAGTGGTTGACTATTCATAGCAAAACAATGAATCAAAAAATCGTTACAAAAAAAATTACAAAAACTTTTCAGCAAAGGAACATTATTCTTACGCACATTTGGATCATGCAACATTTCCAGAAAAGTACCTGTATAATAAAAAATGAATGTACGTGATGTATGTATGTAAGTACGTATGTTCCACATCCCCTACTGAACCACTGGATTTATTTCAACCAAACGTCGTGCACATATCATTTACTGTCTCGAAAGAAGGGCCGTGGGGGTAGAAATAACCTATCTATAAAGGGTGGGAATGGGGCTGAAAAAGCAGTATTTGAAAAAAAGAGCACATGGATACTTGAAAGAAATTTGACACATAATTTCAGTCTTTCATAAAAGTTTTTCTCGATCACGACCCCCACGAAATGATAAAGGAAAAAAGCTTACTACATTTTCGCTTTTTTTTCATTGAGCTCCTGCCATTTGGCTGTAACAATTTTTATTTTATGGTTATGTGATCCAGATTTCGGACTTTGGCCATTTTCAAGTGCTAAAACTGGTGTAAGCAACAAATGTATAAATCACAAAAGAAGAGACAGAGCAACCATGAAAAACAGCGTATAAATACCTTGATTCTTTACGTTGCTTATATGTCAAAAGACTTCAGACTCGTATGAAATACAACTTCTTGTAGTAAAACCACATCTCTCATACGTAAAAGTGAGAATATCTCTAGAAGACCTAATTATATTGCAGACTTTCATTTCTGGACCCTGTAACCCAGCTATTATATGAAACTGCTAACCAATAGGCAGGTATACGTCCAGCTATTGTAGCTGGACATATAGGTGAAACGATCTTCGAAAGGTTGCTTGAAAGACATCAAAGTCTGCACAATGCAATCTGTGGTATGTTAGGGAACAAGGTAGCTGAAGTGCTTATTTTGAGTGATAATTGCATCATTTTTGCATAGATTGGTATGTAAGAGTGTTTAAGGTATATGACATGGAGATCTACTATCAAAGTTCACATGTAAACATCGTGAAGTGTCTTATAGTAACATATTTGTACAAAACATGGAATTTCTACTGTTTAATACAGTCAATTATATAAAACATGGTGCACTATAAAAGCGAGCAGTAATGTGCTTCATTACAAACTGCAACAGAAGTATCCAAATGCTTCCAAATTCCCTGACGCCAGCATGATCAACAAAGAAAACCACAATGCAATGATTACAAAATGGTTGGGAGTGGGAAGGAACATGGATGCAGTTGTGGAACCAACAGAACATGAAGACATCATTCAGAATGGATGGAGGTGGCAGTGTTGGGGGTGACGAGGAAGGTGGGGAATTGAGATGGAGGGTTGGATTGAAGAGGTGCGTCACCAAAGTGGTAGGTGGGGAAAAAACCAGAGTTCATGAGATTATTGGACTCAGATCCTTACTATCTGTCAAATATAGATAAAACTATAGATAAAACTCCTGCAGAATCCAAATCATAAAACATACTGAAGTACTAATAAAATTTGTGTATCACTACTTATAACACACATTGTAAAACTGCTTGAGTATGCGCTTGATTAACATGCACACCACAGTTTGCATGTGAGCTAAGAAAATGGTGAAATTCCATAAGAATTTAAATGTACAATATAAACTATTTACACAAGTGTAAAACAATAGTTGTTTAGTTATTCTCTAAACTGGTAGCATATAAGATAAGATGATTGATGGAGAAATACTAGATTTTTTATGGGTGTTGCGTTATATCTATAAAACCATACCTTGTATGTAAATAATAATATAAAGATTTGTGATGAGTAGAGGCTAGAGAAAAAGAAGGCTGGAATGGAATTGTAGCGGTGATAGACGGAAAAGGAAGTCACTGGTATGAGAAAGCAGATAATAGTGAAGTGTGGAGGAATAATTGCAGATTTATAAAACATTTTAAACTCATTTACATACTCCATACACTTTAAGTGACCATTATAAATATGTGGGATAATGAAGTTGCCGCCAAGATTAAAGTTGTTGGTGATGTGACACATTACTATAGAAACATACTGACCAATATTTTATAAAAATTTATCAGCCTTAAAGAGACAAGAGTATGCTGTTTTGTCCTGGGTACAGAATAATTTTGAATGGCTTTGGTCTTCTCAGTGGCAGGTCAAATCCGCTGTGATCTTATCACGCGCCTGAGGAAGTTGAGCTCCTTGCTCCAAAACTTTGCCTTCCCAAGGTTCACTGTCACGCCATGATTTTGGAAGTTTGAAGTAAATGGCATAATGACTTGTTGTGGTATTGCCAATATTGTTCCAGGTTCACGAGATCATTAACATATAATGTCACTTTCACCCTTATTCCCTCGGAATTACTATCTGTAAATCACTGATAAACATGGGATATGAGCCATTTACCCCAAATAGTAATCTCTTAAACTGATAGCAGCACCCATGACAGAGGAAGGCTGTAAATTAGCGGCACTCTGGGTGCAGTTCCACCTGCCACTAACCTGACGTAAATCTACCCAAGTAACTATAAGCACACGATGAAACGCTGCAACGATTCTTCTAGTGTTTCAGGGTGGCATAACACTTGCTCTACGATTGTACTTATTTGATTTGTTTGAAGTACTAGATGTATTGGCCCATACTTCTTGCGCAGAAATACAATAGTGAATTGCTGTGAAAACTAGAGGCTGTTTTAATAGCTCCATGTGCAGCTATAGTCTATATCTCTTCCGCTGCCCCACTTTATGAACTAAACGGATTGATTATGGTCACATAAACATCTTTTGATGTGGCTTGACTGTAAAACAGTATTCAAAGTTCTTCATGGTATCACGTGTTTTAGAATCTACGCTACCACGTGACATAATTATCCTTTGCAGCTGATGCATATCTGCAATTGTGTCAGTGTGATTCAGATTTTCATTTACCATTCGAGCCAAATCTATCCCCCCATTGTTTACACAGGGTGTCGAGTTTTCCATCTGTGACACAGTAATAAATATCACTGAGCAATGTTTTTCCAGAGCATCTTTATCTACGTAATCGTCGGAAACTAGCTTGACGAACTCACCATTAACATCTTCCATTACATACTTCTCATCAAAGCTCGTAATCAACCTCCACTGGTTTATGTAGTCCTGCCCTGGTAATGTTTTGATAGTAAAGGAATCAACGATTAAGAAATTCACCCACACTGGAAGTGGCTGGAGAGTAAAATCAATTCTCATCTGCCTCCAGGCTTCTACTGCCTTCTCTGCAAATGCAGCACTAACTTCAGTATTGTGTCGGGGATGCCATACATTTTTTTGTCGCCTGCCATTATTCTCAATACTGGGCAACCAGCAACCTTTGCTTATTCCTCTTTCCCCTAACAACAAAGCTCTTATCCCTTCAAAATTAGATAAACCGTCACGTGTTTTGTCTCCCTGTTTACATCAGTACCCAATCCATACACTTCTAGTCAGTTCGTAGCATTTCCAGCTTCACTCACGCTTGGGCATTAGATCACTGGTTGATCATCCGCACTTCTGTAATTATGTCCTGGAGACCGTCATCTTCTCCTGTGGCCACAGTTCCACAACCCATAATTGAGAGTAGAATAGTAATGGGACTGTCAACCTCTGCTCTGCGGTTTGAAAGGGAATTATTTCTTACTCACGGATTTAATGTTCACGCCTCACTATTGCTGTCATAACCTTGCTCTTCCAAAATATGCTGAGATGCTTGTTCGTTATTCGTGTTTTGCCCAACTATGAGTACCTCCCTCTGTAATCAAAGAAACAGTTTAGTTAGGCGATTCCACACTAACGCTGTCGTGTCATACAGAGTTGGTTATTGATTCCGTTTTATCATCTCCTTGAAAAACCAAATACCTAACTTTGTGTGATCCTTGGTCCTCTTTGACCAGACCTCAATATTTGAAGTCCTGATACATTTCATAGTCGCGCATTACCGACGTCATTCTTCCAGCTGCTTCTTCCTCAAGTGTCCACAAAAAATACATCATTTTTAATAACGGTCTGCCTCAAACTGCTCAGTCCACATCCACGGATCTAAATCACTCACGCGGTCATGAAAGAGCATTTACTTCTGAACTGAAACATAGTGTTATCTTGCTCGTCCACACCAAAATCAATCGAAGTATACGTTTTGGTCTGTTCTGTATCCGTGGTTGTTTCAAGCATCTGGCACAATTTCTCCTCCAGATCACGTAATTCTCGTCATTTAGTTCGCATACCTGTAATTCCGCTTGCGCTAACATCACTCATGTTCCCACTTGGCACAGTTTTTCCATTGGACGGAAACTGCTGAAGCTCGGTCAATGCTTCTCTATTCCTGTCATTTATTGCAGCCTGATTGTGCCTGAAATGTAACAGAATTGCATCTCTGCTCCGTCACCAACTGTGCCTGGACAGGAGCGTTCAGGGTCCTTGTCGTTCTGGACCAAAAGCTGTTCAGCTGTGGCAGTGAGCAACTCCAACCTTTCTGACCCCATTCAAATTGCTTTGCTTTGTTCATGTAAGGTTTCATGAATCGCTTCCCATCCCGGTGTGTTATTAATGGGTACTCTACTGCTTTGCAGTATGAGTTTAATTTCCATAATTAATATTCAGTTTTCAGTACTCTCTGTCAGTCTATTTTGCTGCTCTGTCATTTCAGAACCCTTTCTGTTTGCCTCAGAAATATTTTTATTTACTTCTTTGTGCCACTTATTTAGTGTGTCAAGGTCTGATCTTGCTTCTGCAAGCTGCCTTGGAATTTCTTTGGTGGTCCCTTTCCTCTCCAAGATATATGTGGCTAGTTTCAAATTTTGTCACTACATTCTCCTTCCTATCTTGGTGTCTTTTGCATCTCACAGCTCTTCGTCAGTTCGATACCCTGTGCCCTCACGCTCCTTCTATTTTTTTTTTTTTTTTAGTTCGTCACTGTTGTAAAATTAAGTTCTGGAACATTAAGAAATCAAATGCAGGTGCAACAGATGTGGCGCCAGCCACCTTAGTTTGTAGAGTTGCGGAGTAGGAAACGTACCACGATACCCGCTCAGTCTCAGCAATAGGCACGTTCATTGTCTGTTGGCTAAGCGTTTCAGAGGGAACAAAGGGCTGCTTGGCTCTCAGAGATGGGGAATGTTGGGGTCCAGACTTTGTCACCCTGTAACTGTGGTCGACACGGGATCGTCTTACAAAGATACTTGGTTCTGAAAGTACTGTTCTTGCTCGCTTTGCTGGAATTTTTATTCTTTTCTTTCCGCTCGCAGCTGGGTTATAGTGCCTAAGCTTCCTGTCTCGGAGCGCTTCGGTCTACGCCCGTGAGAACTGTATGCTTTACGCATACACCCTAACCTGCTGATCACTGCACAGATCATAAAAACGGAATTCCTAGATGCTTGTTCAATAGACCTAGGAAGTTGATGATCCTTACAGGCATCACCACGTTAAAAGGCTCTATTCTGTTCTCGTTTGAGATTTCACTTTCTTTCCTTTTTTATGCCACTGCCGTGCAGTGTCGTGTGAGATCATTAATGAATACAGCACGGAACGTTATTTGAGAAAGCGCAACGGAAGATGGAAACCTCGACTTCAAAGATGGGCAAACTGAAACACACAGCTGTTTCGAAACAAATCATGTAGTACAATGTAATGTTTCGAAACAGTGTGTGTTTTGAAATCGTATAGGCCTACGCATTATATCACCTTGAGTGTCTACTGTACCAATATTTCGATATAAACACAGATGAAGTGCTAGAGCTCCAATCATATCGCAAAAAGTATGAAACTTTCACTTAAGTGTTCTTGGCAGTTTCGTATTTTCTGCAGCAAATGCGATGATTTCGTGTCATGTAACTTTGGTTCTTTCCAATTGGTTGAGGACAGAGTTTATATGTTTGACATAACAGATTTTACCAAACTCGTTTTCCTGTATTCTAGCTCCTAATTTTGATAGGTTTTATGAGTGATAATCTGTATGTGCTCTTTGAAAGGCATATCATGAGGTATAATTTATTGAAATAGTATTATTGGAAGTGAGGCACTGAATTCACATTTATGAGTGTACCACTCACACTTTTCTTACTCACAGTTCAATTTTCCATTGTTTGTCACACAGAGAAGGGCTGCAGCTTGACTGACGCACTCAGATCAAAAAATTACCATAAGAGACTGGAGCATATAATGCAATGGTTAAGTATGGCAGTTTTTCATCACTCGCAAGTCAGCTGGATACAGCTCATAATATGAACACTTGATAGAACTGGAAAATGTTTCAAACAATTCATACAAATTTAAAACAATTCATACAGTCTATTGCCTTTGTGATGCGCTCATCATGGCAGATCTGGCTCTACAGCACTTACAATTCTTCCTAAAGAAGATAATTATTCTCAAACACATAACTAACCATACTCAAAAAATAATCTCACTGAATGGGAGCAAAAACTTAAGTGTCTTCTGTGTGCAACAAATTTGAAAAAATGGTCTTCTAAGATAGCTACATGTAAGGTTTAGTGGACTAAACAAAATACAGTCAAATATAAATTCAGTGCACATTGTCCAGAGAAGAACAAAATCAACTGAAGTTTTACTGTTTCACTTTTGAGTAGATCTACTGTACCTATTCTAAGTTGTGATTTAGAAATATGTTTTTTTTTTTTTACTTTTTCGCTTGAAAGTGTGATCGTTTGTCTGTTATTATTTCCCCTGCTTAGAAAATGCGCTCTCACATTGAACAGAGGTGGCCTGATACAAAGGCGTCGTTTCATTATTTCAAACAGCGTAGGAAACAGCACATGATTTTCTTTCCACCACAGCAATGAGTCTTGTGATCTGTGTATCAGTCGCATCTTCATATACTTATCAAACTCGACTATACTTGCAGCACGTGGATTTTGTACACTTTGGATCAACCCTCCTCCGGCTTGGTCAAAATCTTCCCAAATGATGCCACTGCTAGAGCCGAGTGTGCTTACCACAACTGCTGGTGGATTATCTCTAGAACACCGAGTGGGTTACTGTCGTATTGTACAACACTTTTTAATTACGACATTTTTTTGTTTCTTTTAATCGATGCCCAGTTTTCTGAAATCCATGGTCCCTGAAGCGAGGATCCAATAATGTTGCTTCACAAACAATTGCTTTATCTGCAAACTTTTGAACTAAGCAGGTACAGATACCATCCTCAAGTTTAGCAGTTAGTGTATTAATGGCTTCATTGCTGTAATCTGAGTTTTTCAGTTTCACACAATGACTTCGTAAACCTTAGCTTAATAAGACAACTTTTGACAATGCTACTTTTCTTTCGCTGCAAATTTCTGTTGTGACTTTTTCAAAAGGAGATATTATTTCACAGGATATTTTCATAACTTGCCAGTCATCATTGGACAGTTTTCTTTGTGACTCCAGACTGAGGATGGAGAGGGTGTTTGCGAAGGCTCTTGGATTTTCAAACGCGTGTCAGACATTTCATATGTGGAATTCCATCTCGTAGGGCAATCTTGTTTCAGTGTTAAAATAGGGAAGCCCATTTGCTTCTGAATATTGTGTAATTTCTCAAGTTTTTGAGGACTTCTTTTGAAAAATTCCACTATTGACTTCACTTTTGCCCATGTGTCTGTAAATGGTTCAAGGCTTGCTTGCACAACTAAATCCCGTGTACGTGCAAAGTGCAAAACAAGGTACATCCACCATTTGCACATCATCACTGCCTTCATCACATTGGGTGCATTATCTGTAGTGTAAGCTACAAATTTATTGATAATACCCCAAGTTTAAGTCACATTTGTAATTCACTGGAAATGTTTTCGGCTGTATGCTTGTCAGTGTATTTAAAACCAGATAGCAAATATGACTTCAGATTGCAATTTTCGTCGATGAAGTAAGCAATGACAGCGAAATATGTCTCATTTTTCACAGATGTCCATCCGTCAGTCGTAACGCAGATGTAGGATGCAGCCTGCACTGCAGATCTTACTGGCACTGGTGTGCTGTCCAACTCTTGGCAGAGTAAACTGTTGGAGAGTGTATTTCTGCTGGGAGCTACGCAGTTTTCATTTAATAAGTAAGTCATTTTTCTAAACTCTACGCTCTCAACAACATTAAACGGAAGACGTTCTTTAACAACAAGTGTTAAAATCTGTTCGTCTATTTTGGCTCATTTGGATGAAGGCACTGGTCTCGTCTACCACACCTACCCAGAACTGAACCCGTGGAAGTGCTGGGTATTTCTTGCACAGATTGTTTATCTTGACGCACAGGCAGTGAAATTGCAGGTTCCTGAACAGTTGCAGTGGAAGATGAACTGGCTTCGTCACTGCCCACATCCATAAAAACTCGTTTCGAACGTGTTTCACTCAAATTAACTGTTGTACAATTATGTCCCAAATGTCTGTATAAGCAAAAGGTTGAACCACTTTTAAGGAACAATACTGCCGAGCACAAGTTACACTTAGGATTCATCTTCATAGAATAATACATCACCGGGCTTCGTAACGCCATAGCTGAAGACAGAAGAACCGCCTCGAACGCACCTAGAGGCGGGAGCAAACTGCAGAAACAACGTATGCGCTACTGGGATTCCCACATATATACCCATGCTGCTAATTTCCATGCACATAAAAGGAATAATTGTGGAGAATAGGCACATTGGCTATAAACTCACAAATCACGCCACGTAATTCGAATAAATAACAAAATATAAAAGACCTTTGTCCCTCAAGGTGTTTCGAACCATTACTATATATCCACCATGCATCATAGCCCTTCCCGTTCACCATTACACCATCAGTGATCCGTCAAGCAGATTGCTGGCAATTATACCTGGTGTATGTCTACAAAGTGCCACTCTACGCCTTTTTTAATTCAAAATGTTGTAGGTTTACTTGCGTTTTTTAATATGATTAGTGTACATGAACAGAGAAGTGTATTTATAAAATATGTGTAATTTAACTGAATGTTTTTCACACTTTTATTATTCTGAATGTGAATAGTGTGCGTTATTTTATGCTTTGGCTAGTGTTTATAAAGTAGATATTAGCCCATTTAGGAACAGGGCAGTCAATTAGAAATGAAGCTTTATTTTCGGAAATCTTAAGCTTCATGTAGTCGTATGTCAAAAAGATTTCGACATGAAAGTGTTTCATAAAGTGGTGTGTTAAATGAGTTTCAGTATCTGTGCCCAACCCGAATCTCGGCCGAGACAGAGCGGAATGAAACATCACTGTTTCGAGACAGTGAACCATCGCCGTTTCGAAACAAAGAAACAGTTCCACGTATCGGTACACTGTATCGAAACATAGAAACAGTGTCCGAATCTACTTGACACGACAGGTCAAGGAAAGGAGTGACGGAACTTCTCTATTAAAGTAATCACGTTCATTTGGACTGAGCTTACAGTGGGCACGAGAAGATGGCGGAGTGCATGTGGGAGAAGAAAGAATACTGGATTTTTTTCTATGAGATTTAACATTTACTGTCACCCGCGCTCTCTTTCCTCAACTCAATAAGCAAACACCATCAACAAAATAAAATTATCTTTATGGTTCCTGAAGAGGCGAGGAGTGAAATTTCAGTATATATCGCAAAATTGGTGAACTCGGGAACGAAATGAGCACAAAATACTTGCAGTATCCTCATATTCACGTCAATTAAACAAGCTATACTACAAGAGGAAGAAGCACAATTAATGGATGTTGGCATTAGTGGAGAAGAAAGCAGTTCTCAGGGACTAAGTTCATCATATTAGGGGAGACTCTAATGATCAAAACCTATCGACAAACCACTAATGTCTTCTCTGGCTTGCATTCATAATGGTCAAAGACTAGTGGAGAAAACTGCAGCATGGTAATATTACTATTGAGCCAACGCCTCTAAATCATTCCACCAAAAAGAGAGAATATTCATAAAAGAAGTCACTCAAAAATTTATATGTCGATATTGGTATTCTTTTCGCTTGGCTTCGAAGGATCTGATCATCCATTACAGTGACAACTTCATCCTAGGGAGTCCACCAATCCTTTGTAAGCGGAAAGCCACCCAATCTCAGAAATATTTTACGTTGCACATGCTGCCAAAAAGTAATAGCTCTCTTTGAGGCTGAATTAAAGAAGCGCAACGAACACGAAGAAGAATCTGAAGTGATTCTCCAAAAATGCAGCAAACTAGGAGCACTGATTAAGAACTTGTCTTATTCGCCATGTGTTTATAGCCGCTCTCTGTCCTGCATAAATTTTAGAAAGCCAGCTCCGATGCCGCTTCACAGGCACGTCGTTACAAAGATTTTCCGCCAATCAGAAATACGTCCGTCTAACAGCTGACTCTCACTCAGTAGGGTGGGTGCCAGGAAACATCCAAAAACCTTTGTTTCTTATTCTCATTGAAGGCTGTCGGATGATATTCGAGCACATAACTCAGTAAAATATCTAACTTGGCCAACCACAGCGCATTCATTTTAAGAAGAGTTGGAAGCACACTGCCTTTGATCAGCTCAGCTCACCAGCCAGGTGTGAAAAATAAGATTTACCTGAAAATTACACTGCCTCTACAAAGAAGAACTATAACAAACTGCCCTGCATATCTGAATAAATGTGCATATAGCTATTCAGCCAGTTTGTTCTTGAGGGGAATATGGTAAGAAAACGGCACAGATTCCTGATGTGAAATAAAATGAAGTCAGATTAATCTATAATGGTTCCATACAGAGTCTGTCCCCACATCTCATTTTATGTAAAGCAAACAGCAACATATTTACCTCCTACATTATTTGAACGTAATTAATATATTCCTGAGACATATAACATGAAAGACGACTGATACAGTACTCTTTCAGTTTAATCCTTCCACCTTTCAAAAAGGGACAAGAATGGACTGAATGGTAGGAGACAGGATGAAGGAGAAGATTTGTGCGGATTATGCAATGCCCCTCGACAACTGGATGATTGGAAATGAGTGATTTGGAGTGATGAATGATGAATCCCAGACCGTAAAAGAAACTGAACCCAGCATACATGTAATAGCTCTTCACCCATGTCACATTTATTGCACATTTTCTCCCCCCTCCTCTGTCTATCCCACCCCCTCTGTCTGCAGATGCAAACATATAGTCCTTGGAACACATGTGGATACTCCCAATGTAATGCACCTGTAGTGCAGGCCACTTACATGTCAGGGTCTTTTTCTTTTCTTGCCCATATCTCAGCTCCCAAAGGATATATATATATATATATATATATATATATATATATATATATATATATATATATATATATATACGGTAGTCAATTGATCGCGACCGGGAACAATAAATACGAGTATCTCATGAAATATGCGTCATACGAAAGAACTACAAAGAAAGAAACTCGTCTAGCTTGAAGGCGGAAACCACATGGCGCTATGGTTGGCCCGCTAGATGGCACTGCCGCAGGTCAAACGGATATCAGCTGGGTTTTTAAAAACAGGAACCCCCATTTTTTATTACATATTCGAGTAGTATATAAAGAAATATGAAGGTTTTAGTTGGACCATGTTTTACGCTTTATCACAGATGGTACTCTAATAGTCACAAACATATGGCTCACAATTTTAGACGAACAGTTGGTAACAGGTAGGTTTTTTAAATTAAAATACAGAACGTCGCTACGTTTGAAGATTTTATTTCGGTTGTTCCAATGTGATACATGTACCTTTGTGAACTATTCATTTCTGAGAAAGCGTGCTGTTACAGCGTGATTACCTGTAAATACCACATTAACGCAATAAATGCTCAAAATGATGTCCGTCAACCTCAATGCATTTGGCAATATGTGTAACGACATTCCTCTCAACAGCGAGTAGTTCGCCTTCGTAATGTTCGCACATGCATTGACAATGCGCTGACGCATGTTGTCAGGCGTTGTCGGTGGATCACGGTAGCAAATATCCTTCAACTTTCCCCACAGAAAGAAATCCGGAGACGTCAGATCCGGTGAACATGCGGGGCATCGTATGGTGCTTCGACGACCAATCTACCTGTCATGAAATATGCTATTCAATACCGCTTCAACCGCACGCGAGCTATGTGCCGGACATCCATCATGTTCGAAGTACATCGCCATTCTCTCATGCAGTAAAACATCTTGTAATAACATCGGTAGAACATTACGTAGGAAATCAGCATACATTGCACCATTTACACTGCCATCGATAAAACGGGGGCCAATTATCCTTCCTCCAAAGATGCCGCACCATACATTAACCCGCCAAGGTCGCTGATGCTCCACTTGTCGCAGCCATCGTGAATTTTCCGTTGCCCAATAGTGCATATTATGCCGGTTTACGTTACCGCTGTTTGTGAATAACGCTTCGTTGCTAAATAGAATGCGTGCAAAAAATCTGTCATCGTCCCGTAATTTCTCTTATGCCCAGTGGCAGAACTGTACACAACGTTCAGAGTCGTCGCCATGCAGTTCCTGGCGCATAGAGATATGGTACGAGTGCAATCGATGTGGATGTAGCATTCTCAACACCGCCGTTTTTGAGATTCCCATTCTCGCGCAATTTGTCTGCTACTGATGTGCGGATTAGCCTCGACAGCAGATAAAAGAACTACTTGGGCATCATCATTTGTTGTAGGTCGTGGTTGACGTTTCACATGTGGCTGAACACCTCCTGTTTCCTTAAATAACGTAACTATCCGGCGAACGGTCTGAACACTTGGATTATGTCGTCCAGGATACCGAGCAGCATACATAGCACACGCCCTTGAGAATTTTGATCACAATAGCCATACATCAACACGATATCTAGCTTTTCCGCAATCGGTAAACGGTCCATTTTAACACTGGTAATGTATCATGAAGCAAATACCGTCCGCACTGGCGGAATGTTACGTGGTACCACGTACTTATACGTTTGTGACTATTACAGTGCCATCTATCACAAAGCGAAAAATCGTGGTCCAACTAAATAATTCATATTTCTTTACGTACTACACGAATATGTAATAAAAAACGGGGGTTCCTATTTAAAAATCGCAGTTGATATCCGTTTGACCTATGGCAGTGCCATCTAGCAGGCCAACCATAGCGCCATCTGGTTTCCCCCTTCAAGCTAAATGAGTTTCGTTGTTTGCAGTTTTTTCGTTTGATGATAATTTCGTGAGATATTTGGCCTAGTTAGTATAAATGGACCTTAAGAGCCCGTAGTGCTGCTAGGAATAAGGTTACATGTTGGAAGGTCGTGCCACAGAAAAAAATTATCAAAAATGACAGTTATTAGTGGAGATTAGATTAATTAGTGACAATTCGTAATTCTTTTCACTCAGAGGGCTGAGAAGAGGGTAATGCACGAATGATAAAAACTGAAAAACATTTGTGTCAAATTCTAGACTGATAAGTGGCAGGCTCGAGGATAAGTGACTTGTAGGGACTGGTGTGGAAATGGGAAAGGGACTAATATGTAAAGTATAATGTTGAATATTTCGAGTGATTCTGGTTGAAATTTGCTCCGCAGATAGGCAACGAAAAGTGAAAAACCATCGAAAGTGACCATATATTAATATCATATCCATAGCCATTGGGTTTGTTGTTTCATATGTGACAGTTCCGATGATGGGTATGCTGTAATGGGGGCTAGAGATGCACAAGTAATAACATGCAAAAATAAAGAAATCTGATTGGAATTTGGATCGAATCTAAAGTTTATGAGATGACTGGGCTCACGGATGTTATCTATGAGGACATTTTCCCCGTACTGATGGCGATGTGGTAAGAAGGGATGGCATAAAAAATAATTAAAAACAACCGGAATTAATGCCAGTTCTATAGTTTTAGTGGCCGCTACACTAATTCGTGACAGATATGGTGAAATGTGCGCCAAAGTTCAGTCGAATTGAAAGACTAGCACCCTGTAGAAAATCTTAAAACGCGTTAGAAATGAATATTGTTCTGTTGAACCTTCATGAAGAAATTAAACATTCATTGATTTATTTTAAGATAACTGTGCGTTCAAAATAAAATTATTCACATGTGGAAACGTCCCTCTAAGCAACAACTACGATTACTGAAGAAGCAGAAACCAGCGCCTATGCTATCGTCATGTTTTCAGTCACAGCGTGTAGTATCTTGCCAATAGCGGAGATGTATTTTTTAAATTTCTCTTTGAATATGTTCATTTGTCGTTATAACACAGAGATGGTTTCAAGTCATCTGTTTTGGGCTCTTAACTATAAAACATGGTGCCAAGAGAAGTTATTAAGGTTTTCAGACATTGACCAGTGTAGAATCACTGTTTGTAAGGTAAATTTGAGATCTGTTAACAGTTAAGGAGCAAACCGGTACTGAACATGTCGCAATGAACAGAATATTTAAACGGTAGTCAAATACGACATAGGAGTAGCAGATGTGAATACTGCTGTTCCACACACAGCGCGGCACCATCGTTGTTGTTCAAAGCTTACTATCAAGAGCAGCTATCTTTGCAGCTCACGATGTACAGTTTTCTATAATTTCATAACATAGCGGCCGATACATATTAAATTTTTAATGGTGATTCTACACAATAACATGATGTAACAACATAGGCCACAGTGAACTCTGAGTTACAGTTTTTCCAACTTAATATAAAATTGTGATACATAACAAACTTCACAGCATGAATATTTTTTTATTGAGACAGCATCTTTTGCAACTGCTATGATACCGCTTTCTAAACACTTTGAACCTGCGAAGCAGACTACACATTTCGTTGTCTACAGATTAATGCAACTGGAGTCGTATACATGTCTATAAGTGAATGAAATCATTTAACTACGAGTACACATGTTGTTGTTGTTGTGGTCTTCAGTCCTGAGACTGGTTTGATGCAGCTCTCCATGCTACCCTATCCTGGGCAAGCTACTCCATCTCCCAGTAGTTACTGCAACCCACATCCTTCTGAATCTGCTTAGTGTATTCATCTCTTGGTCTCCCTCTACGATTTTTACCCTCACGCTGCCCTCCAATACTAAATTGGTGATCCCTTGGTGCCTCAGAACATGTCCTACCAACCGATCCCTTCTTCTCGTCAAGCTGTGCCACAAACTTCTCTTCTCCCCAATCCTATTCAATACCTCCTCGTTAGTTATGTGATCTACACATATAATCTCAGCATTCTTCTGTAGCACCACATTTCGAAAGCTTCTATTCTCTTCTTGTCCAAACTATTTATTGTCCATGTTTCACTTCCATACATGGCTACACTCCATACAAATATTTTCAGAAATCACTTCCTGACATTTAAATCTATACGCGATGTTAACAAATTTCTCTTCTTCAGAAACGCTTTCCTTGCCATTGCCAGCCTACATTTTATATCTTCTCTACTTCGACCATCATAAATTGCTCCCTAAATAGCAAAACTCCTTTACTACTTTAAGTGTCTCAATTCCTAATCTAATTAGAATTTGAAAGAGTGTATTCCAGTCAACATTGTCAAAAGCTTTCTCTAAGTCTACAAATGCTTGAAACGTAGGTTTGCCTTTCCTTAATATTTGTTCTAAGATAAGTCGTAGGGTCAGTATTGCCTCACGTGTTCCAATATTTCTACGGAATCCAAACTGATCTTCCCCGAGGTCAGCTTCTACTAGATTTTCCATTCGTCTGTAAAGAATTCGCGTTGGTATTTTGCAGCTGTGACTTATTAAACAGATAGTCCGGTAATTTTCACATCTGTCAACACCTGCTTTCTCAGGCATTGGAATAAATATATTCTTCTTGAAGTCTGAGGGTATTTCGCCTGTGTCATACATCTTGCTGAACAGATGGTAGAGTTTTGTCAGAACTGGCTCTCCCAAGGCCATCAGTAGTTCTAATGGAATGTTGTCTGGTCCCGGGGCCTTGTTTCGACTCAGGTCTTTCAGTACTGTGTCAAACTCTTCACGCAGTATCATATCTCCCATTTCATCTTCATCTACATCCTCTTCCATTTCCATAATATTGTCCTCAAGTACATCGCCTTTGTATAGACCCTCTATAAACTCCTTCCACCTTTCTACTTTCCCTTCTTTGCTTACAACTGGGTTTCCATCTGAGCTCTTGATATTCATACAAGTGGTTCTCTTTTCTCCAAAGCTCTCTTTAACTTTCCTGTAGGCAGTATCTATCTTACCCCTAGTGAGATAAGTGCACATAAGTTCTATGAAACTTGGGTTTTATGTATCAATCACTTTATGACGTCTCTTGTTAAGCAATCATAGTTCTCCAAGCAACAGGAAAGATTGTTTCGAACGTAAGATTGACAGGCACGTATTTCGGTGATTCAAAGAAAAAATAATTTTCCGTAATGAATTTGGAAAAAAAGGCAATGCAAGCAAGCAGAACTGCCCATGTCGTTGAGTAACTATTCTCACTTACTCAGAATTCTCATTCGTAATTCCGTTACCGAGAACCGGAGTGTGTTGGTAATTTGTTCCTGCCCTTTACTCAAAAACATATAAATTTCTTTCGTTAACGTCTACAGCACCTTCCTTTTTGTGTCTCTAACTGTAAAAATAATGATTACAAATCAAAACAAACGACGGTATTCGTTACGTTATCTCTGCTGAAAGTAGTCAAGTGCTTATTACGGCTCAAAATTAAAAAAGGTTAACCAAATAACGTGAAAAATATAGTTATACCTATTACTTTCGGCTCCTACTCTATGGCGGTTATCAGAGTGTAATGTGTAAATCCATCATTCTATTGCCAGAACGTCCTCATATTTTCTGCGTCGGTTAAATGACAATCGTTCACCGTTTCGTAGGCACGAACTATTTACTGATGCCAATAAAAGTTTTATTAGCTGTTTTCCTGAACTTTGCTATTTATCAAAATTTTTCTATCATCTGGAGACAAAAGGCCTATTGTATCTGGAAATTAAATAGATAGTACATTAATTATTCAAAAAAGCTTAACGACTGAGTGGAGTTTTCTGACACTGTCGTAATTACATCTCAGCCCAGTGTCGACTGACAGCTGAATTAATGAGTGTATTGCATTTCCGTCCTTTTCTTTCAATGTTAAATACGACGTGAAACAATTTGCAACCTTCTCTAATTTAACTGAAAGAATAATTTAATTCGGGCAATCAGTATCTATGACAAGCCGCAGAAACCAACAGCTATGTGTTACTAATTATTTATTGAAGTAAGTACATACATATGAAAATAACCTTCCCAGTGTTGGAGTAAATCTAAAATTAAAATTGTGATTTGTCAAATATTATATATTATTTGTGGCTGCATGTGTGGAAAAGGCTGCATGTGTTACGTAACAATTCCAACACATGTTACAGAACACTAGCACAAACGAAATACAGTGGATGCCTTACAGTATTTTTATCCCTTTTTCCAACAAAATTTTACATCCATTTAATCAGACTAACTGAAAAATTTGCAAAAATGTATCAGTGGTAAATGACAGATTACAAGAAATTACTTAAGTTATCATTAGCTACACAATTTAATTAATTAATTAGATCATTTATGGTAGGATACGGAATACAATGAATATGAAGATAAATGGCAGATTGTAACTCTCGCGGTGAAGTGAGCCCCTCTCCTATGTTACTGGCAATGGCTAGTGTCCAGTGTTACAGTGAATTACTTGCTGATCTGTCAGCCATCACCAGTGTCATCAGTACCTCGTCTTTCGCTGTTGAAAGTTGGTGACACGTCACAAAATAATCTTAACAGTGGGGCCCAATTGATCCCAGTCTCCTCTACATCGGAAGAGGTGGCTCAGTGTTTGTATTGCCTTCTCCGGTAGCTTCTTCTCCGCCAGCGGCAAATATAAATTCCTAGTTGGAGAAGTTTATTACGCTAGGCACATCCACTGCATCACTCTTCCTCCACAGTTGTTCCAGTTCTCCTGATCTCCTTGTAACTGCTTTGATGAAGCCCACCATGAGTTCTTCACCTGGGAGAACCTCTTCGCCGCAGAGCAGTACTTCCACCTAAAGTCCTCAAACACTTGTTGGATATATTCTAGTCTCTGTCTTGCCTGCAGTTTTACTCTCTACAGTTCCCTCTAGTACCATGGAGATTATTCCCTGATGCCTTTACTCACGCCCTCTCATGCTGACCCTTCTTTTTCACGTGTTCCTCTCCTGTCTGATTCTATGGGGAACCTCCTCATTTCTTATCTCATCAGGCCAACTAATTTTCAACATCATTCAACAGCACCACATCCCAACTGCTACGATTTTCGTCTTTTCAAGTTTTCAAGCAGTCCACGATTCACTACCACAACAAATATATACACTCAGAAAGTTATTCCTCAAATTGAGGGCTATGTTTGAGGCTAGTAGGTCTCTTTTGGCCAGAAATCCCCTTTTTGCCCTCGCAGGTCTGCTTTTTATGTCCTACGTATTTCGTTTGTCGTGTCTTATTTTGCTTCAAAAGTAGAAAAATATATACTGGATGTTAAGTTTACCGTTAATCTCTTTACTGAGTGAAAGACTATATCCTTGTGTTATACATGTTTATCCGAGCATTTCGTTCTTGCTCTTCCATTTTTATTATTACCTCTTGGTTCAAGTGTATATTGTAAATTGCTAGTTTCTCACCATTACTGGTGACAATTTCTCTGTTAATTTCTAACATATTGAAACATGTTACATTGTCGATCGATTTTACGTGGTTGATTTTACGTAGGTCTTACTTGTGTTATCAAGCACAATGTCAGAACCGTCCCTCAGGTTCCTTTAACTTTTATAAAACTAAGCCGATCATCATGTAACAGGTATTCAGTATTTTTTCCAGTCTTCAGTGTATTATCCTCATCAGCAGCTTATACACGCGAGATATTGCGCTCCTTATGTAACAGTATTCGGGTTTTTCTACCCTTACCGTTTACGGAATTGTGAGAATAATGTTTTTCCAAAAGTCTGTCGCCATTGCTCCAGCCTCATAAATTCTTCAAACCAACTTGAATATTCGTCAGTTTGCCACTTGTTCAAAAGAATTTAGAAGTTCTGAAGGACTGTAATCTACACCTTCCGCGTTATTTGAGCACTGTGAAAATATGTCTAATACTAGATCTCCAGTGTCTTCTATATCGACTGCCATTTCTTCTTCTGTCACGTTATCAGGCAGTTCTTCCCGTCGTAGAAACATTCAGCGAACTCTTTCCATCCATCCGCTCTCTTCCATGCGTTTAACAGGGTAGTTTTTCTTGAATTCTGAATGACGACGTCATTCGGAGACCACTCTTTTTTGTGTTTATTCGCATTTTTCTGTAGCTATTTCGCTTTGGTTTTCCTACCTTTCCCATTTGCTTTACTCGTAAGGACTAGTATTCCTGTATTCCTGCCTTTTCCTGAACTTTTTTTATATTTCCTTCTTTCAGCGATGACTTGACGTATTTCTTCTGTTGCTCAAGGTTTCTTCGCAGTTACCTTACATGTCCAACTTCTTTAATTGACTTTTTTAAAGATGTCCCTTACCCTTCAACTAATCTGCCTACTGTGGTACTCATTATTGTACGTAGGTTGCGTTTTCGTTATTTCACAATATTCCCAATAATAGGTACCAAATTTAACACCAGAATCAACTCTGATTAATACATAAAATTGCCTGCAAGATATTTTTATTCTGAGAGTAATCCCCGCATGTACAGTAGGTTTGTGTGCAATCTGAATTACCACTGTAAAAAATCTTGCACAAATGACAATAACTTCACTAATAAACATGCTGCGTTCTTCAGTCATTTTATCTCTCCCCCCGTAATATATTTGTTCAGTGTGAATGAAATAAGGTATCGAGGTTTTGCACAAAAACTGTCTATCAATTAATTTACATGTGTGTACTGAAATTATTTGTCCTTCTAAATTTGTTCAGCATTACGTTTGGCTTCAACGATAGTAATGTGTCCGGAGTTTAAGTTAATCCATTAAATTTTGTCTTCCATTGGAAGGAGTACAGAAATGGTTTATAAATGTAGCTAGATAAATGCAAAAGTTCCAGTTTTTAGTAGTTACAAATTATACCAAAATAATCTAGTGAAAAATCTGATGCAAGAATTTCACATATTTTTATCATGGTAAACAAAAAATATGCTTCTCTAAAAAAATAATCTGAAATTAAGTTACTTGACTGGATAAAAGCACTCAGGCGGAAAATAAATGAAAGTTTCTCTGAAGAGGATTACAGAAAGAATGTCCGCAAATGGTTTCCTTGTTATGAAAGAATCAACTTCAGTTTTTTAAGCACTACAAGTGTAAGAGTTTAAATTAAATTAGTGAATGTAATAACATATAAAAAGGAGAGAGAAAGTAACTACAAAGCTGCTGTAAGAGCAAACGCTCAGTTAGCGGGACAAGACAGAAATAGCAACAATTCGTAGATTAAGATACACGTATAGAATGTAAATGACAAGAATTTACAACGTACCACAGTCGTGTAAGTGAAGTCGAGATGAACAAATTGATGAGGGTAGCATGTGGTCATCGACTCCGGCAACAGCGTCAGATTGGTCTGCAAAAGCCACCTAAGCAAACAGCCCATTCACACCATACGAATTCATTCATTTTTGTGACTAAAATCTTCCTTGATATATAAAAAAACACGATTTCTTGCACATAGAGATTGTAAAATCGATGTTTTATGAATTTTATCTCAAAATATTGTGAATTCTAGCAGGATAATGGTTCAAATGGCTCTAAGCACTATGGGATTTAACATCTTAGGTCATAAGTCCCCTAGAACTTAGAACTATTTAAACCTAACTGACCTAAGGACATCACACACACCCATGCCCGAGGCAGGATTCGAACCTGCGACCGTAGCAGCCCCGCGGTTCCGGACTGCAGCGCCAGAACCGCACGGCCACCGCGGCCGGCGCATTTTATCATCATAATCCGTGCGCGAAATGTACGTTGGTTGCAGTAGAATTGTTCTGCGATCAGCCTCAATTGCTGTTTCTTTAAATTTCCTCATTAGTGCTTCTCGAGCAGAAATCGCCATTCCTCCTGTGATTGCGATTTGAGTTCTCGAAGTATATCCATAATACTTGCGTCTTGCTCGAACCCACCGGGAACAAATCTAGCAAACAGCCACTCAGTTGCTTTGATTTCTTCCTTTAACCTCACCTGGTGCGATCCCTAAACACTCAAACGGTACTCAACAATGGGTAGCGCCAGTGTCCTACATGCGGTCTCCTATACAGATGAACCACACTTTCCTAAAATTCTGTCAACAAACCAAAGTAAACCTACTACAATCCTGATTCCATTTCGTACTGCTTTGCTATGTTACGCCTCGATATTTAACCGACTTGACTGTGTCGGGCAGCACACTTCTACACCTGTACTGGAACATTATGGCTTTGTTTTTCTTACTCATCTGCATTAACATACTTTTTGTCTACATTTCGATTTAGCTGCCATTCATCATAGTAACTAGAAATTTTGTCCACCACATCTTGCATCCTCCTACAGTCCCTCAACTCATCTTCGTATACACCACAGCACCATCAGCGAACAGCCGCAGACTGATGCTCACCCTGCCCGCCAGTTCGTTTATGTATATTACTCGTAATGACGAAGGTGAAATAGGTGACTAAGCCAGTGGCGTACCGGAGTGAGAGTGTATTGAAACTTTCTAACTGTAGTAAACGACAGATTTTGTAGGACAACGTGAGGCTAATAGACGCCAGAAGACTTGTATCGAATTGTTCATCTCACTTTCCCCTACACCACTGTCGTACGTCGTAAACAATTTCCGTTTACACTTTGTATAACACGTCTCAGAGTGAACGGCGGGAAATTTTAGTGAGGAAAGGACGTCAAACGATAAGGGAAAACGGGGACTGTGGCAGCGAGGTAGGTCCAGTCACAACAGGGAGTGTATGGGTCGTGAAAACATTGTTTCACATAGTGAAGGTTCTTTTGGATGGAGCATCGAAAGAAGAACTCGTTACGTAGTCCTGTTCCGGTTGTAATTAACACAAATTTTTGTTCACGGCCTACATGGGAGCGAAAATATTATTATATTATTTAATGAAGCTTAATATTTTGTAATTAGGTTCTCACAAGAAATTGACTGTCTTTCTTCTAGTTTACTGAATGACGATCTTTTTTGTCTCTCTGATTCTCTTCCACGAGTAAAACAAAATGGTCACAATCGTGCTGCTCTTGTTCTTGCATGCCCACCTTAATTTAGTTTACTTAAATAGCTGTGTTTTTGAACGAATGTCGTACAAACATATGATACGATAACAATTTCTAGGACAGCGTAAGTTCATTTAATTATTTGTATATTTCCGGAAGTTACACATTAAGCAAAGGAAGAACCCAAGGTCAGTCAAGATTCACGGAACAAATGCAAATACACTACCCGAGAAAAAAGTGGAACGCTCAGAAGCAGAAGAAAAAATGAAATAGGACTCGACAGACTGTGAGGGTATGTGACGCTGTTACGCTGACTAAGCTGGCCCATAACTGTTGCCACTGGTCCTCTACATCTTGGATACTTGCAGTGGGAAGGAGTTGATGCCCAAAAAGGTCATACACATGCGCACCACGCGAATTCCGATATGTGCAGCTGCTACAAACATCTGACTAGTTTACAAATCAAGCGTCTTATTTTTTTTTTTTTTTTTTTTTTTTGACGTCATATATCCTTAACTATATATGCTTCGAATCGCATAATTTTGCAAGTGTATTCAGTGGTATGTCTAGGAACAGTCGGCAAAATATGCTGAGAATGGAGTTGGTGGTTAAAGAAGTAATAAATTAAGATCTTATGGTTGATTTTCAACTTTTACTGCATGAACAGAGAAGATGTCATTAGCCATAAAATGTTTACTTTTCGTTATTTTGTAGTGGGTGTTTCGAGAAAAAATTTCTAGACGATTTCAAGTTATGTATAAAGTTTTTTGTAAGTTGCTAAGTGCGATCATTCTCGAATACAGGAAGAATACAGTCTTGGGTAATACGCGCGCAATGAGTTACACTGCCTGTAGACACATCAAGAATGGCTGACTTTAATACTTGAAGGATTGTGTTAAGCCCTTAACGTAAGCATTTTAATGAACAGGTTATGACAACATTTTGTATTACTGCACTTTGTGAATAATTATATGATATACTGAAAATAAAATTTTTCGAACGTTTTCTTCAAGCCAATTGCAGCAGCGGATAAATGTTTTAAGAAACTCATGGCGCTTGGCTGCATTAGAACAATTTATTAGTTCGCTATCGGTTTTGGTCAACGACCATCACCTGGCACGAAAAATTAACCACTGCAAGGCAAATGTCAATCATGATAAACCATAGAATTGCATTAATTTTCAATTTCACGAATGATAATACAGCAGAACAATAATTTCCATACGTCATCAACCTTCGTCAGGCACACACCCTGTTGTGTGGCGTTGACGGAACCGGCAGCAAATTAATAAATTGTTGTAATGCAGCCATGCGCCATGAGTTTCCTGAAATAAAATTTTTGCTGCCCTTGGGACCCATCAGATAGGCAATCTGCAACTGAGAATGGGCGACAATTTTAGCAGTTTAGTAATTAGATGCTAATATTATTGCTTTACTGACCAAGACATTTTAAATGAAATTCAGTTACTACGTTAGGAACATTACACAACACTACAGCTTCTTTTGTTATAACACTGTTACAGACGAAGGTTCAAAAACGCATTTCGACAGGGACTTCTGCTTTTCATAAATGTACCTTTGCACTTAGCTCCTTTTCTCTTATTCCCAACATTTCGAGACGAAGTTACGCTTCGCTAGCTGTTGCGTGTATCGTTTTCTGTATAGAGTTTCTGCCTGTATATGAAACGTAACAGGTTTCCGTGGTAGGCGGCACACTCCCTCACCACCTCCGACTTTATCCTACTCTAGAGGGGAAGCAGAGAATGCACTTAACGGATAAGCGACTCATAGCATGAAACATTGCCCATTACCCCCTCAAAGTGTCTCCTATCCCATTACAATTGCAGGTCTTGACGCCAGTGGGACATCTAGGCCTCCGACAGCTGCATGCCAATGCGGCACTGTCTGACGACAAGGCCCTCTGTGACGCACGTGCGACGGTCCGATGCGCATGCAAGCAGTGCAACGCTCTCAGCGCTGAAGGGGAGACGTCATGCCGGCATTAGGTTGAAATCACCATCACTTGCAAATTGGGCAACCTATCAGCAAACACAACGCGTGGCCTTGTAGTCCTCAGTTTTGCTTGATGAAAGGGAATCGGGGAAAGAAACACCAAAAGTTCGTATGCGAAAGCCAAAAGTTGCGAAAGTTGTTGGTAGTGGCTTCATGAGAGCCTTTAAGAGGGGTTGGACGTCAAATGGGCTGACTTGGAGCAGGAGAGGCACCACCCGATATTTTATTTCCACTGTCTATACTTTTACAAATAAATTCATAAAACTTTGACAGCATGACCAAAAGGATTCAGGATTCGCACTCACAGCAGTGGAAGTTCAAAAACATAACAAAATATTTCTTTACATCTGAATTTCATCATTTTCTCACTTACTGTTGGCTGCAGTTGTTGCTATAGGTACACTTTTCTTCATAGGTAAGAGAGATTCTTCGATGAACTTTGCATGGAATACAAACCATACTTAAAGGTATATGAAACTATATAATTTTCCAGATTTATTAAAAACTGTGGTAAAAACTGAGGTAATTAACTGTAAAATTTGAGGTTTTTCTAAACATGAAGTTTAAATTGCAGTAGCTTATTCATTTTTTCATAAATGAAATAAATTCTAGAGTTTCGTACAC
The DNA here is from genome assembly GCF_023897955.1 of Schistocerca gregaria. Classification (NCBI taxonomy): domain Eukaryota; kingdom Metazoa; phylum Arthropoda; class Insecta; order Orthoptera; family Acrididae; genus Schistocerca; species Schistocerca gregaria. The sequence continues at coordinate 41,634,818 of NC_064926.1, forward strand.
CTGTAAGTTTGGTTTGTATGCTGTGCAAAATTCATCGAAGAATCTGTCTTACTTATGAAGAGAAGTGTACTTATAGCAACAAATGCAGCCAATAGTAAGTGAAATAATGATGGAGTTTCACATGTAAAAAATTTATTTTTCATGTTTTTGAACTTCCACTGCTATGTGTAAATCCTGAATCTTTCCTGGTCATGCTGACAAAGTTTTATGAATTTATTTGTAAAATCCTAGAGAGTGGAAATTAAAATGTCCGGTGGTGCCTCTCCTGATCCAACTCGGCCCATTTGACGTCCTCTCTCTCTTTCCAAGTATTAATCCCGACTTGTGGGGTCCGCTGTGACGGTTAAAAGGACGTGGCATGTTAATTTTTAAGGGTTCCCTTAATCCATTAAATAATTGAGGAGAGTTCACTTACAGTCCTGATCACAAAAATCTGTTTTGCATGGTTTATTTCGGTAGCTGCGTCACTATCAACAAATGGAACCTACGCTACTCTATACTAGTGAACCCTGTAATGCATTAAAATTGGTGTGCGTGCGACGGCATGCATTACCTAATGTCCTAATACGTTTCAAAACGCCGCGCATAAAAACGAAATTTTTCGGAGATTCACACCTCTGGTTCTATTGGTGACAGAAAAGTGTGGTCAAGTATTTTTGGCAGCCCGTGGTCCAGCGATCATTTGCAAACCCATAAGAAGGATCGTCTTACTGTAACTATCCTACGGTACAGGGTCAAAGTTTGAATTTATACACTTCCTCCGCCGAACGCTGTGGCCGAGCGCTACTGGGCGCTTGAGTGTAAAACCGCGCTGCTACTATGGTCGCAGATTAGAATCCTGCCTCGGGCATAGCTGTGTGTGATGTCCTTAGGTTAGTTTAAGTAGTTCTAAGCCTAGGGGACTGATGACCTCAGATCTTAAGTCCCATAGTGCTTAGAGCAATTTTTGAACACTTAATCCAGGTTAGGCAAATGGAGAAAATAGAATGGTTCTTTCTACATTAAATTTGGTTTACAGTGAGCCTTACGGCGCTTATGGAGGCACTATTTCCATGGGCGGTTCTTGAGAAAATCCGAGAAACGCGGTTTTTAGGTACCAAATCTGAGCCGCCGATTCCAAGACGGCTATGCACAGCAAATGGCTGAATTATTTACGATATATTCGTAAGATCCCGATCTTGAACAGACTTGAAAATTTCCTTGATGTCATTATCCGTTTTCGAGATACAGAGGTTCAAAATCACCATATTTGTACATGTAAAATCCGGTGCGAGGCGAATCCGTAGTTTATAAAATGACATATCACGGAGAAATATGATTTCAGTGTGTCCGTTATCATCACAGGTGTTCTGGGAACTCAGTGCTGTTGTAGTACTGGAGCATCTGCAAGTCTTTTGTCCACATAAAATCCGGTGTGATGGTTTTTGCATTACTTCAGTTTCACATATGTAAGCAATCAAAATTCTCCTGATTCATACAGTTCTTTTCATATTAGTAACATTTTCTGCGACAGTAGGGAAGATAAGGCTACCGATGAGAAATGCTTCTGTCAGATCCCAAAAAGGGCGTGTACGCTCCTGTTTATTAAAAGACTCTGACTGAAATGTGGGGGACCAAGTGCCTGATTCCACGTTCCTCACCAGCTTTAAAATTTTCCCAACAATTTTGGTATGGAACATATTTGAGATACTCTATGCTGAGAGAGTGGGGTACTGGAAGTTTGAAGACATTTCTGGTACAAAAAGTTGTACAGGAAAGGCGCAAAAGTCAACGGCAGTGTGAAAGAAGAGAGGAACACAGTGGCAGTGAAACACAGTTGATAGTGACAGTGTAGTGCTAGGAATAGTGTGTAGAAGTCATGGGTGAGAAATAAAGAGATGGAGAAAGGTGAAGGGGGTGAGAGCAGTGATAATGAGAGACAAGTCTGCGACAGTGACAGCAAGGAAGAGAAAGGTAGTGACGGTGAGAAGTGACAGCAGCAATGGGAAGGAATACGTGAGACAGTAGTAGTAAGAGAGGAAAAGAGAGACAATGGCAGCAAGAGGAGACAGTAGGACAGAACGAAGGAGGCTGTGTCTGTGAGCAGAGGGCAGTGATATTCAAAGAGACAATAACAACAAGGAGGGCTGAATGAGTGGGAGAGAATGGACAGGTGGGAGTGAGGCGGTATGAGCCACTAACAGCTATGGACTAGGGGTGTCAGCGAGTTCATGGGATCGAGAGATGAGATTTATGTTAAAAATAGTGCGAGTATGTGTGCATAACAAAATTTTTGATAAGTATTTAAAGGTGCTGAAGAAGACGTAGAGAGGCAGCTGGCACCCCACTTCTCAGGCAGAGTCTTTTAATAAACAGGAGCAAATTTGGCATTTTCCGCTCGTCTTTAGTAATGGGCCGAAACATTGTGACCACTGCTCAACGTTAAATTTAACGGAGCCTGGAGGAGTTGTGGGCACGTGATGCGATAAGGCACAAACATTAAACGGGAAAAAGACCAATGGAGAATCACTGTAGAGGCAACAAATGGGAAATCCACCGACAAGCGGCTTTGATAAAGGGAAAATTGTTATGGTCCAGAGCCTGGCGAAACGGCGAAGCTGGTTGGCTGCTGTCGTGAGCATCTATGGAATGTGCTTGGAGAACGTTGAAACCACGAGTAGGCGACAAGGTGTTCGCTTCAACACAGACAGTGGAGGCCGTGGCTGTGCTCGCTCTCTAAGGAAGCATAGCCGGCAGTCCATCGCACATCTGACGACACAGTACAAGTCTGTTGAAGGCACAAGTGTTTCGGAGCACAATGTTTTGAGCACATTGTTCAACGCAGTGCTCAGCAGCTGACGACATTTAAGAATTCCCGTCTGAAACAACAGCATTGTCAGTTACAACTGCAGCAGGCACTGAATCTTAGAGAGTGGACTGTGTGCCATGAAAACGTAGTATCAAGACGGGGTCACTCTAAGAAGGATTACACTAAGTCGATGGCCGTGTCCTAGTCCACCAACATATAAGCGAACGGGTGCCCCATGCCAGAATCTCAAAATCGTGCTAGAGTCGTTTGAGGAGCACGATAGTGAACTGACGATGATGTCTTCGCCCGATTTGAAACCGATAGAGCACATGTCGGGCGCTATCGGGTGCTAGCTCAGCAACGTCAAACAATCGGCCGGTAATTACTTACGGGAAATGAATTAGCTGTGCGTAGGCATCTGGTGTCATCTGCGCCTGGAAACCTACACAAAGACTTCTGAGATCCATGCCACAGAGAATCGCTGTTGAATAGTCTGGAAGACATTATCCTCGATTATATGACGATTCAGCAACGAGGAAGAGCAGAGAGGTAATGCTTATTACATGTATTTGATTCGCTTAAATATAAAAATATGTTTAAGCCGCTTCCTGATGTTTGTAAAAACTTATGAGAGTTCTACAATTTGTACACAATTAACTATCATTAATTTTAGCAGCAGATGCCATTTTTATGTAGACGCAGATTTCACAAGTAATCTCAGAGTTTCGTAGTCATGCATTTATTTCTAAGTATAATTACTATGATAAGTATTTTCAGTTGGATGGAGAATATCTACGTGACGGATCTTCTCCTATTAAACTGTACTGTGAGTATTGTAAAGGGGAAGAAATTGAAAAAAAAATTTAATGAATTCTGCAGGTGTTTTATTTCTGTGTCACATAAAAATGTGCTGCCGCTATAACGCAGCCAGTTGGGGGAACGATAGCAATCAGACATTTCTATTTTATTTCAGTGGAACTACCTTATTGGTGGAGCTACAATGACCATGCATTGATACATGTTTGCAGGGCCTACATACGCACGTCTTTGCCTTTTCAATGAAACACAGATTAGAGATATAAATATCCATTAATTTTTGTAATCTGTGATAAAATTCTAGGTTATACAAATAAGTACAAGTACAGATGTATTTCTTTAGCAATGTCAAGCAGTAATTATGCTGATGCATCTTATATTCCCATACATAAGCACCACACCATCGAAATTAGTATCAAAAGTGTCCTCTGAAGGTTTCTGATTGGTAAGCTTTCTAAGTGCATGCTACACGTTTTCAAAAAATTCATGTACATACTTATACTCCCTTCTGAAACGCTCATAATCAGCACACTTGATCGCCAAGCTAGTACATATCAAGTTTCTAAATGTAGATTCCTGAAAGTATGTGACTGTGCGGTATTCTCATTCTTGTAGATTTTCACTGCTCTTGGGTAGTCTCCAAAACATATTTATGATAGTCCAGGATACCATAGACATTTGAGAACTGAACATTGCAGTTATTCTTGTAGAATTCGAGCTTAATACATACCACTCAGAATGTGAAAGTACTACTTTCATCCCACTAAACTTGGGATTTTCAAACATTACCAACACATTGAACTCAAGAACAGACGGCATGCCTACAACATGTCTATTCCCTCTCACATTGACACTGTGCCTTACATCACTTTATTATCATGGTAACATCTTGATGAGTGGCGCCAGCTATACTAATAGTGTAACCTCTCACCATTTTTCAACCAACAGGAAAAGAGGATGTTGACAGAACTGTTTTACAGTACAAGGCCTCACTAGATGATATTTAAACCACTACATATGTTCTATTTACACACGTGTATCACCGTTTTGTGTGTTGTTGCATCAATATTCTGAATCCAGGCGTTGTATAGAGGATTGATAACGCACAGGAAGTTTACCAGGGGCTATAAATTTCGAGATATATCTCTTTTGTGTGTAAGTAAATTATTGCACTGAGTCCAACCACTGTATGGAGGATTGATGGAGGACAGGAACTTTTTCAGGGGCAATAAATTTCGAATATTTGTTACGAAACACCTAAGTCAGGCTTCATTAACATACAGAATGCATGCATTATATTGCCTTTGCATTGCGATGCATAGAAATTGTGTCAGGCAGCAAAATTTGCCCTTTTTATTACGTAGGCCACAATGGCAGTTTGTATGCGAAGATTTGGACATGCTGTAACTATAGTCTATGTGATAAAATGAGGTTATGCTGTACCTGTTGGACTGCCTTGCATAGAGGAGGTTATGGGCTCGCAACTCCAGGGGCAGGTGCTCAGTGCCGACTGTGAGCGTTAATGAGGGGACTCACCACCCACTGCTAGAGACGCATTATTGTGAAGAGTTGGCAGCGCCTCCACCTCTGCAGCGTGTGTGTGTCGCGTCTACAGGTAACACGCTGCCACACAGTTAATATATCGACTGCCTATACACATGCACACACCTGCTGCCCAATGTGTTGACCAGTGAACAATCACTGCACGGGGAGTGTCAGACAGATAGCTCATGTTCATGTAAGTTTCCAGCCCACAGGAAGCCACCCATCCATGCATCATCCATCGTAAGTACAGCACGAAGTATTTTAGTACATCCAATAATGAGAGAAAGGGTTAGCTAAATTTTTAAAGAGTTATAATACGTCTTTAATTGCAGTGCGGTGTATTTTAGCGAATGATAATTGGAGAACATACCTGTACAAGTGATGGAACATGCAAGGCAATACTGACCCTACGACTTATCTTAGAAGACAGATTAAGGAAAGGAAAACTTACGTTTCTAGCATGTGTAGACTTACAGAAACCTTTTTACAATGTTGACTGGAATACTCTCCTGCAAATTCTCCAGGTGGCAGGGACCAAATACAGGGAGCGAAATGGTATTTACAATTTGTACCAGACGATAGTTATAAGAATCCAGGGGCATGAAAGGGAAATAGTGCTTGGAACTAGATTGAGACAGGGTTGTAGCCTATCCCCATTGTTATTCAATCTGTATATTGAGCAAGCAGTAAAGGAAACAAAAGAAGGAATTAAAATAGATGGAGAAGAAATATAAACTTTGAGGTTTGCTGATGACATTGTAATTCTGGCAGAGATAGCAAAGGTCGTGCGTGGGAGAGCAGTTGAACGGAATGGTCAATGTCTTGAAAGAAGGATATAAGATGAACATCAACAAAAGCAAAACGAGGATAACGGAATGTAGTAGAATTAAAGCAGGTGATGCTGAGGGAATTAGATTAGGAATACACTTAAAGTAGTAAACGAGTTTTGCTATTTGGGAAGCAAAATAACTGATAATGGTAGAAGTAGAGAGGTTATAAAATGTAGACTAGCAATGGCAAGGAAAGCGTGTATGAAGAAGAGAAATCTGTTAACATCGAGTATAGTTTTAAGTGTCAGGAAGTCTTTCCTGAAAGTATTTGTATGGAATGTAGCCATGTATAGAAGTGAAACATGGACGATAAATATTTTAGACAAGAAGGCAATAGAAGCTTTTGAAATGTGGCGCTACAGAAGAATGGTGAAGATTAGATGGGTAGATAACTAATGAGGAGGTACTGAATAGAAATGTGGAGAAAAGGAGGTTGTGGCGCAACTTGATTAGAAGAAGGGATCGGTTGGTAGGACATATTCTGAAGCATCAAGGGATCACCAATTTAGTATTGGATGGAAGCGTGGAGGGTAAAAATCGTAGAGGGAGACCAAGAGATGAATACACTAAGCAGATTCAGAAGGATATAGGTTGCAGCAGTTACTGGTAGATGAAGCTTGCACAGGATAGAGTAGCATCAAACCAGTCTCTTGACTGAAGACCACAACAACAACAACAACAACAACAATGGGAGAGCTGGTTCCTTACAATGACCACATGTTTGTAAAAGTTATAATGTGTCAGTAAGTACAATGCTACGCATTTTAATTCATTCATAAAATAAAAATGATTTTTTTACTTTTTTAGAAAGTTATGATTTTACATTGTACAGTGCTGATGTGTTTTCTTGTAGATTAATGTTATACCATTTGAATTTAACACATGCTCTGGAATGTCAAGGTATCTGGGCAGCCGTGACGTTATTTTTAGATAGTAAATTACTGTAATTAAGATAATTCAGTCAATAGGATTACGCCCCACCTTTTACACATCACCCAATTGGACTAGAGAAGTCGAAGAAGGAAAGAGGGGAAAGATAGCCATTTTTGGACATAAACTGTAGTAACTGGGTCATAAATAAGTAAATAAACTGCCACTAATCTTCCAAAGTCTAACATTATTTCACAGCTGAAACGGAGAAACCCATACGTCCCACAAAGCTATAGACCAATTGCATTTCTCTTTGTCATATACAAACTGTATGAATGACTGATCCTAAAAAGTGTAGTACCTGCAACTGAAGCACTAATCGCAGCAAAAGAAAATGGTTTCATTTTTAAACATGGCTGCAGTGAGCAGGTTCACTTCCTCTGAGAAGAAAGGAAAAAATAATGTTGCTCTCAAGACCTCTCAACTACATCTGACATAATCGTGACAGAAAGACATATAATGGAACTGTTCAAGTCGGTTAGAGGCATAAAGAACATTCTTATTGGATAATATAGCAAATGGCCTCCTATCTCATGTCGAATACAAACACAAGAACCATAAATTTCCCAAACTGAACAAAGGGTTATCTCTTCTCTTGACTATTAAACTATATGAGTACGATATGTGGGAAACGTGTTTCACAGATTTATATACACTGATAACCAGTAGCCCAACGGATCAGTCTGTCAGAGGCAAAAGGAACAGTGACGGAGGGCCTGCAGGTGTTGGATTTCACAGAGACACGTGCACATTCTAAAGGATAAACTCTGCCACCCGCTTCTCTCCCCTCCCCACCGTACCGTCTCACCGCTTCTTCCTCTGTAATGCGTTTTGTTTCCTGGCCTGCTTTATTGAATGAAGGAATAAGGTTAGTACGAGTGCTTGAGAGAATCATGGTTTGAAAGAGTACCTATTACCTACGACACGTTGTGTTTAATTATCACAGGTATAGTTTACAATACGTTTAATGCCTGCAACAAAATTTCAACATACAGACAAACGCAAACAGTTACGTAAATTTTCATTACTGATGTTTGCTCTTAACCGAGACTTATTAATTTTCATAACAGAAAAAAATCTCTCGCAAACGTATGTCGAGCGAAACATATGATCTTCGCGGCTTCACGATGGAGACGAGGAAACTCTTGCTGTGGAAAGTTGTGATAAAAATCTATTACACGTCTTGCCAAAAGGAACTTGTCTCTCATACGAGAATTACGCTCAAGAATCTACAGTGTAGATCTATTAAACCCATTTGCAAACTGGGATGGACATCATCTACAGAAACAGCAAATTGTCTCGAGAACTATTCAAAAACTTGGGATAAGTATGATATATCCGCAAATAGCTTGAGAATTTCCTCTTTTATTGCACTAAGTACGCGAACATATTGAAACTTATTATAATGGCGTTCAATATTAAACTTCCGCTGACCAGCGAGAATACTGTCACATATTATACATTTCGAATTTGCACAAAGAAAAAATGATTCTCCCATTCCTTTTTAAAAGATAGCAAATCTCCACTTCTCCGTTTCCTTGTTTCACTCTGCATTTTCCTGTTCTTGAAATACAACATTCACTACGTAGTGGTCGCTCGGCATCAACATCCGCAGCTTAAGGTACGTTGTGCAAGACGCGACAGTTGGCTGCGACTGCGACGCTGCCCCCTCCCCTCCCCTCCTCTTTCCACACCCTGGCAGACGGCGACACGGCCTCAACACTACAGGAGTCGTCGCTGTTTTCCAAGCTCTGGCCGGCGGCGGCGGATTCAGATACATAAGAAAAATAAGAATTTCGATTTTCGTGCTGTAAAAAATACTGTATGTTAATGTAACAAAGTTACATCGGCTCCCAGACTTAGTTTTTCGATACAGATTCTCCTTTTACTTTAAAAAATTGAAAAGTAGCTCTTCCGGTTTTGCGTGTTTTTTTTTTCGCTGTGTATTACTTCTCTATCGATTGTGAGGAAAGTAAAAGTCACAAAAAATTTATGTTTGCGTATCTTACAGTTTCACATCACAGCTTGATAATGAGGTGTCTATTTTTCCGATATTCGTCACAGTTATTCCGATACTTAACTTACCAGTAACCTACTGCATAAAATTTGATTTGTGTACAGTGAAAAATGTGGTCGCTGGCTACTTTGCGTACGGTTCAGGTTAGGTCATACATCGTTGCTGATGAAAAGAAGCTAACATATCGAAATTATTTCTAAAGTTGAGATCAGAATGATATCGATCTCCGTTTCCGAGATCTGGGCTCATATATATCTCCGGGAGCGTCGCGACTGGCCGCCAGTCCTGTCGGCGCGCAACGTGAATCGTGTTGTCATCACACGATAGAGAATGCATTTGTTTTGTTTCGCTGACAGATTTGGACCTAATGAAGCCATTTTACGTCATATATTTCTCCGGTATGAGTTACTAATATTTCTCCATATGCTCTTGACAATTTCATTTAAAATGCCACGAAATGTAGGTTTCTTAAAAGTAAAGACATGCTACCTTCAATATATTTTCTTCTCATTCTTGGGAAGAGGATAAATTACTCGTCTCTAGTATTTTCTTCTGAACCTGGACGAGGATACCCAAGTAAAAGTAAACGTCCTAACAAAGCCAACAAATGTCAAAAATTTACGTTTTTCAACAGAGCGAAAAAACGTTCAAATTAGTTTAATATCGCCTTGCCATCAATTATATTTTTTATATGATGTAGTAGGTAAATCATAGCGACACTGGGTTTGAGTATTACTCCCCGTGAGTATCGCATTGTCGCTTCACAGTACATCATACTATAAGTATGGATGGGAATGCCATCTGTCGCTCAGCTGTAATTGACCTTCACTTGTCAGTAGCGGCGCGTGTTTTCCAAGCTGCGGTCTGCCACTGACATGATGGAGAGAAGTAGAGCCACATTCGACTTCGCTTTAAAGTACTTAGATATTTTACAGCAAGAAGAAGACGATGACCCAGTTACGTTGTTGTGGCTCCACAACAAAAGGAAAAAGAAGAAGGTTCACTGTCTTTTTGCGACACGTGGCGATGAAGGCTATTACAACATTTTGATTAACAGGCACATTTTAAATGACGATACGAAATTCAGACATTATTTCAGATTAAGTCTCAGCCAGTTTGCTCATGTTTTGGAACTTATAGAAAGTGGCATACAGAGAAAATCGTGCAACCGGGTCAAGAAACCTATCAGTACAGCTAAAAACTCTCAGTGACGCTAAGGTACGAGTAGTTTTGTTCTTATGTACATTTGCGGCGCTGGGATCAGAACATCCTGTGAGTGGCTCATTTCAGTTACCTTGACTGGCTCGACATCTTTCTGGCAGCCGTACGTGCAGCGCTGTGTGCTCATGAGCCGCGTGCAACGTGTCCCCGCCCCTGCTCTTAGGCTAGGCGCAAATTGAGAAGCGTATAGCACGTGTGACGTGACACGACACTACAGCGCTACACGCACGGGTCGCGTGGGTCCACCACTTGCTGCTACTTCGCACGCGCCGACTGGAGACGCTCTGCGCTGACAGAACCGAAGCGCGCGCAAACCTGTTATCTTTCTCAAACGATTTTACAGAAACTATTCACTGAAAATATATGATTTTTGCCTTTACTTGTAGCGTTATATGTCAGTTTCGTGGCGAAGTGCCCATCACCTCACTAATGACCATTCTTATTGTAATGTACACATTTCAGTAAGACACTACGCAAAACTCAAAAAGTTTGCAACGAAAATTAGGGGTCGCTATGATTTTGCGTTTGGTGCGTATTACACCATATGTTTCTGCGTATGAAATTTAGCTAACGTGCTGAATTTTTGTTTAGACTTGAGAGGAGATCTCTATCTGCCTCCGATCTCTGGATCCCATGTAGCGCGCTCACTTCCGATCTCACGCCCGCGAGAATGAAATACTCGCAACATCTCTCGTATCTCCTAAACCGCTCGAGACATCGAAACGAAAGTTTGGCGAATGACAGCACACAAGGAGGAGACTGTTCTGCCAATTATTAAACATACGGAACTTTCTTATCTATGGCGATATATCACTAGTTATACTTCTTTTTTATGTATTTCACTCCAGTGACTGTGATTTTTTAAGTGTTATCGACAGCTAGCGAACAAGAGTTTCCTAGTATGAAAATAAACATAAAATTTCTTCTTATATGTTACTGCAAACCGATACTATGAGGTTTTTTGTAAGCTATTGACCTCTGTGATTTGCCAATTACTTGTATAATGAGGCCCTCCGTTTCGGGATTCTCTCTCAATAGCTGATGTGAGATGAGTTTGACAAATTTCATTGTGACAAAGGAAGTACAATTAAACCAGTCACCAAGAGAAATGTGGCCTTTACTCATAAATGATGATGCTTCTTCGAATGAGAAAAGGTTAACAACTCACACAAAAACAGATTGGCAATTCTGTTGGAATTTTGGTGGAATCCCCGTAACCCATCGTATTTTTAACACTGAGCGACTGGAATGGAAACGTACCGAAGGCTTTTATTCCTTCTCTTGATGTGAGCAGTATTAAAATAATGACGAGCGTTCCTTCAGGCGGAATGATAGGCACGTGCCAGATACTGTTTACTCACCTAGGACTTGCCAAACTGACAATGCTTGATCGCGAATAAAATAGTTGTTATTGAGAAAAATAAACAAATGATCTGTCGCACAACACAATGGTCTGTGTATTGCCAGGAGCGAAGGATAATGCGCGCGACAGGAATTCACAAGCTGGCCATGTGTGCCTTGTGAGATGGAGTTCGAAAAACATTGTCATGAAAGTAGATCTGCCTTTGTCAGCAACACATTTCAACAAATTAAATATGTCTAATCGTAACACTCTTTTAGGATATTCCTACTTTCGTAATAATACCGACCATTTTCTTCATTTTTGTTGCCTGTTGTTGTATAATTAGTTTATTAATGTTGATAATGTCCGTGCAACAATTGAAATGCTTTTTCTCATCACGGCGAACCAATTAAAACGTTGTTATTTGTGACTGCTTTTCGAATGTTTCTAGCTTGCAGTGGAAATATGTTGTTCACATGCATGTAGTACAGTGTGTTGTATTAAATTATTACAGAGTAATCACAGTGAAACTTCTGTACTTCAGATCTTCGACGGATTTTACTACAAGCACAAAGGGATCACACTTGTGGAGATTATCCCTTTCTAAATTTTTTAACAGATCGTACAGATACGCTAGCTTACTAGGCAGCGAGAATACAACCTTGCTTTAGTTTCCTGGCTTGATTCTTAATCACATGATTTTATAATTTTCCTTGCTTCTTTATTCACTACCCTCTGTCCCTTCTTGCGGCCGGCCGCGGTGGTCTCGCGGTTCTAGGCGCGCAGTCCAGAACCGTGCGACTGCTACGGTCGCAGGTTCGAATCCTGCCTCGGGCATGGATGTGTGTGATGTCCTTAGGTTAGTTAGGTTTAAGTAGTTCTAAGTTCTAGGGGACTAATGACCACAGCAGTTGAGTCCCATAGTGCTCAGAGCCATTTGAACCATTTGAACCTTCTTGCGATCTGCAAACATAACGGAGGCATATGGTGCAATTCCAGCGGCCAATGCCTCATCAGTTATTGAAGTATACATTTTTCTTGACAGAATAAAAGCGAAACAAAACTATGCAGATATAAGTAACAGAAAAGTATGATGTGCTAACGAAGAAAGCTGGAGCGTTTAAATGGCGAAAAACGAAACTCTGCCCAAAGGGTATAAAACTCAGTACACAGTAAGCCAAAATTTATCGTATTGGCAATACTACCACTGCTGATATGCGCCGTTCCGATGTGAGCACATGGCCGGGCTACTTTTCCTCTCCCCGCCTCAAATTTCCCACGGTGCCAGCGAGGCAAGCGCGACGCGCGGCGCGAGAAACTGTGCCTCAACCACAACGCCGCGCGACCTGGCGCAGGCGCGTGTCGCGTCCCAGTCGCGTCGCGTCACAATTTGCGCGGCCCCATTTGAACCTGTGATGATACAGAAACACGCGCAGCGGTGCGTCGCGCCACACGCGCTACACGCGTCTCAATTGGCGCCCAGCCTAATGCCTTGTCAGTGCAGCCACTCTGCTGTATCACTGACTGCTCGTTTCAGTTCCATGTGATTGTCACATCCTGTCGTCTTCTCAGTATCTTGCAATTATTTATTCTAGGCAATCTTCTTAATTTCTTTCGCAGCACATTCCCTTCAAGAATGTTAATGATGAAAGTGTTGTGCCTGATGACTCTTCCAATAAATTTTATTTTCCTTGTTTCCATTTCTTTTAATACTCTCCGCTCTTCGATGGCTTCCCTTAAGATTTCTCGGTTGCTATTTCTTTCTGTCCAGCTCGTCATTATATTCCACCATATACACATTTCAGCAGCTTCAAGTCGACTCCTTTCCAATTTATCCGTAGTGTAGTCCCCATAAAATAATTTTTCAAAAGTTCTTGTGACATCGATGTTCATATTTGTTAGGGTGAAATGTTTTTCTCCGTCATAAATGCTATTCTGGCTAATGCAATCCCTTTCTCCATTCACATAAAGCCTCTGTTGCCCTTTGTGTTTATACTACAGGGATAAAAAATTGTTTTAGCTTATCAATTCCGACTCCGACGCCAACAATTTTCATATTTCTTTCAATGTCTTCCGTTCTAGTGTTACTTTCTTTCTCCTATTGTTCACCTTTAATTTCCATATTTTGTGTCTGATAGGACTTGCTGCATTCCACTGATTCCTTTTTGGAAGTCTGCAGCTATTTCTATGTTACACACAAATGTGATACCGTTTATTCTTTCAGTATTGGCTTCTCTTTCTGACCCGAATAGCTTCCTCAAAGAATACATTAAAGAAATACGGTGATCTCATGATGTATAACCTAAAACGAAATCAAATGAATACAAAACTAGCGGCATGACATGGGTACAGCAAATACATAAATTACTATCCACAGGTCATACTATAATAACCAAAGCAATTATATTTCAGTGCAAAGCCAGTTCAAGGTACCCAGGTGCTTCTTTGCCGCTAGCGGCCTGGTAACCAGCTGCCTGGATACCACTGTGGGTCACGGAGAATGGCTTTCCACAACTGACACTAGCGAGACTTTCCAGACGTTTGTCACATAACGTACTGCAGCAAGCTTTCGGTCCTTGAGTTAGACCGTTGTGAGAACTGCATCTGGCCGACTACAAAGCAACTGAGTAGCAAGAAAATCTGGTCACTGAGCTCTAATGTTTACTTTTGCATGTGTTCACTGTTTTTCTATAATTTTTTGTCTGTAACGATTAACTCATTGGTGATTTACCAGCAGCTTCAAAAGCTAAATAATGTCTTTGTTTTGAGAAATTTATTTATTCCAGTTTCCCTCCAAGAGAACTGGAATATTGAACTGTCTAAGAACATTAGTAGTAATATCGTGTACTGAGGAACTGTAAAGTAATTACATATTTGAAAGCAGATTTCGACTTACGTAAACAAACACTGAAAAATATATTTCCACATACACTCCTGGAAATGGAAAAAAGAACACATTGACACCGGTGTGTCAGACCCACCATACTTGCTCCGGACACTGCGAGAGGGCTGTACAAGCAATGATCACACGCACGGCACAGCGGACACACCAGGAACCGCAGTGTTGGCCGTCGAATGGCGCTAGCTGCGCAGCATTTGTGCACCGCCGCCGTCAGTGTCAGCCAGTTTGCCGTGGCATACGGAGCTCCATCGCAGTCTTTAACACTGGTAGCATGCCGCGACAGCGTGGACGTGAACCGTATGTGCAGTTGACGGACTTTGAGCGAGGGCGTATAGTGGGCATGCGGGAGGCCGGGTGGACGTACCGCCGAAGTGCTCAACACGTGGGGCGTGAGGTCTCCACAGTACATCGATGTTGTCGCCAGTGGTCGGCGGAAGGTGCACGTGCCCGTCGACCTGGGACCGGACCGCAGCGACGCACGGATGCACACCAAGACCGTAGGATCCTACGCAGTGCCGTAGGGGACCGCACCGCCACTTCCCAGCAAATTAGGGACACTGTTGCTCCTGGGGTATCGGCGAGGACCATTCGCAACCGTCTCCATGAAGCTGGGCTACGGTCCCGCACACCGTTAGGCCGTCTTCCGCTCACGCCCCAACATTGTGCAGCCTGCCTCCAGTGATCTTGCGACAGGCGTGAATGGAGGGACGAATGGAGAAATGATGCGTGTTTGGCGCCGTGTAGGTGAGCGCCACAGTCAGGACTGCATACGACCAAGGCACACAGGGCCAACAACCGGCATCATGGTTTGGGGAGCGATCTCCTACACTGGCCGTACACCTCTGGTGATCGTCGAGGGGACACTGAATAGTGCACGGTACATCCAAACCGTCATCGAACCCATCGTTCTACCATTCCTAGACCGGCAAGGGAACTTGCTGTTCCAACAGGACAATGCACGTCCGCATGTATCCCGTGCCACCCAACGTGCTCTAGAAGGTGTAAGTCAACTACCCTGGCCAGCAAGATCTCTGGATCTGTCCCCCATTGAGATTGAGCATGTTTGGGACTGGATGAAGCGTCGTCTCACGCGGTCTGCACGTCCAGCACGAACGCCCGTCCAACTGAGGCGCCAGATGGAAATGGCATGGCAAGCCGTTCCACAGGACTACATCCAGCATCTCTACGATCGTCTCCATAGGAGAATAGCAGCCTGCATTGCTGCGAAAGGTGGATATACACTGTACTAGTGTCGACATTGTGCATGCTCTGTTGCCTGTGTGTATGTGCCTGTGGTTCTGTCAGTGTGATCATGTGATGTATCTGACTCCAGGAATGTGTCAATAAAGTTTCCCCTTCCTGGGACAATGAATTCACGGTGTTCTTATTTCAATTTCCAGGAATGTAGATGGAAACAACGAATCTCGTCTATATGGAGCAATCAAATGAAAACGAGACAATAGAGAAAATAAAACAAATAAACTGTATATTATTTCAAATGTAATCACAATAAGTGTTAATACAATTATCGCACTATCAAACAATGGCGTCAGTCCTTTCATGAAAAATTGTTTGCAGTTGCCTAAAATCTATTATTGTAACCAGGCATCACCCTCTTCGCCCGAAGCAAATTGGCGTCCACGAATGTATCTCTTCAGGTCTCGAGAAATATGAAAAGCGCATGAGGAGGCAACAGGACAGTATGAGTGATGTGCAAGGTCTTTCGAGCGAAACTTCTGCAGCGTACTGGAAACAGTCTTGACAACGGGTGGTTGGAAATTTCGTTGTCAGGTTATTTTCAGTACTCTGGGAAGCCGTTACGCATCCTCGACACAATTCCGATCCGTCCCCGTGCGATTTTAGTATTTTGGGAGCCCTGAAGGACTCCATTCGTGGGCATTGATTTTCTATGGGCGAAGAGCTGCACGTCTGGGTAAAATCGTAGTTTCGGTAGAAACTGCAAAAATTTTTTCCCTGAAGGCACTGACTGTCTTGTTTCACGGAGCGATAAATGTAGCAACAGTTACGGCGATTAAAATAAGAAACAGGTTACTTCCTTTTTCTTCATCTGTCTCGTTTACATCTGACTGCCCCTTAAACTTTCTGTGGGTACATACCAGCTGACAACCTTGCTTTTATAATTATCCTTCGAAAGATGAGTATGATATATGTTACACCGTCGCCTAGGTAGCCCCTATGGGCGGGCAACAGATCTAACCCCACGCAGGACCGAGGTTGTCTATGCCCAAGGCGTAAGCAAGGGCAAACATCGGCTGTTTTGGAAACACACATTCCAAGTACTACGTCCTGCAGAGGGAGTTAGAGCTGGCCTGCAGGAAGTATTACTACACCAATATTAGTTAAGGCCAGAACCAGCACTGGACGTCAGTTCACGCCACATACCGACATCAAGGACGTCTCCTCGGAAGACTGCGTCTTCGCCATTGGAATAGGACTTGGAATTAAGCGTATGTGTGTTTCCTCGGACTCTTGTGGGAAACTTAGAAGTTATCTTTTGTTGCCTCTCGTAGGGAATTCTTACAGGCTTTATTGTGACTTTTGGTTTTTATTCAGTCAATTCCATGTAGCCTCACGTAAATGAATGATGTGTTGCAAAAACTTTCGAAGTGTCAGTTACAACAATATACAACAAAATATACAATGTCTAGATGTATTTTAGCCTTATACCAGCACCTGGAACACTTTTCTGCGCTAGCTATTTTGTTGTGGCTTAGCGCAGCCTTTCTCTCCTTCTCGTTAATTTTAACAATGCGGTTAATCTTTAGTAATACTGCCAATGCTCACTTTGCATGTACAAACAGCGTATTTCGTCTATTATATTTATCTGACTCAAGTAGATTTTTGCTATGCTCACATAACAGAGCACATAAAGTTAGTGTAAGAACCTGTCAGTTATATTGACATTTAAATAAATCGTACTGCCAGCCGCACTACCGTTAGTTACATCATTTTTTTTCTTAGTTTTGGTTGCCACTCTCAAGAATTTGGAACTACTCAACTAATTCAAGTAACCTGACAATTATTTTGTCTTTGCGCCTCTGTGATTCTATAAACATTAACATTGGTCTTAGTTTTTCTTGCAATGTTATTTCCGTGCTGAACATAGACACTAGTGTTTTTATTCCCACTCAATATATACTGCTGGCCCGTAAAACCACATCATCAGAAAAAAACAGCAAATAATAAAAATTTACTTATTGGGCGCCCACTGTACAGAATGTAGGAAATATGATTATACTTGCAGGTAAAAGTGAAGTCCCACGGCGTTGGTGGCTGTGAACCCCATAGAGGTTGATTCAGCCGTCTTTTCGAAACTGCATTCGTTCACTGCATGCAACGGCCTCTTTCTTTGCGGATACTGGACAGTTGTATCTTATGTGTATTTGTACGCTTTCCGTGAGTGTAATGTTTGCTTGTATAGTACGGTAAATTTGTGGTAAGGTATTATGGGACCAAACTGCTGAGGTTATCGGTCCCTAATCTAACTTCAACTAACTTACGCTATGGACAACAGACACATCCATGACCGAGGGAGGACTCGAACCTCCGACGGCGGAGCCGCCCTGACTGTGACAAGGCGCCCTATACCACGGGGCTAACCAGCGCGGCTTACAGTATGGTACTACATTTCTCTTGTATAGGGAGAGGGAGCGGGAGACGGTGGAAACTGCTACTGGCGAACACTTCACTCCTCTCTAGTAGCAATAAGGTGGCCGGCGAGGTTAAGGTCGCCATCCGGCGGACAGATCGCCGTCTAAATACTGGCAGTTGAAATTTAGTCCGTCACCAGGATTCAAACCAGTTCACTTCCGAGTCACACGCCACAGGACATCCGTGTGTTAGTGACCTCGGCTACGGTGGCAGGCATATTTGCAGGGGTTTTTGAGCGTATACACAGTGTGATATACAGGGTGCGTCAAAAAATGTGTACACACTTTGAAACGTCATAGAAAATTTATTTCCCGTTCTAAAATGTTAAATTTCTGGAAAATGGAAAGCTTAAAGTCCAATTGAAAAAATAAATGTACTTTGCAAATGTGATTAATGTTCAAACTGGTGGCCTCCAACATCAATATATTTCTGAGTACGAGTCACCACTGATTCCGTACATCGTCCCAAAGTGTCCAATGAGATTTCTGCGCACACCGCCTGAATCTCATTCCAAAGTGTGTCCAGGTTACGTGATTTACGAAAAAATGGTTCAAATGGCTCTGAGCACTATGGCACTTAACATCTATGGTCATCAGTGCCCTAGAACTTAGAACTACTTAAACCTAACTAACCTATGGACAACACACAACACCCAGCCATCACGAGGCAGAGAAAATCCCTGACCCCGCCGGGAACCGAATCCGGGAACCCGGGCGCGGGAAGCGAGAACGCTATCGCACGACCACGAGATGCGGGCTACGTGATTTACGGTTGTATACCTCATCTTTTACTGTGCCCCTTAAGAAGAAATGCAGCTGCGTGAGGTCTGGAGAGCGTGCAGGAAACTCGATTGGTCCCCTGCGTCCTATTCACTAGCCTGGCACATTGTGATCCAGGTATGCTCGTACGTCCCTATGATAGTGCGAGTGGGGGTGGGAGGCATCTTGTTGGAAATAAACCTCATCATTACTGTATAATGCACGAATGGCAGGGAATATGGAGTCAGCAAGCATTGTTAGTTACGTTTCTCCAGTAACAGTACCTTCAAACCGGAAAGGCCCAATGAGTCCCCTTGCAGACAAACCACACCACACATTAACACCAGGCAAATTCACAGCCTTTACAACTGTAATGTGAGGATTATCTTCAGCCCAGTACACACAATTGTGCCTATTGACAGTTCAATTGATTTTGAATTCGGCTTCATCCGAGCAAATTATGCTACCCATAAATCACAGTTCACGTCTCACCATCTCCTGAACCCATTCACAAAATTCTAAGCCTCGATCTGGATCGTCGTCACGTAGCTGTCGCACCAGCCTTGGAATGAACACACGAAACTTGCCTTTCTTCAGAATGCTAGCACTTACATTATTCACACGTGCCGCTTGCCATGAAGATTTTTGAGGCGAACGCCGAAACAGTTCCAAGACCGCAGTTGTGGAATCATCACTTGTAGCTGTACGAGGTCGCCCTGATCGACCTTTATGCACATCACACACTGTTCCACGAATTACGAATTTGTCTCGTAGGCGTGTAATTGTTAACCTTGAAGATACTGACAGGTTTCAGAAAGATTATATAATGGTAAGACAGAGATTTAGGAACCAGGTTTTAAATTGTAAGACATTTCCAGGGGCAGATGTGGACTCTGACCACAATCGATTGGTTATGACCTGTAGATTAAAACTGAAGAAACTGCAAAAATGTGGGAATTTAAGGAGATGGGACCTGGATAAACTGAAAGAACCAGAGGTTGTACAGAGTTTTAGGGAGAACATAAGGGAACAATTGACAGGAATGGGGCAAAGAAATACAGTAGAAGAAGAATGGGTAGCTTTGAGGGATGAAGTAGTGAAGGCAGCAGAGGATCAAGTAGGTAAAAAGAAGAGGGCTAGTAGAAATCCTTGGGTAACAGAAGAAATATTGAATTTAATTGATGAAAGGAGAAAATATAAAATTGCAGTAAATAAAGCAGACATAAAGGAATACACACGTCTCAAAAATGAGATCGACAGGAAGTGCAAAATGGCTAAGCGGGGATGGCTAGAGGACAAATGTAAGGATGTTGAGACTTATCTCACTAGGGGTAAGATAGATACTGCCTACAGGACAATTAAAGAGACCTTTGGAGATAAGAGAACCACTTACATGAACATCAAGAGCTCAGATGGAAACCCAGTTCTAAGCAAAGAAGGGAAAGCAGAAAGGTGGAAGGAGTATATAGAGGGTCTATATAAGGGCGATGTACTTCAGGACAATATTATGGAAATGGAAAAGGATGTAGATGAAGATGAAATGGGAGACACGATAATGCGTGAAGAGTTTGACAGAGCACTGAAAGACCTGAGTCGAAACAAGGCCCCCGGCGTAGACAACATTCCATTGGAACTACTGACGGCCTTGGGAGAGCCAGTCCTGACAAAACTCTACTATCTGGTGAGCAAGACGTATGCCACAGGCGAAATACCCTCAGACTTCAAGAAGAATATAATAATTCCAATCTCAAAGAGAGCACGTGTTGACAGATGTGAAAATTACCGAACTATCAGTTTAATACTAACGCGAATTCTTTACAGACTAATGGAAAAACTAGTAGAAGCCGACCTCGGGGAAGACCAGTTCGGATCCCGTAGAAATGTTGGAACACGTGAGGCAATACTGACCCTATGACTTATCTAAAAGGCTAGATTAAGGAAGGGCAAACCTACGTTTCTAGCATTTGTAGACTTAGAGAAAGCTTTTGACAATGTTGACTGGAATACTCTCTTGCAAATTCTGAAGGTGGCAGGGGTAAAATAGAGGGAGCGAAAGGCTATTTATAATTTGTGCAGAAATCAGATCGCAGTTATAAGAGTCGAGGGGCATGAAAGGGAGGCAGTGGTTGGGAAGGGAGTGAGACAGGATTGTAGCCTATCCCCGATGTTATTCAATCTGTATATTGAGCAAGCAGTAAAGGAAACAAAAGAATTTCGGAGTAGGTATAAAAGTCCATGGAGAAGAAATAAAAACTTTGAGGTTCGCCGATGACATTGTAATTCTGTCAGAGACAGCAAAGGACTTGGAAGAGCAGTTGAACGGAATGGACAGTGTCTTGAAAGGAGGGTATAAGGAAAGCGTTTCTGAAGAAGAGAAATTTGTTAACATCGAGTATAGATGTAAGTGTCAGGAAGTCATTTCTGAAAGTATTTGTATGGAGAGTAGCCATGTATGGAAGTGAAACATCGGCGATAAATAGTTTGAACAAGAAGAGAATAGAAGCTTTTGAAATGTGGTGCTACAGAAGAATGCTGAAGATTAGATGGGTAGATCACATAACTAATGAGGAAGTATTGAATAGGATTGGGGAGAAGAGAAGTTTGTGGCACAACTTGACCAAAAGAAGGGATCGGTTGGTAGAACATGTTCTGAGGCATCAAGGGATCACCAATTTAGTATTGGAGGGCAGCGTGGAGGGTAAAAATCGTAGAGGGAGACCAAGAGATGACTACACTAAGCAGATTCAGAAGGATGTAGGTTGCAGTAGGTAATGGGAGATGAAGAAGTTTGCACAGGATAGAGTAGCATGGAGAGTTGCATCAAACCATTCTCAGGACTGAAGACCACAACAACAGCAACAAAGGTGGTTCTGTACCATACTCACTACTCCAATGTCTTCGAACCGCAGCTACGTTCTCAAACTTCCAGTACCACTTAATTATCTGCTTCCGCACTGCAAAGCTCAAACGCACGTCCCCCATGTTGCAGTTCCTCCCTTGCCTCTGCTGTCACCTGTTGAAGAAACATAACATAACTGTCTCACGGATATTTAACCTTGTAGAACGGGAAATGAATTGTCTATGACAGTTCAAAGCGTGTATACATTTTTTTGACGCACCCTGTATAACGCGTAGGCACATGTTCCACCTCTGGCAGTGACATCGGTCGTAATGCATATGACTATCGATTCGAAGTGGGGTTGAGTGACAGACATACCTGTACGTTATTTCAAAATTTAACGTCTCTAGCTCGGAATCCGTTAGCTGTACTAGCTAGCGCCTTATGGGATGCCAGTCCCTCGTCTACCTATGATCAGACGTTTCCAATGGGTTTGAAATGTGCAGAATGTGCTGCCCGGGCAACAACCAGGCACTCTTTATACTGAGTGAGGTCGAGACAGCACACATATGTGGTTCTGCGTTATCATCTTGAAAGGCGACCTCACGAAGACATCAGAGGTATGCGTAACGGACCGACCTTAAACAAGGTGGAAACGTACCGATTGCTTTCAAAAACTCCTGCTATGTGAACGAGGAGTAATCGTGTCGCGTACCCAACGGCACCCCATACCATCACCACAGGCGCTCCCCCCGTAAATTAAACGTAACTCATCACGCGTGAATAGGCACAAAGACCCATTATAATATGGTAACACGATACTAGAGCAATCAGTAGAGGCCGTCCAGTAATCACAATGGTTGTATCAGTATGAAACGATTTAAAACTGATCACATATAGGCACTTGGCAGACAGATTCTTTGGAGAACCCTCAGTAAGTGTAGTCCACCAACAAAGGAAATAGCTTACAAAGCCTTCGTTCGTCCCATGCATGAATATTTGTCATTAGTCTGGGACAGACACCACATTCGATTGATAGAGAGAATAAAGAAGATCCAAAGAAGAGCAGAGCGTTTGGTTACAGGTTCATTTAGTAGGCGCGAGAGCGTCACTCGTAAGCTCAGCCACTTCCAGCCGCAGATGCTGCAAGGCATGTGTTGCAGAGTTAACCAATATATTTCTTCCTCCTACATTCATATTACGAAAAGATGGTGAGAGTGTAATTAGAGCGATTTGACCTCATGCAGAAGACGACCAACAATCTGTCTCCCCGTGAACTGTTCGCATCTGGAAGAGGAAAGGGGGAATTACACTGGTACAGAAAGCTCCCTCTGCCACATCTCGTAGTATGATCTGCGGAATATAGGTGTTGATGTATGTCTATGACGGTGAAAACAATCTAGCTACGTTTGTTTGCCTCGATGCCGGGACACACGGATAAGCTACACACATAACTGGAAACAGCTGAATCACGACGTAGCGTCCGATGTTATCTTTGGGCACATCACCGCCGACACAGACCTCTGTTGCCACATCAACACTCACTGCAATAAAGGCCACTATTGAAACAGTTCGTGTGGCTACCTGTCATGTTGCAAACTAGTCGACTATTTGACTGAATGTACGTAACACATCTGTACAAACCCGCACATCTGGGCGAACAGTATATCTCTCCTCTAGAGTGCCAGGTGCACGGGTCCGTTGAGACCTTGTATGACGTTGAGTATGGCCCTGATCAACCCGTCTATTCCATATTCGCATGCGAGTAGTGAGCTCCTGGTCAACGTGAGCAGAAGTGTTGCGCAATGGCAATCCTGCCGCTAGAGATTTCCGACACGCGGTGGTAGACGCTCCACTTTCTCACTCCACACGAATGACTATCTTATCACAAACATGCGACATTTAAATGAGGTACCGGCTGCGTTACATTTTCTTATATACACAATGTGTATGGCGTTATGGCTACCTGTTTTGTCCCGCTGTGCTGAAATACTAATCATTTGCAAATGCAAACATATGATACACGTCATGCCGGTTTTGCTTTTCTTTCGTCCCGCTCTCATGGAGCAACGGTATTAACATCCAGCAGTGCAGAATGTAATGTTGCTGTTGTGGTCTTCAGTCCAGAGACTTCTTTGATGCAGCTCTCCATGTTACTCTATCCTGTGCAATCTTCTTCATTTCCGAGTAACTACTGCAACCTACATCCTTCTGAATCTGCTTAATGTATTCATCTCTTAGTCTCCCTCTACGATTTTTACCCTGCACGCTTCCCCTCCAATACTAAATTGGTGATACCTTGATGACTCAGAACGTCTCCTACCAACCGTTACCTTCTTCTAGTCAAGTTGTGCTACAAATTCCATTCAGTACCTCCTGATTAGTTACGTGCGCTACCCATCTACTCTTCAGCATTCTTATGCAGCACCACATTTCGAAAGTTTCTATTCTCTTCTTGTCTAAATTAGTTGTCGTCCATATTTCTGCTCCATACATAGCCACACACTACACAAATACTTTCAGAAACGCTTTCTTCTTCAGACACGATTTCCTTGCCATTGCCAGTCTACATTTTATATCCTCCCTACGTCGACAATCATCAGTTATTTTGCTTCCCAGATAGCAAAACTCATATACTACTTTAAGTGTCTCATTTCATTATCTAATTCCCTCAGCATCACCTGATTTAGTTCGACTGCATTCCACTTCCTCGTTTTGCTTTTGTCGATGTTCATCATATATCCTCCTTTCAAGACACTATCCATTACGTTCAGCAGCTCTTCCAGGTCCTTTGCTGTCTCTGACAGAATTACAATTTCGTCGGCAAACCTGAAATTTTTATTTCTTCTACATGGATTTTAATTTCTACTTCAAATTTTTCTTTTGCTTGCTTTACTGCTTGTTCAAAGCACAGATCAAATAATATCGGAGATAGGCTGAAACACTGTGTCACTCCCTTCCCAACCATTGCTTCCCTTTCGTGTGCCTCAACTCTTATTACTGAAATCTGGTTCCTATACAAATTGTAAATAGCATTTCGCTCCCTGTATTTTATCTCTGCCACCATCAGGATTTAAAAGAGAATTTTCCAGTCACCATTGTCAAAAGCTTTCTCTGAGTCTACAAATGCTAGAAATGAAGGTTTGCCTTTCCTAAATCATTCTTCTGAGATAAGTCGTAGGGTCAGTACTGCCTCACGTGTTGCAACATTTTTGAGGAATCCAAACTGATCTTCCCCGAGGTCGGCTTCTACTAGTTTTTTCATTCGTCTGTAAAGAATTGATGTTAGTATTTTGCATCCGTGACTTTTAAACTGATACTTCGGTAATTTTCAGATCTGTAAACACCTGCTTACTTTGGGATTAGAATTATTGTATCCTTCTTCAAGTCTGAAGGTATTTCACCTGTCTCATAGATCTTGCTCACCAGATGGAAGAGTTTTATCATAGCTGGCTCTCACAAGGCTATCAGCACGTCTAATGAAATTTTGTCTACTCTCGGGGCCTTGTTTCGACTTAGGTCTTTCAGTGCTCTGTCGAATTCTTCCCACAATATCATATCTCCCATTTCGTCTCTATCTACATTCTCTTCCATTTCCATAATATTGTCCTCAACTACATCGCCCTTGTATAGGCCCTCTACAGGGTCGTCCATTTATAGTGACCGGGCAAAATATCTCACGAAATAAGCATCAAACGAAAAAACTACAAAGAACGAAACTCGTCTAGCTTAAAAGAGGAAACCAGATGGCGCTATGGTTGGCTCGCTAGATGTCGCTGCAATAGATCAAACGGATATCAGCTGCGTTTTTCTTAAGTAGGAACCCTCATTTTATTACATATTCGTGTATTACATAAATAAATATGAATATTTTAGTTGGACCACTTTTTTCGCTTTGTGATAGATGGCACTGTAATAGTCACAAACGTATAAGTACGTGGTATCACGTAACATTCCGCCAGTGCGGACGGTATTTGCTTCGTGATACATAACCCATGTTAAAATGGACCATTTACCAGTTGCAGAAAATGTCGATGTCCTGTTGATGTATGACTATTGTGATCAAAATGCCCAACGGACGTGTGCTATGTATGCTGCTCGGTATCCTGGGCGACATCATCCAAGTGTCCGGACCGTTCGCCGGATAGTTACGTTATTTAAGGAACCGGGAAGTGTTCAGCAACATGTGAAATGTCAACCACGACCTGCAACAAATGGTGATGCCCAAGTGGGTGTTTTAGTTGCTGTCGCGGCTAATCCGCATATCAGTAGCAGACAAATTGCACGAGAATCGGGAATCTCAAAAACGTCAGTGTTGAGAATGCTACATCAACATCGATTGCACCCGTACCATATTTCTATGCATCAGGAATTGCATGGCGACGACTCTGAACGTCGTGCACAGTCCTGCCACTGGGCACAAGAGAAATTAAGGGACGATGACAGATTTTTTGCAGGCGCTCTGTTTAGCGAAGAAGCGTCATTCGCCAACAGCGGTAACGTAAACCGGCATAATATGCACTACGGGTCAACGGAAAATCCACGATGGCTGCGACAAGTGGAACATCAGCGACCTTGGCGGGTTAATGTATGGTGCGGCATCATGGGAGAAAGAATAATTGGCCCCAATGTTATCGATGGCAATCTAAATGGTGTAATGTATGCTGATTTCCTACGTAATTCAAATGGTTCAATTGGCTCTGAGCACTATGGGACTTAACATCTATGGTCATCAGTACCCTAGAACTTAAGAACTTCAAATGGTTCAAATGGCTCTGAGCACTATGGGACTCAACATTTTAGGTCATAAGTCCCATAGAACTTAGAACTACTTAAACCTAACTAACCTGAGGACATCACACACCACCGAGTCATCTCCTCCGTAATGTCCTACCGATGTTACTATAAGATGATTCACTGCATGACAGAAAGGCGATGTACTTCCAACATGATGGATGTCCGGCACATAGCTCGCGTGCGGTTGAAGCGGTATTGAATAGCATATTTCATGACAAGTGGATTGGTTGTCGAAGCACCGTACCATGACACGCACGTTCACCGGATCTGACGTCCCTGGATTTCTTTCTGTGGGGAAAGTTGAAAGATATTTGCTATCGTGATCCACCGACAACGCCTGACAACATGCGTCAGCGCATTGTCAATGCATGTGCGAACATTACGGAAGGCGAACTACTCGCTGTTGAGAGGAATGTCGTTACACGTATTGCCAAATGCATTGAGGTTTACGGACATCATTTTGAGCATTTATTGCATTAATGTGGTTACAGGTAATCATGCTGTAACAGCATGCGTTCTCAGAATTGATAAGTTCACAAAGGTACATGTATCACATTGGAATAACCGGAATAAAATGTTAAAACGTACCTACGTTCTGTATTTTAGTTTAAAAAACCTACCTGTTACCAACTGCCGGTCTAAAATTGTGAGCCATTGTTTGTGACTATTTCAGCGCCATCACAAAGCAAAAAAAGTGGTCCTACTAACACATTCATATTTCTTTACGTACTACACGAATATGTAATAAATATGGGGATTCCTATTTAAAAAAAAAACGCAGTTGATGTCCGTTTGACCTAAGGCAGCCCCATCTAGCGGGCCAACCATAGTGCCATCGGGTTTCCCCCTTCAAGGTAGACAAGTTTCGTACTTTGTAGTTTTTTTGTTTGACGCTTATTTCGTGAGATATTTTGCCCGGTCACGATCAATGGATCACCCTGTATATATTCCTTTCGCCTTTCTGTTTTCTCTTCTTTGCTTAGTACTGGTTTTCTGTCTGAGCTGATATTCATACAGATGGTTCTCTTTTCTCCAAAGGTCTCTTTAATTTTCCTGTAGGCAGTGTCTGTCTTACTCCGAGTGATGCTTGCTACTACATCCTTACATTTGTCCTCTAGCCATCCGTGCTTAGCAATTTTTGACTTCCTGTGGATGTAATAGTGAATGGTAATAACATCGAGACCTACTTAACACACTTTCTGATCTGAGCTTCAGGAGCATAATGTTCCGCAGTTGTCCATACGTGGTAGACACAAATGTTCTAATATGCTCGTTTTCTAATACACTGCTTTGAAGCTGCCGGCAGCGTTCACCGAGCGGACTGGCAACCCTGTCTAATAAAAATCTGAGTGAAATTCTGATACATGAAATTTGAAAGATGTGACGTGACATCCACACAGAACAACTAACAAAAAATGGCGAAGTGATATATCGGGAACAGACGAAATAAATTAGCTAACATACGCTAACTTACGCATATGACGTGGCTCTCGACTTGAAGGTATGTCTCTTCGAATCATGGTAATGGATGAGATTTTTAATGCCAGTATTTGACCGGTAATAAGAGGAGAGGGGGTGACATAAGGTTTCTGATCAAACATCTTTGCTACTAAATCTTGACGTCATTTAGGAATGACAGCGACAGTAAATTACAGCTTTAACTAAAAACATTCCATAAATTAATTATTTTTAATTCTTGGATTAAAAATAAACGATTTATTGTGCTCTGGACCAATCTTTGCACTAATGTCCTGCATTAAATTCCAAACCGCTCTGTAGTGTCTTAGGAAGTGAGGACATGTAACACTGTTGGTGATCTGTCTGTAGGATGGAGACTTTGAACTTGGTGGCCCTTTTAGCGCTATTAGAAACGTGTAGTGGAGGAGCCAGCACCAACTACTACCCCCTAGTTTCTCTCGTTATCATTGGTCAACACAAGCACAACATTATTTTCATACTTACTACACTTATTTGCTACAGGCAAGCGACAACTCGTACCTCGTGACAAGGACAAATGCTGTAAATCAGCAGCATGCTATAATAACGCCAACAACAAAGCAACAAGGAATGGAGAGTCGCAGAGTCGCTTCCAGCACATCATTTGAACAATCTCCTGGCTTTTAGCGAACTACGTTCTGTGACAGGAAGCAGTTCTGTGCAAGCAAATATGCGAGGGCAATACGCAACAACGATACAGCTGACTTGCATGTGATGGCCACAGTAAATTAGTAATGTGTTTCAGCTCTAGAGAAGATTGAAGTAGACAGTGGATAGGAGAGTTGGGGATGGGACTGAAGCGTTGAGGAACTTGTGTCAAATTGGGAATTCCCAGAACAAAGTGAGGTAATAAAAGTGGGCAGCCAGATGGCAGAATTGTTAAGAATGGGCGTATTTGTATGCTAATTTGTCACAGTCGATTTAGAAAGACTATCTAGGTCCGCAGATAAGGTTGATAGTGCAACAGTGTGCGGTGGCACGAAACCAGTACCTGGTATTTGGGCGGCAGGGAGGGTACTGGTGGTGCCCTAATGTTCTCGATCTCCAGATATCCTGGATTAAAATCCAGACCTCTTCACAGTGTTGCCATCACATGTCGACATTAAAATCTGCTGTCCTCTTGGTGCTACCCAAGAGGAGTACACTATGTGGTAGCAACGGATTTCATCCTCTCCAATCTCTCATGATCATGCGCCACAAACTTGATAGGAAACTACACACACATTCACTGGAGTCATGTATGCACAGCATGCAGATTTCAGATACAGACGTTAAGGTATTTTCACGTAAATAAAGGTAACTAATACAAAAAATCAAGTAAATCATAAATACATTATGTAAGTAGGCTGTTTAGCTTTTTATGTTGGTAACGCCAAGTAGCTCCCTGTATGAAAATCACTGACTGTGCTGTGTGCAGTCTGAGGCTGGTTGGACTCATTGTTGGAATATTCGCTTGTGTAGTGTTGGATGGATGTGAACAGCACGCAGTGTTGTGCAGTTGGAGGTGAGCCGCCAGCAGTGGTGGATTTGGAGAGAGAGATGCCTGAGTTTTGAGAGGTTGCTAGAAGCGGACGATCTGGACATGTGTCCGTCAGAAAAAGGAAATTTGTAAAGATGGATGTCTTGATGACTTTTGAACATTAGTAAGGTAAATACATTGTTTGTTCTCTATCAAAATCTTTCATTTGCTAACTACGCCTATTCGTTGTTAGTGCCTTCACTAGTTAGAATCTTTTATTTAGCTGGCAGTATTGGCGCTCGCTATATTGCAGTAGTTGGAGTAACGAAGATTTTTGTGAGGTAAGTGATTTATGGAAGGTATAGGTTATTGTTAGTCAAGGCCATTCATTTGTAGGGATTATAGGATGTGAGACTGCGTTGCGCCAAAAATATTGTGTGTCAGTTTAGTGATGATCAGAGTAAGTAAAGATAAAACTGTCTGAGTCGTTAAGTTTTACTCAGCTGTCTTTGTATCAAATAACGTAGAAGTTTACTAGCACAGTCCTTCATAATTTTTCTAAGGGGACCTTACATATGTCGACCGTTAGCCGAGGATACCTCACTGGAATCTTCTGAAGTTTTCTTGTAGCTTGAGTAATTAGTGCAGTTATTGTTTATTGCTAGCGCGTAATTGTAGAGAGAATTTCCTTCGTAGTTGTAATTTTTCATTGTTGTACTGTAAAACAGTTGTGGCATGCCTGTAGACTTGCACTAAGTATTTCGCAGCTGCTCTTGCAATTAACTAGATATTATTTTCAGCGCTATGTTAATGTGTTCTCTTATTTGTTCTCTTCAAATTGTGCTTTTCTGTGTTATCGTGTGAAATACTTTGACAATTATGACGTGTTAAAAACTTAACACTAGGATCTCAAGTAAACTGAGAAATGACAGTGAAGACGAGAGTAGTGTGTTAGCGCCACTGTGTAATAAATTAACAAATATTCAGAATAGTAATTTGCTAATTGTGCATAGAGACAATGAAACAATTAATGAACAGGGAAGCATTGTTGACCGATCGGTCGGCAAGAGCTCGTCTCAGGAATCCGAAATGACAGGACAAAATTTTGTGAATACAGTCGATTCAGGTTTTGCGTCCTCACCTTTTTCTCATTTAAGTCAAGACACATTTTCTGTTTTTCAAAATACGAATTCTGCCGGTGCAAATGCACAATGGAACATGTTCCAGACACTAATACATTATTATTGCAATTATTGCAACAAATGGAACAAAATCAAAAACAATCACTGCAAAAAAATGGAACAAAATAAGAAACAAATTAAAGAAACACTTCAACAAACACGTGAAGGTTTAACTACTGAGTTACTTAGAATCGCATCGAAATGCCAAAAAGTCTGTAATGGCGTGAAAACACAAATTCGTGAGCATTTTCAACCTATTTTTCTCAGCATGAAAATGCATTACAGAATCACGTAGCAACCATAAAAGAACTGCAAACTATTGTTCATGAAAATCACGACACCTTGCAAGCTAAAATTGACTCAGTTTGCGTCTACCAATTCGATTACGCAACTTGCAAAAACTCAAGGAAACTTAAAGGACATAGTAGATACGCTTTCAACATAAATGGACACTCTGAAACTCGGTTCAGAAAGACACACGGGGGAAATAAGTTCAATATCGGAGAAAGTAGCCGAACTTTCAGATCAGTTCACTAACTTATCTACAAAGGTAGATGGTGATCTGAATGACTCAAGACCCGTAGCTTTCACTGACACAGAAGAATATGAACATATTAGAAAATTCGAACAAAATCAAAATCAAATCAATACACAATACAAAAGAGAAATCCGCGAAGTACAAGATCAGTTGACACAGGTAATACAAGAATTACAAATTTCAGAGGACATTCGCTCTCGAATACGGGAAGAGGGACATAGAAATGCGGAAACGCCACAAAATAACAACACAGGGCATTTCGGAGATTATAAACGAAATTGGGAAGGTGCACCGAACTTTGAGGTGGAACCGCCGACACGACGTAGCAATGACCGATATGCGACTCGCCGCCATGATGACTTTGACTATAAGCTGTTCGTTACTACCCGTAAATTCAAAACATTTAAGAATTCTGGCAACGACATTCATCCACAAGCGTGGCTTCAACAGTTCTCTCATCTTTTTCCTCCCAACTGGCCATTAGAGCACAGATTGGCATTTATGTGTGGCTACTTACAGAATGAACCAGCTGTAAGAATGCGTTCGATCATTCGCGATTGTCACAATGAAGGAGAATTTTATCATGCCTTCCTCTCAGCATATTGATCTCAAGCTACTCAAGACCGCGTAAAACATAGCATCATAATGATGGAATACTTTGAACAATCTGAATTCTCCAGTCTTTTCAAACATTTTGAAGACATGTTGCACAAGAATTGGTACTTGTCAAACCCATACAGCCCCTCAGAACTCATCCGCATTTGCTTAATCAAATTGTCTGAACATTTACGACATATTATATTGGCAGGACGCTGCAAAGAAGACATTGAAGCTTTTCAGGGACTCTTACAAGAATTGGAAATTGACACTGACAATCTCGGGATGCGAAACCAGGGAACTACAATTACAGGTCACACCCGTCACAATACCAAGACGACAGAAATAATAACTGGACACAACAAGGCTACTCTTACAATGCAAGTCGTGACCAAAACAAGACACCACCCAATTTACAACCATTGGTAGAGTAATAATAATTACAGGGAAAGATCACCTCTCCGCGGTAATGACTATCACAGAGACAATCATAGGAACAGACAACATGGGAACCAGAACTATTATTATCAAGGGAGACAGAATAACTTCAGACGCAACGGGCCACCACGCAGTTACGATTGTGGGAGAAATTCTCCACCACATGACCTACAAGAAAGAAGCTATGGAAACTACCGACATGACGACAGACGATATAATCATAACGACAGACAAGAATTTAACCAAAATTGGCGTGGTTCAAACAGGGCAGGGCCCTCTCGGCAAGGTGAATTTGTAGGAGTTAGGTCTCCTAATCCCAATAAAAACGCGCAACAACAAATACACAGTAGACAATGACTCGCATCGCAGGCAGCTATGTGCGCCAGCTGGTTCAGTGAAAAATAACACAGACGCTAACCTTGAAAAAAAAAACATTTTAGGATTCTTTACCGACGTATAATACATGATAATTGTGTTGTAGATGAAACTCTGTGTACTAGGAAGAGTAAATGTGTACACCACATTTCACATGTAAAACCGTTTATTGAGAGATAATTTGCTTTCTGAGTTAGTCGTTGCTATAAGATTTCTACCTCATATTACTAGTATGCTTTGTCACACTTAGAAACTGTTAACGTGCAACAGTGTTTTAAAGTTAACTATTCAGTCAAGAACCAAGGGAATCACTTAAACAGTAATTACGGATGTATTTTTATAGTGAACAGACGACACAGTGTTATTGTGTGTACATTTTTTCTTGTTAGTTACACGATTATATAATGACTATAAGGCTTACATATTTGGAACATATACTGCTAATGAGACTTTAATGCAACATTTTGATTTACTTGAAAATACGTTCTAGATTTAAAGTACTTCCTGTGAGATTACAGATGACTTAGTATTTGGTTTGTTTGACAGCTACATGATTATATCATGACGATATTAATGAGTGACACAGTTTACATTGTTGCTTTTGCGCTGTATCTGTTTTATAGCTGCACAGTTTTTCTGAATTCTTCTGGAAAGTTAAACATGTTTTAGTAGTAACTTTTGTGAGGTAGCTACAATGAGATAGGTATTTTTCGTCACACAACATTACATTACAGTACAGTACTTCCTTGGTCACGGTAATGTACGTAATAACTACGATATCTATACACCTATCATTTCACTTTTGTTTATAATGAGGTAAGTACATTGACTTTTGCAGAACTTTGCTTACAGACGATGGTAATTACGATACTTGGCACATTTTCACCGTTAAGTAATGACAGTAATTATCTTACAGTAAGACGCACAGTTTAGCGCTATTGAGTGATTAATGTTTGTACTTAAAACATTTGTTGGAAGATTTTTGAATTACGAAGATACAAAGAAGATTTACGGCGATGTATTTCATTTGATTGCTGTAATCTGTAACATCTTAGGGTATGATTACATTTATCATCATGGGGTACACGTCTACTTCGTGTACTAAGCGTGTGGCAAGCGCTAGGAGCCCTAAGCTAATATGATATCTGCTTATTCAACTTTACACATCGGTACCAAATTTCTGTAACACAGAATTACACGGCTATCTGATTATTTAACAGAGAAACAAACATTTTCTTTACTACATCAGTGACACATATTCGCACAATTACATAGTTGGATAATTTCACACTTATGAAATTGTATTTTGTCTGTACTTTGTGAATTGTTCAAATTTTTTTGGAACCGTTGTGGTACTATGAGAGCTTTGAATGATGTCTTTGGTATGGGATCATGATTTTTGAAGTGCATTTGAGGTAGATGACACTATTGAAATGAACAGAGATTTTTTTTAGGTTTTGAGATTATTGGAGGAAACTACGACGATTTTGAGATGTAAATGATGTGCTATGATGATATTATTACAACAACAATGTGTATTTTGCTGAAGTGTGTTTATGATCAATAAGGTGATGTTACATGAGAAATGTAATTATGTTTTTATACGTGTATGAATAATGAGAAGAGGTTATTAACACTGGTTTGTGAAAAGGATGTTGGAAATGAAGAATTGTACTTTAAGAGTTATGAAATGTGTGTACATGCATGAATGTATCACAATGCCGGCGGAAATTTTTGGACACTGTTATATTTAAGGGATTTTGTTTCTACACATTTGTAACGTAAATTCTCAACCTGTGAAATTTTTAGCGATAACTGTTGTCGTAAATATTTCTATGAGGAAGGTAGGTGACCTTGACATAATGCATTGTGGGTGCCTAGCTGCCTGACAATCGCCTGAAGAAAAAACAATTAGTGTGTACCTTTCAGAGTCACAGATGTAGAAAAAATGGCCATTAACCTCGCTATTGTCATTTCTTCGTAGAAAGCATCACAAATGCGACACACCCAAACTTGAAAACATGTGATTACACTTTGGAGCTTGTACTTTTTGATATTTACTGAAATGCCTTATGAAATGATGAGAAACATTTTACGTCTACTGCCTGTCTAGTTGAGAGATTATTTTACTGCCTTATGAAATGCCATATGGCCAGTGAATGACATCTTTATACATTGCCTTGTATATATTCACCTATTTTGTGTGATATCTAGTTTCTAGCTGCACTGCAGCATTGGTTATAATAAGATTTAATACATGTACTAATAAAAATGTTTTCTTTCTACAGATGCATTAAATAATGATTTATGATCTACTTTCTTAAAAGAGGGAGCACAAATAGACATTTCCCTTCACAGGAATTGCATACATAATTTTTTCAACAACTTGGTAACTTGTTTGGTAGAGTAAGTAATCGTGATGCATCACTCTAGTGTTAAGGTGTGACGTAGGTATTAGACATTTCCTATCCTTAGTGTAATATTTTATCTGCTTGAGCTTTGTCATATTTAGGTATAAGTTATTGCATTGGCTGCTGCTGCTTGCCAGGCAAAGTCCTACTGAATTTAGCTTTGTATTACTCTGTTAAGCCAGTTTTACTACTGATTTATTTTTCTTGTTGCTGCACATTGACTCATATTAGTTGAAATATTGCATTTGCTTTGCTAATATAGATATACCGCGGCTTGATTTCCCAATTTGCATTTTTTGCCATTGCTGTTTGTGTTAATTGTTTTGTGCTGCTGCATTGCCTCGTCCTTTAGTTTTGAAACGTCCCCTTAGAACAATTTATACAAGACTGTGCTTAAACTGACACACAATATTTTTAGCTCAACGCAATCTGACTTTCAAAAATCCCTACAAAAGAATGGCCCTGAATAACATTAACCTATACGTTTCACAAATTACTTACCTCACAAAAATCTTCGTTACTCGAACTACTGCAATACAGCGAGCGCCACTACTGCCAGCTAAATAAAAGATTCAAACTACTGAAGGCACTAACTACTGATAGGCATAGTTAGCAAATGAAAGATTTTGATAGAGAGCAAACAATGTATTTACCTGAATAGTGTTCAAAAGCCATAATGTATATAGCAGTTCATGAAATCCAGTCTTACAAATTTCAAAACTCCGCCATCTCTCTCCCCACATCCACCACTGCTGGCGGCTCACCTCCAATTGCGCAACGCTACGAGCTGTTAACATCCAGCTGCCAAACACTACAATGGCAGACAACAATGCAAACTAGCCACAGACTGCGCACAGCTCAGCCAGTGATTTTTCACACAGAGCGCTATGTTGCGTTACCAATAAGGAAACCTAAACAGCCTATTTACAGTTTATTCATCTGATCTCAGTAGATTTAAGTTAGCTTAGGAGGGCGTAGGCATAATAGGATAATGATTTGTGATGAATTGGAAGAAATGCATTGAGAAGCTATAAGAAAAAGCCTTGGCCAAAAAAGTAGTGTACAATGATGAATAATTACTTTGAAAGAGGATATGAATAAAAAAATAGGGCTTAGGGACAACAGGTTTAGGTATAATTTTCTTGGAAACAGATGTTGAGGTGAGAAAATGCTAAATAAATAATGAGGTAAGAAATATGTGAACATATACATACAGAAAGCAAACTTGTACAGGTTTTTTTTTGAGTGAATAAATGTTGATATAAGAGGAAAGATCCATGGAATGAAGGTTTGGTTGGATGGCAGTAGCAAATGTTACACTGAAAACAAACCCTGTCCTTCCCTTTTGTGTTATTCAGCGATGTGTTTGTGTACCTTTGTGTTCTTCCTGTCATTATGTGTTTATCTGATAAGAGTTATGTCACAGAATTTTTCTAATACTAAGCTTCATTCACTATGATGAGGAATACTATTATTCTCAAATATAATTTGCATTAATAATGTGTTATT
Organism: Schistocerca gregaria; assembly: GCF_023897955.1. Classification (NCBI taxonomy): domain Eukaryota; kingdom Metazoa; phylum Arthropoda; class Insecta; order Orthoptera; family Acrididae; genus Schistocerca; species Schistocerca gregaria. The sequence goes on from NC_064926.1 coordinate 41,671,280, forward strand.
TACTTTGAAAAGATATTTAGGCCTTATTCATTCTGTTCTGTTTTAATGCTTATGTGTGAAGTTAATGTTTCGAAAACTATTCTCTTTATTTTATTTATTTACTTATGTCATAATTCCTGTAACACTGATGTATATGTTTGTTTCTATTCTTTTGTAAACCCTGTGTTACTGCAAATAACATCTGTATTACTATGTTCTTTAATGATATATTCTGTGTCTTTATAATTGTATTCTTATGCTGTAAATTTGTAATTGTGTAGACACCAGTTCTTCACATTAAGTTTAATTTCACTGCACACATTTCTGTTGGTCATAGTATATGCACAATACGTGAGAAGTTAAAAAAAGAGGGACTGTTAGTGCTCGCACGTGTGTTGATAATTCAGTAAGGGACTGGTTAACAGCACTGCTGGTTCTAAGGACATTCCAAAAAGTTTGTGAGTGCGGAAATGGTGGTTTATGGACTTGCTATATTGTCCTCAAGACTCTTCCATGGTGATTGTGCATCCGCTCAGTCGCAACAGATGGCTGCTGGCCATCTCTACAAGGACTACAGTGGGTCTGTACCTCTGATGGCCCACCAGTGTATCTCTACAAAGAGTGCAGTGGGTCTGCACCTCTGGTAGCCCACCAATACCATAATCTCTACCAGGACTAAAGTGGGTCTGCTCTGTGATGACCTATCTACCAATATACTTCAAAACTTCGACTGACTTTGCTGTGGGTTTGCTGTGTTGTGGGCCATCACCTGTCTGCATGAAAAGAGTCAGCACTGTCTTTCCACTGGGAGGACAACACTGCTTCTTCAAGACTGCATGGAAATCCACTACATCTGGGTGCATTTTCTTTTACTGCTCAGATTTTGTACTACTGTGATGAATGATGATTACTCTACTTATAGACTGCGACAACAATCTTTGCTTTTGAGCAACATTTTGTCAATAAGTGTGTGCGTTTGATATCTTTGTTATTGCAATCATAAAAAAAATCAAATCAGTAATGGGAACTGCACAAAACAATTTGTAAAATCTTTTATTGGGAGCATGTGGCTATGTAAGTAGGCTCTTTAGGTTTTTATGTTGGTAACGCCACGTGTCAATCTATATGAAAATCACTGACTGTGCTGTGAGTTGTCTGTGGCTGGTTGGACTCATTGTTGGAATATTCGCTTGTGTAGTGGTGGGCAGTTAGATGTCAACAGCACGTAGCGTTGTGAAGTTGGTGGTGGATGTGTAGAGAGAGGTGCCACAATTTTGGGAGGTTGCTATAAGCGGACGATCTGGACGTGTGTCCGCCAGAAAAAGGAAGTTTGTAAAGAAGGATGTCTAGACTTTTGATGACTTTTGAGCACTATTAAGGTAAACACATTGTTTGTTCTCTAGCAAAATCTTTCATTTGCTAACTATGCCTTTCCGTTGTTAGTGCCTTCAGTAGTTTGAATCTTTTATTTAGCTGGTAGTATTGACGCTAGCTGTATTGCAGTAGCTCGAGTAACGAAGATTTTTGTGAGTTAAGTGATTCATAAAAGGCATAGGTTTTTGTTGGTCAAGGCCATTCTTTTGTAGGGATTATAGGAAGTTAGACTGCGTTGCGCTAAAAATATTCTGTGTCAATTTAGTGATGATGAGAATAAGTAAAGATAAAACTGTCTGACTACGTTCAGTTTTACTTAACTGTCTTTGTATCAAATAACATAGTAGTTTATTAGCACAGTCATTCATAATTATTTTAAAGAGGACGTTTCAGTTATTACTCCGCAACGAGCAACCGGATGCCAAGTGTCCCTTGTAACATAGTGCTCAGAAAGTTTAGTAGCACAACACCTAAACCTTTTGCCAGAGCGTCTGTTCTCTATCATATTTTTTAGTTGTTGAATTCACAATACTGCACATACATTGGTATCATTAAAACATTTCAGCTAATAATGCAATACGGCTTTCTGCAGTCGCGAATTTCTCCCAAGCACTCTCAACAAATAAACGGAGATATACCAAAAAATATTATATAGCTTTTTCAAAGCAAAATGCATTCAAAAAATATGATTCTCTTTCTTGTAAATACTGTTCTTATTGCTTTTCAGTACAAGAATCGCTGCCATAAAATCAGAGAATTTAGACTAAACTTGTGTTACTACACGTAGAAGGAAATCGTATATTGCATTGCGCGTAATGAACCACATAAGGTAAAGGAACCAAAGAGTACGCAGTTGCAAACAGAGCACGGCTTGTGTTCCTGGCAGTTGGCTAAACTGATCAGCTCGCCACTGACGTAGTTGTGTTCAACTGGTATCAGAAACACCTCATAGAAATAGTTTGAAGGAATTCTGTGATTCGAAGTGAAGCGGGTAAGAATCATTTTTCAGCTTTCTTGATGTAGTTCTGGCACTGTGCTGCGTAAGTTGTACACAGAATACAAGAGCAATGGCCTTTAACCCTTGATTACATTTTGCAAGGTTGGCTCGCAAACTACCATACTGCATCCACACGTTTCGCAAATGTGACGTATGCTGCCATCTATTAACTTCGCTTCGCACATCTAACGCCCCCAAGAGTGTGTTTGTTCTCTTTAGGGTTGGTACGTTGATTGGTTGATTTGGGGGAGGGCACCAAACAGAGAGGTCATCGGTCCCATCGAAGTAGGGAAAGATGGAGAAGGAAATCGGCCGTACCCTTTCTAAGGATACGAGAGCGTTTGCCTGAAGCGATTTAGGGAAATCATGGAAAATTTAAATCAGGATGTTCGGACGCGGGTTTGGACCGTTGTCCTTCCGCATGTGAGTCCAATGTGCTAACCACTGCGCCACCTCGCTTTAGGGCAAAACTGCAAATTGGCGTTGTATAGTCGGAAGGATAGGTTTTGCTTCTGAATGACTTCAAATTAATTACGAAAATCGGACAGGAAGCTGATCTAAACTGAAAACGGAAGCAGCAAACAAAGGTTACCTCTGTTCTTGGTACGAAGGAGTCTGCTATTAGGAAAATAATGAAAGCTGTGAGTAGAGAACGTAGATTTTGGCGTTTCCAGAGGACTGGATCCAGTGCACTGAGTGTGGGAGATGGTGGTACTAATAGTGCTCTTCACTGAGGGTAATATTGCGTTCATTTGTGACATTTGCTTAACGTGTATTCTGTAGGCGTGTTTTACATACTCTAAGGCGCAGGTGAACGAAAGACTGCGGATTTCCCGTTTTTTGTATTTTTCAAAATTTCAATGAATGTATTACCTCTTTTAAGCTGTAGCTACCTAGCGCGTAGATTTTGTGTCAATAAATATAAACCTAAAATGATTTTATTTTCCTATTGATAATAATCCAGATATTTACGGTTATTCCTTAACTGCCCACTCTTAGGTATGGTTCCCCTACAGCAATGCAGCTTTGATGAGGAAATCTTGCCTAAAGGAAGGAAAGAAACAAATATAGATCACAACAAGGCTCTGATTGCAGAGAAGCAAAGCAAGACAGCGCCTACTGCAAATGCAACGTCTCTAGGCAACAAAGAGTGAGCTGTTGTTGTGAATAGCGTAGGTACAATCCACTCCGGTAGAACATGATGAGCAGCCCGCTGTGGACGAGCGGTTCTAGGCGTTTCAGTCTGAACCGCGCTGCTGCTACGGTCGCAGGTTCGAATCCTGCCTCGCGCATGGATGTGTGTGAAGTCTTTAGGTCAGTTAGGTTTAAGTAGTTCTAAGTCTAGGGGACATGACCTCAGATTTTAAGTCCCACCGTGCTTAGGGAACCATTTTTTACGAACACGATGTGCATGACCTGAAAATTGAGTAACAGCACTAAGCCGCACGTTTATGTTGCAGTAGCGAGTTACAGAGAGCTGACGTAAACAAAGGTTCCAGCGCTCGGGGCGACATTACAGCTGAGCTCGAGACCCCAGACTCAGCCCCCACTGCAGGCGCTCGTCGGCCACTGGTACACGGCGCCACCGCACGCCTGCAGGCCTTCGCCGGCCGTAGGTCGAGTCGGCCGCCTGTGTGACCAATTGAGACCATTGAGTCCTTGTTATGCTAACAGGTCCTGTGGCCGTCTCTGACACCTTGCTCTCTTAGGACAAGGCCCACAGGGCTAAAGTAAGTGCTGTTCGCAAGGCTCTTAACCATCTCTTAAGCTGTTAAATATAAAACTTGCTAGATTCGCTTACATACACACATATTTCGAATGCTACTTCAGTGACTGTCTATTTAAAACATAAATAAAATTACAATGCGACAGGACCGATAGCGCGGTTTCTTAGCAGGGAAGTTCAGCCTCCACCTATTGATGCTGTAAGTCAAACTGAAATTTTACTTAAAGAATGAAATGCTTAGATTAAAAAGAAAAAAAGATGGAGCCAGATCCTTGTTAGCTTATCGACTAAACCAAGACTAGGGAACACGATGATAACGGGCATCTTTAACGGTGATGCACTGGCAACCAATCAGCAAAAGGTAATTGCTGGAGCTAGGTATTCAGATCACACTGCTATGCTAAATTCATTCCAGGAATGAAAAGATGCATGGAAGAATGGTGAACAAGTTGAAACTGCTTTTTGCAAGGATAAGTTGTTCTCAGTGTTAAAATTGTGAGAATAACATTGTTTACTTTCGTAATGTTTGTAGAGAAGTACACTTTGAGTTGCAAAGTAGGTCAGAAACGGTTGTTGTTGTTGTTGTGGTCTTCAGTCCTCAGACTGGTTTGATGCAGCTCTCCATGCTACTCTATCCTGTGCAAGCTTCTTCATCTCCCAGTAGCTACTGCAACCTACATCCTTCTGTATCTGTTTGGTGTATTCATCTCTTGGTCTCCCTTTACGATTTTTACCCTCCACGCTCTCCTCCAATACCAAATTGGTGATCCCTTTATGCCTCAACACATGTCCTACCAACCGATCCCTTCTTCTGGTCAAGTTGTGCCACAAACTTCTCGTCTCCCCAATCCTATTCAGTACTTCGTCATTGGTTATGTGATCTACCCATCTAATCTTCAGCATTCTTCTGTAGCACCACATTTCGAAAGCTTCTATTCTCTTCTTGTCCAAACTATTTATCGTCCATGTTTCACTTCCATACATGGATACACTCCATACAAATACTTTCAGAAACGACTTCCTGACACTTAAATCTATACTCGATGTTAACAAATTTCTCTTCTTCAGAAATGCTTTCCTTGCCATTGCCAGCCTACATTATATGTCCTCTCTACTTCAACCATCATCAGTTATTTTACTCCCCAAATAGCAAAACTCCTTAACTACTTTAAGTGTCTCATTCCCTAATCTAATTCCCTCAGCATCACCTGACTTAATTCGACTACATTCCATTATCGTCGTTTTGCTTTTGTTGATGTTTATCTTATACCCTCCTTTCAAGACACTGTCCATTCCGTTCAGCTGCTCTTCCAAGTCCTTTGCTGTCTCTGACAGAATTACAATGTCATCGGCTAACCTCAAAGTTTTTATTTCTTCTCCCTGGATTTTAATACCTACTCCGAATTTTTCTTTTGTTTCCTTCACTGCTTGCCAAATATACAGATTGAATAACATCGGGGATAGGCTACAACACTGTCTCACTCCCTTCCCAACCACTGCTTCCCTTTGATGTCCCTCGACTCTTATAACTGCCATCTGGTTTCTGTACAAATTGTAAATAGCTTTTCACTCCCTGTATTTTACGCCTGCCACCTTCAGAATTTGAAGGAGAGTATTCCAGTAATCATTGTCAAAAGCTTTCTACAAATGCTAGAAACGTAGGTTTGCCCTTCCTTAATCTAGCTTCTAAGATAAGTCGTAGGGTCAGTATTGCCCCACGTGTTCCGATATTTCTACGGAATCCAAACTGATCATCCCCGAGGTCGGCTTCTACCAGCTTTTCCATTCGTCTGTAAATGACTCGCGTTAGTATTTTGCAGCCGTGACTTATTAAACTCATAGTTCGGTAATTTCTTCTTGAAGTCTGAGGGTATTTCGCCTGTCTCTTACATCTTGCTCACCAGATGGTAGAGTTTTGTCAGGACTGGCTCTCCCAAGGCCGTCAGTAGTTCTAATGGAATGTTGTCTACTCCGGGGGCCTTGTTTCGACTCAGGTCTTTCAGTGCTCTGTCAAACACTTCACGCAGTATCATATCTCCCATTTCATCTTCATCTACATCCTCTTCCATTTCCATAATATTGTCCTCAAGTACATCGCCCTTCTATAGACCCACTGTATACTCCTTCCACCTTTCTGCTTTCCCTTCTTTACTTAGAACTGGGTTGCCATCTGAGCTCTTGATGTTCATACAAGTGGTTCTCTTATCTGCAAAGGTCTCTTTAATTTTCCTGTTGGCAGTATCTATCTTACCCGTAGTGAGATAACCTCTACATCCTTACATTTGTCCGCTAGCCATCCCTGCTTAGCGATTTTGCGCTTCCTGTCGATCTCATTTTTGAGACGTGTGTATTCCTTTTTGCCTGCTTCATTTACTTCATTTTTATATTTTCTCCTTTCATCAATTAAATTCAATATTTCCTCTGTTACCCAAGGATTTCTACTAGCCATCGTCTACTTGATCCTTTGCTGCCTTCACTACTTCATCCCTCAAAGCTACCCATTCTTCTTCTACTGTATTTCTTTCCTCCGTTCTTGTCAATTGTTCCCTTATGCTCTCCTTGAAACTCTCTACAACATCTGGTTTAGTCAGTTTATCAAGGTCCCATTTCCTTAAACTACCACCTTTTTGTAGTTTCTTCAGTTTTAATTTACTCAGAAACCGTAGCCATGTGTATTTTGTAGTGTTATACAATACATTTTTTCATGATTTCATAAACATAATACATGGCACAAGAACAATTTGAGCTCATCGACTAACCCAAAATTTACTTCACTAGCGTCTTTGTGTATTCTGGTAAGTAGAACCGACAACATATTTGTTGAAATATTTAGTTCGTGAGTCCACCGTGTTAGCCAAGTGTGGCAGGGTTACCTCACCACGCTCGTCAGCAAGTGCTACTAAACCTATAAGATTTATCAATAGCGCGAATAAGTGAGCAATGTGTTTGTGATAAGCAATATACGTGTGTTTGTGTATTATGATAATATGCAAGTAAAATTACTAATATATATATATATATATATATATATATATATATATATATATATATATATATATATGTGTGTGTGTGTGTGTGTGTGTGTGGGTGGGTGGGTGGGTGGGTGGGTGTGTGGGTGTTTATATTCTTATTCTGATAAACAAATTTATTGCTGAAGAGAACGAATTTTCGAATATCTACCTTCCAGCTCTGTCTTGTTCCATCATCTAGTATTCGGAGTATTGTCAATTCATATTAGCGTATTACGAAAAAATGCAGTTTATGTGTTGCTGTTCAATAAATACCTCAAGAAAACGTTTTCGTCACTCTTAAAATTGGGCTAGGTCAGTTCGCATGTCTACCGCTGTTTTACATCTCGTATTACGCATCATGATGTTTAGATTTTTGGTATTATTTGGTGTTGATTATGGAAATACAATCTGTAAACACTGAAGGGTGCCTTGACACAGTAGTTCTCAGTCTTAAATGTCGTAGCCCTTCTCCAAACTTTCTTTTCGTACATAATCTCAAGTCTGCCTCAGCCAAATGTCGTAAAAGTTTATTAGTCCGATTGATGGACATTTTAAACTTGAAAATAACATTGTGACACATGGTATATACGTTGTGTTCGCCGTATCTTCTTCCTTCCTAAAATTGTGCTTGTTCAGATTTGTTGTTCTTTATACTCTCACTCAGGCATAGAACAACATTAACTGCGTTCTTCCATTTACTGACAGTAATTCAGGACACTTATTTGCTTGTATGCTTGCCTACTTAACACAGTATTTCACCCAACAAGTGCTTCGTAATGTTATTATCTCGATCAGGTTTGATTTGGTACATCGTCACATGTGGACCTAAAAATGGAATATCATCTACTTGCTTAGTATGTTATTTTTTAGTTGCATAAATTTTGTAACAATTTGGAAGTGTAATCACCACTTTTGTTGTCGCAGTCTTTCGTGGTGGCATACTTCAAACATATCTTTTCAACTTACAGACTTTATCTCTTCGATCAGCACAGTAGTTTTCGGTGTCTGTCTCCGGCGTCATCATCGTGAGTTAAAATCACTGTCCGCCATGGGTGGCACAGATAGAAAGGTGGAATAGCAACGTCTGGAACCCTCCAGAGTCGGCCAAAGTGACGCGTATCTCGTATCTTGGAGGTGGGGTTGGAATACAGTTTCACACCATGTCCCTGGCAGCGCGGGTTCTTCCTTGCTGGTGGTTGTCGCGCAGTGGTAGCAATGCAGCTGGCTCGGCCTGCCCCACCGAATCAGGAGGCAGCACCGTCGCTGACACCGGAAAGGTTCTCCAATCTCTTCTTTGCTGTGACCAATTTCCCTGAACACCCTTATCAGACGCTGAATTTCAGACTGCAGATGATCGTCCTCAGAAATAATCTTAGCCCGGTATAGTAACGTGATTGGGACTGCTTTCTTATGTACAGGAAAGTGAACGCCATTGACGTTCGAGTATGGGTCAGCATGCGTAGCTTCTCTGTACACTGAACGAGCAAGACCACCTCCTGCCTTCCACTCAGCTAAAACATCCAAGCACCGAAGCCTGACACCTCTGTCCATCTCGACAGCAAATTCAGTGTTAACAAATTAACTAGACGTTTGCTAAAACATACCCTTTCTTCTACACTCATGCTCATACATTAAGGAAAATTTCACTGCACTAAACTGGCGCTAATTGCATAGGCACATAGGGAACACACATGACACAGATCTGTACGTCCACGTTATTGTTGGTAAGTTAAGAAAACCGTCCCGAAACACATGGGCTGCAAAACGCCACTGTTTCCTGCGCATGTACCTCGACATCAATGTGGGACATGATCACCATCCACACGTGCGCAGGCCACACAACGCGTTGGCATACTCTGAATCAGGTGGTCGAGCAGCTGCTGGGGTATAGCCTCCCATTCTTGCACCAGTGCCTGTTGGAGCTCCTAAAGTGTCCTACGGGTTTGAAGACGCGCAGCGACACGCCGACCGAGAGCATCCCACAGGTGCTCGATGAGGTTTAGGTCTAGAGAACAGGCAGGCCACTCCATTCGCCTGATATCTTCTGTTTCAAGGTACTACTCCACAATGGCAGCTCGATGGGTCTGTGCGTTATCATCCATCAGGAGGAAGGTGGAACCAACTGCACCCCTGAAAAGGAGGACATACTGGTGCAAAATGACGTTCCGATACACATGACCTGTTACAGTTACTCCGTCAAAGACATGCAGGGGTTTACGCGCACCAATCATAGTCCCACCCCACACCATCAAACCACGACCTCCATTCAGGTCCCTTTCAAGGACATTAAGGGGTTGGTATCTGGTTCCTGGTTCACGACAAATGAAAACCCGGCTGCTCAGACAATACCTCGACTCGTTCCTGATCATAGCCTGTGACCACTGTTCCAATGACCATGTACTGAGTTCTTGACACCAGGCTTTACGGGCTCTCCTGTGACGAGGGGTCAGTAGAATGCACCTCAGAGGTCTCTGAGCGAATAAACCATGTCTGTTCAGTCGTATGTAGACTGTGTGTCTGGAGAGAACTGTTCCAGTGGCTGCGGTAAGGTCCCGAACAAGGCTACCTGCAGTTCTCCGTGGCCGTCTGCGGGCACTGATCGTGGTGTTGTACACTGCGGACTTCCCGTACTGTAGTGCCTGGACACGTTTCCTGTCTACTGGACTCGTTGCCATAACCTTGAGATCACACTTTGTGGCACACGGAGGGCCGGTGCTACGATCTGCTGTGTTTGACCATCCTCCAGTCGCCCTAGTATTCTACCCCTCATAACGTCATCGATATGTGTTCTTTGAGCCATTTTCAACACACAGTCTCCATTAACACGTCTGAAAACGTCTGCACACTTACTCGCTGCACCGTACTCTGATATGCACCAACAGACCTCTGCCTATGTGTGACTTGCCATCGTCACCGTTCGACGACCGCAGGTCAAATGCACCGCATGGTCATACCCCGAGGTGATTTAAACCCGCAAACCGCCCACCAGAGCATTGTCTCACCATGTATCAGCATTATCCTTAATTTATGAGCATGAGTGTGCTCATGCTGTAGTACGAAGGTCTTTTCACTGCAGTTTCTTTTTATTAGTTGCCCGACTTACGAATCTCATCTTCATTATTATTATGTAATACCATGTACCACATTTATCCTTTTCATCTCCATCTACATCCATACTCTGCAAGCCACTGTAAAGTGCGTGGTAGAGGGTACTTCCCATTGTACCAGTTATTAGGTCCTTGTCATGTGCGGGGATGGGAAGAATGATTGTTTAAATGCCTCTGTGCTGTAATTAATATAATCTTGTCTCACGATCCCTATGAGAGTGGTGTATACGGGGTTGTAGGATATTTCTAGAGTCATCATTTAAAGCCCTTTCTCGAATCTTGGTAGGAAGGCTTTGTCGTGATAGTTTTCATCTAACTTCAAGTCTGCCACTTCAGCTCTTTCAATATCTCTGTGACAATCAGCTGCGTGTCAAATAAACCACTGTAAATTCGTGCTGCTCTCCTGTGTATAAAGTCAATGTCTCCCGTTACTCTTATTTGGTACGGGGTATATTCTAGCATAGGAGGGATGAGTCATTAGTAGGGAATTTCCTTTGTAGACTGTATTTCCCTAGTATTCTACCAGGCTGCTACCTTCTGCACCAACGACTGAGCCTCTGTGGTGGTTCTATTTCATGTTCTACAAAGTGTTATAGGTACACTCCTGGAAATTGAAATAAGAACACCGTGAATTCATTGTCCCAGGAAGGGGAAACTTTATTGACACATTCCTGGGGTCAGATACATCACATGATCACACTGACAGAACCACAGGCACATAGACACAGGCAACAGAGCATGCACAATGTCGGCACTAGTACAGTGTATATCCACCATTCGCAGCAATGCAGGCTGCTATTCTCCCATGGAGACGATCGTAGAGATGCTGGATGTAGTCCTGTGGAACGGCTTGCCATGCCATTTCCACCTGGCGCCTCAGTTGGACCAGCGTTCGTGCTGGACGTGCAGACCGCGTGAGACGACGCTTCATCCAGTGCCAAACATGCTCAATGGGGGACAGATCCGGAGATCTTGCTGGCCAGGGTAGTTGACTTACACCTTCTAGAGCACGTTGGCTGGCACGGGATACATGCGGACGTGCATTGTCCTGTTGGAACAGCAAGTTCCCTTGCCGGTCTAGGAATGGTAGAACGATGGGTTCGATGACGGTTTGGATGTACCGTGTCCCCTCGACGATCACCAGAGGTGTACGGCCAGTGTAGGAGATTGCTCCCGACACCATGATGCAGGGTGTTGGCCCTGTGTGCCTCGGTCGTATGCAGTCCTCATTGTGGCGCTCACCTGCACGGCGCCAAACACGCATACGACCATCATTGGCACCAAGGCAGAAGCGACTCTCATCGCTGAAGACGACACGTCTCCATTTGCCCCTCCATTCACGCCTGTCGCGACAGCACTGGAGGCGGGCTGCACGATGTTGGGGCGTGAGCGGAAGACGGCCTAACGGTGTGCGGGACCGTAGCCCAGCTTCATGGAGACGGTTGCGAATGGTCCTCGCCGATACCCCAGGAGCAACAGTGTCCCTAATTTGCTGGGAAGTGGCGGTGCGGTCCCCTACGGCACTGCGTAGGATCCTACAGTCTTGGCGTCGCTGCGGTCCGGTCCCAGGTCGACGGGCACGTGCACCTTCCACCGACCACTGGCGACAACATCGATGTACTGTGGAGACCTCACGCCCCACGTGTTGAGCAATTCGGCGGTACATCCACCCGGCCTACCGCATGCCCACTATACGCTCTCGCTCAAAGTCCGTCAACTGCACATACGGTTCACGTCCACGCTGTCGCGGCATGCTACCAGTGTTAAAGACTGCGATGGAGCTCCGTATGCCACGGCAAACTGGCTGACACTGACGGCGGCGGTGCACAAATGCTGCGCAGCTAGGCCAACACCTCGGTTGCTGGTGTGTCCGCTGTGCCGTGCGTGTGATCATTGCTTGTACAGCCCTCTCGCAGTGTCCGGAGCAAGTATGGTGGGTGTGACACACCGGTGTCAATGTGTTCTTTTTTCCATTTCCAGGAGTGTATTTTTATTAGTTTACCCATTCCCATTGTGACTCGCAGATGTTATAGTATTTTTTTTTCCTTTAGTGAAATGCTCAGTTTTACATTTCTGACTATTTGTAAAAGGTTGCCTACCTTTGCACCACTTTAAAATCTTATCGAGGCCTCATCGAATATTTGTTCAGCTTCTTCCAGACTGTACCTCATTACAGATGACTGCATGATCTGTAAAAAGACTGAGGGTACTGTTAATATTGCCCGGAAGATCATTAATACACACTGAGGTGACGCAGCTGATGGCATACCGATACGCACATACACCGATGGCTGTAGTACCGCGTACAGGGCAGTACGTTCCAGGAGTTACCATTTGTACTCAGGTGATTCATGTGAATACATTTCCGAAAAGGCGATGACCGCACGATGGGAATTAACAGACCCATGGGAAATTCCATTTCGGAAATAGTTGGGGAACTCAGTATTGCGAGATAAACTTTGTCAACTGTTTGCCGAGACCAGAACACCACATTTCAGGCGTTATCTCTCACGATGGACAAGACAGTGACCGATGGCCTTCACTTCACAGCGGCGTTGGAGTAGAGTTATCAGTGCTAACAGAGAAGCAGCAATGTTTGACAAAACAGCAGAAAGCAATGCGAGACGTGCGACGTATGTATTCGTTAGGACAGTAAGGCGAAATTTAGCGTTAAAGGGCAATGGCAGCAGACGATCGAAGCGAGTACCCTTGCTAACAGCACTACGTCGCCTGTAGCGTATCTCCAGGATCCTAGACGACTGGAAAATCATGGCCTGGTGAGATGAGTCACCTTCCAGCTGGTAAGAGCTGATGTTAGGGTTCGAGTGTGGCGCAGACCCCAGTAATCCGTGGACCCAAAATGTCAATAAGGCAGCAGAGTGCACGCTCGTGGTGGCACCGTAAAGGTGTCGGCTGTGCTTACACGGGGTGCACTCGGCCCTCTGGTCCAGCTGAACCGATCATTATGTTCGTTTACTTGGGGACCACTGGCAGCAAGAAACGACGTAAATTTTACGCACGGCAGTGTGCCGTATCAGTTGGCCTCAGTTGTTCAATGGTTTGAAGAACATTCTGGACAGTTCGCGCGAATGATTTGGCCATCCATATCACCCGGCATGAACCCCATCGGACGGTTATGGTACATAATGGAGACGTCAGTTCCTGCATAACTCTTACATCTGCGACACTTTCACAATTATAAACAGCTTTAGAGGCAGCGTGCCTCAGTATTTATGCAGGGAACCTCCAGTGACTTACTGAGTCAATTCCATGTCGAGTTGCTGCACTACACCGGAGAATGGAGGTACGAGACGATATTAGGAAGTATCCCGCGAGTTTTATCAACTCAGCCCACAACATAAACGGCAAGGGGCCAACTCACTTCCCTGGGCTACTCCCAAATCTAATGAGATATCTGTCAATGACTATCCGTCCAAGATAACTTGTTGCGCCGTCCTCACCAAAAAACCCTCAGTGCAGTCACAAAGTTCACTACATACCGAATACAACCGTACTTTTTGATAATAAGCGTACGTGTGGTACTGAGTTAAATGATTTTCACTCCATTTATTTTTTTCAGGATGTCTTCTAAGAAACGTGACAGCTGAGATTTAGATGTTCGGTGTTGTCGAAATCCATATTGGTTGGTGAGCTCTGAATATGTTCTAAGGTTTTACAACAAACAAATGTAAAGGATATTGGGTGGTAGTTTTGTAGATTACTCCTGCTACCCTTCTCGTAGACGGGTGTTACCCATACTATCTTCTAACTATTCCGTACTGTTCTTTTGTTGCAGGGATCTACGATAAATTGTAGTTAACAGAGGGACTACCTCTCACGCAAATTAGGTGTAGAATCTAATATGGATTGTGACGGGCCGTAGGGCTATGTTCAGTTTTAATGATTTCCACAGTTTCTTAGTGCCACTGCCACTAGTATACAGGCTGAGCCGCGTAAGACGTAACACCCCCTTTACTCCGGGGGCGATTGCACGTGTCAGCATGCGGTTCTCGGCGAATCATAGCGGACTGTGGTGGTACGTGCACAATAATCACAATGTTTATATTGACCTATATAATGAGGCAAGTACATGTTTTTTAAATGGGACGCTATACTTTTTTTACCATCATTCGAACGCTCTGGAAAAGAGACGTATAGTGATGTAACGCATGTTGCTGCTGTGATTCAAACTTTGCTTAACAGAGGGCGGATGAGGATGTACTTTCGTAGCGTAGGTAGCGTAGGCCGTGCATGCTGCAAAGAGCACGGCAACTCGGCCTGCGGGTCGGGCGAGGCGTGTTTACAGTCTGCAGCCGCTTCCGACCGCCTCGACCTTCAATCGTACAATATTTACCAGCGCCTTTTAAGCGAAGTTGGAATCACAATAGCAACATGCGTTACGTCACTACACGCGTCTTTTCCAGAGAGTTCGAATGATGGTAAAAATTATAGCGTCCCATTTAAAAAAACATGTTCTTGCCTCATTAGATCGGTCAATATAAACGTTGTGATTATTGTGCATGTACCAAAGTATGTGCCCAGTAGTCGGCTAGGGCTGAATGTCCTCCAAAGGCTCCCGTTGTGGTTACACGAGATGATAGGCTGGATTAGTTGTCGGCGATGTCTGAGCCCGATCCGATCTGTGGGTTCTGGGTTCAGTTTCGCCCGGCCTGCAAGATTATGGGTGGTGGCTGTGGTGGGGATGAGAGAAACGATTTCACCTCCTTCGGCATCAGAGTCGTAAACGATCAACTTCCATCGGTTGTCAACGGTTGGTGACCAGGAAGATGATGAGCGCTTCTCTCGTGTCGGCAGTCGTTATTATCTCGTGCATCTGGGTCTTGAAATCTTGAACATCCACTTGGCTTCCGTATTGTATGCGAGATGGGAACACGGTCAGGTGCCCAAGGAAGTCTCGCTTATAAAAAAATACGATGAACACATCACGCATAGTAGCTATAGTGATGGTGCAAACCAACCATGTAACATACAGAATTTGGCATCGGAGACTAGCAACCACATTGCTGGCTGGAATGTTGGAGCGAAATCGACATGCACTATTAGCCAGGGCACGGCCAAGAGTAGAAACGCTGTACTGCAGCTGATCGACTGCTGGTGCAGGCCCGGTGGTAGTTCCAGAAGTGATGTCGGCACCAGGCCAGTACCCATGACGCCACATTATCTCCCACTTACGCGCATTCCCAACTTGCAGTCCAGACAAGCTCCAGTATGCAAGGACGGAACATAAAAGAAACTACCACGGTAACAACTGTAACAAAATTACTCCCAAAACATTTGCAAAGTGCTGCTGTAACTATACCAACTGTAACAGGGCTTAATTGTTACAGTTAATTCTGTTATTGTTTTGAGGTCGTAGTTCTAACTGGTAAGATTCCTAGCTTATTTTTGGTATTCAATGAATGTAATGTGACCTCTATATTTTCATTTGTTGTGTCATACTTCAAATTTGTACACTGGACGTTTTTCAAACGGAAATTTTCAGTAGTCGGTATGTTAGGCCATAGAGGTTCCGAGAACAAGTACTGTCATCTTTGGTTGCAGTAGCATTGTTATCAGGATCATTCTGTGAGAAGTGAATGAATCGTGTGTTGGTCACACTATTGAGCGGTCTGTAAATTGCTAACAGAGCACAGAGATACAAATGTAGATGGTACTGAATTTGGGGATATGATCTGGTAAAGATCATTTGAGAATTCTGAAGATATTCAGGTAATGTTGTTGCTGAATTACTTGCTTGCATGTGATTTATAATGTGTTCGCAAGTTTTTCGAAATTGGTTCAAGTCAGAAATTTGGAAATTTGTGGTAAGATCTTATGGGACCAAACTTCTTAGGTCACCGGTCCCTAAGCTTACACAATACTTAATCTAACTTAAACTAACTTACGCTAAGGACAACACACACACACACACCTATGCCCGAGTGAGTGCTCGAACCTCCGATGAGGAGGGAACCGGGACAAGATGCCCAAGACCGCGCAGCTATACCGCGCGGCCTCAGGTCAATTCGATTATTAAGACGCGATTAAATAACAGTTACCTGCCCACATTGTTTGCACCAAGTGTTGTAGATACAGCACTCCCTTCCTACTTCAGTAACTAAACTCACACCACAGTAATATTTTTATATAAATGATTTTTGTGAAGGTGGCTACAACTGTTGGAGTATCAGAGATTGTACATACATATTGAATGCTTTGACATTTATTAAATGCAATATCATCCACCGTTTTCTCACAGAAATTTGGATTTTCAATTGCAAAGTAGCCTCATTGCACTTCACGGAACACAGGGGTTAAAACTCACGCTTAATGTGCTTAGCAAAGTTGCATGCCCTCGCACTACACCGCGCAAAGTTTCTTTCCTTTTAGCTGGTTAGGGGGGGGGGCTGCACTGTATTTTTATGTTGATAACTTTCGAGCCCTACCGAATTTCCATTGCCACAGGTAAGCTATGAAAATTTGCTGGGATCGGTTTTACTCTACAGTCGAACATAGTAAGATTCTTCGTGGAGCTTTGCATGTCAAAATTGTATTTAGGTTCGGTTTAGGAGAAGTTCAGTTCAGATCCCATTTCTTATGCAGACATCTCGGTACCTTCTTCACCATGCCGATGGGAGGGCTCGATCCGGCATCTTCTAGCGGAACAGCTTCTTGACAGCTGTATTGCAGAACGGAGACATACTGGCGGCGGCTCCATTATGCTTTGGGAAACATTCACGTAGGCATTCATGGGTCCGTTGGAACTCGTACAAGGTTTTGTACATTGGTTGTAGACAACGTACACCCCTTCATGACCATCATGTAGCGTTTGAATGTGTTTCATTTAATGTTTGGAATGTTTCTAGTTAGTACTGATACGTGAATCTACAGGGCATTTTTGCGGAAACATTCTGGACACTTATTCTTTCAAAATTGGTTTTGAAATCTTGAGTAGAATTTTTATTTTGCTAATTTTGTGTACAGGGACTGTAAGTTGCAACATATCGTGACGTCATACACTGCACTTCACGATAAAGATGTCCAGTTTCTCTGGCATACAATTTTTTTTTCTAACAAATTTGGTAGAGATTAATTGCAGCTTGTGTATATATTTACACTGATTATCCAAACATTATGACCACCGACCTAATATCCATATAAACCCGTCCAGATGATAGCAGCGTCGCCTGGCGAGCAATGACTTCTAATCAGACACATGCACGGTACATGTTATATCAGTGACAGTGCTGTGCATGTGTGGAAGGAAGAAGACGCACGATCTGTGTGAGTTTGTCCGAGGACAGACTGTGATGGCCCGGAGGCTCGGCATGAGCATTTCGGAAACTGCACGACTTCTCGGGTGTTCGTGGAGTGCTGTGTTGAGAGTCTTTAACACATTGCGAAACCAAGATGAAATCACATCCAGACGTCGCGAGATTGGCGGGCACCCCTCGTACAGTTGTTGGGCGTCGTAGGCTGAGCAGACTGTTCAATGCGACAGGCGACGAACTGTCGAGGGACTAACAACAGACTTTAATGCTGGGGAGAGTACAGGTGTGTCTGAACACACACTGCACCGAACACTCCTAACGATGGGCCTTCACAGCCGACCAACAATGCATGTGTCAATGTTAACACTACATCGGCATCTACGGCTGAAATGGGAACGTGACCATCGGTACCGGACGTTGGGGTAGTGGCAGAGCGTTGCGTGGTCTTATGGATCCCGATACCTTCTTCACCATGCCGATGGTTGGGCTCGATCCGGCGTCTTCTAGCGGAACAGCTTCTTGACAGCTGTATTGCAGAACGGAGACATGCTGGCGGCGGCTCCATTATGCTTTGGGAAACATTCACGTGGGCATTCATGGGTCCGTTGGAGCTCGTACAAGGCTTTGTACACTGGTTGCAGACGACGTACACCCCGTCATGGCCATCATGTTTCCTGGCGGCATTGGTGTTTTTTAACAAGATAATACTCCATGTCATAAGGTCAGGTGTATGATGGACTGATTCGAGGAAAACAGTAGAGAGTTCCAATTGATGTGCTTGCCCCCAATTTTCCAGATCCGAACCCGATCGAAAGCATTTGGGATGTGATTGAACGTGACGTCAGAGCTCATCGCTCCCCTCGCCTGAATTTTCGGGAATTATGTGACTTGTGTGAGCATATGTGGTGCCATCTCCCTCTAGCGACATAACACGACCTCATTGCTTCCACGTCACGACATATGCCACAGGCTACGAGGTAGATGATCATAATGTTCTGGCCGATCAGTGTATACAGTTTCAAGTGTTTGGCAACTCATTTTGTCAGACAGCATTTACGTAACTACACCACATACATTGTCGAGGATTACATACAGACACGCACACCAAGCACCATTCTGTAGATACACACACACACACACACACACACACACACACACACACACATACACATACACACACACACGAAAGCTAAAGAGTAGGAAACTAGTTCAGATCAGTTACATTTACAATAACAACAAGTTACAACTTTCCGCTTCTCTTTATATCCAATTATTTTATTGAAATGTTTGTTCAAGCAGATGGAAATTCTTCTATAATCATCCGGCATTTCTTCGACCATTCCTATATTTACCACGTTAAATACATTAGTGTAGGATTCTGACTGCCACAAATGTTTCTAGTTTCTTACAGTTTTTTTCGTTTTTTTACCTTTTGTCCTACCGCTTCCTACACTACAATACAACTGATAACACTCAACGTTTTCTACAATCTGTTTTGCATATTCTAGTCTTCGTCTTACATAATTATGATTCTTCTCAATTATTCCTTCCGACACCACGTTAACTGTTCGCGAAGGCACTGTCAGATATATTCCTCTCACCAGCTACTTCTTTTCCGATAGACATTCGCCATTACCTCCTCCTGTTATAACTCATTCAGTTCATAATTCCGCCTTTCAGATGTTTCCAGGGTATTCTTCTCTGAGTACTAGATGGTACAGATTTCTCACCTGCTTAGAATGTTTGCATCGCAGAACTAGCGTACGTGATATTATCTCACTTCTGATGTCAATATTTTTGTTTTTCCTTTATGAGTTCTTTTCGTTTGTCATATACACTCTAAGACAAACAAAAAAAAGATGCACCAAGAAGGAATTGCAAGAATGGGACAGAATTGCTAGATGTGGTGTGTACGTACAGACAAACAAACGATTACAAATTCTGAAAAAAATTGATGTTTTGCTCAAGAGAAAGGGTTTCATGAACTGAGCAAGTCGATAAGGTGTGTGCTCTACCTCTGCAGCTTGTGATAGCAGTTATTCGGCTTGGTATTTATTAATAGGGTTGTTGGATACTCTCCTGAGCGATATCGCGCCAAATTCAATTCAACTGCCATGTTGGATCGTCAAAATCCTGAGCTGGTTGGAGGGCCATGCCAATGATACTCTAAATGTTCTCAGTTGGGGACAGATGCAGCGACCTTGCTGGTAGAGGCAGTGTTTGGTAAGCACAAAGACAAGCAGTAGAAACTGTTGTCGCGTGTGAGTCGGCATTATCTTGCTTAAACTTAAGTCCAGGCCGGTCGCTGTGGCAGAGGGGTTCTAGGCGCTTCAGTCTGGAACCGCACGACGGCTACGGTCACAGGTTCAAATCTTGCCTCGGGCGTGGCTGTATGTGATATCCTTAGTTTATTTAGGTTTAAGTAGTTCTTAGTTCTAGGGGACTGATAACTTCAGATGTTAAGTCCCATAGTGCTCAGAGACATTTGAACCATTTTTTGTAAGTCCAGGATAGCTCTCCATGAAGGGTAAGAAAACGGGGCTTAGAATATCCTAGGCGTACCAATGTGGAGGCTTGCGTGCCTCAGCGATACAGATAGCCGTACCGTAGGTACAACCACAACGGAGGGGTATCTGTTGAGAGGCCAGACAAATGTGTGGTTCCTGAAGAGGGGCAGCAGCCTTTTCAGTATTTGCAAGGGCAACAGTTTGGATGATTGACTGATCTGGCCTTGTAACAATAACGAAAACGGCCTTGCTGTGCTGGTACTGCGAACGGCTGAAAGCAAGGGGAAACTACAGCCGTAATTTTTCCCGAGGGCATGCAGCTTTACTGTACGATTAAATGATGATGGCGTCCTCTTGGGTAAAATATTCCGGAGGTAAAAAAGTGCCCCATTCGGATCTCCGGGCGGGGACTACTCAGGAGGACGCCGTTATCAGGAGAAAGAAAACTGGCGTTCTACGGATCTGAGCGTGGAATGTCAGATCCCTTAATCGGGCAGGTAGGTTAGAAAATATAAAAAGGGAAATGGATAGGTTAAAGTTAGATATAGTGGGAATTAGTGAAGTCCGGTGGAAGGAGAAACAAGACTTCTGGTCAGGTGACTACAGAGTTATAAACACAAAATCAAATAGGGGTAATGCAGGAGTAGGTTTAATAATGAATAGGAAAATAGGAATGCGGGTAAGCTACTACAAACAGCATATTGAACGCATTATTGTGGCCAAGATAGATACGAAGCCCACACCTACTACACTATTACACGTTTATATGCCATCTAGCTCCGCAGATGACGAAGAAATTGAAGAAATGAATGATGAAATAAAAGAAATTATTCAGATATTGAAGGGAGACGAAAATTTAATAGTCATGGGAGACTGGAATTCGAGTGTAGGAAAAGCGAGAGAAGGAAACATACTAGGTGAATATGGATTGGGGCTAAGAAATGAAAGAGGAAGCCGCCTGGTAGAATTTTGCACAGAGCTCAACTTAATCATAGCTAACACTTGATTTAAGAATCATGAAAGATGGTTGTATACATGGAAGAACGCTTTAGATACTAAAAGGTATCAGATAGATTATATTATGGTAAGACAGAGATTTAGGAACCAGGTTTTAAATTGTAAGACATTTCCAGGGGCAGATGTGGACTCTGACCACAATCTATTGGTTATGAACTGTAGATTAAAACTGAAGAAACTGCAAAAAGGTGGGAATTTAAGGAGATGGGACCTGGATAAACTGAAAGAACCAGAGGTTGTACAGAGTTTCAGGGAGAGCATAAGGGAACAATTGAAAGGAATGGGGGAAAGAAATACAGTAGAAGGAGAATGGGTAGCTTTGAGGGATGAAGTAGTGAAGGCAGCAGAGGATCAAGTAGGTAAACAGACGAGGGCTAATAGAAATCCTTGGGTAACAGAAGAAATATTAAATTTAATTGATGAAAGGAGAAAATATAAAAATGCAGTAAATCAAGCAGAAATAAAGGAATACACATGTCTCAAAAATGATATCGACAGGAAGTGCAAAATGGCTAAGCAGGGATGGCTTATCTCACTAGGAGTAAGATAGATAGTGTCTACAGGAAAATTAAAGAGACCTTTGGAGATAAGAGAACCCCTTACATGAACATCAAGAGCTCAGATGGAAACCCAGTTCTAAACAAAGAAGGGAAAGCAGAAAAGTGGAAGGAGTATATAGAGGATCTATACAAGGGCGATGTACTTGAGGACAATATTATGGAAATGGAAGAGGATGTAGATGAAGATGAAATGGGAGATACGATGCTGCGTGAAGAGTTTGACAGAGCACTGAAAGACCTGAGTCGAAACAAGGCCCCCGGAGTAGACAACATTCCATTGGAACTATTGACTGCCTTGGGAGAGCCAGCTGACAAAACTCTAATATAGATATAAGTGTCAGGAAGTCTTTTCTGAAAGTATTTGTATGGAGTGTAGCCATGTATGGAAGTGAAACATGGACAATAAATAGTTTGGACAAGAAGATAATAGAAGCTTTCGAAATGTGGTGCTACAGAAGAATGCTGAAGATTAGATGGGTAGATCACATAACTAACGAGAAGGTATTGAATAGGATTGGGGAGAAGAGAAGTTAGTTGCACAACTTGACGAGAAGAAGGGATCGGTTGGTAGCACATGTTCTGAGGCATCAAGGCATCACCAATTTAGTATTGGAAGGCAGCGTGGAGGGTAAAAGTCGTAGAGGGAGACCAAGAGATGAATACACTAAGCAGATTCAGAAGGATGTAGGTTGCAGTAGGTACTGGGAGATGAAGAGGCTTGCACAGGATAGAGTGGCATGGAGAGCTGCATCAAACCAGTCTCAGGACTGAAGACCACAACAACAACAACTACATACATCAGTCAGCAATTCGTGGGCCGCTGTGGTTGGAAAATCTACACTTATCGATTCTCTGTTAAGTGGTGTAGACGTATGTATGCCATTTCCTAGTGAATTTGGTTTTCAGTCATATCAGCCAGGTTGCACGAAAGTAGTATTGTTTGAAGAATTTGAGTGGGATCTTTGGCGGCCATATTGTTATATTTTGAAGGGGATATTAGAGGGCCGTAGAGTTTCTGTAAATGTTAAGGGAGGCCACCTATGGATGATGAACATCATGGATTAGTAATATTTGTTAGTAATGAGTTGTCAATAAGTGATGAGGCTCTATTGAGCCGTTTTGCTTGTAGTACGAGCAACATCTCATATCGTTCATTGTGAATTTAAGAACCGCATTATTAAGGAGGAGGCGGTGGCCGCTGACGAGGAAAGCAAAATGGCGGGATCGTGTATTACGATTTCGAGCTCGTCAGAGGAAGAAGAAGAAAGTACCCCGTTACTCTCGGCGTTATGCAAAAATAGTGAAGAGGAAACAAGCAGTCAGACATCACAAGTACTATACAACTCTAGTGAGGGAGCCTCGGGAGCCAATGGCAGTTGTCGCAGATTGTTTAATCATACATGTGAGATGAAATTTCAATATGGAGATTGCATGTCAGAGGGCAATCAGAGAAAGTTTCCAAGTCTTATTCCTCTAGGTGTTAAAGATTGGTTTGCTGCAATGCAAAGTCTCTATGGAAGAGTAATGCCCTCCCGTGCTGTAATAACTATGTATAACTTTAATGTCAAGTATATTCTTGCTCCTGCACCTCCTCGTCCTGAGCACGGGGTCGCGGGTACGATTCCCGGCCGGGTCAGGGACTTTCACCTGCCCCGAGATGACTGGATGATGTTGTGTCGTCTTCATCATCATCATCATTCATTCCCATTACGGTCACAGGAAGGCAACGGCAAACCACCTCCCTTAGGACCTTGCCTAGTACGGCGGTGCGGGTCTTCCGCATCTTTTCCCTACGCTGTGTCATCAAGCATGGGACTTCGTTTCTATATATGTACATCACATCTACCGATTTCCCTCCCATTCTGAAAATTCCTTCTTGGTGCGTCGTTCTTTTTTTTTTCTTTCACAGTATGTACTCTACTCGTAAATGTTTGTACCAAATTCTCGTTTAGCCTGTATTTCACTACATTTTATAATTCAGGCGACAACAGTGTAACGGGTTCATAAAACTGTCTGTTGAAAGTGATATTTATGATAACATATTCTAGCTGTGAACTATGTCCTAGAGAAAATTCCACTCCGCTAAAAACTGTTTCTAGATTTATTTGAAGGCTCTCATTTTCCTCTTTCAAGCAAAGATCTTAGTTTTTCTAATTTAATTTTTCAAGAGTTATTCGCATTCGGAAGTTTTATATTTAAGAATGTTGAAATCTATAAACTATATTCTTTCAGAAATTCAGGGTCAGTGTCTTAACCCCAGGTTTGCTGATTCCAAAAATGTTTATTGTTAATTAAATAACTATTACTTTGTTAGTTGTTTCATACAGAAAATCTCACTTACTTAAGTAATCTTGGCAAACTTTGAGAATCATCGTGCACAGTAAAGCTTTTCTGTCATAAAGTAGTACCTATTACTTTCTCATTTTCTAATTTTACAGCTTTAGATTCAACTAATTTTCTTAAATGAATGTTGCACCTTTATATCTTTTATTTGTTTCTTTCGTGGGAGCGTCTGTCATGTAATAATCTTGTATTTAACCGATATGTAATTTCTGTATACCCAGGTGTCGCACACAAAACACACATAAGCACTCGAAGGCGAGAATTAGGAACGTAAACATCATATAGTATTCATCAGCCGTAAATGGTTGGCACATAAAGTCACTTTGTGTCAGCCAGTCAGCGTTCGGCAGTAATCCTGGAAGTGTACACGTCATTTCTGTGTCAGGACGCTTGTAGTATGTGTACTTTATCGATCCGCAAAATGAAATCTAGAATCCAATAAAAAACAGTCAATTATCGGAATTGTCTAGTGACGATAAATGTGAATGTATTTAAATGCAAAAATCGGTTGTGTTGTATTTAGCTCTATAACTTGATAATAACAGAACAACAACAGAATGACAAACTTTAATTAGACTTAACAGACATACGAACGAGGTGGGTAACGTTCGATGCTACGCCACAGGGACACAATTTCAGGAAATCATTCCTCGGTTTCCTTTCAGTACATGACACCATGTTAGCACTTTTACGGAACGATGCTTTCGTTGCCGATGTGCATTTACACGTCGTATCTTCTGTTCTTTGGCCACCTTGCTCCGAGTGAAGAAATTTTCTTTCACTTGTGCTACTACTACTTCGTCATTCCCTGTTTTAATGTTAGGCAAGTCTTTTAAACCTTCACTACTATTCCTTATCACTTTCAGCTTTTCTTTGTTTATCTTTCACTCAAATTTCCTTAAATATGTTGCCCAATTCTTTCAGTAGATCTTCCAAACCTTCCTTGCATGCCACTATCTAGAAGATTGGGATCCCAGTCCAAACGTTGTCTTTTGCCGGTATTATCCTTTATCAACCGAGTTGTCGGAGTCACAACGCAACCTGGAAGCTTTACTTATGGTAGTACTTTTCTCCTATTTTTCGAACTTCACCAAAGTTCTCTGGCATACGTCGCTGCAACAGCACTCTTGGAAAAAAAGGACTCCTCTCGCCAGATGAGCTATGCCGTCTGCTACCCCTCAACTTGTTTTCCTGAATTTTCTTTAACTTCTTCTATTACTTCTACAAGGAATAAGTTGATCGAAAATGATTTTCAGCCGTGCCTTACACCTTTTTTGGTTCTGTAACCAACCCCTATGATTTTGTAAGTGCTTCTTGTTATGTAATGTAGCCCTACGCTTCTAAGGCCTGCCAATATCTTTTCCCACATTCCATTGAGAAGCCTTATTTAAGATAGCAGATAATGGGAACGTGTCTAGATCGTTGTACAGTTTCCTTTTTTTTTAATCGTGATTTCAGCGTTGCTGCTCTGTTACCATTCCCTTTCCTGAAACCAGACTGACTTTCCTACAGTAGATTCTCAAGTTTCGCTTTTATTCCTCTATATGTCACTCTGGTCAACAACTTTCAAGAGTTCCTTGAGCGAATTGTCATCTGATGCTATTAACATTTCTTTATAAGTGCCTTATTACGTAATTTTGGGATAATGTTTTTCTGGAAAACATTTGTTTCATTGTTTTCTGACATCGAGTAAAATATCGTTCGAGTTGCTACACCTGCCACAGATTTCAATATCTCCGATTACACACCATCGACTGCCCTTACTTTTGTGAGTTCATATCATTTAGTCCTCAGTCCAGTTCTGACTGCGTAATCGAATTATCTAGCTCTACCATATTAACTTCCTTCTCTTCCTCTTCCTCTTCCTCTTCCTCTTCCTCTTCCTCTTCTGTTACACTTTAGGACATTCCCCTATAGTTCAAGTGTTTCATGTATTCGTTTCCTCTGTTTCCCATTACCTCTCTGTTAAATAGACGTTTTCTACTTCTGCATATAGCCTTTCAGTACCCTTTGTCGATGATTTTCGCAACCCTTACTATCATTACATGCTTCTACCATCCATTCTGATTGAACCCTTTTGCACTTCCAGTGAACGTCATTCGTAAGCCAATCTACACTGCTGCCCGACAGCAACCGAATAAAACATAATTTTAGTGTCATACGCGTTTCGTCTTTGATTTCTGCTGACCCGAAAGATGTACATAAGTTTGCTATTCAATTTACATTTTGATCACTGTACCTATAGGTTGTAAAAAGTTCTGGTGGTTGGTATTTCCCATTAAGTAGTAATGTTTTATACTGTACTGATATGTTCGTGTATGTATTTGTGTGTGTTTTGGTGTGTGATAAAAAAATGTTTTTTTTGGGCTGCGTGTGTGTGTGTGTGTGCATGTGCGTGTGCGTGTGTGCGTGTGTGTGTGTGTGTGTGTGTGTGTGTGTGTGTGTGTAGGTCCAGAAGGTGAAGGGGGAAGAGGTTGTTTCTTTTTTTCCCTCTGATTGGTTATCTTTTTTTATCTTATCATTTCTTTTATTAAATGTAGTAGGGAGCCTGTTCGGATGTGTGTTTGTTCATTTATCACGTTTGTTTTCAGCGATGGCTTTCTGAATGCGGAAGTTTTCTTGAGTTTGTATAACATGTTTGTCATGGTTGCTTATTCTCATTATTTTCATTTCTTGTTCCATGTTTGTAAGTTGGTGGTAATGGTGTTTTAAATGTTCTGCAAACGTGGAATGATTTTTCTTACTTCCAACACCTGATACGTTCTTTGTATTATGTTTTCTAATTCCTGCATGTCATGCCTGTGTATACTGCATCACAACTTTGACATTCAAGTTTGTACGTTGGAATTTGTCCCTCTCGGTAACTGGTTGGCTTACGAGTGATTGGATGGTTTACCCAGACTTATATGCCATTTGGAAGCCCTGTCTCTTTTGCAACTCTGTGTGTTAGTTTATGTGTGTAGGTCATGGTGTACCATCTGGTTCTTTTCTGTGTGGTGTTGTCATTGTGTGTGTTTGTTGAGCGGGTTTGCAAGTTTTCAGCTTGTGAGTTCACTTGTATTCTGGAAATGTTGTGTTTGTTTTGTATTAGTGTTTTTATTTTTTGATTGAGCCTCTGTACTACATGTGTGTCATACCCATTGTTCCTAGCTAATTGCATGATTGTACTCATTTCTTTTTCATAGTTCCTCTTGGTGAGTGGGATTTTGTTTAATCTTTGTAACATATGTCTTAGTGCTGCAAGTTGCTGGCTGTGGGGATGGCTGGATGTGGAATGTATTATTGTGTCTGTGGCTGTTGGTATTCTAAAGATGTTAAATGTATGTTTGCCGTTTTCTTTTGTTATTGTAATATCTAGAAAATTTATTTGATTTTCTTTTTGTTTTTCAAGTGTGAATCTTATCTTCTCATGAGCTTTATTCATTTCCAAATGGTGTTTATCTATTTTTTAACTTGCTTCATTTGCCAGACAACTAATGTCATCAACATATCTGTACCAATATACGATTTTGAAACTTTGAGTAGTGGAGATCTTTTCAAATATCTGATTTTCTAGATGATGATGAAAATGTTTGCTAATGTTCCTGATATTGGGGATCCCAGGGGCAGTCCATCACTTTGTAGATAATATTCTTTCTCAAACTTAAAGTACTTTTGTTCAGTTCTCAGTTGTAAGCATATTTGTAATTTCTTTCATTGTGTCTGTGATGTGGTTGCTGTGGGATGAGAGATTTTGTTCTATGATTTCTATTGTTTCTGTGATTTGGATGGAGGTATACATATTTTCTATGTCGAATGAAATGAGTGATGCTGTTTGTGGTACCTGTATATTCTGTATGTTTTCTATTAGGTTTCCTGTGTTTATCACTGTTCTGTTTTTTTTCTACTTTATAGTGTTTTGTAACTAACTTTTGGAGGTGTTTGGCTATGTGTTATGTTGGGTCTTTCTTGAAGTTGATAACAGCTCTCATTGGCTTTCCGACTTTGTGGGTTTTGGTTGACTGCAGAGTGTTGATACTTGTTGGTTTTTCTGTGTTATTTGGTATTTCTGTTATTGCCCAACTTTTGAGTAATTATTGAAGTATCTGTGATCTGTTCGTGTATGCATTTGCGTGTGTGTGTGTGATTGTGTGTGTGTTTGTGTGTGTGAATGTGTTTTGGTGTGTGATATAATTTTTTTTCTTGTGGGCTGTGTGTGTGTGTGTGTGTGTGTGTGTGTGTGTGTGTGTGGTCAGAAGACGAAGGGGGAAGAGGTTGTTTTTCTTCCCTCTGGTTGTATGAGATTGGTTTCTCTTGTTTTATTTCCTTTGTTATGTGTAGCAGGAAGCCGGTGCTGATGTGTGTGCGTTGGTTTATCATATGATTGTTTTCAGCGATGGCTTTTTGAATGTGGAAGTTTTCTTGTATTTGTGTAAGATGTTTGTCATGGTTGCCTATTCTTATTACTTTTATTTCTCGTACCATGCTTGTAGGATGGTGGTTATGGTGTTTTAAATGTTCTGCAAATGTGGAATGATTTGTTTCATACTTCCAACACCTGATATGTTCTTTGTATCCTGTTTTGAAATTTTTGCATGTCATGCCCATGTATATTGCATTACAACTTTGACAATCAAGTTTATATATTCGTGATTGTTGGAATTTGTTTATCTTTCACATTTAAAATGTAAATGTATTTTTGCGTCTTTTTCACTGTTAGTTTCATTATCTTCTGTTAATGCTTGATTTGTAAATGTTTCGCTGCTGTGTATGCGTTGTGTTCAGTTTTTTCTACTAGTGCCATGAAAACTGTAGCGTTTCCTGTGCTTTTTGCCAATTCTAGATGAGTCTCATTGAGCATCATGTTTAGGCACTGTGTTTTCGAACATAGCACCCTAATTTCATTTAGCGACCACTATCATTCTGCAACTGATTTCGACTTCTGTGCCACTGTAGAACTGTTTTTAGCCTTTACATTAATGTAACTTGGAATGAAAGCGTTCTTTTTGCATGTATTGTTGAATTTTATGAGCTGTATCGTATTATGGAGTCTCAGATGTATTTTCTTCAATCTGTTGTACATGTTGACAGCGAATGCTTGACTTATTTGTATTGACATCTTCAACTTTTGTAGCGTGCAATATCAACAAGAGAAACCATGAAAAAGAAATAAGTACAATCATACAAATAGCTAGGAACAATGGGTATGACACACATGTAGTACACAGGCTCGATAAAAAAATAAAAATACTAATACAAAACAAACACAACATTTCCAGAATACAAGAGAACTCACAAGCTGAAAACTTACAGACACATTCAACAAACACATACAATGACAAAACCACACAGAAAAAAACCAGATGCTACACTATGACTTACACACATAAACTAACACACAGAGTTGCAAACATCCTAATGATACAGGGCTTCCAAATAGCATGTAAGTCTGAGCAAACCCTCCAATCACATCTAAGCCAACCAGCTAACAAGAGGAACAAATTCCAACATATAAACTTGAATGTCAAAGTTGTTATGCAGTATACATAGGCATGAAATGCAGGAATTTTTAAAAAAACGATACAAAGAACGTATCAAGCTTTGGAAGTACGAAACAAACCATTCCACATTTGCAGAACATTGAAAACAACATAACCACCAACCTACAAACATGGAACAAGAAATGAAAATAATGAGAATAAGCAACAATGACAAACATCTTATACAAACGCAAGAAAACTTCCACATTCAGAAAGCCATCGCTGAAAACAAACATGTGATAAATGAAGAAACACACATCGGAACCGGCTCCCTACTACACTTAATAAAAGAAATGATACGATAAAAAAAGAGAAACCAATCTCACACAACCAGAGGAAAAAAAGAAACAACCTGTTCCCCCTTCGCCTTCTGGCCACACACGCACACACAGACACACACACACACACACACACACACACACATTCACACTCACACACCTTACACACACAAATGCATACACGAACAGATCACAGATACTTCAATAATTACACTGGAAAATTTGGCAATAACATTCAATCTTTGGCAAAAACAACTAACAGTCCGCAACAGAAACCAAAACATTGTATAAAAATAGGTGTTCAGTTCATAGTGGTGTGAAATGTGGGAAAAACAGCAAATTGTCATTTATAAGAAGAAGAACAACACAAAAAATGCAACAACTGTAAGTACAGTTCAAAACATTACTACTTAATAGGGAATACCAACCACCAGAACCTATAGGGCCACTGATGATGCGTTGCAGAAAATAAAGGCGAAACGCGCATGGCACTAAAATTGTGTTTAATTCAGCTGCTGTCAGACGGTCCATAAGTAAAAATTATCAAAATACTGTAATATTACACGCAAATGAAAAAGACAGGACTGCAAAAGTTGAAGATGTCTACACTGCTGCATTCCTACCTTTGCTAAGATTCTTATATTTTCTTCTTTCATCCTTGAACTTGAGGATATCGTCACTCATTCACAACGTCCTAATCTTTGTTTTCTCAGTACCTGTGGATCTCAGTCTGTCTCTGATAATACCAGTCTCTTCATACGATGTGTTGAGAAATTTAGTCACAAATGTATTGGGCACATTAAGGAACCGACAAATTTATACAGCAGTTTTCCTTGAAGCACGTCTCAGTAGAAGTATTTCGGGAGGACGGAAGCTCGCAAGGATAAGCACCTACGTTATTAATGGCAGAAACTAGAGTAACTTCTATCACAAAACTGGCTGACGAAATAATTCATCTACATCCGAGGGTCTTTTTCGTCTCCGTCGTTTCTGGCTGTCTAGAAGGCTTGTCAAGGTCAAGAAGGATGCAATTTGAGTTCCAAGCCAGATCCGGTTGTACGCATAGCAGGCAAAACAACCAAGGACCAAGGAACCTTTTTGCCACACAGCCGGTTTTCTTGATGCGTCGTGTAGTTAGTAACGAGATTTAGCCACGGCTATGTGCAAAGTGTTACTCAGAACCTGTTCTCAATGTTTTCGTGTCAAGGTTTAGAATGTGGTCACATCACACTGTCACTTGCAGGTCGATTTCTCAGGTAGCGCTTCCTGTCAACACGATGTTTGGCCATACCCACGAAAACTTCGAGTGGCGCAATATGATTAAGGAATTTTTTTTTCCTTGCAGCATATCCGTTCTTAGTGTCATCATTATTTCACAGTTGGTGCATCAAAACGAAGCGAACATATCTGGTGCACGTGTTTTTCGATCACTGACACCAATTTATGAACAGTTTGCAATATTTACAAGCACAAAACACATGGATTGTTAATAGTGCATGAGATCACGGTGTAAGACTAGATGAATTGCTGATGTGAACTTAGAGTATGAAACTTAGAGTATGAGAAAAGAAGATATGTTCTTCTCTTTATCCCGTCAAAAAATGAAATGCTTTTATACACAGTCACGAGAATCAAATTGCTCAGGTTGTATCGCTATTTTCGACTTCTGTGACACCCTGCAAAATGGTTCAATGGCAGCAACTACCGACACTCTAGCCTACACAAATCTTAAAAAGGGGTTACTCACACTACGTTTACCCAATGCCTTCTCACTAATCACAGATCTCGTTCTCTGTTGCAGTACGCAACATTCACATAAAAAACCTTCGAGGAACTGCATTTACTTTTTAAACTACTGACAGTCACCTCTTAATTATACAAGTAATCAGAGTGTCAATTTGTGTTGCAGACACTTAGCTATGGAGCAACTTCTTTTGAAATATCAGACAAGTTACCCCAGTTTTAGAAATAAAATGAGTCCAAGTACTCTTTGTTAATTTGTTTCCCCTTCTGCTATTCGCCCTATCTTTCATTTCTGTTGATGTTGTTATGAGTTTTGTTTTTCCATTACAGTTATTTCAATTTTTTACAAGCTGCAGGTAACGAGAATAGTCAGGAATGGTCGTTGTGTACAGAAGTTGGGTATTAAAATAGTGACTAACATTTATATGCATTCTAAGTTCTGTGAGGATGTAGAAAATGCAATAAGTAGTACTGCAAGAGAAATGAAATGCTCTAAAAAGGGAACTCATAGAATCTGAGAAGACGGTTATCCAACTTAGTGCAGAATCTGTGCTACTGGAGAAATGTATTGGACGTTTGGAAGAATATCATCCACATAGGCCCAAAGATAGTAAAAGCAAATAAATGCATAGACTGCTGTACAGTCAGCTTAAGAGGTCGTGCTTTCAAATTTCAGCCAATTGTAATATACAGGAAACGGAAAAGATGATTAAATGTCTGTTAGATACCGCTGAGTTTGGCGTCAAGGACCATCAGGGGGGATGCAGTGCTGACGTTGCGCTTCATAACTGAGGAAAGAATTTGGAGGAAGGAAGACATCTTCATAGGATTCGTCAATGTAAAAATGTGATCAACAAGGGAAAATTATGAAGATGTTTGAATATTCTCAGACAAATACACTCCTGGAAATGGAAAAAAGAACACATTGACACCGGTGTGTCAGACCCACCATACTTGCTCCAGACACTGCGAGAGGGCTGTACAAGCAATGATCACACGCATGGCACAGCGGACACACCAGAAACCGCGGTGTTGGCCGTCGAATGGCGCTAGATGCGCAGCATTTGTGCACCGCCGCCGTCAGTGTCAGCCAGTTTGCCGTGGCATACGGAGCTCCATCGCAGTCTTTAACACTGGTAGCATGCCGCGACAGCGTGGACGTGAACCGTATGTGCAGTTGACGGACTTTGAGCGAGGTCGTATAGTGGGCATGCGGGAGGCCGGGTGGACGTACCGCCGAATTGCTCAACACATGGGGCGTGAGGTCTACACAGTACATCGATGTTGTCGCCAGTGGTCGGCGGAAGGTGCACGTGCCCGTCGACCTGGGACCGGACCGCAGCGACGCACGGGTGCGCGCCAAGACCGTAGGATCCTACGCAGTGTCGTAGGGCACCGCACCGCCACTTCCCAGCAAATTAGGGACACTGTTGCTCCTGGGGTATCGGCGAGGACCATTCGCAACAGTCTCCATGAAGCTGGGCTACGGTCCCGCGACGCCGTTAGGCCGTCTTCCGCTCACGCCCCAACATCGTGCAGCCCGCCTCCAGTGGTGTCGCGACAGGCGTGAATGGAGGGACGAATGGAGACGTGTCGTCTTCAGCGATGAGAGTCGCTTCTGCCTTGGTGCCAATGATGGTCGTATGCGTGTTTGGCGCCGTGCAGGTGAGCGCCACAATCAGGACTGCACACGACCGAGGCACACAGGGCCAACACCCAGCATCATGGTGTCGGGAGCAATCTCCTACACTGGCCGTACACCTCTGGTGATCGTCGAGGGGATACGGTACATCCAAACCGTCATCGAACCCATCGTTCTACCATTCCTAGACCGGCAAGGGAACTTGCTGTTCCAACAGGACAATGCACGTCCGCATGTATCCCGTGCCAGCCAACGTGCTCTAGAAGGTGTAAGTCAACTACCTTGGCCAGCAAGACCTCCGGATCTGTCCCCCATTGAGCATGTTTGGGACTGGATGAAGCGTCGTCTCACGCGGTCTGCACGTCCAGCACGAACGCTGGTCCAACTGAGGCGCCAGGTGGAAATGGCATGGCAAGTCGTTCCACAGGACTACATCCAGCATCTCTACGATCGTCTCCATGGGAGAATAGCAGCCTGCATTGCTGCGAAAGGTGGATATACACTGTACTAGTGCCGACATTGTGCATGCTCTGTTGCCTGTGTCTATGTGCCTGTGGTTCTGTCAGTGTGATCATGTGATGTATCTGACCCCAGGAATGTGTCAATAAAGTTTCCCCTTTCTGGGACAATGAATTCACGGTGTTCTTATTTCAATTTCCAGGAGTGTAGATATATGCTTTAGGTGCAGACGGGTGATAAATAGGAATCTATTGGGAAAAATAAGAGCGGAAGACCAAGAACGAAATGCTCGCATTAAAAGGAGAGTAAGGAAGGAAGGCCGTCTTACTACTGTACTGTTCAGCCGGTACATCGATAAAGCAATGACGGAAATTAGAAAAGAAAGGTCCAAGAGTGAGGTCAAAATTCATAGCGCAACGATTTCAATGACATGATTCGCTGGTGACATTCCTCTTCTTGGTAAAAGTGCGAATGAACTATAGCACCTGTTGAGTGGGACGAATAGCCTAATGAATCTGTACAGATTGGTGTAGAAACTAATCATGGACTGTGGGGAAATAAGGAAGGAAGAGAATCAAAAAACGTTTGGGGTATGTTGGAGCACCACGCTGAAAATTAAGTGGTGGTTAAGAAATGAGCAGTTTCTCCGCAGAAATGGCAAAAAAGGGAATGTGTGGAAAACATGAAACAGAAAAATCGATCGGGTGGCGGGACAAGTATTAAGGTCTACCGCATCATTAGTGTGAGGCCGCGCGGGTTAACAGTAAATGGGCAGCGGTACATCGGTTAGCAGCTACTGGTTAAAGCTTTTACAAAGACAGTCGGGCATGGAGATTCTTTTTCCACTGGAAATATTCGGAGCTGGTCATGCTTCAACAGACTTTCTTCTAAAAGTCGCAGCGTCATGGTGGGTGCCATCCCCAATAATCTGCGTGCGGGATGACTTATGTGCCTTATTTGAAGAAGTTCGGTTGTAGGGACTAGTTGTTCCAAACATTTGATGGGTCAAGTGGGAGCTGCCGATCCATCTTATGGCGGCCCTTTAATAGCAGTGAAGTCGCTATGCAGGTGCGGCACACACACATACACACACCCGTGCGAGCGCGCATTCACAGACACTGTCTCCCGCCCCCCCCCCCCCCCCCTCCCATCCTCTATCACTGTGCGTAAGTATGTGTTTTTGTGAGTGTATGCAGACGTGCGTTCGCGAACGCGCGAATATGTGTGTGTGTGTGTGTGTGTGTGTGTGTGTGTGTGTGTGTGTGTGTGTGTGCACAGGTGGATGATGAGACAAAGAGAGAGACAGAGAGAGAGAACGAAACGAGAACTTTCTTCTACGCGAGCGGGAGAATAAATCCAGTCTCATTAGCTTGAGTTCCACTTTGGCACCTATGCCTTAATCTATCAACACAATAGCCGTTCGGGGTGGCCGACCGGTTTTAGGTGCTGCAGCCTGGAACCGCGCGACCGCTACGGTCGCAGGTTCGAATCTTGCCTCGGCCGTGGATGTGTGTGCTGTCCTTATGTTAGTTACGTTTAAGTAGTTCTAAGTTCTAGGAGACTGATGACCTCAGAAGTTAACTCTCATAGTGCTCAGAGCCGTTTGAACCATCAACACAATAAATTGGAACATTTACACGAGTAGCACAAAAATTCGAACAGACTTAAATTACGTATTCGGGTAGTTAAATCACTGTTGAATGAAGCATAAATTTGTTTTTCGGTAGCCTATGATTATTTCCGGTGTTGTAGTTATGTGGGAAGCAGTGCATGTGAAATTCATGAAACTAATGAGCACTTTTTAACCGCTTATAGAACTCTTACGGACTCCATTTGCAGCAGTAGTGAGGCAATATCAACCATAGGAAGAGGAGATACACAGTAAGGCCGAAACACGTTTTGCGCAGATACAACGAAACATTTACGGATCTGTTTACCATTCTGGTAGTTTCTGCGAAACTGATCTTCGTTAAACAGAGAAGAAGATCTGGTTGGTTGAGGGAGGGGACCAAACAGCGAGATCCTCTGTCCCATCGGATGAGAGAAGGATGGAGAAGAAAACCGGCTGTGCCATTTCAAAGGAACCATCTCAGAATTTGTCTGGAGCGATTTAGGGAAACCACGGAAAATCTAAATCAGGATGGCTGGAATGGGGGGTTTCAAAAGTCGTCCTCCCGAATATGAGTCCAGTGAGCTAACCATTGTGCCAGCTCACTCGGTGGGGAAGAAATGAACAGAATTTTCGCAGGACACTGTGATGGAATATGACGTTGCTTCAGGTAATTGCTCTTACACTGCTTGCTTCACCTCCACTGTGTTGCTGGACGTATGTTTCTAAATCAATGATGGTTAGATCTACTCTTACTACCATAGCATCTATTTGTCAACAGTAGAAAGCGTTATGTAAAACATGATCGGTTTTCTTGTCGCGTCAGTTTGGGATAAAATCTCGAGCCTTCGGCTTTGGCCTCCAGCGTCATCGTCGGTAGCAACTGACTGTCGTCACTGCTGTTGTGGTGGACTTGTCCCATGCATCCTCATACTGGGATTCTGTTATTGGAGCGTCTGTTGAAATGAGAATGAGCGAGAAGAACTTTAACCACGATAGCGGATATTACTTGAGCGGTGCATGGAAACGAGTGCTCGATACAGAGTAGCACCAGAGACATTCCTTGGGTGTTTACGTTCCAACGGAAGCGGTGGCGCCACCAGCGCAGACATTGACACCCTCTGCGACAGCAGTACGTAATCGCCGACCAGTCTCAAGACCACCAATCAGAAGCCGTCCACGGGCTACATAAGGCCACCACAGCAGCAATGAAGACAGTAAGTTGTTCTTGACGATGACGATGGAGGCTATCTTCGAAAGATCGAGATTTTATCCCGAATTGACGCGCCAAGACGACCGAGAATGGTTTACATATTGCCGTCGCGAAAGTCTTCGTTCTCACAGTACTCAGTGTTATTCGCTTTGTACAGCCCACATACAGGGTTTTCGGAAATTCCCGTAACAAACTTCTAGGAAATGTAGAGGATGGTGGGCGCACAGTGTTTTGTATAGGAACCCATGCCCCGAAACGTCATCCAGCGACGTTACAGAGCGTCAAAGTTGTAGGCGCCGGCGCCTGTAACTCAGTGCATATACAAGGTGATTCAGTGACGTTGTTAGAAACTTTGTAAGATGATGGAGGATAAAAGTATCAGTTTAACGTAAGGGTCCCTGTACCGGAAATGATCGAGTAGAAAGTTATAACCGAAAATCGTTTTGATACGTGGAATACATGTGCTGGTACTGTTGTTGTCGAAATTGTATGGTAGGAAGCTTTCAGAGGTGGTAGTACTCACCAAAACAAGAAAAAATTTCCTGTAAACATGGGCTCCAAAACGCACACCTGAAGATTTATGACCACTTGCTCAATAGAGGAGACGTGTTCCACAGTAGCGAAAAAAGTTTCCTCCCTGGAATCTTAGCAACAACAACACTACTGCGTGTATTCAACTGTCAGAGGTATCAGAACGGTTTCCACTAATACCTTTTGACTCGTGCAGTTCTGGTACTGGTACTATTACCTCAAATTGATACCTTTATCCTTCTCCATCATCCTAGAAAGTTTGTAACATCGAGACAGAATCACTCCGTATGTACAAACATTTACAGGCGCCGGTGCCTGTAACTTTGACGCTCTGTAGCGCCTTGGATGACGTTTCCGGGAATGGGTTCCTATTCGAAATATTATGTACTCACTCCCCTCTACAAGTCCTTAACGTTTGTAATGATAATTCTGCGCACAACCTGCATACTAAAACTCATCAATTGAACCGCATCTGGCATCACCTAACACAATTCGTCGAAATTGTTGTAACGTTGGCTGCGTGAGACATTTTACAGTGTTATTCGTAAGCACCTCAAGGTTTCAGATGGCGACTGCGCGGAGACTAGAAGACATGTATAGAAATGTATGTGGTATCTCGCCAAGTTTCGATTCCTGATCCGCGCCATGGCGTAGTTGGAAAGCTCACAGCTAGGGGACACGCGTGTCAGTAGACTGTATGTAATGATTTGCTACATGTCAATCAATCGTGACGATCTCGTGTCCCCTATAACGTAAGACTTAAAACAGACAAAACAATTAATCGGTGGTACAGAACATGCTGTGAGACTGGCAGTTTACGTCGTACTTAAGAAACCGCCCGCTCGGGACCTTCAGCAGAGAGGGTGCAACATGCGCAGGAATCATTTGTCAAGTGCCCGAAGAAATCTGTGACATGTGCGAGCGGCAGATTGTATATACTCCAGTCAGCTGCATGGCGCATTCTAAGCCAACGTCCACGTTCTGACCTCTACCATTCAGCTGACAATGAC
Organism: Schistocerca gregaria; assembly: GCF_023897955.1. Lineage (NCBI taxonomy): Eukaryota > Metazoa > Arthropoda > Insecta > Orthoptera > Acrididae > Schistocerca > Schistocerca gregaria. The sequence continues at coordinate 41,709,176 of NC_064926.1, forward strand.
ACCTCTAATTTCCGCCGTCATTGTCTAGATCAGTGCCGCTCTCGACATCGGAGAAGCATCAAGCAAGGCGGACGTTTGGATACATTTTGCGCCGCTATGATCAGGTGACCATCCCTGAGTAACATTGCAAAAGCATCGTAACAGAAGATTCAGGAACTACTGTCAATTAGAATCGTCACGCACTGGTTAGAACGGTCGTCGATATCGGGATTATTATTAACACATTGTGGCAGAGTTAGAATGGTCTGAGAAAAAGATGCGGTAATCGGTGATTTACGAAGTCATCACTATTTGCTAACATGATTTTTTAAGCTTCAGACACAATATGTAAACAGTTCGCATTTTGATATTGGCCCAAAATTGGCTGACATTTAATGCTGTGTCAACACTAGCAGTACCGTCGTTGTGGGAGAGCGAATACTTTGATCACGATAACGCCACCGAGTTGTTTGCACAGCCTCATGCAATTATTTTAGAAACTGAATGTGACTAGTTAGTTGTTGTGTCTTCTGAAATAAAGTCCTAGTTGGCTATTTATTTCTTTTGGTACAGAAACCAACACGATATTCCCTTTGATTCCTACTGTATCCCTAATAGGAACAACAAATTGTTCCTAAAAGGTTGTTCTGTAATGACCAAAACTGCCAAATAGTCGAAAGTGTGAAATATAGAATCTGGTCCATAATGACAATTTTCATTTTGCTTACACTGAAAGCTACGCTAAAGGCAATCGTCTGAATGGTATAGAAAGAGTGAAATAACCTACATTGGAAGAAGTGTGCCGTATATTTTTGGGCTTTCAAAACTGTTTCTATGACTGGGAGGAGAGGGGGGGGGGGGGGGGGACACTGGGAATTGTGCACCAGTTTCAGTCGGCACTGTTGTGAAGGCGACTTGCTTGTCAATGTTCTGCGAAACACAGAATATGTTACTGAATGATAACGGTTACTTGTGAGTCTTTCTCGAACGTCCTATCTATCTAACTGAATGCGAGGTCTCTAAAACTGAAAACTGTTGGAGACACATCAGCTTTGAGAAACGAATATACCAGAGTTCCTCAGTGAAATCTGAAAGTATTATTCAAAAAAGAAAGAGGCACACTCTTGTGATAATGTGTTTAAAGGACTGATATAGGAAACGAAATAGTATGTTCCAGTAGAATATCAATAAATGTGTTTCTTCTTTTGTAATTATTGAGATTTGAAAGAAGCAGTCAGAAACTGCAGGACATAAAGCTGGTGTTCACAGAAAACCATTTAGACTGACAGAGCTAAAATTACAAATTGACAGTCAACTTCGGATAAATGTCTGCCGAATGCTGACAGAAATGGGAGAAGTTTGTTGTGTTCTGGGAATAATCTGTTTGTGTGTTCAGTTCGGAACTCCGATAAACGCTATGCATCTGTTTTACACATCATGCAGAAATTGCTCCCGTATATATCCGACACTTTACACAGAAACTGTTAAACCGCAGGTTGGCTAGCTTCGTGGTTAGCAAGCCGAAGACTTGAGTGCAGGCCCAGCAAAGAGTCGTTTTGGCGTGATGAATGGCCGACCGTATGGCGGAAGCCACTGTCGTGATTAATCACCCAACGGTAGGCTCACCTGCGGTAATAACTGACCCAAAAAAACGCCTCAACCTCACACCAAACTCCTGCAATGAACTCGTGGTGGAAAGAATGGTTAAATTCTAAGGTTTGTTACTTCGTTAGAAACATTCAGTGAATTTTCAAGTTGGCCGAATTCACGTGCCTTAAGAAAGTGTCCTGATTGTGGCAAGCAATAGTTGATTCCTTTCTATTATAGCTCTGTTTACCTTTTAACATTATCATTAGGTTGGTGGTTCAGTTTCTTCCATACGTTTAATAGAGTCACGTAACAGATATTTTAGTCCTTTACTGTTTACAACGGTTTGTCAACCATGGGATAACTTTTCAATTCCGCTACCGTAGAAATCACGAGGTTTTGAAATCGCCGAGTTGTGTTCGCATCGTATTTTCATCCGGAAAGCTTTTGACAGAAGCTTTTTGATAGAGAAAAGTGGAAAATCTAAGTTGAGTAAGGTGATTGCGGGAAGATTTCCCAACGCAACTCCTGTACAATGTTTTTTGACAGTCTAGCTTCAAACAGGCTTCCTCGCCGGTTTTCTTTGATTGCCTCTGCAGTACGTTTTAGGTGTTGACAATAAATGTCAAAGTGACGGCTACACCTCGCAGAATCAATTCGTAGTACATCACACCGTTACTTTTTTGGATGCGCGCAGATCTTTGTACGGGGAGTTACTGCTTTGTTCGGGCTCAACCATTCCCTTCTTTTCCTTACATTGGCACACAGACACCATATCTCTTCGTCAATAAAGACACAGGACAGGAATGGTCGGAGTTGTTAACGACCCAACGGACGACGAGTAAGCTGAGATGCACATGTTGCCACACACTGATTTTTGTGATCTTGGCTTGGAGCATGCGGTACCCACACACCCGATTTTTCAAACTTACTCATTGTATGCAAATGTTGCATGATAGTGCCATGATCACAGTTCATCAGATTTACCAATTCTCGAATATACTGACGTTGACAATTGTGGATTATGCGTTTAAACTATCTTCATCAAACCCTGAAGATCTTATAGCACATGAAGAGTCATACTATTAAAACGCACCTTCGTAAAACGACAAAGCCATGTGTAAGGAGTGTGTCAGAACTTTCCATTACTTTGCTTAAATATTATATTATCGAAAACAATAGAGCCAACTTAAGGCTATTCTTTGGATTGTGTAATTTTCTGCGATTCTCTTTGGAAATGAGTCAGCACTCAGTTATCGATAGAAACAATCTGAGGGCGAAACATGGGAGCGCGATTCTAAGCACTGTTGTGAGACGATGTCTGCTACTAGAGTAAAATTCCAGTAGTGTTGGTCGAGAGCTCGGAGACAGAAGACAGTCAGGCTGTACTCACGTCGGTGATGGCAGACATTACGACAGTCAAGGCCTTACTTCATTTATATTATATTGATGGCTTAACTACGCTTGAAGATGGAATTCAAGGTAAAATTCGCAAGCATAGCGTAAAGCGCATCTGCAGGGTGAGGCTCGTGATTGTAAGTCCGAGTTTGCAACAATCGCATGTGTTGTTTGTCAGTGAAAGAAGCCTCCTTATCCTCCAGATAATGATAATTATTCTCCACAACTGATTGATAAATACGCCGAGGTTATTAAATGTTAATGTAACTCTCAAATTGAAGTAATTTGTTAATCTGGCACTCAGTCATTATTGAAACTTATAAGGCCATTGTGAGGCATTTTGTCATTACTATTTCTGATGATTATTCCTGAAGTTCTTAAATAGACTTAATTTCTGAAATCCCTTCTTACAAATTATCCAGTAGTTAACAGGACCCAAGCAAACTCATTTTTACTAAATTCATTCTTAGTAACAATAAGCTTTAGCCGCTGCTGATGCATGCTGCTGCGAATTGCTCTAAATCACTTGGAAAAAGCCAGTCATCTAAAGCGGTGAGGGCAAAACTTCAATGTCAAAGCAGAGACACTGGCACACCACAACATGTCATATACTCTAATCCAGTAAATTCTGTTGCACGAGTCAGATTCTGTATCACTTGTAAATTCTTATTCACATACATAGTCAGATAGGTTATGTATTCATTGTTACGGGTTCATTTGTTCCTGTAGTTTTTCATATTCAAATACGCAGTCAGATAGCTTATCCAAATGTTAATTTTAAGTTTTTCATGTAACGCTTTGTTGAGAGCTTAAATGACAGTGAAACTGGCAGTCATACAACACGCACACAGTGTCATGCAGGTTAGATTCCGATTACTGATAGCCCAGGTTGCTTGTCGATTCAGTTTTCGTAGACGAAACTAGGCTTTATTTGTTGGAGGTACGAAACACAAGTTAATGCTGTGCTCTGTCCAGTGGCATTGTCCCCACAGCCGCTTCCGTTGCTGTCACCCCTCTACTGAACTCAGACAGAAGAAGACGCTGAAAATGCTGCGATTTCACCACTTGGCGCTCCATTTTCCAGCGCCTGCAGCTCCACACACTATCTCCAAATGACAAAATGGCAGTATGTAAACTCAAATAGCAACAGTGAGCTACATATAAAAAATGACAATCGATAAATAAACCTATTGAGCAGTGCATGGCTTGTGTTTGTGCCAGCTCTTATTTAACACACTGTTTTTACCGTACTACCGCCTTGTTATGTTAATTGTCAATTGCTGGTGTCACTGAGTTGCTGCGTTGCCTTCCCGTGAGCGGGAGCAGCACGGCTTGTCGATGTAGGAACTGCCGTGTTACCTTTGCTTGACTGCTATTACTTCCCGGTCGTCGTGTGTCGTCATGTTCGTTGGAACGTGCCAGCAGAAGAGTTCGGACCTGGCACGCGGTACAAGTTCAGTCGGGGCGCGGCACCAGTGAGGTCCGGGCCGCCATGACTCGCCCGACGGTTGCCGACGCACATGATTTGAGCGGGGACGACTTGGTCGTCGGTCGGTCGTTTTCTCGGACGGCGTGTATTTGGCCGGCGATCGCTTATGGGTTGGCTGTGTGTGCCGACTCGTTGTGGCGTTCACTGTGTTATTCAGTGGTTTAGTATTTAACTAATGTCTAAGTGGAAATGATAATCTTATTTTATTACGTTGAGCAATTACTAAATAATTTTTCTCCCGGCTAAAGATTTGATCAAGTTGCTAAAGAACTCCAAGTTAACGTCCTGTTAAAGTGTTGTCTGTAAGTTGTGTAAGTGTCACTAAATCACAGTTCATACAACGGACTCTATGCAACTATGGATTATGATGGAACCCGTTCTCTTCAGCAAAATAATCATTAAAACCACCGAATATCAGCCGCGCACAACACTGACGTATGTTACCTGAAACAATATTCTTCGCAACTCGTGCGTAATTAATTTCGGCTCCATACTTCAGTTAGAAAAGTTTGTTATAACGTTCGTGCTATGAGCACTGTTTTTCAAGAACCAATCTGATTTGAATCATTTTCATTCAAATGAGTTCGGGACCACCGGTGCACATTTATTTTTACACATTTGTATTACGTTCGTCATTTATGTCTGCAGAGTTTCGTAATTTGAATTTGCCACTGAGATAATTGTTAAGATGGCGGCAGACTATTGATAGACACTTTCTATTGTTCGACCAAATAAGTAAGTATTTGAAATGATTATTAAATTCTATAAACTATACTTTCATATTGTGCATTTAGACCTCATCAAGCAAACATTTGACTTGTTTCTGATGAAAACACAGACAAAAACGCGATACAAATCGCTATCATCAATGGCTGCGCTCCTTGCAGCGGAAAGAAACAGTTAAACTGAGAGAGGAATTAGAGTTACAAATAATTATTCACTCATGTTTATAATAATAATGAACTCTATTTTCAAGTAATAATTAACAAATAATTACAATTTCTTAACAGACCTCAGTTTGATATGCGTCTTGCGTGCTGAACCTACAAAAGCCATCCAACAAAAGGTAAAAACAAAGGAAGACAAACGCAGATCATAAAAGGAATTTACAATTATCATTGTCTTTGTATGATACACATCGATGTGTCTAATTACATCATAGAAAATTATATAAATAATTAATTTTTATAAGTTTTCACTGTTTCTTTCACACGTCGAATACATAATGTTTATAACTGTTAGAGGCATAATTTGGTCTCGTCGCACTGTAGCCAAAAATTTATCTCGTGGGTGTTACATCGTGATTCGTCTCTGTTATTGTACAGTCACTGCCGTTAGCATTGTCTAGTTCTTCGGACAAGTGTTCGTGAAACGGTGTGTAGTTTGTGTGATTTTCACTGACAAGTTATTTTAAATGTTGTAGGCGCACTGGCTCTCAGTCGTTCGGTTGTCGTGGAGCAGCGAGGAATTCTCGGCGTGGCGTAGTTTGGCCAGGGCCCGCTGGCGGTCTCTATGTGGTGTCAGGGTTTGTGGCGCTGTTCCCATTGCTACGAGGTACGTGGCGCACCGACCCTGGACGCGAAAGTTGAGTTTTGATGTAACCTACCAGCAAGTCAAGACTGTTCACATTGTGTGGGTTTGGAGTTCGTTGTCGGCTGTTGGGATATTTCCGCGAGCAACAGCGTGGTTTTCAAGTCGGAAAATTCTAGCCACCCTCCAGTGGAGTTTCACTGTATTTGGTTATTTGAATTGAAGTGCACCAGCGGAATCTTCTGCCTTATGGCCGTTAACGTTCCGGTTACCTGCCCTGTCCGTTGACGTAAATTTCAAGCAGTGTAGTTCCCCCATCGTGTTGTTGCTCTCCAGCATGGTGTGTAGTTTGACAGTTCTATGTATGATTGGTTGGGGGCGCCAATATCCTCTACGTTGTTCGGTTGAACTCCCTGTTGTGCCCTGGTCGGGTGAAGTGGGAGTTATCTTGTCTGTGGGTCGGCTGAGTGTCGGTCGGTTGGGTTGTCGTCGGATCGTGAATGGTTGCCCCGACTGCCTGTCTCACCTAAGCGAGCGTTAGTGTTTGAATTACAAGCCGGCCCTCGAACATCTGAGCGCCCTTCGGTGTACTGTCCACTTTTTCCGTAATTTGCACTTGTTGTTTGTATTCGTATGTCTTCTTGCCGATTATTTTTTTTTAAAGATTAGAGTCGTCTTGCTCTTAGTGCCTTCAGCCTAGTTTAAAGAACTGTTTCACTCAAGACGTTGGATTTTTAAAGGTTTTAATGTTGTTGAATTTTAAGTGTTGGCCTTGAGCCGATTATGAGTTGTTGTGCTTTTAAGGCATGTGCCTAGTTCAAAGAACTGTTTCAACTAAATCCTTTTGCATTTAAAAAATTTTTAATGTTGTTGAATTTTCAGTCTTGGGGCTTGAGCCGATTTTGAGTTTGAGTTGTTTCTAAGGCATTCAGCCTAAATTAAAGAACTGTTTAACGCAAGGCCTTTCGTATTAAAAAAAAAGTTAATGTTAATTAGTTATAAGTGTTAGGCCTTCTGCCGATTTGAAATTAACTTCTTACTTCAGCGTAACTAAAGAACTGTTTTAAGATAAGGCTTGCCTCTTAAATTTCTGATTATGCTAGCGTTTAGAGTCTTGTACCAAGGAAGCAGGGAATAGGATGTAATTACAGGAGGCTAGTACCCTCTTTCTACAACACAATGGACACTTGTATTAACGTGGTTATTTATTTACATGGATATTTACTTAGCTGAATAGAGCTCACGCATTGTGGTACAAGCTCATCAGTAATAGCCCTCTTGCAGACTGTATCGATAATCTTGCTATTACAAACTTTACTCTCACTGCTAGCCCCGCCATTGCGAGTAACCTGGTCGGTATGTACTATCGTAGCCCGTTACGTGATCTGAGGTGGCTCTGCAAGGTGGGTCTGTACGACAGACGCCAACTGGACCTGTGAGTCAGTGCCCCTCCAGTCAGTGGTGGCGGCATAACCACGTGCTGTCGAGAGGGCGTTGGCGGCGTGTTGGTTGTCTTCGTGTCTCTTGCCACTCTTGTGATAGGCGGGCTTGATCCAGTGCCTACTATCGATCTCGGTGCTACATCTTTGCCGACCGGTGTGCTGGCGACAGCTTGCGCCAGAACACTTCGATTATGATTGGCTTAAGTGTGTTGTAGTATATAGAGAAATAAGATTAACAGTTTCCTTTTATATGTGCGCCTAGTGCTGATGAGGGGGTGAAACACCCCTTGAAAAAAATCGAGTTTAATATTCGTGAAATAATACCGCTGAAACGCTAAAACATATGAAAAAAATTCAAATAAGAGTTCTATGGTTTTTAATGTATGTACCAGTAGTGCATCGAGATTTGTCGAAATATTGCGAGGTGCCGGGACTAGCAGTGTATTTAACACTAAATTCTTCTAGAATCTTCATGTGGAAATGATGCTCTAAGCCCTCCCCGCCCTTTTCTAACTCCGACTTTTGCTGTTGCACATGCATTAAGAAGAAATGCGAACTGACTGTAATCGGCCCTGCAAGTGGAGTAGAAAAGAGTTTGACACCTGCAATAATTTAATTTGATAGAAATTAATTTGAAAAAGGAAAGTTTCATTAATATAGTGAGAAATGAAAGGGTTGCTTTACTGATCCACAGAATGAAAGTTCTGTCCAAAATAACAATTTGATTTATTATGACTAAACTTAAAATAATAAACAAAACACATGAAACATTTACAATATGTCGAATTGGATACTCAAATAATTGCTGTGAAGGTGAAGTTGTCCATAAAGTAGCTTGTGACGTTTATGACCAAGTGGTGTGTGGAGCCAATTCCTTGCAACTCAAATCTTAGGACAGAATCACGTAAGAAAAGACAGGAACAGACGCACTCTACTGAGCTCTGATTACCACAGAGCAAAATTCCCTGATCTGCCGGTACTGCGGACATACATTACCAAGCTGTCTTCTAAACTGCAAGGACACGATCTGGCGTACTGGATGCGATGGCTGCTTGTTTCGACGTCCCGTCATGGTGATGATACTGTCGCAAGTATAGCCCGAAACAAATTATCCTGGTCTGGTTGTTCCAGACTAAAGACTTCCTATCAATACAAATACGCCTCTGAGGGAGATGAAGAAGGCTCGCCACACAATCACTGATGGTACAGTGATTGATTTTAACAAGCGAAGTCACACAGTAACTCCGATACAGTCAACTTAAGTCAAAACTGCTCAAGACCGACAACATAGGCCGCTTGTACACAGAACGCTCGATTCCCAACTGTACTCGGAAAGTTACGTTGAAGTCGAAACTTCAGCAACTTCGTCAAACAGCTACAATTAAATGAAAGTATATTAGACAGCCAACGGAAGGCAGGCTGTCCAGAGCAGTGAGAGCTCCGTTTTGTAACCTACCACTACCGAAAGGCGAGAGGCGACTCTCTCAAGAGCATCCGTACAAGCCGACCACAGAACATTCCCGCCCCACGACAGTGACTGTGGTTAAACGTTCCAATCAGCAACTCGAAAACCGACGAAAAATTCCACTCTATTGCCGACAGACTACTGTTCCACCAATGGAGATACTTGGCGCCAATTTCTGCGCCGATTTTACTACATCACGGAGCTATCCCCTGAGCAAACCAATCATAATCGTGATTTTGCAGAAAACGCGGGAATTTGCCTCGCCGGCAGCCCGCCAGAAAGTGTTTTCACTAAGTTTCGGCGAAGTAACGGAATCTCTAGCCCAGCCGTGCAGTCAGGCCCCTGTGGGCGTGTCGCCCCCGCTCTTATGACAATGTTGGCGTCTGGAAAGCATCCACTCGAATCCCTCACACCCTTCAGCTTAACCCTTTCAAGATCAGCAGAACCCGTCTGTCACCAGACCACCTGTATGACGACGGATGCTCCGTGGGAAGTCCGTATGTGAAGGAATAGCAACTTTTCACCACATGCAATTAGAGAGGAAAATCGAATTACTCAGAGTAAGTTAGAAATATGAGAGGGGGCTCATGCCACCTCTCAAAATTCACTTTTCTTCAAAATCCCCTTTCACCTATTACCTTGTTTTTAAACTTATAGCATCGTTGATACCAAATTGAGTCATATATGATGAAGTGGCATTCCAAAGACTCATTTGTTTGACATAATATAGAAATTATCTCTATCACTGCATGCAGCATTTTTTTGTGCCTGTACAATTATGCACAAACAGTTTCAAATATAACATAATTAAACCTGAAAAGGTTGCAACTTGAAAATAAAACAAGAGACCAAGTGTAAAAAGAAAACATAAATAATATCTCATATTTGATAAAACTGAAATGGGGAAGAGAGAGAGATCGACAGACAGAGAGAGAGAGAGAGAGAACAATATACATATAATATGCATTTAGAATACATTTCTCTGGAAAACACTTATTAAAAATCCAACATGACAACTGACATTGAAGCAGACACATATTGGGCAATCATCGATATAAAGAGATTTCTAGCTTATTTCTGACAAATGCATCTTTGGAAGATCTCTTCATCACATACGCTTGAATTTGGTACTATCGATTGTGCCAGTCATATGTTGTGTTGTTGTTGTTGTTGTTGTCTTCAGTCCTGAGACTGGTTTGATGCAGCTCTCCATGCTACTCTATGCTGCGCAAGCTGCTTCATCTCCCAGTACCTACTGCAACCTACATCCTTCTGAATTTGCTTAGTGTACTCATCTCTCGGTCTCCCTCTACGATTTTTACCCTCCACGCTGCCCTCCAATGCTAAATTTGTGATCCCTTGATGCCTCAAAACATGTCCTACCAACCGATCCCTTCTTCTAGTCAAGTTGTGCCACAAACTTCTCTTCTCCCCAATCCTATTCAATACCTCCTCATTAGTTACGTGATCTATCCACCTTATCTTCAGTATTCTTCTGTAGCAGCACATTTCGAAAGCTTCTATTCTCTTCTTGTCCAAACTAGTTACCGTCCATGTTTCACTTCCATACATGGCTACACTCCAAACAAATACTTTCAGAAACGACTTCCTGATACATAAATCTATATTCGATGTTAACAAATTTCTCTTCTTCAGAAACGCTTTCCTTGCTATTGCCAGTCTACATTTTATATCCTCTCTACTTCGACCATCATCAGTTATTTTACTTCCTGAATAGCAAAACTCCTTTACTACTTTAAGTGTTTCATTTCCTAATCTAATTCCCTCAGCATCACCCGATTTAATTTGACTACATTCCATTATCCTCGTTTTGCTTTTGTTAATGTTCATCTTATATCCTCCTTTCAAGACACTGTACATTCCGTTCAACTGCTCTTCCAAGTCCTTTGCCGTCTCTGACAGAATTACAATGTCATCGGCGAAGCTCAAAGTTTTTACTTCGTCTCCATGAATTTTAATACCTACTCCAAATTTTTCTTTTGTTTCCTTTACTGCTTGCTCAATATACAGATTGAATAACATCGGGGAGAGGCTACAACCCTGTCTCACTCCTTTCCCAACCACTGCTTCCCTTTCATGCCCTCGACTTTTATGACTGCCATCTGGTTTCTGTACAAATTGTAAATAGCCTTTCGCTCCCTGTATTTTACCCCTGCCACCTTTAGAATTTGAAAAAGAGTATTCCAGTCAACATTGTCAAAAGCTTTCTCTAAGTCTACAAATGCTAGAAACGTAGGTTTGCCTTTTCTTAATCTTTCTTCTAAGATAAGTCGTAAGGTCAGTATTGCCTCACGTGTTCCAACATTTCGACGGAATCCAAACTGATCCTCCCCGAGGTCTGCATCTACCAGTTTTTCCATTAGTCTGTAAAGAATTCGCGTTAGTATTTTGCAGCCGTGGCTTATTAAACTGATTGTTCGGTAATTTTCACATCTGTCAGCACCTGCTTTCTTTGGGATTGGAATTATTATATTCTTCTTGAAGTCTGAGGGTATTTCGCCTGTCTCATACATCTTGCTCACCAGCTGGTAGAGTTTTGTCATGACTGGCTCTCCCAAGGCCGTCAGTAGTTCTAATGGAATGTTGTCTACTCCGGGGGCCTTGTTTCGACTCAGGTCTTTCAGTGCTCTGTCAAACTCTTCACGCAGTATCATATCTCCCATTTCGTCTTCATCTACATCCTCTTCTATTTCCATAATATTGTCCTCAAGTACATCGCCCTTGTATAAACCTTCTATATACTCCTTCCACCTTTCTGCCTTCCCTTCTTTGCTTAGAACTGGGCTGCCATCTGAGCTCTTGATATTTATACACGTGGTTCTCTTCTCTGCAAAGGTCTCTTTAATTTTCCTGTAGGCAGTATCTATCTTACCCCTAGTGAGATAAGCTTCTACATCCTTACATTTGTCCTCTAGCCATCCCTGTTTAGCCATTTTGCTCTTCCTGTCGATCTCATTTTTGAGACGTGTGTATTCCTTTTTGCCTGCTTCATTTACTGTATTTTTATATTTTCTCCTTTCATCAATTAAATTCAATATTTCTTCTGTTACCCAAGGATTTCTAGCAGCCCTCGTCTTTGTACCTACTTTATCCTCTGCTGCCTTCACTACTACATCCCTCAGAGCTACCCATTCTTCTTCTACTGTATTTCTTTCCCCTATTCCTGTCAATTGTTCCCTTATGCTCTCTCTGAAACACTGTACAACCTCTGGTTCTTTCAGTTTATCCAGGTCCCATCTCCTTAATTTCCCACATTTTTGCAGTCTTCAGTTTTAATCTACAGGTCATAACCAATAGAGTGTGGTCAGAGTCCACATCTGCCCCTGGAAATGTCTTACAACTTAAAACCTGGTTCCTAAATCTCTGTCTTACCATTATATAATCTATCTGATACCTTTTAGTATCTCCAGGGTTCTTCCACGTATACAACCTTCTTTCGTGATTCTTAAACCAAGTGTTAGCTATGATTAAGTTGTGCTCTGTGCAAAATTCTACTAGGCGGCTTCCTCTTTCATTTCTTAGCCCCAATCCATATTCACCTACTATGTTTCCTTCTCTCCCTTTTCCTACACTCGAATTCCAGTCACCCATTACTATTAAATTTTCGTCTCCCTTCACTATCTGAATAATTTCTTTTATTTCATCAATTCATCTTCAATTTCTTCATCATCTGCAGAGCTAGTTGGCATATAAACTTGTACTACTGTAGTAGGTGTGGGCTTCGTATCTATCTTGGCCACAATAATGCGTTCAATATGCTGTTTGTAGTAGCTTACCCGCATTCCTATTTTCCTATTCATTATTAAACCTAGTCCTGCATTACCCCTATTTGATTTTGTGTTTATAACCCTGTAGTCACCTGACCAGAAGTCTTGTTCCTCCTGCCACCGAACTTCACTAATTCCCACTATATCTAACTTTAACTTATCCATTTCCCTTTTTAAATTTTCTAACCTACCTGCCCGATTAAGGGATCTGACATTCCACGCTCCGATCCGTAGAACGCCAGTTTTCTTTCTCCTGATAACGACATCCTCCTGAGTAGTCCCCGCCCGGAGATCCGAATGGGGGACTATTTTACCTCCGGAATATTTTACCCAAGAGGATGCCATCATCATTTAATCATACAGTAAAGCTGCATGTCCTCGGGAAAAATTACGGCTGTAGTTTCCCCTTGCTTTCAGCCGTTCGCAGTACCAGCACAGCAAGGCCGTTTTGGTTCATGTTGCAAGGCCAGATCAGTCAATCATCCAGACTGTTGCCCCTGCAACTGCTGAAAAGTCTGCTGCCCCTCTTCAGGAACCACACGTTTGTCTGGCCTCTCAACAGATACCCCTCCATTGTGGTTGCACCTACGCTACAGCCATCTGTATCGCTGAGGGACGCAAGCCTCCCCACCAACGGCAAGGTCCATGGTTCATGGGGGGGGGCTAGTCATATGTCAAAATAAAAAACAAAATAGTGGAGTTGAAGGGATGTAGATAAATATTAGTTTTTATACAGATCTCGGTGAAACATTGTAGCACACACACACACACACACACACACACTGAGGGTATCATTCAGAAATATTAAACTAAGTTTTTTTCAAGGTGTTTCACCTCTTTAACGGCACATTTCACCTGTTTCGTACATCTTGCTCTCCCAAGGCTGTCAACAGTTCCAATGGAATGTTGTCTACGGCCGGCCGCGGTGGTCTCGTGGTTCTAGGCGCGCAGTCCGGAACCGTGCGACTGCTACGGTCCCAGGTTCGAATCCTGCCTCGGGTATGGATGTGTGTGATGTCCTTAGGTTAGTTAGGTTTAAGTAGTTCTAAGTTCTAGGGGACTAATGACCACAGCAGTTGAGTCCCATAGTGCTCAGAGCCATTGTTGTCTATGCCCGGGGCCTTGTTTCGACTTAGGTCTTTCAGTGCTCTGTCAAACTCTTCACACAGTATCGTGTCTCTCATTTCCTCTTCATCTACATCCTCTTCAATTTCCAGAATATTGTCCTCAAGTACATCGCCCTTGTATAGACCCTCTTTATACCCCTTCCACCTTTCTGCTTTCCCTTCTTTGCTTAGCACTGGGTTTCCATCTGAACACTTGATATTCATACAAGTGGTTCTCTTTTCTCCAAAGGTCTCTTTAATTTTCCTGTATGCAGTATCTATCTTACCCCTAGTGAGATATGCCTCTACATCCTTACATTTGTCCTCTAGCAATCCCTGCTTAGCCATTTTGCACTTCCTGTCAATCTCATTTTTGAGACGTTTGTATTTCTTTTTGTCTGCTTGATTTACTGCGTTTTTATATTTTCTCCTTTCATCAATTAAATTCAATATTTCTTCTGTTACCCAAGGATTTCTACTAGTCCTTGTCTTTTTACCTAGTTGATCCTCTGCCACCTTCACTGCTTCATCCCTTCAGAGCTATCCATTCTTCTTCTAATGTATTTCTTTCCACCATTCCTGTCAATTGTTCCCTTATGCTCTCCCTGAAACACTGTACACCTCTGGTTTAGTCAGTTTGTCCAGGTCCCATCTCCTTAAATTCCCAATTTTTTGCAGTTTTTTCAGTTTTAATCTACAGTTCATAACCAGTAGATTGTGGTCAGAGTCGACACCTGTCTCTGGGAATGTCTTACAATTTAAAACCTGGTTCCCAAATCTCTGTCTTACCATTATGTAACCTATCTGATACCTTCTAGTATCTCCGGGATTCTTCCATGTATACAACCATCTTTTATGATTCTAGAAACAAATGTTAGCTATGATTAAGTTGTGCTCGGTGCAAAATTCTACCAGACGGCTTCCTTTCTCATTTCTCTCCTCTAATCCATATTCACCCACCATGTTTCCTTCTCTCCCTTTTCCTACTCTCGAATTCCAGTCGCCCATGACTATTAAATTTCCGTCTCCCTTCACTACCTGAATAATTTCTTTTATCTCATCATACATTTCATCAATTTCTTCTTCATCTGCAGACCCAGTTGGCATATAAATTTGTATTACTGTAGTAGGCATGGGCTTCGTGTATATCTTGGCCACAATAATGCGTTCACTATGCTGTTTGGAGTAGCTTACCCGCACTCCTATTTTTATTCATTATTAAACCTACTCCTGCATTACCCGTATTTGATTTTATATTTATAACTCTGTATTCACCTGACCGAAAGTCTTGTTCCTCCTGCCACCAAACGTCACTAATTCTAAAGTTAGATATAGTTATCTAACTTTAGCCTATCCATTTCCCTTTTTAAATTTTCTAACCTACCTGCCCGATTAAGTGATCTGATATTCCACGCTCCGATTCGTGGAACGCCAGTTTCCTATCTCCAGATAACGACGTCCTCTTGGAACGCCAGTTTCCTATCTCCAGATAACGACGTCCTCTTGAGAAGTCGCCGACCAGAGATCGAAATGGGGGACTATTTTACCTCCGTAATATTTTTCCGAAGAGGACGCCATCATCATGTAACCATACAGTAAAGCTGCATGCCCTCGGGAAAAATTACGGCTGCAGTTTCCCCTTGCTTTCAGCCGTTCACAGTACCTTTACAACATGACCGTTTTGGATTCTGGAGAAATGTTGGAACACGTGAGGCAATACTGACCCTACGACTTATCTTAGAAAATAGATTGAGGAAAGGCAAACCTACGTTTTTAGCATTTGTAGACTTAGAGAAAGCTTTCGATAATGTTGAGTGGAATACTCTCTTTCAAATTATAAAGATGGCAGGGGTAAAATACAGGGAGCGAAAGGCTATTTACAATTTGTACAGAAACCAGATGGCACTTATAAGAGTTGAGGGGCATGAAAGGGAAGCAGCGGTTGGGAAGGGAGTGAGACAAGGTTGTTGCCTGTCCCAGATGTTATTCAAGCTGTATATTGAGCAAGCAGTAAACGAAACAAAAGAAAAATTCGGAGTAGGTATTAAAATCCATGAAGAAGAAATAAAAATTTTGAGGTTCGCCGATGACATTGTAATTCTGTCAGAGACAGGAACGGAGTTGGAAGAGCAATAGAACAGAATGGACAGTGTCTTGAAACGAGGATATAAGATGAGCATGAACAAAAGCAACACGAGGATAATGGAATGTAGTCGAATTAAGTCGGGTGATACCGAGGGAATTAGATTAGGAAATGAGACACTTAAAGTAGTAAAGGAGATTTGCTATTTGGGGAGCAAAATAATTGATGATTGACGAAGTAGAGAGGATATAAAATGTAGACTGGCAATGGCAAGGAGAGCGTTTCTGAAGAAGAGAAATTTGTTAACATCGAGTATAGATTTAACTGTCAGGAAGTCGTTTCTGAGAGTATTTGTATGGACTGTAGCCATATATGGAAGTGAAACATGGACGGTAAATAGTTTGGACAAGAAGAGAATAGAAGCCTTCGAAATGTGGTGCTACAGAAGAATGCTGAAGATTAGATGGGTAGATCACATAACTAATGAGGAGGTATTGAATAGAACTGGTGAGAAGAGGAGTTTGTGGCACAACTTAACAAGAAGAAGGGATCGGTTGGTAGGACGTGTGTTGAGGCGTGAAGGGATCACCAATTTGGTATATATATATATATATATATATATATATATATATATATATATATATATATATATATACTCCCGGAAATTGAAATAAGAACACCGTGAATTCATTGTCCCAGGAAGGGGAAACTTTATTGACACATTCCTGGGGTCAGATACATCACATGATCACACTGACAGAACCACAGGCACATAGGCACAGGCAACAGAGCATGCACAATGTCGGCACTAGTACAGTGTATATCCACCTTTCGCAGCAATGCAGGCTGCTATTCTCCCATGGAGACGATCGTAGAGATGCTGGATGTAGTCCTGTGAAAAGGCTTGCCATGCCATTTCCACCTGGCGCCTGAGTTGGACCAGCGTTCGTGCTGGACGTGCAGACCGCGTGAGACGACGCTTCATCCAGTCCCAAACATGCTCAATGGGGGACAGATCCGGAGATCTTGCTGGCCAGGGTAGTTGACTTACACCTTTTAGAGCACGTTGGCTGGCACGGGATACATGCGGGACGTGCATTGTCCTGTTGGAACAGCAAGTTCCCTTGCCGGTCTAGGAATGGTAGAACGATGGGTTCGATGGCGGTTTGGATGTACCGTGCACTATTCAGTGTCCCCTAGACGATCACCAGAGGTGTACGGCCAGTGTAGGAGATCGCTCCCCACACCACGATGCCGGATGTTGGCCCTGTGTGCCTCGGTCGTATGCAGTCCTGATTGTGGCGCTCACCTGCACGGCGCCAAACACGCATACGACCATCATTGGCACCAAGGCAGAAGCGACTCTCATCGCTGAAGACGACACGTCTCCATTCGTCCCTCCATTCACGCCTGTGGCGACACCACTGGAGGCGGGCTGCGCGATGTTGGGGCGTGAGCGGAAGACGGCCTAACGGTGTGCGGGACCGTAGCCCAGCTTCATGGAGACGGTTGCGAATGGTCCTCGCCGATACCCCAGGAGCAACAGTGTCCCTAATTTGCTGGGAAGTGGCGGTGCGGTCCCCTACGGCACTTCGTAGGATCCTACGGTCTTGGCGTGCATCCGTGCGTCGCTGCGGTCCGGTCCCAGGTCGACGGGCATGTGCACCTTCCGCCGACCACTGGCGACAACATCGATGTACTGTGGAGACCTCACGCCCCACGTGTTGAGCAATTCGGCGGTACGTCCACCCGACCTCCCGCATGCCCACTATATGCCCTCGCTCAAAGTCCGTCAACTGCACATACGGTTCACGTCCACGCTGTCGCGGCATGCTACCAGTGTTAAAGACTGCGACGGAGCTCCGTATGCCACGGCAAACTGGCTGACACTGACGGCGGCGGTGCACAAATGCTGCGCAGCTAGCGCCATTCGACGGCCAACACAGCGGTTCGTGGTGTGTCCGCTGTGCCGTGCGTGTGATCATTGTTTGTACAGCCCTCTCGCAGTGTCCGGAGCAAGTATGATTGGTCTGACACACCGGTGTCAATGTGTTCTTTTTTCCATTTCCAGGAGTGTAGATATATAAAGAACAAGCGCCACGCAGCTGGTTGTGCTGTTTGCGCAACGTGTGCGCGGCGTGGGCCGGCCAGTGCAATTAAAGCTGCTTAGCGGAATCCGAACAGCAGCAGCAGCGCGTGCTGTCCCGCCGCCGTGAGCCGCAGCAGCGCCAGCGACACCTGAAAGCCATTAGCGGGCCGCCGGCCGTGTTCAGCACGCACACACCGGCCGCGCGCTGAATATTCAGCCGGCGCCGCCTTCCGCCGCGCTGAATTCGCCGATCTCCACCTGCCCATTGTTCTGCAGTGACGCACGCGCGCGCCCAGGGACACGGGAAAACTTTTCTGTTTACACAACGGAACTGTTTTGCCTCTTCCCGTGCACTCGCCTTCCGGTGAGTCAACAGGCGAGCCACTTACGTTACTCCATTTCGGACGCAGTTCCGATTGTTCTATCTGCCAGTACTTCCGCTCGTTCCGCACGTGCCTCGAAATCTTCTGCCTCCTTCCCCGTTGGTTTACTCTCACTCAAAGAACGCTGCGTACATGTGAGCAAATGTCAGTGTCACGTTTCTAGCTAGCCTTTGTGCCCAGATTCTCCATCTACGTAGATACAAGCCACCGCACGGTGCGTTATGGGCGCTACCCTGCCCTGTAGGATATTTTTAAAACTATCTGGAATCCGATATAGCCAAATTTTAAAAAAATCATTATCGGGCCTTAGAGCAACAATTGAAAGGAAAGCGATGCACTTTCACGTTTTGCAATAATCCCTTTGTGAACAATGGCAACTGCACTTAAGTAGCACAATAAAATTAGTCTGATACGTCCATCGTTCGGTTTCGTCACATATCGGATTCGTCTGGAACAATTCATGCGCACTTCCCTGATTTTTTTTTTCTAACACCTGTAGCCTCAAAACTGCGTGGTGAAGCAAAACGTTGCAGTTTCTGTTCGCAGCGCCGAGTGTCAATCACGTTAGCGTTTCCCCTAACAAGTCTCCGCCCACCTCAACGATCAGTCTTGTCATTTACATTTTTGTTTATCATTTTAACAATATATGAAGGTAGTATCTGCTTACATGGCAGACGCTCACATGTTGAAAATGTATGCCGCGACCGAGACTCGAACCTGGGATCTCCTGCTTACATGGGAGACGCTCAGACGTATAGAGCGGCACACATTTTCCACATGTCCCCAATGATGTATATCAATGCCTGTTTGCTGCTAGGGTGTCGATTTAATTATCGTTTAATTTTCAGCAATTGTTTTTGAAGAACGTCCATGTGAAGATATAGCAACTGGTAGTGCTAAAAATTGTTTTTAACGGAACTGGTGTGCTGTTTCTTCTCATCGGAAATCTTGTCATTTTCGGTCAACTCCCCCCCCCCTCCCACCCCCACCCCCACCCCCTCCACCGGTGGAATCGGAGTTACTCTTTCTGCCATATATGATTCCTCCACAATGTCAAGGCTCAAGATTGGGCGTGGTGAAGCTCAAAAAATGGCAGACTCCTTCACACAGTGACAGTAAACTTACGTCCCGCTACAATTTCAACAGAACAGCTTCAAATATTTTCCGAAAATTGTGAAAAATGTAATAAAAATATAAATATCGTTACTCGATATATCGGGAAAGGGGGGGGGATACCGCAGATGCATATGTACATTTTGGAAAAAATGTCGAAATATCGATTTTTTTCAACAGGTCGACTGCTCACTACGTTTCGTTTCATCGAAAATAGAACGAGGGGATAAGGACTATCTATATACCTCCGCATGAGCCTTAATTTCTCGTGTCTCATATTGTGGTCCTTGGCTGAAACGTATGTTGATGGCAGTAGAATCCGTCGACAGTCAGCTTCAAATGCCAGTTTATTACATTTTCTCATAAGTGTTCCTCGTAAAGAATGTCGCTGTCCCTCCAGGGATTCGAACACTTATGTGTTGTTCAGACCTACTAGTAACGATCTGTTTCGATGTTTTCCTCTAATCCAACCTGGTACACATTTCTGCAATACTAAAGAATATGTTGCACCAGCGTCCTAAACGGGTTTCCCCTTTACAGATGAATCACTCTTTCCTAAAATTCGCCCCGTAAACCGGACTTGAGCCGGCTATGCCGCCTCATTAATAACGCCTCGAAATACAGCGCTTCCGAGGACGAATGGTCACTACTCACGGATATGCTCTTAAGCATACTTGTCCTAAATGGTTTCTTATTGTGGTTAGACTTATTGTACGATTCTGACAAGACACACGCATGTATAACTAGCTATATTCCACATTTGGACGTAATTCAGTAATGATGAGTTGATTCTGATTGTTAGGATGCTCATACAGGAACGTACACTGATAAGGCAAAACATAATGAGCACTGCCCACAGCGACGTTGGATACCCCGTGGTGGCGTTGCAGGTACGTGACGCGACAGGGAATCGCCCAGGCGAAGAAACGGACTGCAAATCAGGAAATCTATTGAGATGTCGTGTGACTAGGGCCTCCCGTCGAGTAGACCGTTCGCCAGATGCAAGCCTTTAGATTTGACGCCACTTAGGTGACTTGCACGTTGATGGGGATGAAATTATGACTAGGACAAAACAACACCCAGTCCCTGAGCAGAGAAAAATCTCCGACCCAGCCGGGAATCGAACCAGGGCCCTTAGGATTGACATTCTGTGGCGCTGACCACTCAGCTACCGAGGGCGGACATCCATTGAGATACGCGACTTTAACAAAGAGCACATTATTATTAGGCAGAACCTGTGAAGCGGTATCTCCAAAACGGCGAAGCTGGTTGAATGTTCACATGCCATTGTCGTAAGCATGTACGGAAGGACGTAGAAGAACAGTGCAATTACCACTAGGCGCTAAATAGTTGGGCGTCCACAACTCTTGACAGAAGGTGAGGTTCGGAGGCTTGCCTGTTCTTTAAAGTAGTATCTGTCGCATCTCTGCCTAAAGAACAATGTTTCGGAGCACACGGTTCATTATACATTGTTGAACATGGAGCTGTGCAGCAGACCACTCCTCAATGTTCAAATGATGACGCAGTGACATCGTCAGTTAAGATTGCACTGCGCACGGGACCATCGGCATTCGTCCGTCGACCAATGGAAATGTGTCGGCTCTTGGGGCGAAACACATTTTTACTACACCAGGTCGATGATCGTCTCCACAAACGCCGGCAAGGAGGTGAACGGCGGCTCGAAACGTACCGCGCGCCACGGACGCAAGCTGGTTGGAGAAGTATTTCGCTATGGGAGACATTCTCCTACATTTGCGTTGGATCTTTAGTGGTAATCTAAGACACGCTGACAGCTGCGAACCACCTGCACCCTTTCGTGCTTGATGTCCTCCACGACGGCGATGTCATTTTTCAGCAGTATAACTGCCCGTGTCTCGAAGCCAGAACCGTGCTATAGTGGCTTCAGGAACGTTACAGCGAACTCGGCGACCAAGTTCGCCTGATGTAAATCCAATGTAACCCACCAGGATCGCTATCGGGCACCGTCACCGCGTACGCAAATCAGCGGCCCGTTACTTATGCAGTTAGAAAATTTACGCGAATTTACGTAGATATAAAATGCCACATACCTCCATAAACCAAATAGAGAAATAGGGACCTAACCTGTCAGTGTGCGAAAGCGCGGCTTACTTCTTCTCCCTGCGTGCTTGCCTCAGCCTGCTTCACTAGTATCCTAACTTCTCTGGAGTGATGAATACTGTGCTTCTCTCAAGAAATACAGGTAGACTTATATGGCTATAAAATGCTTTCTATTCACTTTTAATCTGCAACTCGTCTACTTGTAAGTAGACTGTTTAGGTTTTTTATATTGGTAACGCCACATAGCGCTCTGTATGAAAAATCACTGGCTGTGCTGTGTGCAGTCAGTGGCTGGTTGGCATTGTTGTAATACTCGCCATTGTAGTATTGAGCAGCTGGATGTTAACAGCGCGTAGCGTTGCGCAGTTGGAGATGAGCCACCAGCAGTGGTGGATGTGGGGAGACAGATGGCGGGGTTTTGAAATTTGTAAGACTGGATGTCATGAACTGCTATATACATAATGACTTTTGAACACTATTAAGGTAAAAACATTGTTTGTTCTCTATCAAAATCTTTCACTTGCTAACTATGCCTATCAGTAGTTAGTGCCTTCAGTAGTTTGAATCTTTTATTTAGCTGGCAGTATTGGCGCTGGCTGTATCGCAGTAGTTCGAGAAACCAAGAATTTTGGTGAGGTAAGTGATTTGTGAAACGTATAGGTTAATGTTAGTCAGGGCCATTCTATTGTAGGGGTTTTTGAAAGTCAGATTGCGTTGCGCTAAAAATACTGTGTGTCAGTTTAAGCACAGTCTTGTATAATTTTTCTAAGGGGACGTTTCATATGTCGACCCTTAGCCGAGGACACCTTACTGGAATCTTCTGATTTTTTCTTGTAGTTTGTGTAATTAGTGTAGCTTTTATTTATTCCTAGCGCGTAATTGTAGAGAGAATCTGCTTTGTAGTTGTAGTCTTTCATTGTTGTACAGTAAAACAGTTCTAGCATGCATGTAGATTTGCACCAAGTATTTCGCAGCTGCTCTTGCAATTAACTAGATATTATTTTCAGTGCTATGTTAATGTGTTCTCTTATTTTTGCTCTGCAAATTGTGTTTTTCTGTGTTGTTGTGTGAAATATGGTGACAATAATGGCGTGTGAAAAACGTAATATTAAGCTCCAAAGTAAACTGAGAAGTGACAGTGAAGACGAAAGCAGTGTGTTAGCGCCACCATGTAATGAATTAACTAATGTTCAAAGTAGTAATTTGGTAATTGTGCATAGGGAAATGGAGCGGGCTGCAAATAATGGTGTAGGTAGTGAAACAATTAGTGAACAGGGAAGCATTATCGATCGATTGGTCGGCAACGACTCGCGTCAGGATTCCGAAATGACAGGACACTATTTTGGAAATACTGTAGATTCAGGTTTTGGGACATCACCGATTTCTCAAATAAGTCAAGACACTTTTTCTGTTGGTCAAAATGCGAATGTTGGCGGTGCAAATGCACTGCCGAAAAGCATAGAGGAACAGATTCCAGACACAAATACATTATTCTTGCAATTAATGCAACAAATGAAACAAAATCAGAGACAAACACAGCAACAGTTAGACACAATGGAACAAAATCTTCAAAAGTTAGACACAATGGAACACAGTCTTTAAAAGTTAGACACAATGGAACAAAAGCTTCAAAAGTTAGACTCAGTGGAACATACCCTTGAACAAACACGTGAAGATTTAACTACTGAGTTTCATAAAATCGAATCGAAATGTCTGTAAACATTTCGGTATGAAAGTTAAGTGACAACCTGCACGTAATGCGTTTTGGGCGCGCACCTGAGACATAGTCGTCTGACAAAAGAAAGCCATTAGGTGGAGAGAAAAAAAAGAGGCCATTATACTCACTATTGACATTTCTTTGTCGAAAGCATCGCAAATACGACACGCTGAAACTTGAAAACATATGATTACACTGTGGAGCTCTTAATTTATGATATTTACTAAAATGCCTAATGAAATGATGAGAAACATTTTACATCTATTGTCTTTGCAGTTGAGAGATTGCTCATTTTGTTTAATATCTAGTTACTTGTTGCACCGCAACATTGTTTAAATTAAAATTTAATAGATGTACTAATAGAAACGTACAGACCCAATACAGGATAATTTTATGATGTACTTTCTTAGAAAAGAGAGCACAAATAGACATTTCCCTTCACAGGAATTGTATAAATAATTTTTTTAACGACTTGGTGACTTTCTTGCAGAGTAAGTTTTTGTGATGCATCACTCTAGTGTTAAGATGTGCTTAGCTTTGTCATGTTTATATATAAGTTATTGCATTCGCTGCTGCTGTTTTCCAGGCATAATGTTACTGAATTTGACTTTTTATTACTCTGTTAAGCCAGTTTTACTACGGATTTATTTTTCTTGTTGCTGCACATTGGCTCATATTAGTTGTAATGTTGCATTGCTTGGTAATTTAGATTAACTGTAGCTTGCTTTGCCACTTTTTCATTTTTTTGTCATTGATGTTTGTGTTAATTGTTTTGTGCTACTGCACTGCCTTGTCCCTTAGTTTAGCATCTGAGCTCAGTAGATTTAAGTTAGCTTAAGAGGGGGTAGACTATATAAGAAACTAACTATGATGAATTGGAAGAAATGCATTGAGAAGCTATAAGAAAATTGTTTGGCCAAGAAAGTAGTGTACAGTGGAGAAAAACTATTTTTGGAAGAGGATGTGAACAGAATACAGAAAGCATGCTTGGATAGGATTTTTTTTTGGCTAGAGCAAATGTTGAAATAAGAGGGACGATCTATGAAATGAAGTTTTGGGTTGGACTGCAGTACCAAATGTGACACTGAAAACAAACCCTGTCCTTTCCTTTTGTGTTATCCCACTATGTGTTTGTGTACCCTTGTGTATTTGTTTTCTTCCTGTCTCTGTGTACTGATTCATAGAATTTTTTCTCTTCTCATACTAAGCTACATTCACTATGATGAGGAATACTGTTATCCTCGAATATAATTTGCATTAATAATATGTTATTTACTTCGTAAAGATGTTTAGACATTATTTATTCTGTTTTGTTTTAATGCTCATGTGTGAAGTTGATGTTTCAAAAGTTATTCTAATCTTTTATGTATTTACTTATGTCATAGTTCCTGTAACACTGATGTATATGTTTATTTCTATTGTTTTGTAAAGCCTGTATTACTACAAATGTCATCTGTATTATTATGTTTTTTAATGATGTATTTTGTACCTTTGTTATTGTATTCTTATGTTATAAAATTGTAATTGACACCAGTTCATCAAATTAAGTAACTTGTAAGTTACATTTCACTGCACACGTTTCTGTTGGTCATAGTATATGGACAATATGTGAGAAGTAGGGACTGATAGTGTTTGGACGTGTGTTAATAATTCAGCAAGGGACTGGATAACAGCATTGCTGGTTCTAAGGAAAATTCCAAAAACTTTGTGAGTACACAAGTGGTGGTTTATGGACTTGCTATATTCTCTCCAAGACTCTTCGATGGTGATTGTGTAGCTGCACAGTCGCAACAGTTGGCTGCTGGCAGTTTCTACAGTGGGTCTACATCTTTGATGGCTCACCAATACCATTATTTTTACAAGGGCTACAATTGTTGTGCATCTTTGATGGCCCACCAATACCATTATTTCCACAAGAACTGCTGTGGGTCTGCAACTCTGGTGGCCCACCAATAACACAATCTCTACCAGGACCACAGTGGGTCTGCTCTGTGATGACCTAGCTACCAGTATTCTTCAAAACTTCGACTGACTCTGCTGTGAGTTTGCTCTGTTGTGGCCCATTACCTGTCTGCATGTCAAGAGTCAGCACTGTCTTTCCGTTGGAAGGACAACACTACTTCTTCAAGACTGTATGGAAATCCACTACTTCCGTGTGCATTTTCCTTTACTGTTCAGACTTTGAGAAAAACACTGCAATTTTACTGTGATGAATGATCGGGGCTGTCTTTATGGACTGTCAGAAAATTTAGCTTTTGACCAACATTGTATCAATAAGTGTGTGCATTTGATTTCTTTGTTATTGTAATCATGAAAATTTTTTTCAAATCTGTATTGGCCACTGCCCAAAACAATT
Source organism: Schistocerca gregaria (assembly GCF_023897955.1). Lineage (NCBI taxonomy): Eukaryota > Metazoa > Arthropoda > Insecta > Orthoptera > Acrididae > Schistocerca > Schistocerca gregaria. Next base: position 41,734,780 of record NC_064926.1, read on the forward strand.
TGTAAAATTTTTTGTGTGGAGCATGAAGGCTATGTAAGTAGGCTGTTTAGGTTTTTATATTGGTAACGCCACATAGCGCTCTGTATGAAAATCACTGGCTGTGCTGTGTGCAGTCTGTGGCTAGTTTGCATTCTTGTAATACTCACCATTGTAGTATTGAGCAGCTGGATGTTAACAGTGCGTAGCGTTGCGCAGTTGGAGATGAGCCACCAGCAGTGTTGGCTGTGGGGAGACAGATGGCGGGGTTTTGAAATTTGTAAGACTGGATGCCATGAACTGCTATATACATAATGACTTTTGAACACTATTAAGGTAAATACATTGTTTGTTCTCTATCAAAATCTTTCATTTGCTAACTATACCTATCAGTAGATAGTGCCTTCAGTAGTTTGATTCTTTTATTTAGCTGGCAGTATTGGCGCTGGCTGTATTACAGTAGTTCGAGTAACCAAGAATTTTGGTGAGGTAAGTGATTTGTGAAACGTATAGGTTAATGTTAGTCAGGGCCATTCTATTGTAGGGATTTTTGAAAGTCAGATTGCGTTGTGCTAACAATACTGTGTGTCAGTTTTTCTAAGGGGACGTTTCATACTCTATAACACTCTAGTCTGCTGGTTATTAGGAATATGAGGCAAGTTGTCTGGAAGGTAACTGTGCTGTACCCTCATACAAAAAGTCTCAAATTCTGCCACCAAACAAGTAATAAACAATGAGCACACGCTTATAATGTACATTTCTTGGCTCTGCTTAATTTTGTAGTTGGCTGCTGCAGTAATACTAGAGTATCTTGGTGCAGCTCAGTGGTCTATCATAGTGACGGGCTGAACTACTTATGCCGACTGTTGTGGCCGATCGGTTCTAGGCGCCTCAGTCCGGAAGCGCACTGCTGCTACGGTCGCATGTTCGAATCCTGCCTCGGGCAGTTCGGTTTAAGTAGTTTTGAGTCTGGTGGACTGATGACCTCAGATGTTAAGTCTCATGGTGCTTAGAGCCATTTGAACATTTCTGAACTGCTTAGTGCTGTAGCGCAAAGTGAAGTTTCGCAGCCAGAATAGTAATGAGAAATGAGTTGACGTCACAACACGCCTGGACAGGTCGGTATTACATCTTCCTAGATTAGCTGGTAGTTTCGCTCCACCAGCGCCGTGTATTCGTCCGTCGCAGTCTCCACATCAGTTGTCACTCGATGTGCAGCATAACAGCTACAACTCCATCAAGCAACACCATCAGCTAGGTGAAACCTCTGGTCTACGAGCCATCAACTGGGTTTGATGGTTCACTACTTCGAACTGGTACTGCCGAGGCCAGGCCACCCGCTAGGTGCCACAGCTCGACACTGTGTCTTTCCCTCCTTGCGTCGCAACTAAAAGTTAAAAAGTTAAAGGTTATTCAAAGGTACGGAAATAATTTCATAATTTGCAAATAGTGCAAGTCTAAACAATAGGACAGCGGCGACATCTAGACAACACACACTGACGATGGGTAATTTCACAAAGATGCACACAGCGTGGTGGGCCACGACTTTATATCAAAATTTGGCTTACAGGCGTCCATCCTCGTGTCTCTTGTTCGTAGATCTGCTTGGTGTTCAGTCAATGAATAGGCTGGCAGACATCATTGTTCGGAAATGGAAACCAATCAGACCCGCATAATTTTGATTGCAAATATTCCATGTAGCCGCGAAATCATCGGATTAAGTAACTCGGGAGGATTTGGGCACTAATTGAAAAGAACGCCAGCTGCGTCCGATCGTTCATATCCGAACGATTCATCGCCAATGCTGCTTGCTTTTTGCTGAAATACATATTAATTTCAACGTAAATTACCTAAATGCTAAGGATATAAGGTAATAATGTGAATTCATGACGGAATCAACAGAAAAATATATAGATATAAATGACATTAGTCCATTAAAGAGCAATTGCTTACACATCTCAGGGCTGCAAAGCTCAAGTTCCGAAAAATGAAGTGTGTGAAATCCTATGGAACTTAACTGCCAAGGTCATCAGTCCCTAAGTTACACACTACTTAACCTAAATTATCCTAAGGACAAACACACACACCTATGCCTGAGGGAGGACTCGAACCTCCGCCGAGACCAGCCCCACAGTTCATGAGTGACCGCTCCGCTAATCCCGCGCGGCTCAAGAAGTTCAGAACAAGGGATAATTCTTTTCTTAAAACACATCCTTACATTATCAATTACGAGAGTAAAAATTAGGGCAAATAAGAAATAATGAATTGAAATGATTTAAGTCCAGTCAGTATCCAAGAGTCCTGGGTTCAACTCGTGTCTTCACGCCCCTATCAACAGTGTTGGGCCACGGGTATGATATATCTGTCCAGCCGTAAGCCGCATTTGCTGCGGTGCGGATATTCTCGGGGCGCCAACAAGTCCTCCTGGACTGCCAGCATTTGTTATGTCGTTTCCGCATTGCTCCGTATTTGCGGTCTCGCACACTGGTGCTAGCCATGGTTAGTACCTGGGCTGCAACCGTCAAACTACTGTATGAGAAACGTCCAATACTACAGGATGTAAATGAAGTCCGGGAGCGCTTTCAATCATTTATTGCACTAGAACTAAACACTGTACAGATGTCATACACATTACATTTTGAAGAGAAACTCCGTAATTTTTTTTTCATAAATTCGATAGGCGAACCATGAGTGACCCGGCAGATATCAATACTGTAATCAAATTCTTGCCATACCCGTCCCAGCACGGCATCGTCGACTGTGGCAGTCCTTCCTGTATTCTCTCCCGGAGATCTGCCACATCACGTGGTACAGGCGGTACATGCACTAGATCTTTGATGAGTCCCCACAGAAAAAAGTCACACGGAGTGAGATCTGGTGATCGGGGAGGCCATTTCGAACTCCAACACGCAGAGAGCTCGCTCCGCACCAGAACTCGCCATGTTTGCGTCTAGTGCTGGCTATCGACAAATTACCAAGCTACGCGGTGGCGGTATACATGAAAGAAAACTTTCAGAGCTTCTAATGTACGGTTCTTGTGTAATAAATATCTGAGAGTGTTCCCGGACTTTATGTACACGCTGTAATGGTTTTGCTGAGCCTGCGTTCCTGGCTCCACTCGCCCCATGCTTCCGGAAGGTTCCAACGTGAGGTACCCGCACACGCTATTCTGGTGGCAGGTGAGGCCACCCCCCGCAACTCTGATGTATGAGTAGTTGTCTTAGCACTGTGCAACCAGTCCATTGTAAATGTTTATTAGTTTCATTTCCTGTTCAGTTAACACAAATTGCAACAGTCAACGTACATATTGAACCAATCACCTTCCGGTTGAAAACTATAACTAATATCAGCGTGGTTACAGTCGAATGTTGACACGGTGTTGAGTGATCGGTTTTTGGCTTTTTGGTCGCACACGCAGACTGCTTATGTTTGTGTTTTAATACGGTATTTTATTTAGGGTGTTTGGATGGATACCAATGATATAAGGAATTATTTACTTTTCAGTGATGTCACATTTTCCTTCAATCTGATGCCAGATAACCTAGCTGTCTGACATTGGTGGACACAATCACAGACTAGACATTCAATTTTATTGAAATAAATATACATCTGCCAATTTTGTGCACACCTGTAAAGGGTTTCCTTGTTCAAATAGCTCGCGCGGTTCCAGACTGTAGCCCCTAGAACGGCTCGGCCACTTCGGCCGGCGGTTTTCTTGTGTTGCTGTTATGATGTAATGTGCCCAATTTGGTGGTGAAAGATATATTAATGCCTTTGCGTATAAAGACATTTGTAAATTTATATGAAATATTACGCAGAAATAGGATTGTCTTATTCTCCGGGCCTACTCATTCACAGCTTTTTTACATATTAACAAACCGCTCAGCCACCTCACATGCTGCTGCAATAAAGCGCCAGTGTTTTCCAGTGCAAACAACCATGTAACAGATGCACCTTACCTGAACCCCTGTAGGGTTAAATAAAAGCGTTGTCACCCACGCGTAATTATTCATTTCCGATATTTCCGCTCTTCTTGCCACCCAGACCAACACGAAATGTCATTCTTAAGATTCATGGTTCATCGCATGCTTGATATTCCAGACAAAATGACTGAAATGTGTGTACTTAAATTATAATGCCTCCATTAACGGATACAATCATGTTGTAAGAAATAAGCTACTTGACACAACAAAATCAAACCAACGAACTGCTGAACAACTTCCCACTAATAAAGAACCATGTTTTTAAATGAGTATTAACGCTAATATCGGCCCCAATGCCGTAGTAAGTAATTTGTTTTTCGGCGCATCCTGCTCTGCAACCAATGATCAAGGCGATACTTCAGGTGTTCCCTGTGTTCTTATCACATTACCAAAATTATGCAACTTGTGCATGCCCCATCTGAAGACGATCCTAAAAAACTAGTTTATGGAAGTAAACAAATATATCATAAATGACTGGTCGCAGCTATCTCTAATTATCTTTAGTATTGAATATAACAGTGGCATAGTGGTTATTGAATTGTTTGGAATGTAACGCTGTTGGTGTAATCGCAACTAGACACTACTGGTGAGTGCTGTACGATAACAGCAGAACTAAGCTATCCAGACAGCAGTAAATCTGCCGAGAAGGCAGCTAATGGTACTCATTCATAAACTCACACCCACGGTTTTGACATTACAGGGCATTACAAATGAGCGATAGTGAACAAAGAGTCCTCTTCCACACTGCGAAAGACAGTTATGCATCAGAAGTATTTTATTTAGTTCATAGCACATCATATTGCTATAACATATAATCTCACGAAACGGATTTTCAGCGGTTGGTTGGTGAATGTAAATTTTGTATGTAAGCAGCAGAGGCAATTTCACGCTCCGAGCAAGTTCGGTAATTTCGTTATTTGCCCTCTGAATTACTGCTGGCAAATCCTCTTGTCAATATCGGTCAATTTCGACTGCAAGGCACGAATCATATCTCTAATTAGCCTGGTATGCTTCGCAAACGTGAAACTAAATGTTGCAAATTTAGTTTCAGAGAATTTTATGAAGCCACTATTTTATCATAGTATTGCTGGAGCATATAATTTGTGCACATTGTTGTAGCATAAAATCACAACGGTTCTTTTGAAGTCGAAATTTGTCCATTGATTCAGACTACTGCAGCTTAACGCTATAATGATATTGTTGTTGCAGTCATATAAATAGGAATTCGTATAAAAAGCAAAACGTGCCCTGGTACTCAGTTCACGCACTATTTCTGTTGCTTTTTCTGCTACAAAGACCTACCACTAAAGAATCTACTGCAGAGCGGATAAAAAGGGGGCAATACGAGTATGGCTGAGCTACGCATTAATACTAGTGTAAGGTTTCTAGTTTACTACGCGAAAGAACTTGCCCCGCTTCTAACAGACGTGTACCGCAAGTCTCTAGAGGAACGGAAGGTTCAAAATGATTGAAAAGAGCACAGGTAGTTCCAGTTTTCAAGAAAGGTCGTCGAGCAGATGCCCAAAACTATAGGCCTATATGACATCGATCTGTTGTAGAATTTTAGAACATGTTTTTTGCTCGCGTATCATGTCACTTCTGGAAACCTAGAATCTACTCTGTAGGAATCAACATGGATTCCGGAAACAGGGGTCCTGTGAGACCCAACTCGCTATATTTGTTCCTGAGACCCAGAAAATACTAGATACACGCTCCCAGGTAGATGCCATTTTCCTTGACTTCCGGAAGGCGTTCGATACAGTTCCGCACTGTCGCCTGATAAACAAAGTAAGAGCATACGGAATATCAGACCAGCTGTGTGGCTGGATTGAAGAGCTTTTAGCAAACAGAACACAGCATGTTGTTCTCAATGGAGAGACGTCTACAGATGTTAAGTAACCTCTCGCGTGTCACAGGGGAGTGTTATGGGACCATTGCTTTTCACAATATATATACATGACCTAGTAGATAGTCTCGGAAGTTCCATGCGGCTTTTCGCGGATGATGCTGTAGTATAGAGAGAAGTTGCAGCATTAGAAACTTGCAGCGGAATGCAGGAAGATCTGAAGTGGATGGGCACTTGTTGCAGGGTGTGGCAACTGACTCTTAACATAGACAAATGTAATGTATTCCGAATACATAGAAAGAAGGATTCTTTATTGTATGATTATATGATAGCGGAACAAACACTGGTAGCAGTTACTTATGTAAAATATCGGGGAGTATGCGTACGGAACGATTAGAAGTGTAACGATCATATAAAATTAATTGTTAGTAAGGCGGATGTCAGGTTGACATTCATTGGGAGAGTCCTTAGAAAATGAAGTCCGTCAACAAAGGAGGTGTCTTACAAAACGCTCGTTCGGCCTATACTTGAGTATTGCTCATCAGTGTGGAATCCGTAGCAGATCGGGTTGACGGATGAGACAGAGAAGTTCCAAAGAAGCGCGGCGCGTTTCGTCACAGGGTTATTTGGTAAGCGTGATGACGTTACGGAGATGTTTAGCAAACTCAAGTGGCAGACTCTGCAAGAGAGACGCTCTGCATCGCGGTTTAGCTTGCTGTCGAGGTTTCGAGAGGGTGCGTTTCTGGATGAGGTATCGAATATATTGCTTCCCCCTACTTATACCACCCGAGCAGATCACGAATGTAAAATTGGAGAGATTTGTGCGCGCACGGAGGCTTTCCGGCAGTCGTTCTTCCCGCGAACCATACGCGATTGGAACAGGAAAGGGAGGTAATGACAGTGACACGTAAAGTGCCCTCCGCCACACACCGTTGGGTGGCTTGTGGAGTATAAATATAGATGTAGATTCAAGGTAAATGGTATGAGCTTTACATTTACATTCCATATGTCATTTTTCATATCTGTACGCCAAACATTTTTCGTACAGTAGGTTTCAGTAGCCAGTATGTTATGTCATTGAAGTTCTGAGTACAAGCAGTGTGATCTTTGGTTGCTATACTCCGCTCATCATCAGAAAAAAACCTGATGCAAACATTACACTACGTATTCTTCCGCGTTTGCTGCAACCTCATTGGATTTCGGTTCACGTGGAGCGGAACCCAAGCTGTCTCGAGGACAGTCATGTATGGTAATGAGGATACGTTCTATGCTGTCCGTTACGCGTACATCAACTCAGCGATTTACCTGCGCATTGAACTTAGCAGCACTGCCAATCAAGTGATGCAGTTAACCTGCAGTGATATGGACATGGGAGGGAGGGGGGGGGGTCGACGACTTAAAATGGTTCAAATGCCTCTGAGCACTATGGGACTTAACATCGGAGGTCATCAGTCCTCCAGAACTTAGAACTACTTGAACCTTACTAACCTAAGGACATCACACACAGCAGTGCCCGAGGCACGATTCGAGCCTGCGACCGTAGCAGCAGCGCGAGGGGGTGGGGGAGGGGCGTCCACATTTCCTTCTCCTCTTTCATGACGTACTGTTTTACATTTCATGCCACAAAACTTCTTGCATTAGTTCCACCACGTTTGGCAGCTTCAGTGCCTTGTTATCTCTCGCGACAAATCCCTAAACTTGGCTCTAGATCAGTTCTGCTGCGTTCAGATAGCGATGGTACTCCGACAACTGGAAAAATTAGCATTTCCGCAGTGTGCTTGACGCCGTGTCAATTATTGTTTTGCATGTTTCTACGACGCTTATCACTCTGGCTAGTGTCAGACCACTACTCTCCTGGACGTATTCAAAGAAATAGTATTTGATTTTTCATTTTTCTCCAAAAAAAATTGATTGTGCAATGTATTCTTAACTTCAGCAATCTTTTAGAAAATGTCGATACTTAATAATTTTACCGAACGAGGTGGCGCAGTGGTTAGTACACTGGACTCGCATTCGGGAGGACAGCGGCTCAATCCCGCTTCCGGCCATCCTGATTTAGGTTTCCCGTGATTTCCCTAAATCACTACAGGTAAATGCCGGGATGGTTCCTTTCAAAGGGCACGGCCGACTTCCTTCCCGGTTTTTCCCTAATCCGATGAGACCGATGATCTCGCTGTTTGTACTCTTCCCCCAGACAATCCAATCCAATCCACTTAATAATTTTTATTTTCAATGAAAACCAGAATTTTGCTTGCGATACGTCATTAGAAACTAGAAGACATGCATTATTCTTTAAAAAATGGTGGTTGAGTATGAGTTAATGGAAATATATTTGATGAATTTCATACTTAAGTGATCTAGGTCTTCAGATCGAAAAACAGTTGTAGACCACAACGAGATCCGAACTGTCACCCCAAAGCATACATGATTATCACTCTTTTTTCCGTCGTTGGTCCATTCTGTTCGTTATAGTTCTCCTCATTCGGTCTAGGCAGACGTCATATGACAGCCCCTCGCCGAGCGGTTCTAGGCGCTTCAGTATGGAACCGCACGACCGTTACGGTCGCAGGTTCGAATCCTGCCTCGGGCATGGATGTGTGTGATGTTCTTAGGTTAGTTAGGTTCAAGTAGTTCTAAATGGACTGATGACCTCAGATGTTAAGTCCCATAGTGTTCAGAGCCATTTTTTTTTTTTTACATCCCTTCGAGTTGATCGTTTAACACAACACTGACAGAACACACTGAGCTGCCCTGCCGGCTTCATCGACGCTACCTATTATGCCACACATGTGACTAAGTTCTATTACTTAGAGTGCTTCTCGAGCTGATTTTTCTGTCTAAGCTTGTGAAAAACATTAAGAACATCTTGTTTCTCGCCATTAACAATGTTCAGCGTGCATGTTTCGCTACGAAGCAAGAAGCAGTGTCATCAGTTTCACGCTACGTATTTACAGCAAGACAACTAGAGCACAAATAGCGATTACGGCGACAGCGACTGTACACGATTTTTGAACAAAACAATTACGTACCGGTGGCTAAAGTATGATTAAGAAAATCGTTCATGACTGTTAACACATCAGAATGTCTTAAATTTTCATTTATAATGACATAGTAATAAGATATCTCATAAATAAGTTGCATCTACGTCCAAGAGTGGAGTGTACGAGAGTTACGGCTGCTGACCAATCACCACGCTTGTGTTTGTCTACATCAGGTTTACTCTTATGGTGAGAGAAGTATTGTATAGTATTGTCGTTTTGGCGGCATTCAAAGAGAAGCTAGGGAGTGAGTCGGCTGTTGGCTACAGTACTGAGCGGGCTGAAATAACCTACAGAGAACAAAGATACAGATAATGATGACTTATGGATATGATTTGGTGAATATTTATTGGTTAATGGTTATGAGGTAAAGTTGTTGCTGCACTGCTTGTTTGCACGTAATTATGATATGTTTGAAAAATGGAGAATCTTAGTGGCATATTTCTTTATTGGTTTGAGTTAGTTAGTTCATTGTTCACACAAGAATAAGCAAAGTTAGCACCTCACTGGACTTACACTCAGAAGGTAGTTTCACCACTTATTTAGCATTTTCAGTAATTAATTTCATGACAGAGAAATTTTTCTCATAAAGAGTTTTCGAGGAACTTGCAGAATGAAATGAACAAAGTCCTTTGCAATTAAAAAAAAATGATAGCAGGGTCGACGAATATGCAAAGCAAATCCAAGAGGGATCGACTCAGCCAAAAAAGTCAAAGGTATCATGACGCCACGTATGTCCCCACGCCCTAATACACAAAAATAACCAAAATATGTTCTAAATGTCAAAAATAAGTATGCAAAAAGCATTCAGTTGACAAAAAGTTATGCGTTGACTTTATGAACGGAAATAAGTGCTTACCTGATTCGTTCCTGTACTTGCTGCCATTTCTTTACTGAAAGTCATTCTTTAATATTTTCTTTACACTTCAGTTAATTGCTCATTATTTGAACTCAAAACATGTTTCTTAACATTGCTGCAGTAGATTTTCTTTGTTTCTTTAGTTAATTCCAGAAACTCGTTTACAGGTCAGTGTTAATATAAGAGCCTTAATTGTTGGTAAGACTTCTTAATAACGATTGATTTTTCATAAATGGAAGCCTGTATTTCATTGCATCCTTACATCAGTTTAGAAAACATGGAAGTAAATAAGTCGCTGATGGTTTTTGTTTTTAGGATCGAAAACGAGCCTACGAAGTTACTAGCGTCAGTCAAAGTACCGAGCACAGTTTAGTCGAAGAGAGAGGAAAAAAGACAGCAAAGTTGGTCGTGCGACCCATTTCGTTAATCTCATTCTGTGGCTTACTCATCAACCATTTTTAACTAAATGCTAAATCCTTAAAAATCGCTTCATAGGGTTAACGGATGGAAACTTCAGCAAAATAAATGACCACTTTTAATGACATTGAAACTATCTAAATAGTATGTTTCCTCACAGATGGCAGAAAAGGTAAGCGCAGCTTACATCATTACGTTTTTGTCTATGGATACATAGGACAAAATAGTGCCACAGAGAAAACTGAAGATTACTTGGATAGTGTGTACCTTCTGCCTCGATAAAAACCACATTGAGGCGTCCTTTTAGAAGCTGCGCGTAACGTTGCATAAAGAGCAACACATTTTGTGTTGTGGGCAACCACAGCTGTAAGAAACTTTCTAAGCAAATTCGCAACAGCTGGTGGATAAACCTTCATGAGTACAACCAATTCCGCAACCTAAAGTCATCATCAGGTACATATTCAAATCATTTACAGTGTAACGTCAGCCAGGTTGTCTTAAAAAGAACTCGTATTTTAAATACGATTCATTTTAAGGACATTGTAATTCAACTTGGCGGAGAGTGTTGGTGACATCCAGTAATCTCTACGTTTCGCTGTAAAGCGATTGCATATGTACATGATGATGTACGTTTAGGTTGCATAGGCGATTATACTAAAAAAAAAGTTTAATTATTCAAGAGACGCTGCGGTTTTGCTTAAGAAGAATGGCTGCGTGGAGGGGTGATGTTTGTGGACGTCAATGTTGTGATTTTCTGTGCAACTGCTATAAGCTGTTATGGATTTTGCATCAAAAATTGTTTTAAAAAGTTATTTCTGATATTTTTATTATTTTTATGAAGTCGCATAACATTCACGGAATGTGAATTATTTTTGTAGTAAAAATCTGAAAGTTGTTTCGAATAGGAGTAGATTTCATGCCACATGTCGGCGGGACGTTGAACCTTAGTCCTCCCTCCTTCTTCCCTTTGTTAACCACATAACACACGAAATCATAATTTTCTCCCTCCCTCTCTCTCTCTCTCTTATCTATCGAACTAGAGACTGCCGAACAGTGAGAACCTGGAAAGAGATTTCTGACTCTTTAGTGTAGGGTTTATAGCGTTGAACATAATGTGACAATTTGAAGCGAAGAGCTGAATCGGAATTTGAACCCGGCCAACTTTCTTTCGCAGCGGCAGCCGTACCATTGAGAAATCCGGCCGCGCCTCGGGGACGGACTCAAAGCCTTAATTTCCCGCTGCCTCCCCGCCACCCGCACCCCCACCCCAAATCCCCACCCCCGCATCGGGCCAGGCGCCTCAAGGACTCACCGACGCTGCTGGGAAGGAGCATTCACGACATAAAGGACCTTTCCGAGAGCCCGTCTGTGGCACATTCTCGGGGGCGTCACTGAAATTAAATTTCAGGCACTTAAGAAGAGCGCATAGTAAACTTTTCATTGGTCTCTGCTACAACACAGCCATTTTGTTTCCCATTGGTAATAAATAAAAGAACAGAATTCGTACTGTGGGAAGAACCGAGATGCTTTCTATACCGGTAAACTTCTGAAGGCGCACTAATGTCTGATTGTTAACGGGTGCCCCGTTACACCTTGCATTACCTTTACAAAAATATTTATTCCACATAATTAAGCTGATTTACTAACTGTTTTATATTGATTCACTGTCTGCCAGAGCCTATCTAATAGTAAAATTTAATTTATAGTAATTACCATAGAACGTACGCATAGCTTTAACGTACGATTTATAATTCTAAGGATACTTACGTTCACACGACAGTTTATTGGTAGACTGAGTTCACCTGAAATCATTAGTCAGCGGAAGTTCAGTTAAAGCGACTCATTGGTTGATTCTGACCAGTATGCCGTATCAGCATGCAATTACCGTACATTAACCACAAACATATTTGCCTTAAGTTAGTTTATATGATCGATGAAATGGAGAGCATATTTTATCTTTCTGATGGTTCCTGACACTTGCGACGAGCACAGACAGTTTTGCCTTACAACATTGCCACTGTCAGATGTATCAGATGTGTACCGCTTCTATTTTCTGCTATTTAAATAATTATTTAGTTATTAGCCCATACAGCCATTTTAGGAAACTTCGTGTATCAACATCTCCTTTTCTTTCAGTTTATAATCATCACAGACACACACGTTCATATATGTAAGCACTTTTCATTTTACTATTTTCCTGGAGGACACATGGTACTGGCACACTAATGCTCCGGACGGGTGCCAAAATAGCGACATCAGTATTATGATGTAAGACAACTTCTCTGTGACTGTTATTGACATTGCCAAAAATCATCAATGGTCTACACATATTCCAGGATTTGACACAGACTGAGAAAACATCGTTTATGACTAAATGAAATACTATGTAAAAACGGAGACAAAAATTACATGTTGCTTATAATAATGGTGCTCTACTTCAATCTACCGTTTCCCTACGACAAAAAAAAAAAAAAACCACATCATGCCTGTGAACTAGGAGTACCGGAAGTGCTTAAATTTTACAAAACATTTTTACAATTATTCTTTTTCGAAATATGTTATAATATCGTTTTCAGTAAACACTCTTAAACAGTACTGTCTTTCATCGCCAAGATCGCGAAATTCTGTTGACACCAGTGCAGTCATGGCGTTGTGCCAAACCACCAATCTCGCGAGAGAACCATCGTTACATAATCTAGAATATGTGGTTCACGATTCGTGAGGACCGGGTTTTGCCTACCTTAACCCACAAATATTCTACAAACAATCTTATGAAGGGAGGACATGTGACACTGTAATCTGTGGTCCGACCATAGAATATGTACGTGAAGCACGTCAGTCCCACCAATAGTGTCCCATCACGCTGTGTTCCATCGTCAAAGACTTATTCGAGCGTGTAGTGGCTTACAGAAACCGAAGAATAATTTCACACGAATATTCAGTGATTTCACGAAACACCAATTTTACAGGCTCTTAAGAATTATGTGTATTTAACAAGAACATTGTATAGCCCTATGCATAAACCAAAAATTAATTCACTTGAAGATGAAAATCATTTGTACCTTCAGATCTGACATAAAATTTAGAAATATTGCAATGTATATTTCCGAATTGCTTTTATGCTCAATAAATTTTAGGACACGAATAAATTCTTGACTTTCAGTGTCTTCGTCAAAGATGTCCAGCTTGCGTCGGAAAGATGACATACTTTCTGTCAGAACACATATTAATTTCCCAGTTCATTTCATCTCGGTACTGAGCCCACTTAAATGTTTCAGAATGTCTTGCAGGAAGGCTATGGTTAGCATATTGCGTTTTTCTACTAGTAACTACAGATGCTTCCTTGTTTCTTGTGTATCTAGGTTGTCTAAGAAAGAGGTTACTTCTTCCTTTGTTGGACAAACTTATTCAGTCACTTTATGTTTACTTAGCCAATGAACATTGTAGTGCTGCATTAAGTTAGAATGTGCTGAATCACATTCAGATAGAAACTCTTTGAACTCTGTGAGCTGAAGAGCAGAAAGAGACCTCATAAAATTAATCAGGTTGATCAAGCTGTTCATTATTTCTTTCAGAGTGGCGTTAAGTTTTTCACAAAGGGCTGCCTGATGATATTAGCTAATATGATAGTAGCCGTGCATTCGTATAATTGATTCTCTCTACTAGTCTCTGTTCTTTGCTGATCGTTAGTTGAAAGAGTTGTTCTTGTTGGGGTCTTCAGACCTGACACTGGTTTGGTGCAGCTCTCCATGCTGCTGTGTCCTGTACCAGGCTCTTCATCTCCAAATAACTACTACAACCTACATTCTTGTGTATCTGTTCACTGCATTCATCTTTTCGTCTCCCTCTACCATTCCCCCCCCCCCACACTTCCCGCCAATACTAAATCGTGATCCTATGACGTCTCAGGATGTGTCCTTTTATCCGATCCCTTTTTTTGGTCAAGTTGTGCCACAAATTTCTTGTTCCCCCAGTTCTGTTCAGTACCTCCATGTTAGTTACGTAATTCACAACATTCTTCTGTAGCATCACATTTCAAAAGCTTCCATTCTCTTTTTGTCTAAACTGTTTATTATCGATGTTTCACTTCCACACATGGCTATACGCCACACAAATACTTTCGGAAAAGACTTGCTAACATTAAAATCAGTATTTGATGATAATAAATTACTCTTCTTCACAAATGCTTTTCTTGCCATTACCAGTCTACATTTTTATCCTCATAAAATTAATCAGCTTGATCAAGCTGTTCATTATTTCTATCAGAGTGGCGTTAAGTTTTTAGCAAAGGGCTGCCTGATGATATTAGCTAATATGATAGTAGCCGTGCATTCGTATAATTGATTCTCTTTACTAGTCTCTGTTCATTTCCATCATCAGTTGTTTTGAAGTCCAAATATCAAAATTCTCGTACTACTTTAAGTGTCGCTTTCATAGTCCAATACCCACAGCTTTATCTTATTTGATTCGTAAACGAATATATTTCATGATCCATGTTTTGCTTTTGTTGATGTTCATCTTTTATCCTCCTTTCAAGACAGTCATCTACTGTTTTAAGTGCCTCGTTCCCTAGTATAACCTGTTTTAATTCATCTGCATTGCGTTATCCATGTGTTGCTTTTGTTGACGTTTTTCTTATACTCTCATTTCAAGACCTGTCAATTCCATTCAGAGCTGTTCGAAGTCCTTTGCTGTCCCTGACAGAATTACAACGTTGTCGGCAAACCTCATAGTTTTAGTTCCTTCTGCTTGAACTTAAATTCGAACTCCCATTTTTTCTTTTGTTTCCTTTACTGCTTGTTCGGTGTACACGTTGAATAACATCGGAGATAGGCTACAACCCTGTCTCACTTTCTTTTCAACCACTGCTTCCTTTTTACGTCCCTTGACCTTTATAACCGCCGTCTGGTTTCTGCAAAAGCTGTAAATAGCCTTTCATTCCATGTATCCCCGCTACCTTCAGATTTCAAAGAGAATATTCCAGTCAACATTATCAAAACCTTTCTCTAAGTCTACAAATGCTGTAAACGTAGGTTTGCCTTTCCTTAATCTATCTGCTAAGGTAAGTCATATGGTCAGTATTGCCTCGTATCTTCCTGCATTTTTACGGAATCCGAACTGATCTTCTCCGAGGTCGCTTTCTGCCAGTTTTTCCATTCTTCTGTAAAGAATTCGTGTTAGTATTTTGCAGCCATGACTTGTTAAATTTAATAGTTCGATAATTATCACACCTGTCAGAACCTACTTTGCTTATAATTGGAATTACTACTTTCTTCTTAATGTCTTTCGCCTGTCTCGCACATCTTTCACACCAGATGGAAGAGTTTTGTCATGGCAGGCTCTGCTAAGGCTATTAGTAGTTCTAACGGAATACCGTCTACTCCCGTGGCCTTGTTTCGGCCTAGATCTTTCAGAGCTCTATCAAATTCTTCTGGGAATATCATATCTCTCATCTCGTCATCTACGTCCCCTTCCATTTCCAAAATATTGCCCTCAAGTACATTTCCCTTGTACAGACCCTCTAGACACTCCTTCCACCTTTCTGCTTTCCCTTCTTTGTGTAGTACTGGTTTTCTAACTGAGCTCTTCCTATTCACACAGCTGCTTCTCTTTTCTTCAAACCCTTCTTCAATTACCCTGTAGGTGATATCTACATTTCCCCTAGTGAAATATGCTTCTAAATCCTTACATTTGTCCTCTAGCCGTTCCTGCTTGGCCATTTTGCACTTCCTGTTAATCTAATTTTTTAAACATTTGTATTTCTTTCATCAATTAAATTCAATATTTCTTGTGTTCTACAAGCATTTTTGCCAGGCCTTGTCTTTTTACGTATTTGATCCTATGCTACCTCCACTGTTTGATCTCTTAAAGCTACCCATTCGTTTTCTACTGCATTCCTTTCCCCTTTTCTAGTCAACAGTGTTCTAACGCTCCCTCTGAAACTCTCTACAACTTGTGCTTCTTTCAGTTTATCCAGGTCCCATATCCTTAAGGTTCATAACAAACAAATTGTGGCCAGAGTCCACAACTCCCCTTAGAAATGTCTTACAATTTAAAATCTGGTTCCTAAACCTCTGTCTTACTATTAATTATCAGTCTGAAACATTCCGGTGTCTCCAGGTCTCTTCGACGTATACAAACTTCTTTTATGATTCTTAAACCAAGTGTTAGCGATGATTAAATTATGCTCTGTGCAAAATTCTACCAGCCTGCTTCCTCTTTCATTCCTTTCTTCAAGTCCATATTCACATGCTATTTTGATTTCACTTCCTTCTCTGCTATCGTGTTCCAGTCCCCCCATCATAGTTAAATGTTCGTCTCCTTTAACTTTCTTTCTTTTATCTCATCCTACATTTCTTCAGTCTCTGTATCATCTGAGGAGTTAGTTGGCGTGTAAACTTGTACTACTTGGTTACGATGATTCGTTCACTATGCTGTTTGTAGTGGCTTACTTTATTCTTTCCTTTCCTCTTTTCGTATTAACTATTAAACCCACCCCTGCATTATCCTTACTTGATTTTGAATTTCTAACTCTGTGTTCACCTGACTAGAAGTCCTGTTCCTGCAGTCATAGAACTTCACTAATTCCTACTATATCTAACTTCAACCTATCCATTTTCCTTTTTAAATTTTCTGACATACCTGCCCGACACAGTTTTATCGTATCTAATGTTTGATTTTGTTCATAAAGCCATGAAACGTCTTAACTTGGCCATTACCAACATCCATCTCAGAGTATGAAAATGGCTTCTGCTGTTTATTAAACGTCCAACACACACGGGACGCTGCTTCGGCAGATCTTTACTTCCTGTTCCTAGAGTGTTCTGGTTAGGCCACGCTTTTTACACAAGAAGCTAGGTATACCTGGAGTTTTATGGGCGACCTTCACTACCCAGAAGAATTTTTTTATAAAACTGCTTCTGAGTTTTTTCGTCGCGTCACTTTAAATGGGCAGTTTTAACAAGAGACAGTTTTGTATGGCGCAAACTGGAACAGTTCCAGGCCTATCAGGCACCGTAAAATGATATCGTTCAGCCCACTCAGTAAAAGAGTTCCTATTTTCGCAATTAACTTAATGCTGTTTAGGATCCATATCAATGCAAAAGAAAATTATATGTTTCGAATACAACAAAAAAAATTGAAAAAAGCTCCGTACGAGATCGCAACAGCTACTGAGGAAGTGATGACAGTTAGTTAGTTAGTTACTTTCATGTTCAAGAATCACTGTGCACGACAAATCATAAAGATGCGGAACGAGTCATTTTACACTCACACCGCAAATTAATTGTAAATATGGTTACATGCTCTACATCACTGAGATTTTTATTAAAAAACAGAAAAGAAATATAGATGTGAAAAAATGGTTCCATTCCATGTTGGGCGCCTGGTATAGCAACCGGTTATCAATTTCTTGAATTAAGACAGTCTCGGTTGCAAAATCTTTTTTATTTACACGAAATGACACATTTCGACATTTTGGGGGATCATCAGATTGACGTGAAAATTAATTTGGAAAGCCAGCATTCGTCCATTAATGATGTTCGTGGGTGAGCAACAGATGTTAATCTTATAGTATGTTTTTGAGCTATCAAAATATTCTTTCTTAAATATACCATATTTGGGCATTAATGTACAAATTTTGGCTTCCATATTCATTATGACGTCAATCTGGTGATGCCCAAAAACGTCGAAACGCGTCATTTCCTTTAAATGAAAAATATTTTGCAAACGAGAATGTCCTATTTCAAGATATACAGCTGTGAGTTCGCAATTCCTACCACGCATTACAATAATAGAAATTCTTCTATGGGACAGAAGTAGTTGTCAAAGATAAACTTTTTCAGTTTGTTTTCAAATGTTACTTTACTGTCTGCCAGATTTTTTCCTTTCCCCGGGTAAGTGATCAAAACTTTTAATTGCACTATTGTCTTTCATTTTTTGTGCCAAGGACAGTCTTAATGTGGAGTAATAAAGGCAATTTTTCCTTCTGGTTTTGTAACTGCGTACGTTTCTGTTCCTTTTGAATTGCAGTTAAACCATAGAGAATTATTTACAACTAATTTTGGGGGGAATAAGTATAATGTGAAGCAATAGTCAGAATGTCAGACTACATAAACAAATGTCTACAAGATGATCGTGGGTAAGCGCCACATGTTATTCTTACAACGTGTTTTTAAGCTATGAAGACATTCTCTCTTAAAGATGAGTTAGCCCAACTCACTATTCCGTATGACATTACGAAATGAAAATATGCGAATTATGTCAGTTTACTGATTTGTGTCTTCCCGAGATCTGCAATTACTCTAAGTGCAAATGTGGCTGATCTAATTTGCTTCAGGAGTTCCAAGATGTGCTTTGTCCAGTCTAATTTTTCGTCAATATCCACACTATTTATTATTTTATCACCATGTGTTACATTTGAAACGTGCCCTCAGAAAAATTAATGAATGATCGTGCTTTTCAAACAGCTGAACAGAACTGAACGTACTCAGACATTTCGCTCTTTACCTATTCTGTTCAACACTAAACTGACACACAACACTTTCTTTAGCGCAACGCAATCTGACTTTCAATAATCCCTACAAAAGAATGGCCCTTTCATGAATCACTTACCTCACAAAAGTCTTCGTTACTCGAACTACTGCAATACAGCCAGCGCCACTACTGCCATCTAAATAAAAAATTTTAACTACTGAAAGCACTAACGATTGATAGGCATACTAAGCAAATGAAAGATTTTGATAGAGAACAAACAATATATATATATATATATATATATATATATATATATATATATATATATATATATATATATATATATCTGCTCGTGACATCCAGTCTTACAAATTTACTGTCTCTGATGGACACACTTCCAGATCATCCGCTCTCAAAACTCTGCCATCTCTCTCCCCACACCCACCACTGCTGGTGGCTCACATCCAACTGCGCAACGCTATGCACTGTTCACATCCAATTGCACACTACAATAGAGAGTATTTCAACAATGCCAACCAGCCACAGACTGCACACAGTACAGCCAGTGATTTTCATACAGAACGCTACGTGGCGTTACCAATATAAAAACCTAAACAGGCTACTTACATAGTCCCTATGCTCCCCACAAAAATTTTACAAATTATTTTGGGCAGGGACCAATACAGATTTGAAAATTTTTCCATAATTACAATAACAAAGATATCAAATTCACACACTTATTGATACACTGTTGGTCAAAAGCAAAAATTGTTTTCATAAAGACACTCCTGATCATTCATCACAATATAATTACATTGCACAAAGTCTGATCAGTAAAAGGAAATGTACACAGAAGTAGTGGATTTCCGTGCTGTCTTGAAGAAGTAGTGTTGACCTTCCAACGGAAAGACAGTGCTAACTCTTGACATGCAGACAGGTAATGGTCCACAACAGAGCAAATCCACGGTGGAGTCAGTCGAAGTTGAAGAGTATTGGTAGGTAGGTCATCACAGAGCAGACCCACTGTAGTCCTGGTAGAGATTATGGTATTGGTGGGCCACCACAGGTGCAGACCCACTGCAGTCCTTGTAGAAATAATGGTATTTGTGTGCCATCAAAGATGCAGACCCACTGTAGTCCTTGTAGAGACGGACAGCAGCCATCTGTTGCGACTGTGCAGGTGCACAATCACTATCGAAGAGTCTTGCGGAGAATATAGTAAGTCCATAAACCACCACTTGTGCACTCACAAAGTATTTGGAATTGTCCTTAGAACCAGCAATGTTGTTAACCAGTCCCTTGTTGAATTATTAACACATGTGCAAACACTAACAGTCCCAACCTCTCATATATTGTGCATGTACTATAACCAACAGAAACATGTGCAGTGAAATGAAACTTAATTTGACGAACTGGTGTCTATACAATTATAAATGTACGATATGAGAATACAATTACAAAGATACAAAATACATCATTCAAGGAAATAACATTACAGATAACATTTGTGGTAATACAGGCTTTACAAATAATTGAAATAACTTATACATCAGTGTTACAGGAATTATGACATAAGTAAATACATAAAAGGTCAGAATAACTTTCGAAACATCAGCTTCACACGTGAGCATTAAAACAAAACGGAATAAATAATGTCTAAACATCTTTACAAAGTAAATGACATATTATGAATGCAAATTATCTTTTAGGATAACAGTATTCCTCATCATAGTGAATGTAGCTGAGTTTAGAAAAATTCTACAACATAAGTCTTATCAGATAAACACATAAAGACAGGAAGAACACAAATACACAAGGTACACAGACACATAGTGGGATAACACAAGGAAAGGGCAGGGTTTGTTTTACTGCAGTATTTTGCAAAGAAAACTTTCTTTACTTCGCGGAGATCTCCCTTCGTAGAGCGTGGAGACCATGGAATTGGTCCGCCTCTACCAATCCATTGGTCACCGAATCTGTTGTTGAGAAGTGTACGAACACTTCGACTGAAATGTGCAGGAGCTCCATCGTGCATGAACCACATGTTGTGTCGTACTTGTAAAGTTACTAGTTCTAGCAACACAATTAGAGTATCGTGTATGAAATCATGATAATGTGCTCCATTGAGCGTAGGTGGAAAAACATGGGGCCTAATCAAGACATCACCAACAATGCCTGCCCAAACGTTCACAGAAAATCTGTGATGACGTGATTGCACAATTGTGTGCGGATTCTCATCAGCCCACACATGTTGATTGTGAAAATTTACAATTTGATCACTTAGGAATGAAGCCTCATCCGTAAAGAGAATATTTGCACTGAAATGAGGATTGACACATTGTTGGATGAAGCATTCACAGAAGTGTACCCGTCGAGGCCAATCAGCTGCTGATAGTGCCTGCACAAGCTGTACATGGTATGGAAACAGCTGGTTCTCCTGTAGCACTCTCCATACAGTGACGTGGTCAACGTTACCTTGTACAGCAGCAACTTCTCTGACGCTGACATTAGGGTTATCGTCAACTGCAAGAAGAATTGCCTCGTCCACTGCAGGTATCCTCGTTGTTGTAGGACATCCAAAGTCACGAGTCATAGGCTGGAATGTTCCGTGCTGCCTAAGACGCCGATCAATTGCTTCGAACGTCTTCCTGTCGGGACACTTTCGTTCTGGAAATCTGTCTCGATACAAACGTAAAGCGCCACTGCTATTGCCCCGTGCTAATCCATACATCAAATGGGCATCTGCCAACTCCGCATTTGTAAACATTGCACTGACTGCAAAACCACACTCATGATGAACACTAACCTGTTGATGCCACGTACTGATGTGATTGATGCTAGTACTGTAGAGCAATGAGTCGCATGTCAACACAAGCACCAAAGTCAACATTACCTGCCTTCAATTGAGCCAACTGGCGGTGATTCGAGCAAGTACAGTACATACTGACGAAACTAAAGTGAACTCTAACATGGAAATTAAGCATTTTGGTCACATGTCCACATAACATCTTTGCTTTATTTGTGTGTGAGGAATGTTTCCTGAAGGTTTGGCCGTACCTTTTTGTAACACCCTGTATAGCCTAGCCCCTCTTAAGTTAACTTAAATCTACTGAGCTCAGCTATATATACTAAGGGAAGAGGAAATGCAGCAACACACAAAAAATTAACACAAACAGCAATGGCAAAAAAATGAAAATTGGAAAAGGAAGCAGCAGCATATCTAAATTAGCAAAGTAATTGAAACATTAAAACTAATATCAGCCAATGTGCAGCAACAAGAAAAATAAATCAGTAGAAAAACTGGCTTAACAGAGTAATACAAAGTGAAACTTAGTAGCACAATGCCTGGCAAACAACAGCAGCAAATCCTATAACTTATACCTAAACGTGAAAAAGCTCAAGCAGAAAAAATATTACACTAAAAATGGCCATATTTAATACCTATGTCACATCTTAACACTAGAGTGATGCACCACGATAACTTAACTCTAGCATACAAGTTACCAAACCGTAAAAAATTATTTATGCAATTCCTGTGAAGGGAAATGTCTATTTGAGTTCCCTTTTTTAAGAAAGTAGATCATGAAATTATTGTTTAATGGATCTATAAACAGAAAATTTTTACATTAGTACATCTATCTAATTTTATATTAACCAATGCTGCAGTGCAGCTAGAAACTAGATATTAAACAAAATAGGCAAGTATACATACAAAGGAAGGCATGAAACATCATTCACTAGCCATATGGCATTTCATAAGGCAGTAAAAAACTCTCTCAACTAGAAAGGCAATAGTCATAATCAGGTGTATAGACATAAAATATTTCTCGTCATTTCATTAGGCATTTCAGTAAATGTCAGAAAGTATGTGCTCAAAACTGTAATCATATGTTTCAAGTATGAGCGTGTCTTATTTAAAATGCTTTCTACAAAGAAATGGCAATAGCAAGGTTAATGGCCCCTCCTTTTTTTGTTGTGCCTCTGAAAGGCACCGCTTTTTTTTCCAGGCGACTGTCACATAGCTTGGTCCCTACAACACATTACATCAAGGTCACTTTCTTACCGAAATATTTATGACAGCAGTTTCCGCTACAGTGACAGTCTCATATAAAAATTTCACAGTCGAGAATTTGCGTTACAAATCTGTAGAAACAAAATCCTATAAATATAACAGTGGCCAAAAAATATTCGTCAGCATTGTGAAACATTCACGCATTTACACACTTTTCATAACTCTTAAAGT
The DNA here is from genome assembly GCF_023897955.1 of Schistocerca gregaria. Taxonomy (NCBI): domain Eukaryota; kingdom Metazoa; phylum Arthropoda; class Insecta; order Orthoptera; family Acrididae; genus Schistocerca; species Schistocerca gregaria. Next base: position 41,757,617 of record NC_064926.1, read on the forward strand.
ACGATTCTTGGTTTCCAACATCCTATTTCACAAATCAGAGTCCCTAACCACTACTCGTTATTCCTTACCTTATTACACATATACATATTCGTCGACACTTAATCAATATTTCATCATAATAAATATGTAGCATAATAAAATTCGTCATATAGCATCAGCTTATTGATCATAAACATACCTCAACAGCATAATACACATTGTCATGGTAATAATAACATCATAAAACCTCAGTCAAATCTCAACAACGTCGTAGCTTTCTGCAATAATTTCAAAACGTAAAAAGAATTCTCTGCTCATTTCAATAGTGTCATCTATCTCAAATGTACTTTAAAAATCATGATCCCATACCAAATACATCATTCAAAGCTCTCATAATATCACAATGGTTCTTGAAAAATATGAACAGTTCACAAAGTACAGACAAAATACAATTTCACAAGTGTGAAGTTATCCAACTCTGTAATTGTGTAAACATGTGTCACTGATGTAGTAAAAAAAGTTTGTTTCTCTGTTAAATGATCAGATAGCTGTGTAATTTATGTGTTACAGAAATATGGTACCGATGTGTAAAGTTGTATAAGCAAATACCATATTAGCTAGGGCTTCTTGTGCTTGCCAAACACATAGTACACAAAGTAAGGATGTACCCCTCTGAGGATTAATGTAATTACACCATCAGGTGTTACAGATTACAGCAATGGAATGAAATGTATTACGGAAAACTTTCTTTGTCATTCAAAAATCTTTAAAAATAAATGTTTTAAGTAAATAATTAATCACTCAAAATGCGTGTCCTGTAGCGCTAAACTATGCGTCTTGCTGTAAGATAATTCTGTGGAAGTGTCGTAGATATCGTCCTCCGTAAGCAAGGTTCTGCAGAAGTCAATGTACTTACCTCATATTAAACAACAGTGAAATGCTTTGAGTATAGATATCGTAGTTATTACGATTAGTTCCGTGATGAGGAAAGTACTGTAATGTAATATATTGTTGTGCTACGAAAGTGGAGGTCTCATTGTAGCTATATCCCAAAAGTTACTACTAAAACATGTTTCACATTCCAGAATAATACACATAAACTGTGCAGATATAAAAGAGATACACCGCAAAAGCAACAATGTAAATTGTGTCACACATTAGTAGTGTCGTGATATAACCGTGTAGCTCTCAAAGAAACCAGGTGCTAAGTTATCTTTACTCTCACAGAAAGAACTTCCAATAAAGAATGTCTTTTCAAGTAAATAAAATGTTGCATTAAAATCGCATTAGCAGTATATGTTCTAAGTATGTAAGCCATATATTCGTTAAATAATCGTGCAACTAACAAACAAGAATGTAGACACACAATAACACTGTGTCATCTGTTCACTATAGAAATTCATTCGTAATTACTGTCTAAATATGCTCCCTAGGTTCTTGACTGGGTAGTTAAATTTAAAACATTGTTGCCTGTTAACAGTTTCTAAGTGTGACAAAGGGTACAAGTAGCGTGAAGTAAAAATTTTATAGCAAAGACTAAGATAAAAAGCAGATTATCTTCCAATAAACGGTTTGACATTTGAAATATGGTGTAAACCTTTACTCTTCCTAGTACACAGAGTTTCAACTTCAAAGCAATAATCATGTTATATACGTCGGTAAGTAATGCTAAAAATTTTCTCAAAGTTGGCGTCTATGTTACTTTTCTCTGAGCGAGCCGGCGCACGAGGCTGCCTGCGGTGCGAGTCGTTGTCTGTCTCTTTGTTGGCGCGCCTCGTTATTAGGATTAGGAGACCTAACTTCTACTAATTCACCTTGTCGAGAGGGTCCTGCCCTGTTTGAATCCCGCCAGTTCTGATGAAATTCAGGTCTGTCCTTATGTCGGTAGTTTCTGTAATTTTTTTCTCGTGGATCACGTGGCGGAGAACTTCTCCATGAGTCGTAACTGGGCTGTGGACCATTGCGTCTGAAGTTATTCTGTCGCCCTTGATAATAATTATTTTGGTTCCCATAAAATTCTCCTTCACTGTGACAATCGTGAATGACCGATCGAATTCTTACAGCTGGTTCATTCTCTAAATAGCCACACATAAATTCTAATCTGTGCTCTAATGAGCAGTTGGGAGGAAAACAATGAGAGAATTGATGAAGCCATGCTTGTGGATGAATGTCGCCAGAATTCTTACATGTTTTGAATTTACGTGTAGTAATGAACAGCTTATAGTCAAAATCATCGTGTCGGCGAGTCGTATATATGTCATTGTTACGTCGTGTCAGCGGTTCCATCTCAAAATTCGGTGCACCTTACCAATTTTTTCATAATTTACGAAGTGCCTCTGTTATTATTTTGCGGCTGTTCCGTATTTCTAAGTCGCTCTTCCCGTATTGGAGAGCGAGTGTCCTCTGAAATATGTAATTCTTGTATTACTTGTGCCGACTGATCTTCGCGGATTTCTCTTTTGTACTGTGTATTGATTTGATTCTGATTTTGTTTGAATGTTCTAATTTTTTCATTCTCTTCTGTGACAGTGAAGGCTACGGGTCTTGTGTCATTCATATCATCATCTACCTTTGTAGATAAGTTAGGAACTGATCCGAAAGTTCGGCTATTTTCTCCGATAGTGAACTTATTTCCTCGCTGTGTTTTTCTGAACGAAGTTTCAGATTGTCCATTTGTGTTGAAATCGTATCTACTGTGTCCTTTAAGATTTACTGAGTTTTTGCAAGTTGCGTAACCGAATCGGTAGATACAACTGAGTCAATTTTAGCTTGCAAGGTGTCGTGATTTTCATGAACAATAGCTTGCAGTTCCTTCATGGCTGCTTCGTGATTCTGTAATGTATTTTCATGGTGCTAAAAAAATAGGTTGGAAATGCTCACAAATTTGTGTTTTCACGTCATTAGAGACTTTTTGACATTTCGATTCGATTTTAAGTAACTCAGCAAAAACCTAAACAGCCTCCTTACACATTTATCATTGGTTCAGTACCCCTGGATGTCCAGAACCGAATATTTTGTGTCTGAAAAATTGAGGGTGGGACCATTGGCAGAAAATCAGTCAGTGATATTTTTAAATGCCTTGTGTACCAGTTCTTCTGTTGTGTACATAATACTTGGATTGATTACAGTACTAGTGTCATCTACAAAAAGAGCTAGTTATGCTTGTCGTATATTGTGTGGAAGATCGTTTACACATATGAGGATCTAAGATTGTGCTTTGGGGATCCTTGTACGTGGTGTCTCCCCAGTCAGAAGAATGGCCCTAAACTACAGTGCTTGAATTACTAGTACAACATTTTGCATTCATTTGATTAGATATCACATTATCCATTGGTAGGCTAAACCATTACTCTCATAAAACTTGAGTGTGTCTAGGAGAATGCTGTGATTCGTACACCCAAATGCTTTACATAAGTTGCAGAAAGTACCAACCGGAACTATTATATTATTTAATACTTGTCAGATTTGGTGGGGAACATGTAAATGGCACTGCCAGTAGAGCAATTCTTCTAAAACCTAAACTTTGATTTTCTGATAATACTATTGTTGCTAAGGTGAGATACTATTCTAGAATGCAACAGCTTCCCAAAATGTTCAAATGTTCAAATATGTGTGAATTCTTAAGGAAACAAACGCTGAGGTCATAGGTCCCTAGACTTACAAGCTACTTAAACTAACTTATGCTAAGAACAAGACACACACCCATGCCCGAGTGAGGACTGCGTGACATGGTGCCTCTAATAGCGCGGCCACTCCGCTCGGCAACTTCCCCAAAAATTTTGAAAAAAAATGTCAGCAGTGAAAGAGGTCGGTAGCTATTGACATCTCTCTTATCACCTTTCTTAAGAAGTGACTTAACAATGACATATTTGAATCACCCTGGAAAAATGCCTTGAGTTACGGATGCATTACAAATTTCAGATAAGACAGACTTATTATATATGAACAAATATTTAGTACTGTATTGGAAACTCAATCGAAAGCATATAAGCTTTTGTTTTTGACAGAATCTATGTTTCTCTTAATATCAGAAGATGATCTTCGTGATAAATTCACGTAACTGAATTTTATGAGAGTTACTTTTTCAACATAATACCGTGATTTTTCTCTTGAACTGTTTGTCCCTATGCTTTCTACTACAGTTAAGAAATGATTTTTAAGTATATTTGTTATTGTGGCTCATCATTTATAGCCCTTCCATTTAGTTTAATGATGATGTTATCCTGTAAGATGGCTAATTCTCCTATCTCTGGTTTCATTACATTCCATACAGCCCTACGTCTGTTGTCGAAACTATTGATTTATGACATTTTTTATATGTTCTTCAATTTTTATTAACATTTCTTAGTAATTTTTAATAGTTTTATAGTGTGTAACTGCTGCAGTACTTCTGCTTTCCTTTTTCTTTTCACAAGATACTTTAATCCGTCTAGTGATCCATGGTTTGTTATATGCCTGTTAAATGTCCTTTCTGATAAGCTTATGCAGTAAGCAATTTTCAAATAGTAATATGAATTTATCAAAGAATACATCACATTTTTGTTAGCATTTTATTCATTATAAATTTCATCCCAGGTCACATCTTCCAAGCTACTCTGAAAACGGTTTTCCTGGAGTCATTATCTATTCTACCTTATTTACACTGAGCAGTATCCATAGTGTAAGGCACTTCGTTATTTATTCTAACCAACTGTCCATATTGATTAGAGAGAGCATTTGTTACTGGGTAAACAGTTATTTTCTTGCTCTGAGCTTCACCGAAGAACACATTATCAACTATGATCCTACTGTATTTATCCACCCGTTTTGGAAAGTTAATGACTAAGATCAAATTGTAGAATCCAAATAAGATTCCAGATAATTCTTTCTATTACTTTGACACATTAGATACGGCATGATCGCTTGTAACTCAATGTATTTGTTATTTGTTTCGACAAATCTGTGCTGTCATCATCGGCACTTAGAATATATTAACAGAAGTCCCTAATCTTTCCAAATATGCAGGTGACGTAGTCCTGCTGCGTCGTTTCACAGTTAAAGGTAACAAGGAGCATCAGGATGTCAAACATAAAATACCATAAATATAAAAGATACATCATGATGTGCTGGTGTCCTGGGGCGTCGCCATTGAGGTGGTAACTGAACACGTGCGCTAGGGCATCAGCACAACATGATGTAGCGGCGCGGAGTGACCGCGCGGTTCAGGCGCCATGCCACGGACTGCGCGGCCCCTCCCGCCGGACGTTCGGGTCCTGCCTCGGACATGGGTGTGTGTGTTGTACTTAGCTTAAGTTAGATTAAGTAGTGTGTAAGTGTAGGGACCGATGACCTAAGCAGTTTGGTCCCTTGGGAATTTACACACATTTGAACATTTGAACAACATTGTGTATGTTTTTTTATTTGTGCTGTTTTATGTTTGATATGCTGATGTTCCTTGCTGCCTTTTATTGTAAAACCGCGGATCATCACTATGTGATTCAGGAATGAGTAAAAATGATTAACTTCTGTTAATATGATGACAGCACTGACCTGTCGAAACAGATAATCAATAAAATATTTTACAAGCGATATTGGAGCAGCTGATATTTCAGAATACTATAACAATTTTCAACGCACCCCGACGTTGACACAATGATGAACAATATAATAATCATGCAGAAAATCTACATTCAAGTCAGCACAGAGTAATAACTGCTTGATGCTGTCTGACCGATAGCACAGTAAGCAATCCAGATTCCTCATAAACATTTCAAAATTTTCTAGTATGTACAGTTACAATTAACAGTGAATTATTTTTCAGTGTTAGTTGACAAGCACTCACTTCTGTTTTCTGATCACTAGAAAATCAACTTGTGGCAATGTTTTTGATCTTGTTTTCTGTCTTCTCCCATATTAGTTCTGTATGAGTAATCTGCTGTAGGGTAGCCATCCATATGCAACGTCTCTAGTTGTGGTTATGTGGTGCTCAGAGTCACAGAATATCTAGCTATTCAGAGCTCTCTAAATTTTCCAAACAGCCAAAAAACTCTTCCACCTTATTAGTCCATCCTCTAATACTTTGATGAAATAAGCTAACCGTACTTTTCTGTGCATTTTTACGAATTTTTCTGTGCTCTTCTGTTATTTTAAAACAGGATGCCTGACTCCCTCATTCTAACTAACAAGAAGTAACCACAGGGCTCTTGCTTTGTACGTTGGTGGAAGGGGGGGGGGCTATATTATCTGTAAGAAGCTCAGCGAACATATCTTTCTTCTGTTTAGGTGCAGGCCATGTCTAGTATATCCCCAGCTCAAAATTAAAGCAACACATACTGCACTCATGAGAAACGTCATTTCAGTCAGAAGCAACCCGTTCAACTTAATGTTTATCTACATCTACATGATTACTCTGCAATTCATATTTAAGTGCTTGGCACAGGGTTCATCGAACCACAATCATACTATCTCTCTACCATTCCACTCCCGAACAGCGCGCAGGAAAAACGAACACTTAAAGCTTTCTGTTCGAGCTCTGATTATTCTTTTTTATTTTGATGATCATTCCTACCTATGTAGGTTAGGCTCAACAAAATATTTTCGCATTCGGAAGAGAAAGTTGGTGACTGAAATTTCGTGAATAGATCACGCCGCGGCGAAAAACGTCTTTGCTTTAATGGCTAGCTCTGAGCACTATGCGACTTAACTTCTGAGGTCATCAGTCGCCTAGAACTTAGAACTAATTAAACCTAACTAACCTAAGGACATCACACACATCCATGCCCGAGGCAGGATTCGAACCTGCGACCGTAGCGGTCGCTCGGCTCCAGACTGTAGCGCCTAGAACCGCATGGCCACTCCGGCCGGATTGCTTTAATGACTTACATCCCAATTCGCGTATCATATCTGCTACACTCTCTCCCCTATTACGTGATAATACAAAACGAGCTGCCCTTTTTTGCACCCTTTCGATGTCCTCCGTCAATCCCACCTGGTAAGGATCCCACGCCGCGCAGCAATATTCTAACAGAGGACGAACGAGTGTAGTGTAAGCTGTCTCTTTAGTTGACTTGTTGCATCTTCTAAGTGTCCTGCCAATGAAATGCAACCTTTGGCTCGCCTTCCCCACACTATTATCTGTATGGTCTTTCCAACTGAAGTTGCTCGTAATTTTAACACCTAGGTACTTAGTTGAATTGAGAGCCTTGAGAATTGTACTATTTATCGAGTAATCGAATTCCAACGGATTTCTTTTGGAACTCATGTGGATCATCTCACACTTTTCGTTATTCAGCGTCAACTGCCACCTGCCACACCATACAGCAATCTTTTCTAAATCGCTTTGCAACTGATACTGGTCTGCGGGTGACCTTACTAGACGGTAAATTACAGCATCATCTGCGAACAGTCTAAGAGAACTGCTCAGATTGTCACCCAGGTCATTTATATAGATCAGGAACAGCAGAGGTCCCAAGACGCTTCACTGGGGAACACCTGATATCACCTCAGTTTTACTCGATGATTTGCCGTGTGTTACTACGAACTGCGACCTTCCTGACAGGAAATCACGAATCCAGTCGCACAACTGAGACGATACCCGATAGGCCCGCAGCTTGATTAGAAGTCGCTTGTGAGGAATGGTGTCAAACGCTTTCCGGAAATCTAGAAATACGGAAATAACTTGAGATCCCCTGTCGATAGCGGCCATTACTTCGTGCGAATGAAGAGCTAGCTGCGTTGCACAAGAACGATATTTTCTGAAACCATGCTGATTACGTATCAATAGATCGTTCCCTTCTAGGTAATTCTTAATGTTTGAATACAATACATGCTCCAAAACCCTACTGCAAACCGCCGTCAGTGATATAGGTCTGTAGTTCGAAGGATTACTTCTACTACACTTCTTAAACACTGGTGCGACCTGCGCAATTTTCCAATCTGTAGGTACAGATCTATCGGTGAGCGAGCGGTTGTATATGATTGCTAAGTAGGGAGCTACAGTATCAGCGTAATCTGAAAGGAACCTAATCGGTGTACAATCTGGACCTGAAGACTTGCCCGCATCAAGTGATTTGAGTTGCTTCGCAACCCCTAAGGTATCTACTTCTAAGAAACTCATGCTAGCAACTGTTCGTGTTTTAAATTCTGGAATATTCCATTCGTCCTCCCTGGTGAAGGAATTTCGGAAAACTACGTTCAATAACTCCGCTTTAGCGGCGCAGTCGTCGGTAACAGTACCATCGGCAGTGCACAGCGAAAGTATTGACTGCGTCTTGTCGCTTGTGTACTTTACATACGACCAGAATTTCTTCGAATTTTCTACCAAATTTCGAGACACACAGTTCAGAGCAGTGTTAAGCGTGGACTGGTCATAGCGCTGCAGGACCTCCACAAAACTCACCCTTGTATATGTAGTTGATACTGCTACTTTATCCAAGTCACTCCTAAAGCTGCAGTTATTGTCCTTAGCCAGGATAAGGGAAGTTGCTTATTTGATTTCGATTCGTTCATTAGAAAAACACTGTCGCCGGGTACAAAGCGCGAACGCACTGTGGCGTTCGCTGTGTTATTCAGTGGTTTGGTATTTAACTAATTTGTAAGTGGAAATGATAATCTTATTTTATTACGTTGAGCAATTACTAAATAATTTTTCTCCCGGCTAAAGATTTGATCAAGTTGCTAAAGAACTCCAAGTTAACGTCCTGTTAAAGTGTTGTCTGTAAGTTGTGTAAGTGTCACTAAATCACAGTTCATACAACAGATTCTATACAACTATTGATTAAGATGGAAGCAGTTATCTTCAGCAAAATGATCATTAAAACCACTGAATATCAGCCGCGCACAACACTGACGTATGTTACCTGAAACAATATTCCTCGCAACTCGTGCGTAATTAATTTCGGCTCCACACATCAGCTCGAAAAGTTTGTAATAACGATCGTGCTATGAGTACTGTTTTTAAAGAACCAATCTGATTCGAATTATTTTCATTCAAATGAGTTCGGGACCACCGGTGCACATTTATTTTTACACATTTGTATTACGTTCAGCATTTATGTCTGCAGAGTTCCGTAATTAGAATTTGCCGCTGTGATAATTGTTAAGATGGCGTCAGACAATTGATAGAGACTTTCTATTGTTAGACCAAATAAGTATTTTAACTGCTTATTAAACTTTACAGAAACTTTACTTCCGTATTGTGCACTATTTAGACGTCATCAAGCAAACATTTGATTTTTTTCTAAGGAAAACACAGACAAAAACGCGATACAAATCGCTATCATCAATGGCTGCGCTCCTTGCAGCGGAAAGAAACAATTAACACAGATAATGCTTACTGAGAGAGGAATTACAGTTACAAATAATTATTAACTCATGTTAATAACAATTATGAACTCTATTTTCAAGTAATAATTAACAAATAATTACATTTTCTTAACAGACCTCAGTTCGATATGCGTCCGGAATCTACAAAAGCCATCGCAGATCGTAAAAGGAATTTATAGTTATCTTTGTCTTTGTATGATACACATCGATATGTCCAATTATATCATAGAATATTATATAAATAATTAATTCACTATTTCTTTCATATTTCGAATAGATAATGTTAATAACTGTTACAGGAATAATTTCCTTTCGTCGCACTGTAGCTAAAATTTTATCACGAGGATGTTACAACACGCACGCTAAAGAAGCCACTTCCATGTCATAGGTCGCCGCCAGATACACAAACCTCAAAGAAAAACTTTTCATTTCACAGAAAAGTGGCGTTTAGCTTTCGTTTGTGTTACGAGCACAAAAAACTATGTTAAGATGAATATACCTGCCCCACTTAAGAGAGGTTTTATAGGTTACCAAAATCAGAGATCTGTTTATAAAATTTCCTATTTCATTAAATAAAATTCTTATATTGCATTCGAATGTACAGAGTTTTTACGTGGAGAAACAGAAAATTCTGTGCCGGCCGGGCAGCTTGCTCCGTTCCAACCTCATTCTCCAGCACACTCACTTATGTTACGAGTGCTGCCCTCAAACAACTTAAGGCATTGCTGGCGTTGGACCGTTCAAAAACATTACTTCACTTACAACATTCAATGAACTGACAAAGGTTCTTGGGGTACCTTGTAACATCGTGTCGGACCTCATTTTGCCTGGTGTAGCGCAGCAATTCAGCAATTCGAGCAAACATAGACTCGTCAAGCCGTTGGATGGTTCAAATGGCTCTGTGCACTATGTGACTTAACATCTGAGGTCATCAGTCCCCTAGAACTTAGAACTACTTAAACCTAACTAACCTAAGGACATCACACACATCCATGCCCCAGCCATTATTCGAACCTCCGACCGTAGCAGTTGCGCGGTTCCGGACTGAAGCGTCTAGAACCGCTCGACCACCGCAGCCTTCAAGACGATGGAAGTCTCCTGCAGAAAATTAGCCATGCTGCCTTAAGCCGTTCACAATTGCGAAAATGTTGCCGGTGCAGGATTTTGTACAAGAACAGATCTCTCGAGTATGATCCATAAGCTTTCGACGATATTCATATCGGGCGATCTGGGTGGCCAACTCATTTGCTCTAATTGTCCACAATGTTCTTCAAATCAACTGCTAACACCTGTAGCCCCGTGGAATGTTGTTGTTTGGAGATACTTTAGGCACATGAATGGCTGCAAATGGTCTCCAATGATCCAGTCATTTATCGGTTCAGTTGGACCATAGGACCCAACACATCCCATGTAAGCCGGCTAGGGTGGCCGCTTGGTTCTAGGCGCTACAGTTTGGAACCGCGCGACCGCTACGGCCGCAGGTTCGAATCCTGCCTCGGGCATGGATGTGTGTGATGTCCTTAGGTTAGTTAGGTTTAAGTAGTTCTAAGTCTATGGCGACTGATGATCTCAGATGTTAAGTCCCATAGTGCTCAGAGCCATTTGAACCATTTGAACCATCCCATGTAAACACAGCCCACACCATTATGGAGCCCCTACTAGTTTGTCTCATTAACAGTTTGGCTCCATGGGTTCGTGGAGTCCGTGCCACACTCGATTTCTACCATCAACTTTTAGCAACTGAAATCTGCGATATCGTGTGCTGATTGGAATGTGGTGTACCGAAGGTCCATAACGAGGCCTTTTCTTTACGACCGACTGTGAGAACCATTAATTCGGTCTAGAAAAAGAACCGGTTCCAAAGCTCCGACATTTAGTGAGCCACACAAGTTCGTACGTTAAGGACTACACCCATTTTGTAGGAAGGTCTATCTCGGTCACAGACCTGATGGCTAGCTTCGACGTGAAGTCTTTATTCACAAACGTACCAGTATGAGACACCAGAAAATCTTACAAGAGGAAGGCCTGAGGCACGGCCAACCGATTCGGCTCAAATTTGGCAGGTCGCTTGTGTACAACCTAAAATGAAGGAATCTTAGATTTGAGAATATCATCCCTAAAGGTTATGACGAGCAATCAGCACAAAATTGACGGGATCGATAGATAACTGTAAGTAGAGCATTTTTCATCATTAGGTATGGGGTCCGCAAACTCAACTTTTCCAGAAATTGGGGTAAGAAACTTTTACAACTGGCGCTTCTGTACCGACATGCAAAAAGCTTTTCGCCGACAGCGCCGATAGCGCAATGGCCAGGGTAACTGGCTCGGAATGGAAGAACCCGGGTTCGAATCTCGAAGAAACCTAGAGGATGTTATTCTTTTCGTTTGTGTCTTTCCATATCTCAATTGATAGGAATAGGAGGGTTAATAAGGAAAGTAAATGAATAACGAATGATAATAATAAGGTAGGCAAACTAATTTCCCAAACGCCTTGAGTTAGTAAAGTATTAAACTTTCAAGCCTTGTCACATGAAAACAACTCCGAGTAAGAGTGCTGCGAATTCCTCACGAGGGACCACAGACAGCCAACCGCGCGACGCTTGTTTACATCGAGCACGGGACGGAATGCACGCGCGGACAGTTAAGTTGTCCCGGTTGCCTGTTCGTCGTATCATAGTTGTGAACCTGGAAGCGTGAAGGTGTCCAGCACGAGCCTTATAGAAGTCAATCTGAAAGAGTTGTTTTCCGTCATTAGGCTGCCAAGAACCTCGCGGAGACATGTAGTGATTTTTCCATCGCTAACTCACCGAATCAAATACGTTTTGTCAATGAATACAGTGCCGTTCCGTAAGTAACATATGACGAGTACTCTATGTAATTTGTAGTGATTAGCTCGTCTGTTTATGCTGTAGTGACTGGTTATTGTTTGTTGCGTCCTATTTTCGAGATTCGAACCCGCATTCTTGGAGACCCTGCCAGTTACCTTGGCCGGTGCATAATCAGCGCTGTCGCCGAATAGCGTTTACCATGTGGGTACAGAAGCGGCAGTTATATAAGTTTCTTTCCTCGATTTCTGGAAAAGTTTGCGTTTGCGGACCCCACACCCGATGATGAAAAACGCTCTATTTACAATTATCTATCGATCCCTCCAATTTTGAGTCGACTGCTCTTCACAACCTTTAGGGGTGATTTTCTCAAAAACGCGGGGGTGTTGACACAAAATAAATTAGATTCCTTCGTTTTAGGTTGTACACAAGCGACCTGCCATATTTGAGCCGAATCCGTTGGCCGTGTCTGAGGCCTTCCCCTTGTTAGAGGAACGCGTGTCAGCCGGTGCCTGCTAGCTAGTGCGCCACTTTTAACGACCACCCAGCAATAACAGCGGCCCGGGACGACAGCTCACGCGAAGCAATACACACAGGCGCGCGGGAGACCGCAGCGGCCGCAGGTACATGGAATACTGATGCTTCTCAACTGGCGCTAGAAAGCAGGAAAACAACGCCACGTCACTACTGCCGCCTGGTTTTCCACTAGCTTATTTACACCAGTCACAAGCAGTAATGCAAACACCAATCAAAACATCGGGTTTCCACCAATGAAAATAAATAATAAAAACACCAGTGAAGAATTTCTAACATCCCTCCCCTCCATCCTTAACAGCCTATCAGCATTAGATAACAGTCATGTCTGCAGTTATATAAGAAACAAAGTTCTCTCATTCATCAGCAAACAAAAACGCCCTGAAGACGGTTACTTGCAACAGTGACCGAAACGTCGGTAGTTTCATGTTGGCAATGCGGCCACAAACTCAAGAAAGTTTTATTGACTGGTTGCAAATCGTTAGACTGGTTGCAGAGGAACTGTACAGTCTATTGGCTAACAATACAAGCCCCTGACTGTTAATCCATTACGTGAAAAAAAGTAGTTAATAGCACTTTCCATTTCTACAATATCTGCGGTGCTTCAACGTATATATATATATATATATATCCGCAATTGACACAAGTGTATCTGGCTGCTGAGGCAGGAGCAGTGGTAGCATTGCGAAGCTCTTTTTCTGAATTAATTTGTCTAACAAGCCTTCATCATGCTTCGACATTCCAGATGATATTTCATCACGCCACTCTGGTCTCATGCTAGCCCGTGCCTCCCATCTGTTTGTGTCGATTCAAAAGCTCTCCATATCTCGTTTACAGGAGTCCTTGAACCTCAATATAGGACGTCCTACAGGTCTTTTGGCTATAGAGATCTCTCCAAGCATCACCTCACGTGGTAATCTGTCAGGATCCATACGGTGTCCCAGCCAGCGGAGTCGTCTCTGCTTCAAGATAGCTGAAATACTGTTGCAGTTACTTTATGATAGCACTGCTTCGTTGGTCACTCGGTCCTTCCACGTTACTCCGAGGATGGATCTCAGGCACCGCATGTGGAAAACATTAAGGCGACGTTCTTGTTTGGCATGGGCAGTCCATGTTTCCGATGCATACAATAGGATGCCGAGGACGCAAGTTTGTTATACAAGAATTTTGGTGCTCAAAGAGAGTTTGTTGATTTTGCAAACACTTGTAGAGAGTTTGCCAAAAGTTTTCGCAGCTCTTCCAATGCGAGCATCAATTTCCTTGTCAACAGACGTGTTTGATTCTATAGTAGATCCAAGATAGCAGAAGTTATCTACGACTTGCAGAGCAGTGCCATCTAGTGTGATATTCGGCTTTGTGTTAGCACCCTGAACCATAATTACGGTCTTACTGCTGTTTACACTCATCGAGAATAGGTGGCATGCGTGACTATATCTTGATACTAGCTCTTGCAGCTCTTCTGCGCAGTTCGCAACAATTGCAGCACCATCAGCAAACATGAGTTCACGAGCGACTATCTCGTGGCGCTTTGTCTTACTCCTCAGAAGAATGACATTGAAAAGCCTTCCATCTTCCATAGTATGCAGATGTACTCCAACATTGCCATCCTCGAAAGCCACTTGGAGCAGGCCCGAGAGGAAAATTCCAAAAAGTGTAGGTGCCAACACACAGCCTTGTCTTACGCCACAGTTCATACTGAATGGTTTAGATGTACAGCCATCGAAAATTACAGAGCCACGCATATTGTCGTGAAAAGATCTTATTAAAGACAGCAAAGTTGGGAGACATCCAATTTTTTTCCAATATGCTGTAGAGTCCCTCCCTGCTGACGGTGTCAAAGGATTTGTTGAGGTCAACAAAAGCCACATACGTATAATGGCACTCTGTGTTCGCGGAACTTCTCTTGTAGTTGGCGCAAGGTGAATATCATGTCACTTGTGGATCTGCCAGTTCGAAATCCACTCTGTGACTCAGGGTAGATCCGAGCAGACAAGGTTTTCAGTCTCTTCAGGATTACCCTTGCATACGCCTTTCCAGTAATGCTCAAGAGAGATATTCCTCTACAGTTGTTACAATTACCTCTGTCGCCTTTTCCCTTATAGATTGTTACTATATTTGCATCTCGCATATCTTGAGGTACTGTGCCTTCTTCCCAGCACTGCAGTAGGATTTGATACAATATCGGCAAAAAGCAGTCAAGTTTGATGATTTCAGCTGGTAAGTTATCACGGCCTGTACTCTTGCCTAGCTTTTAAGTGTGAGTTTTAATTCGTTAACAGTGGGAGGATCATCAAGCTCAGACATAACAGGGTAAGTTGGTAAAGTACCCAAAGCTTCTGAAGAAATGTTGACCTCTTCTGAGTATAGTTCAGCATAGTGCTGCACCCATCTATCTACCTGCTGGTTTTTATTGTTGATTGGGTCTCCATTTAGATCTTTTATTGCAGCGAACTTCCTGCTTGTTGGTCCAATGACCTTTTTGATGCCTTGATACATGCCACTATAATCTTCTTTGTCTCGGCAGATCTGAATGGTCTTGGAAAGGTTGGTGCAATATCTATTTACGCAATGGCGAGAAACTCGTTGCAGATCTGCTTTGCAGGCCTTGTATTCAGCTATTGCTCGTTGGTCTTTAGGGTTATTGATAACCTGTATATGAGCAACACGTTTCTTGTCTATATATGGGCGCAACTCACTTTAACATTCAATAAACCAGTCACTCTGAGTCCTACCCTGCTTTCCGATAGCTGTCATCATAATATTTTCTTTAGCTAGATGCCACATATTTTCGGCGCTCTGAGCAGTTATAAATTGCTCAGGATTCAGTTTTATCTCAATTTCTTCACTGAACTTCATGTATAGCGCATCATCTTGAATGGCTTTGGTGTTGATCTCCACTCTTCGGCAAACTCTCTCAGCTGAGTGAATCTTCTGTGGTGGTGGCCGTGATTTGGTCACAACTAAAGAGTGATCAGTGTCACAGTCAGCACTGTGCTATGTGCGGGAATTAAGGACATGACTTAGGTCGCTTCTTCTGGTTATGATGAAGTCGAGCTGATGCTAATGGTCTGGAAGTGGGTGTTTCCATATTACTTTGTGCACGTCTCTGTTCTGGAAGTACGTGTTAGTGGTGCAGAGAGAAAGAGAGGTGCAAAGTTCCAGCAGCCGCTGACCGTTCTCATTCATATTTCCAATGCCGTACGGGCCAGTGCAGTCGGTCCAGTTGTTCCGTTTATTCCCAACCCTGGCATTAAAGTCTCCCAGTAACATGAGTTTATCTGATCCACGAAAGTTCTCCAGGCATTTCCGCAGGTCTTCATAGAACATGTCTCTGACTTCAGGTGGCGCTTTCATAGTGGGAACATATGCACAGATTAATGTGACGGGGCCTGCTGTTGTTAATCGTTCAGACATAGATTTTGGTTGTTCGCAGCAGCTGAGAAGACTGTTCCGCACTGCAAAGCCAACTCCGTCTTCACGTCTTCTTCCAGTTTCTCTCCCTTTCCAGAAAAAGGTGTAATTATACTCACTCAGGCTGCCTTCCCCAGTGAGACGAGTTTCCTGTAATGCAGCCACATCAACGCGAAGACACAGGAGTTCTCTGTCAATTATGGCTGTTTTTCTGACTATAGGGGCAGCATCTGTAGGATTGTCATATCCGGGTAACATAGTTCTCACGTTCCAGGTGGCAAATCGTGTTATTGAATAGTTGGTTTTGCTATATGAGCTGCTTTATTGTTGTTTTTTCCAGGTGCCTCAGTAACCCACCTTGTATCAAGCACTGCGAGATGCTTGCTGCTCCATACACCCATAGAGCGCAAGGTGGGGGACGGGCTGGTACATTACTGGCTGGGGGCTGCCCAGCTAGAGGCGGGCGGTAACCAGTCAGTTAGCCGCAGTGGGCTATCCCACCGACGAGAGTCACCCCTGGCGCCCGCACTCACGTCCCTCAGCGCGAGGCTTAAAACCAGTAACTGCGACTCCCCGTGTTGTTATCCGCACCTTTGCACGCGCAGGCGGAGTGTCCTCTTCACAGGCACTGCATCGCCTGGGTTGTATTTAGAAGCCACGAATTTGCCCAGCGTTCATAGCTTTCTCTCGACCCAAACAACTGTTTCCACAGGAGTGACGGGTCACTACGTGTGGAGTTGAGTGGGTTGCAGGAGTTGCCGACTTGTTCAGGTTGAGCCCTACTGTCGCCTACGGTACTCCGGATCCGTTGTCCCATCCGCCAAGCATATGCACCGTACCAGAGATCTCCTCCTCCGCCGCAGCTGCCGTTGGGGACCCACAACCTTGGGCTAGGGTCCTGCATCAAACCCCGCAGAACTGGGGTGAGAGAGATAGAAAACGGAAAGACACCCTCAGGCCTCCAAACCTAATACCATTGGGGTCGAAAAACAAGAGCTGGTCAAGGGAGGCCGGCAGGAAAGAAAACAGGAGGGGTCTGACACAAGTAAGTGGAAGCAATGTCAGACAGCTTGGGGCCCCATGGATGCCACCCGCGAACTTCTAGATGAAGTCCCCTGGGGGACTATATATATTACCCTACCTGTTTATTCTCTATAGTTAACAATTCATTTATATCGACGTCAATGGAAAATCGTCTAAGAAAAAGCATGTCTGCAAAACAGTTACAACTGAGTCAACGAAAACACAGTCGTTCATGCACCTCTGCCCTTCGCCTCTTTCCATACTTGGCCAAAGCTAGGAGTTACGGCACCTTCTTAGGAAAACCCCAACAGAGAAGATTAGACAGCACTGCCAGTCAAACCCTACAGAATGTCCCTAATCGCTTAACATGATAAATCAACTCCACTTCAAAATTTTCGATCACTCGTTATCATCATACAGTACAAGAAGTACATCTATAACGTTTCCCACAAACTGTACTGTATTAAGCCTATTCCACAGTCAACAACACAGGAGATGCTATTCACTCGCTAGATGTGTGTGAAATGTGATGCAGTATCACACGATTTAACGCTCGGAACCTTACGATAGCAATAATCTCTGCCGTAGGGATCGTGACAAACGGAAGGAAATCCGCGAGCGAGTTTGTAATTCCTGCAAGCCTTTTTCTTTGTCCTCCCTCCATTACGGTACGTATAAGAGTAGGATGACCTATAAAGAAAACACCATTTGATATTCGAGAGTTAAACAGCATATACAGGGTGGTCAATTGATCGTGACGGGGACAAATATCTCACGAAATAAGCGTCAAACGAAAAAACCACAAAGAACGAAACTTGTCTAGCTTGAAGGTGGAAACCAGGTGACGCTATCGTTGGCCCACTAGATGGCGTTGCCATAGGTTAAACCCGCATATCAACAGCGTTTTTTTTAAAAATAGGAATCCCCATTTTTATTACATATTCGTGTAGTACGTAAAGAAATATGAATGTTTTAGTTGGACCACTTTTTTCGCTTTGTGATTGATGGCGCTGTAGTAGTCACAAACATATAGCTCACAATTTCAGACGAACAGTTGGCAACAGGTAGCCTTTTTAAATTAAAATACAGAACGTAAGTAGTTTGAACATTTTATTTCGGTTGTTCCAATGTGATACATGTACCTTTGTGAACTTATAATTTCTGAGAACACATGCTGTTACAGCTGTAAATACACAGTAGTGCACGAAATGCTCAAAATGATGTCCGTCAACCTCAATTCATTTCGCAATACGTGTGACGACATTCCTCTCAACAGCGAGTAGTTCGCCTTCCGTAATGTTCGCACATGCATTGACAGTGCGCTGACGCATGTTGTCAGGCGTTGTCGGTGGATCACGATAGCAAATACACTTCAACTTTCCCCACAGAAAGAAATCCGAGGACGTCACATCCGGCGAACGTGCGGGCCATAGTATGGTGCTTCGACGACCAATCCACCTGTCATGAAATATGCTCTTCAATACTGCTACAACCGCACGCAAGCTATGTGCCGACAATCCTACATGTTGGAAGTACATCGCCAGTCTGCTATGCAGTGAAACATCTTGTAGTAACATCAGTAGAACATTACGTAGGAAATCAGCATACATTGCACCATTTAGACTGCCATCGATAAAATGGAGGCCAATTATCCTTCCTCCCATAATGCCGCACCATACATTAACCCGCCAAGATCGCTGATGTTCCACTTGTTGCAGCCATCGTGGGTTTTCCGTTGCCCAATAGTGCATATTATGCCGATTTACGTTACCGCTGTTGCTGAATGACGCTTCGTCGCTAAATAGAACGCGTCATCGTCCTGTAATTTCTCTTGTGCCCAGTGGCAGAACTGTGCACGACGTTTAAAGTCGTCGCCATGCAATTCCTGGTGCATAGAAATATGGTACGGGTGTAATCGATATTGATGTAGCATTCTCAACACCAACGTTTTTGAGATTCCCGATTCTCGCGCAGTTTGTCTGCTCCTGATGTACGGATTAGTCGTGACAGCTGCCAAAACACCTACTTGGGCATCATCATTTGCTGCTGGTCGTGGTTGACGTTTCACAGGTGGCTGTACACTTCCTGTTTCCTTAAATAACGTAACTATCCGGCGAACGGTCCGGACACTTGGATGACGTCCAGGATACCGAGCAGCATACACAGCACACGGCCGTTGGGTATTTTGATCACAACAGCAATACATCAACACGATATCGACCTTTTCCGCAATTGGTAAACGGTCCATTTTAACACGGGCAATGTGTCACGAAGCAAATACCGTCCGCACTGGCGGAATGTTACGTGATACCACGTACTTATACATTTGTGATTATTACAGCACCATCTACCACAAAGCGAAAAAAGTGGTCCCACTAAAACAATCATATTTGTTTACGTACTACACGAATATATAATAAAAAATGGGTGTTCTATTTTTAAAAATGCAGTTGATATTCGCTTGACCAATGGCACCGCCATCTAGCGGGCCAACCATGGCGCCATCTGGTTTCTCCCTTGAAGATAGACGAGTTTCGTTCTTTGTAGTTTTTTAGTTTGATGCTTATTTCGTGGTATATTTGGCCCGGTCTCTACCAATGGACCACTCTGTATACGATCGGCGCGTACACAACAAGTTGAGCAGTTCATTGGTTCATCGCAATAGGCGACACTCAGATTCGCACGGGCAAAACGCCTAAATCACACAGATTCATCATGAAATTCAGCCGTAATGAAACAACGCCCGCAATTTGTCCAGTGTTCTCGGTACGTGGATAACGGTGAGCAGGAAGTGCATATCTTGCACCCTTCGTTAAGCTGAAAGAGCACATGGGGGAAAAACAGGTTTTATAACGATGAGTATGTTCACATAGTAGTTCTCAAATGGTTCTATAGCTAAGGAGCAGGTTTCTAATGCCAAGGGACTGAACAACTGGTAGGTCTTTCCGAGTGTTGCTCACAGAGACTTGGTAACTTCGTTGAAAAATAGCGTCATGTATCCATATCACTGTGACGTGTAGTGCCGCTTCCAATAAAAGTTACTTGTCCTGCCACTGTAATATGTAGTTGTTTTTAACTCCCCTCGTAAAATGAAAACTGAATGGAAAGTTTCATGTGCCTAACAAAGGACAGTATTAAATCTACGGTATGTAAATCTGCAAAAAGATACGTAAAAAAAAGAAGTTTGACCTGCTTTCCAAAGCGGAAAGCAATAATAAAAACTTGAATCAAATGACGGCAACTGATTAAGCAGCGTTTTTAACGTATTAGTGCTATCGCTGATACCGTTTCTGTCACATGAAACAATGAATGAACATTTATCAAACATACCTACACCATAACTGACTTATGTCACTGCATCTTACGACGTACTATCCTGTTTATGAAACTATCCTTACGAGAGAATAAAAATAATAAATGCAAACGACTGAAAACGAGAATACCTAAGTCGTTTAATTCTGCCTACCTCCAATTATTTTAAATTCTGTGAAGTTACTGACAAACTAGACTACTGGCCATTAAAACTGCTACACAAAGAAAAAATGCAGATTATAAACGGGTATTCATTGGACAAATATATTATACAAGAACTGACATGCGGTTACATTTTCACGCAATTTGGGTGCATAGATCCTGAGAAATCAGTACCCAGAACAGCCCCCTCTGGCCGTAATAAGGGCCGTATATACGCCTGGGCATTGAGTCAAACAGAGCTTGGATGGCGTGTACAGGTACAACTGCCCATGCAGCTTCAACACGATACCACAGTTCAAAAAGAGTAGTGACTGGCGTATTGTGACGTGCCAGTTGCTCGGCCACCATTGACAAGCGTTTTCAATTGGTGAGAGATCTGGAAAACGTGCTGGCCAGGGCAGCAGTCGAACATTTTCAGTATCCAGAAAGGCCCCTACAGGACCTGCCAAATGCAGTCGTGCATTATCAAGCTGAAATGTAGGGTTTCGCAGGGATCGAATTAAGGGTAGAGCCATGGGTCGTAACACATCTGAAATGTAAATCCTACTGTTCAAAGTGCCGTCAATGCGAACAAGAGGTGACCGAGACGTGTAACCAGTGGAACCCCATACCATAACGCCAGGTTATAAGTTAATATTGTAAGTAGGCTGTTTAGGTTTTTTTATTGGTAACGCCACATAGCGCTCTGTATGAAAATCACTGGCTGTGCTGTGTGCAGTCTGTGATTGGTTTGCACTGTTGTTCGCTATTGTAGTGTTGGGCAGCTGAACGTTAACAGCGCGTAGCGTTGCGCAGTAGGAGGTGAGCCGCCAGCAGAGGTGGATGTGGGGAGAGAGATGGTGGAATTTTGAGAGCGGATGATCTGGACAGAGACTAAATTTGTAAGACTGGATGTCATGAACTGATATATATAATATGGCTTTTGAACAATATTAAGGTAAATACATTGTTTTTTCTCTATCAAAATCTTTCATTTGCTAACTATGCCTATCAGTAGTTAGTGCCTTCAGTAGTTAGAATCTTTTATTTAGCTGGCAGTAGTGGCGCTCGCTGTATTGTAGTTGTTTGAGTAACGAAGATTTTTGTGAGGTAAGTGATTTGTGAAAGGTATAGACTACGAAAGAGTAAGAAATACACTCCTGGAAATTGAAATAAGAACACCGTGAATTCATTGTCCCAGGAAGGGGAAACTTTACTGACACATTCCTGGGGTCAGATACATCACATGATCACACTGACAGAACCACAGGCACATAGACACAGGCAACAGAGCATGCACAATGTCGGCACTAGTACAGTGTATATCCACCTTTCGCAGCAATGCAGGCTGCTATTCTCCCATGGAGACGATCGTAGAGATGCTGGATTTAGTCCTGGGGAACGGCTTGCCATGCCATTTCCACCTGACGCCTTAGTTAGACCAGCGTTCGTGCTGGACGTGCAGACCGCGTGAGACGACGCTTCATCCAGTCCCAAACATGCTCAATGGGGGACAGATCCGGAGATCTTGCTGGCCAGCGTAGTTGACTTACACCTTCTAGACCACGTTGGGTGGCACGGGATACATGCGGACGTGCATTGTCCTGTTGGAACAGCAAGTTCCCTTGCCGGTCTAGGAATGGTAGAACGATGCGTTCAATGACGGTTTGGATGTACCGTACACTATTCAGTGTCCCCTCGACGATCACTAGAGGTGTAAGGCCAGTGTAGGAGATCGCTCCCCACACCATGACGCCGGGTGTTGGCCCTGTGTGCCTCGGTTGTATGCAGTCCTGATTGTGATGCTCACCTTCACGGCGCCAAACACGCATACGACCATCATTGGCACCAAGGCAGAAGCGACTCTCATCGCTGAAGACGACACGTCTCCATTCGTCCCTCCATTCACGCCTGTCGCGACACCACTGGAGGCGGGCTGCACGATGTGACGGTGCGGTCCCCTACGGCACCGCATAGGATCCTACGGTCTTGGCGTGCATCCGTGCGTCGCTGCGGTCCGGTCCCAGGTCGACGGGCACGTGCACCTTCCGCCGACCACTGGCGACAACATCGATGTCTTGTGGAGACCTCACGCCCCACGTGTTGAGCAATTCGGCGGTACGTCCACCCGGCCTCCCGCATGCCCACTATACGCCCTCTCTCAAAGTCCGTCAACTGCACATACGGTTCACGTCCACGCTGTCGCGGCATGCTACCAGTGTTAAAGACTGCGATGGAGCTCCGTATGCCACGGCAAACTGGCTGACACTGACGGCGGCGGTGCACAAATGCTGCGCAGCTAGCGCCATTCGACGGCCAACACCGCGGTTCCTGGTGTGTCCGCTGTGCCGTGCGTGTGATCATTGCTTCCACAGCCTTCTCGCAGTGTCCGGAGCAAGTATGGTGGGTCTGACACACCGGTGTCAATGCGATCTTTTTTCCATTTCCAGGAGTGTATTTTATATTCGGAGAACCAGGCAGGAGGAGCATATGTTTATGACAAGGAGTAGAGTTAGAAAAAAGTCACCAAGTGTTTAGAGTTTGTGTGCATAATTTTCTTCAGTCTAAAATTGTCTGCACATTACCACTGCACCTCTACCTACTCATTCTACATTCAGCAGCTGGAGAACAATCTACTCCATTCGTTTATTCAACAAGGAAAATATAACTGCCCATGTGCCTATGTACGTGCCGCAGTCACTCTAACTTCCTTATCCCTGTGATCGTATGTGCGGTATAACATAGTGGCATCATAGTTGTCGCTCAGTATTCTTTCCATGGGAGAGCTCTAAATTAGTCCAAGAAGGTTTATCGAAAATTACCTCGTCTTTTAGCCAAAGACTCCCATTTAAAATTCCAGAGCATTTCTGTTACAACGGTTACTGAATTCTCCGTCGGTGCTCGGCAGAACATGATAATACGAGTAATTAGGGAAACACATCCTAATGTTTGGAAAAGTTGTATTTATTTTCTCACATAGTGGCTTTCGAATTCTTAGGCTATCTGCAGGTGACTACTGAAAGTCGCAAACACAGATAAACTTCATTTGCGACTTACACAGATATTATTTCTACAGAAAACACAAAAGACAAAAGTAACAAAGTTTTCACATAAAATTTACAATAACTACATTTACTGAAACGGAGGAAAACAAAAAAAGTTATTATGTGGAGATGAATATTGCAATTTATGAGAAATAAAATGAAATTCCACTTTTAATCTATTTCTAACGAATACTTTATTTAGCAAGGGAGGAAATGGAAACTGAGTCTGATCGTTTAGTACTTGGTTAATATTCTGCGTCATGTGTTCGTTGATTTCAATTATTTCCAGGAGCATCATTTTTCTGCTTTCTTTGACAAAATCTGAAAGTTCTCATTCTACATCATATGGATGTTTCTCTGCTAGAAAATGGTCAGCAATAGTCGAATCTTTCTTCTTTAATCGCCAGCTTCTCTCGTGTTCACGTAGCCTGATTGCCACAGCTATGCCTGACTCACCAATATGCACTTTTTCACAAGGCTTGCAAGTGATTTTATGTGTACCATTCTGAAACAAGGGTTGCATTTTGTCTTTACTATTGCATAAAAGTTTTGATATGTTATTGGTGGGTAGTTGCCAGATTTTAGTATTTTTTCCAAGATTGTTTGGAATGTTGCCAAGATATGGAAATTTGCACCAGACTTCGAAATTATCGAGTGATTGTTGTTGGCCAGTGCACAGAATGGATGTCCTTTCATTCATTTTCTGATTTCGAACAATATTATCAATCACGGCAGAGCTATAACCACTGCTGGTAGCAATTTGTTTGATGGTTTGCAGTTCTGTTTGAATTGCTGATTTGGATAATGGAACAGGCATGAGGCGATGCACCATTGTATGGAAAGCTTCATGTTTGTGACTGTGTGGATGCTGGGACCTTTCTGGGTTTACTATATCAGTAGCTAGATGTTATCTGTAAAGGTAAATACGTGTTTTCGTGTACTAATATATATATATTAAGGTCCAAGAAATTTGTAGAACAGCCTCCCAGCTTCATTGCAAACTGAATCTTCTTATGTTGTGAGGTTACATGCGGTGGTAATGTACAGTACTTAACTGTTTATTAATACCGGTCTACAGACACATCACATTATTCACATATCTTAAGTAGTATTTAATTTTGTAATTCAGTGGCTCTTTCTGTAAGAAATTTTATTCGAAATTGTCCATGAAAATTTCGGATATTGTAGGACTTGTAAGTAGGCTGTTTAGGTTTTCTTATTGGTAACGCCGCTTAGCGCTCGGTATGAAAAATCACTGGCTGTGCTGTGCACAGTGTGTGTTTAGCGTGCATTGTTGTCTGCCATTGTAGTGTTGAGCAGAGGCAGCTGGATGCTAACAGCGCGTAGCGTTGCGCAGTTAGAGCTGAGCCACCAACAGTGGTGGACGTGGGGAGTGAGATGGCGCAGTTTTGAAATTTGTAAGAATTGGTGTCATGAACTGATATATATATATATATATATATATATATATATATATATATATATATAATGACTATAAAGGTAAATACATTGTTTGTTCTCTAGTAAAATCTTTCATTTGCTAACTGTGCCTATCAGTAGTTGGTGACTTCCGTAGTTTGAATCTTTTAGTTAGCTGGCAGTAGTGGCGCTCGCTGTATTGCAGTAGTTCGAGTAACGAAGATTTTTGTGAGGTAAGTGATTTGTGAAATGTTCATATTTTTTTCGGAGCCATTGTGATACTATGAGAGCTTTGAATGACATGTTTGGTATGGGATCATGATTGTTAAAGTACGTTTGAGGTAGATGACACTTTTGACATGAACAGAGAATTTTTTCAGGTTTTGAAATTATTGGAGGAAGCTACGACGATTTTGAGAATTTGACTGAGGTGTTTTGATGTTATTATTACGATGACGATGTGTATTATGCAGTTGTGGCATGTTTATGATCAATAAGCTGATGCTATATGAGGAATTTGATTATGCTACTTATTTGTTATGATGAAATATTGAAGAAGTGTGGACGAATATGTATATGTGTAATAAGGTAAGGAATAATGAGTAGTGGTTAGGGACTCTGGTTTGTGAAAAAGGAGGTTGGAAACCAAGAATCGTACTTTAAGAGATGAAATGTATGTAAATGCGTGAATGTACCACAATGCCGCCGAAAATTTTTTGGACACTGTTATATTTACAGGATTTTGTTTCTACAGATTTGTAAAGCAAATTCTTGACCTGTGAATTTTTTTATATGAGACTGCCACTGTAGCGGAAACTGGTGTCGTAAATATTTCGGTAAGACAGTTAAGAGACCACCTGCGCGTAACGCGTCGTGGGCACCCAGCTGGGCGACAGCCACCGTGAAACAAGCCATTAGTGTGTGCCTTTCAGAGGCACAGGTGGAGAAAAAAATAAAGAGGCCATTACCCTCGCTATTGAAATTCCTTTGTAGAAAGCATCGCAAAAACGACACGCTCATTACTTGGAAAGATATTTTCTTACATATGCATACCTGACAATGACAAGCGTCTTTCTACGAGAGTTGAGAGAATTTGTACTAACTTATGAAATGTCACATGACTATTGAATGATATTTTTATGGTTTGCCTTTCATAGTTGCTTATTTCATTTGATATCTGGTTTCCAGCTGTGTTGCAGCATTGGTTTTATAAAATAAAATTAAATGCATTTGCTAATGTGAACACTTTCTGTCAAAAAATATATGAAATAATTATTTCATGATCCACATTCTTCGAAAAAGAAGCTCTTGGAATGGAAAGAGCAATAAGAAGCGACTAATAACAGTAACTGTATATATAATTTTCTTTTCAAGTACTTGGTAATTTGTTGTTGCATTAGTTTTTGTGGTGCACCACTTTAATTGCATAGACATTAAGATGTGAATAGACATTGCCCTTATCTGCATTGTTGTCTTTAGTGTAACATTTTTTCTGCTTGAGCTTTGTCATGTTTAGGTATAAGTTATAGCATTTGCTGCGGCTGTTTGCCATTCATAGTGCTACTGAATGTCACTTTGTATTACTAGGTTAAGCCAATTTTATTACTGATTTATTTTTCTTGTTTGCTGCGCATTGCCTTATATTAGTTGTAATATTGCTGCCTTTTTTGCCAATTTCCATTTTTTTATCATTGTTGTTTGTGTAAATTGTTTTGTGCTGCTGCATTGCCTCGTCCCTTAGTTAAGCATCTGAGCTCAGTAGATTTAAGTTAGCTTAAGAGGGGGTAACCTATATAAGAGAATGAGTTGCGATGAATTTGAAGAAATGCACTGAGAGGTTATATGAGAAAAGTACAGAAAGCAGGTATAGATAGGACTTTTTGGAAATAATGGAGAACGAAGGGAGATCTCCGCGAAGTAAAGAAAGTTTTCTTTGCAAAATACTGCAGTAAAACAAACCCTGCCCTTTCCTTGTGTTATCCCACTATGTGTTTGTGTACCCTTGTGTATTTATGTTCTTCCTGTCTTTATATGTTCATCTGATAACACTTATGTTGTAGAATTTTCTAATATTCAGCTACATTCACTATGATGAGGAATACTGTTATCTTCAAATATAATTTGCATTAATAATATGTCGTTTTCTTTGTAAATATGTTTAGAAATTATTTATTCTGTTCTGTTTTAATGCTAATGTGTGAAGTTGATATTTCGAAATTTATTCTGATTTTTTATGTATGTGCTCCTGTCACAATTCCTGTAACACTGATGCATATGTTATTTCGATTCTTTTGTAAAGCCTGTATTACTGCAAATGTTATCTGTACTATTATGTTCTTCAATGATGTATTTTGTATCTTTGTTATTGTATTCTTATGTTATAAAATTATAATTGACACCAGTTCATCAAATTAAGTAACTTGTAAATTACATTTCACTGCACACATTTCTGTTGGTCATAGTATATGGACAATATGTGAGAAGTAGGGACTGATAATCTTTGCACATGTGTTAATAATTCAGCAAGGGAGTGGATAACAGCATTGCTGGTTCTAAGGACAATTCCTAAAACTTTGTGAGTGCACAAGTGGTGGTTTATGGACTTGCTATATCATCCGCAAGACTCTTCGATGGTGATTGTGCGCCTGCACAGTCAAACACATGGCTGCTGGCCATCTCTACAAGGACTACAGTGGGTCTACACCTTTGATGACCCACCAATACCATTATTTCTACAAGGACTGCAATGGGTCTGCACCTCTGGTGGCCCACCAATACCATAATCTCTACCAGGACTACAGTGGGTCTGCTCTGTGATGACCTACCTACCAATAGTCTTCAACATCGACTGACTCTGTTGTGGCCCATTACCTGTCTGCATGTCAAGAGTCAACACTGTCTTTCTGTTGGAAGGACAACACTACTTCTTCAAGACTGCATGGAAATCCACTACTTCCGTGTGCATTTTCTTTTATTGCTCAGTCTTTGAGAAAAACACTACTATTTTACTGTGATGAATAATCAGGACTGTCTATATGGACTGTGAGGAAATTTTAGCTTTTGACCAACATTTTATAAATAAGTGTGTGCATTTGATATCTTTGTTATAGTAATTATGAAAAATTTTATCAAATCATTATTGGCCACTGCCCAAAACAATTTGTAAAAATTTTTTGTGGGTAGCATGGGGGCTATGTAAGTAGGCTGTTTAGGTTTTCTTATTGGTAACGCCGCTTAGCGCTCGGTATGAAAAATCACTGGCTGTGCTGTGCGCAGTGTGTGTTTAGTTTGCATTGTTGTCTGCCATTGTAGTGTTGAGCAGAGGCAGCTGGATGCTAACAGCGCGTAGCGTTGCGCAGTTAGAGGTGAGCTGCCAACAGTGGTGGACGTGGGGAGAGAGATGGCGGAGTTTTGAAATTTGTAAGAATTGGTGTCGTGAACTGATATATATATTATGACTATAAAGGTAAATACATTGTTTGTTCTCTAGTAAAATCTTTCATTTGCTAACTGTGCCTATCAGTAGTTGGTGACTTCCGTAGTTTGAATCTTTTAGTTAGCTGGCAGTAGTGGCGCTCGCTGTATTGCAGTAGTTCGAGTAACGAAGATTTTTGTGAGGTAAGTGATTTGTGAAAGGTATAGGTTATTGTTAGTCAGGGCTATTCTTTTGTAGGGATTTTTGAAAGTCAGATTGCGTTGCACTAAGAAATATTGTATGTCAGTTTAAGCACAGTCGTGTATAAATTTTTCTAAGGGGACGTTTCAGACTGAGAGGTGAATCCATAGCTAGGTCGTCAGACTAACTATAATACTTGTTTTAAAAACGTAAATAATTATGTTTTACTCACATTTGAGTAGCATCAATTATGTTCTGTAATTCAACAGGAGTTACTTGGGATTTATGCAAAAGACCTATTAAAATGTTTATGGATTCATCAGTAGGAACGTTTTTAAACAATCTCTTGACACCAGACGATACTAGTTTAGAACTGTATGGGATTTTCATATCCTTAATTTTGTCAACAAGAGCCACAGAATTTTTAATACCAAACTTAGGTTTAAAATTGGTTTTTTTTTTAATAATACAATCAAGCTCTCTCGCTAGTGGGTAACATGGAGCGGAAATGTATGACTCTACTGGGCATATCTTTAAGTAGTTTGGAAAAGTCATATAATCTAGGAGCCACGGGGTTCATATTAATTAGCATATGGCTGTTCGTTTCAGATATAATAGTTTCACGTGATTTGGGGGTAGTTGTATTTGTTCATTGAAAACTGCTGTTGGATCTTCTTGTAAATGTTGGAGGTCGGAACTATTAAGGAACTGGTTCGCTTTTGTTGCGTAGTCACATTTCTTCAAAAGAACTAAACTGTCTGATTTATCAGCTTTAGTGGCGATGGCATTGTTGGAGATTTTTTACTTCTTAAACTTGCTTAATGTACTGATTTTATTGCTTGAGAGTTCGTCACTAACAGCAACAGCAGTATTTAAATCGTGAGCTACAACAAGTATCGAAGAAACTTCTTCACCCAACGAGAGTTCAAGATCTACTTTTAGCACACCTTTCTGTTCTTCAGAAATTGTGCATGATGGAGCATATTTAATACCTTTATTTAACACTTCCAACTCATCCACAGTAATTGTTACATTATTTAATCAGCTTGCTGTTGATTGTGAACACGTGTTGTCAAATGTTTATTCTCTGTTAACTGCAACAGTTTTTCTTCTTGGCGTAAATACATTTGGTGGACGATTGCATTTACGTCTTCGCAGACATCGAGATCAAAACTGTCGAACTTGCATGGATGTGTGGCGGGCGTAGTATGCATGTGACAAACTTTTAAAAAGTGAACTTGGGTTATGACGGATTCTGTACCATTTCTTCTCTTCTCGACATCCTCTCGCCGATCTTGATGGCGTTCATTGCAGCTGACGAAGTACACTTTGATTTAATGTTGATGTATTTTGGAGTAATGTTGTGACGAAAATGCTCTTTGTTGAATCAAATATGTTGCGAGGCCGTTAGCTTCTGTTTCAGTAATCTCGTGTACATGACTATTAACTGCATATTGCTAGCAAACTTTATGCCTTTTACTGAATTATCCGGCGCTGCTAGGTATAACATGACAATAACATTAAAGAGGAAAATACTTGCTAATGTACTGCAAAATTGTATTTATTTTCTTACGATCCGGCTTTCGGCTTCTCAGGTCATCTTCAGGGAACAACTGAATGTCGCAAACATAGATAAACATGATGTACGACCTAGACATCTATTACTTTTATAGATAACATAAAAGTGACAAAATGTGTTTACAAAAGATGCATAAGAAAAATATTTAATACTTACACTATCTAAAAAAGGAGGTAAATAAGGAAATCTTTTATGTGGAGATACATTTTCAGTTTGAATCCAGTATTTGGAACAAAAACATGATTTAGCAAGGGAGAAAATGGAAACTCAGTCTGATCGTTTAGTACTTGGTTAGCATTCTGTGTCATGTGTTTGTTGATGGCTACAGCTCTGCCCTAATTCATAATATTCTACAGAAAAAAGAAATGAAGTAACACCACTTCTGTGCACTGGCCAACAATAATAATCCGTTAGTTTCGAAGCCTGGTGCAGAATTCTATATCTTGGCGACGTTTCAGACAATCTTGCAATAAAGTCTCGCAACTATAGACCTGAATTTTATGACTCTAACAAAATGCCAAAATTTTTAATCAATAATAAAGATAAAATGCAACGCTTGTTGCAAAGCGGTATGTATAAAATCACTTGCAAACGTTGTAAAAATGTATATACATAGCAGCGTTGTGGCAAATAGGCCACGTGAACTTGAGAGAAGCTGACGATTAAAGAAGAAAGATTCGTCTTTTGCTGATAATCTTCTAGCAGAGAACCATCCATATGATGCAGAATGTGAACTTTTACACACTGTCAAAAAAAAAAGGGCAACAAGATGACCCTGCTGGAAATAATGAAAATCGATGCACACATGATACAGAATGCCAGCCAAGAGCTAAAAAATCGGAAATAGTTTCGATTTTCTTCTTTGTTAAATAAAGTTTTCGTTTAAAACAGATTCAAACTGTAAAATCATTTTGTTTCTCATCATTTTTTTACGTTTATCTGCACATAAAATCTTTCTTTGTTTACCCCCGTTTTTAGTGGTGGTGGTGGTTAGTGTTTAACGTCCCATCGACAACGAGGTCATTAGAGACGGATCGCAAGCTCGGGTTAGGGAAGGATTGGGAAGGAAATCGGCCGTGCCCTTTCAAAGGAACCATCCCGGCACTTACCTGAAACGATTTAGGGAAATCACGGAAAACCTAAATCAGAATGGCTGGAGACGGGATTGAACCGTCGTCCTCACGAATGCGAGTCCACTGTGCTAAACACTGCGCCGTTTTTAGTTCATGTAATTATTAGAGCTAGGATTTTTGCATATTTGCATGATAGTGCATGTAAATGCATATTTAAGAGGTTATAGCGTATATAAATAACTTTTGCATATTTATGCATATATTTTACATTTGCAGCAATGATTTTTGAAATACAAGTATTTCGCCACAATAGTTTAAGATGAGTAAGACCTGAGCAAATTTCTCTTTTATTGCTCTGGCTTGTGTAGAATTACTTCTCTGTCATATTTACAAATCCATTGTCAGCTACCTATAAATCAGTAACTAGTGCGCTGTTCTTCGTGATTTCTGAAGTGTGCGCAGGAGGAGACCATGTTACCACAATGCCGTAGGAGAAGAACAGTAAAGCTTATTTATTTCGACAGCGGATTGATGGAAATCCTAGTCTAACAATAGATGGAAATGTAGTATTGTGCCAAGTGTGTGAGAAGCACGTAAGTTCTGTTTTTGCTTTCTCAAAGTTAAAAATAAATGTGATTTTCGAGCTAGTTTTTTACTTAATGAAAATAAACTTACTTTATTTTTATACCATTTTTATAGGTGCCCTGTGACAAAAAATTCCAGATTATACAACATTTACAAACAGCTGGTCATAGAAATGTTGCTAATAAAAATACCTCCAACATCCAGATAATTTTTCGAAAGATCTCTGCAAAGCTTTAGTTTCAGCCAACATCCTTTCAATAAATTAAATAATGTAGAATTTATAGGGTTCTTCGAAAAATATACCAAACGAGAAGTTCATGATGAATCGACAATAAGGAAAAACTATCTTGGCAAAGTTTACGAAGAGGTAAGTTTAAACATTTATTTAATGAAATTAGTTTGCATGTCTGTTACCCCCATATCCCCCACCCTTAATTTAAGTTTAATTAAAACTTTCCAATTTTCTTAAGAATTTTAAATCTATGACACAAAAGTATTTTAAAATCGAAACGTAAAATTTCGTATGGCCTTGATTTTACGATCAAGAAACATTTTTAATATTTTTTGTTGCACTTATCCTCTCTCCCTCCCCCCCCCCCCCCCATTTTAAACTTGTACTCTCCTCCTCCAAAAAAAAAAAAGAAAGACCCGTATTACCATGGCTGTTCTCAACAAATTTATAATAAAATAATTCTTTACAGGTAATACAAGAGATCAGAGATGATATTGGGGATTCAAACGTGTGGTTATCTGAACCAGGAACACCTCATATCATTGTCTCCAGAGTACTGGAAAAAACAAACCATTCTACTATTGCTAGGGTTGTTCGTGATGCATTAATCGTTTTGTGGCCCGCTAAAGAAAACGAGGAAAAACTCCTGGTGATAGTTACAGATGCAGCAGCATATATGATTAAGGCTGCTAAAGCTTTGCAGGTATTTTATCCCAAGTCAGTTCACATAACTTGTTTAGCACATGCTCTTCACCGGCTGGCTGAAGAAATTCGAGCGTATTTTCCAGAAGTAAATGCTCTAATCCTCTGTGAAAAAAGTGCTTGTGAAGGCGCCATCAACAGTAAAGTCATTTACTGAAATGATGCCACATCATGTTTATCTGTGTTTGCGACATTCAGTTGCCACCTGAAGATGGCCTGAGAAGCCAAAAGCTGGTTCATGAGAAAATAAATAGAATTTTGCAGAACATGGTTTTTCTCCTTAATTTTATTTCTGCTGCACTTTCTCAAGAGCCATACCGACCATTTACGACCGTAGCAGCGCGTCTCTATCCGTTGGATGTCTGTTCTCGTGATTGCTTGATAAGAATAGCAAATATCGCAACAATAGACTTGCTCGCTTCCTTTACAGATGCACTGGCGGCCAGTTATAGTGCACTAATATTCTACAGCACACTGCAACTAATGCATTAAAAATATGCCATTTCTTTTCGAATGCGATCCGGAAGTCGCACTACAACCACGCCATTTCTCTTCGAATGCATTTTTTTGGTATACAAATAAAACGGGCGAAACCATGATTTGTGACGCTCTTTCCGCGACAAGTAGAAATCAGTGTCGAGTCGTGAAATGATGGTCAACCACGATACGACCAACTCAGACAAGGGATGTGTGTGTCTGTTTTCGACTGCAGACGCCCTGATGTGACGTCATTGCTTCTGACATTCCACGTGCTACATTGCTCGCATCACCAGGTTAGTCTTTCAGTCTTTTTCTTTGAAACTGCATGTAGCGAATTAACAAGATTAGGGTATGACGGATTATTGAGGAACTGCATTTGTAACTGTGCGTGGCCGCGTCCAGTCTCAGCATTGTTGTCAGCGTGTCTCTTCAGGTCGCGGCGTTAACCTGCGCCATGATGTATGTCTTACTTCCCAAGAATATTCCCTGTAAAAACGATATTGCAGTGCCTCTGTCTCTCTGAATTGCTATGCAAAATTCCTTTGGACATGCACCCAACTTTGCATCGTAATTCAGAATAACACAGGCACTGCAATATTGTATTTATCCGCTGACACCGGGCAAGCGACTGTCAAGTACTACGTCTGACCTGTACGGAAATATACGTAATGGCTGTAAGAATACAGGTTGTAGACTCATTGTTGACGACATAAGGAACTTTGGATCTGGCAGTTGGTCATGCACGGGTAGACGAATCGCAAGGCGACCGTTCGCGATAAGCGGGAAATCCGGCTTCGAAATCGGGTCCGGCACAAATTCTCGCTGTCGCCATTCCACTACGCAGTTGATGGATGTCTATATTCGCAATTGCGGATACATGTAATGTATTCCATGTAAAGGTAGTCTTAAGTTTCAGGTTCAACAAGTCTACACGCCATATCCAGCGTGGGTCCTTGGAGATTCCATCTGGCTTTTTGAAAAAATATGGGCCACTACAGAATGGGTTTGTACGGCTTACTTTTGTTCACATTCCTACGCATGATCCACTTCAAGTGGACTGGTTAATTGGTTGGTTGTTTTGGGGAAGGAGACCAGACAGCGAGGTCATCGGTCTCATTGGATTAGGGAAGGACGGGGAAGGAAGTCGGCCGTGCCCTTTGAAAGGAACCATCCCGGCATTTGACTGGTTAATTCCTTGTCATCGTTCGCAAGATTCCTTCACCCATCGAGATGGGACTATCAGTTTTAGTCTTCCTCCTAAAGTTAATGACAGTGTCCTTAAGGAAGTACTGGTCCCATATGGGAAATATGGAACATAGAACGAGAAGGTCGGTCACTCCTCCCCCCTCCCCCCTCCCCCCTCCACACACACGTCGATTGCAGTGCTATATTGGCATTCCTTCGGTGGAAATGTGTGTAAAACGGAATATCTTCTCTCACTTACAGGTGTGCAGACATGTTGTTCATATTGCACATGTAGGACAAGTAGGGGCCTGCTCTCTCTTAATGAAAGTGACCACCTCCGATCACATTTCTCGCATAATGTGGTTGTCTTAAAATCATGTTATGAACGATGCCCTAAGTTGACATTAGTAGACTTTGTTCCACAACAGACGGAAGGCATGTCTTCCCAGGTTACTGAGAAACTAGGGGAGCTGCTGCCTGACAACTCTCGATACTTTTACCGTTACACATCGTGACATTGCCATAGTAGTCGCCGGCACTAGTAATCCAACACAAGCGTCGATGGACGCAGGCCAACGATGGCTCAGATGAATTCCTTCCCTTACCCCCACCACTGGAGTGATTCAGTCAGACGACAACTCTTTCCATCCTGAGATACCTTACGGAATCACACTGATTCCAGTTGCCGCCCTTGATTCCTCTGGAGTCGAGAACCTTCCTCTGAGACCACCAGAGGGTGGGGATGTTGTAGGGACCTTTATCGTCTCGACAGGCTCGCTTACCATACATGAGGCCACATATTGTTTCCATGTATCTTCTCCCCCAATCTTCAGAAAACTAGGCAACAGGTCCCTAACGACAATCTAACAGGCAACATTGCAGTGCAGGAAATGCTGGCTGATTGCACAACGTCATACTGTCTCCTTCCCATTTAGGTAGCCAACTGGATTTACAACGCCCGCATCCAGTCGAGTGGGGCCCGAAGATTCCCCAGTCCGGGCCAGACCTGAATGTCGCACAAGATCTTCCCATGTGCAGAGCCTGTGTTGCCATGAAGCCACAGTGAACAGCGTTTTCAGTGGGAGCATTCGGCGACATTCAAAAATAAGCACAAAGAATCTGTAGTATCTGGAGCTGGAGAAAGAAACCCCTACACTTTGATTCATCCGTTAGCTCTGCCAGGGATTAGAGGCCCAACACAGATATCACTTTTTGTTTGCCTTTTCTAATTCTTTCCTGTAGATAATGGATGTAGGGACATACCTTTCTTACTCTGAATGCACACAGAATAGGTTCTGAAAGCTGTTTAGCGACGCTGAAAAAGTTTATAGATGACTAGCTGGGACACCTGAGGATGCCGAAGTATTTGTTTATTCCAATCTTCCATTTGTACATCCCCTCTTGCCTCTTGTCTCTGCTCATCTCTTCCGTCCACCTCTCTCCCAGTCTCGGTCCGTCTCCTCCTTCATCCCCTCCCTGTCCATCTCCGCTTTCCCCTCTCTCTGTTCATATCCCACTTGCCCCTCTCTCTATCCACCTCCTCCTCCCCACTATCTTTACCCATACACACTCTCTCTCTATCGACTTCTCCTCTCTCCTCTGAACATCCATCCCCCCTCTCTTTGTTCATCATACCACCCCCTCTCTCTGTCCACATCCTCCGCCCATATTTTCTTCCCCCCCCCTCTCTCCATCTCCTCCTTCCCAGTCTCTGGCAATCAGGAAACTGTCCTCATGTGTGGACGCTGTGTGCAAAATGTGTGGCGAATACGGCAGCTTTTTCCTGCATTTCAGTGTTTGACATCATATCTTCTGAACTATATGTCGTACAATGTTATATTGTTGTACGTACATTCAGTGGCAATACTGTCCGCGAAATCTGTCATGAATACAGTTACCAGTAAAGAAGTAATAAACTAAACCACTATGCTTCATGTGGCAGTTTTAGTACATGAACTGCGAAAATGTAGTAAACGACAAACTCTCTTCTATCCGTCATTACGTGGGGGTCATCGGGGCGTTCAGCGAATTTCGTCAACGTTTGAAATTATTTGCAAATTTCCTTGGAAGTCTCTAAATGACCTAATACTCAGATACTCGACAGTTAAACTACGAGAATTCTGGAGTCTTAGGTACACTGTTTTTTCTCCCCTACCCGAACCCTTTTGATGGTTGCTTGGCTTTGATCCCCACAGTGATTCTTTCCACACAGAAATGGCGTTTTTACCAAGTTAGGTGAAATCGGTGCTGTGGTTCACGAGATTTGGGTTTTAAGTACATATGTACCGCCGTTTTTATAATTTATACGGACTACATTTAATAATGAAAAAAAGTTACAAGAATCAGTGAGAGAGTCTAATTCCATTGAAAAAAGATATATTAGTTTTTTTAATAGAAAAATGGTTAGTTTCACTGCTCCCTCCCCCCCCCCCCCCCCCACCCCGCACACACACGCAGCACGAATGAACCTGAAGTACCTGGCTTAGACACCCAATATTTCCTCAGATTTTTTTCTGAAGTAAAAAAAAAAGCAGTGAATTAGCGTATAGATAAACAATTTGTGATCCCGAGTTCCATTCCTACAGTCACTAATATTTTTTTATTTTAATTTATTCATTGCAACGTTAATCTATTAATTATAAAATTTACATATATTTAAAGAGTTCAATTTATATACATAAAATTAATATATTAAATTTGCTTACGATTACTATCCTTGTAAGTGAAACGTATAGAGGCCAGCACATTGTAGCACATTGGAAAAAATTTTGCACTAGCCGCCACTGTGCGGATGCTTTTCGTTTTCCAATTAACTTACCAGCAAAAGTGCCTCTTCTGCTCGTCTTCCCTAAGACATATTTTAAGCGGTTAGACCATTTAATTCCTCTACTCTTTGAATTCTAAGAGGGATTTTGTTATGTTAATCCATATTTAAGCAGATATTCCATTCATTATGTCAAATGAAAATTTTGTCGAAGTTTTTTGCAAGTAGTTACATTAGCCAGAAGACGAACTGCAGTACGCTACCACATAGTCAGTTAAGATTCAAGTTGGCATTCGCGCTGTCACCATCACTGACGTCACGATTAAGCTGTGCAATATCTGGAAAGTGGAGGTGGGAGCAGAATTTCGATAACGTCGTATAATACCACATTTTTTATTTCATTTCTGGAAAGTAAAAATGGAGAGACTGTCTAAAGTCGCCCATTGAGCGCCTCTTAAAATTTCGCACACTAGTCGGTTTCTCTCCTCTGACATAGCGGTTCCACATAGAGTCAAACAATCAAAGAAACCTAGGAGAAATTTAGGAAGGGAATTTTAACGTTCAGGGAAGGAGATAGAAAAGTTGAAGTGTGCCGATGACATTGTAGTTTAATCGGAGACGGTAAAAGAATTGGAAAATAAGTTAAACGGACTGAATAGCATTTTTATACGAGATTCTAAGACGAATAATAACGAAATTAATACGAGGGTAATGGAATGTAGTAGAATGAAATGAGACGACTCTGAGGCACCTAAAATAAGAAGTGCAGATGGCTGTTTAGGCACCAAAATACCTGATCGTGCTTGAAGCAGGGGCTATATAAAATCGAAACTGGCATTAGTAAGGAAAGCTATTATGAAAAATATAAGTTGCCTAATTTAGGTGTAAGATAAGTCTAAGCAACCTTTCCGGAAGATATTTGACCGCAGTGTAGCTTTGTATGGCAGTTAACGTGGACTGGAAGCGGCTGAGAGAATATGGCAGTAGAAGCTTTCAGAATGTGGTGTTTCCGAAGAGTGCTGGAAATCAGACGACTAATGAGATGGCACTGAATCGAGCTGGAAGAAACGTCTGCGATGTATCTTGACCACAGCAAGTGATTAACTCAGGCCACAACAATTGTAAATTTCGTACTGGAGCAAAGCGTGGAGGGTTAAAATTATGGAGGAAGACCAATCCATGAACACAGTATTCAGGTTCAAATCGATGTAGAATTCAGCAGTTACCTAGAGATGAAGAGGGGATAGAATAGCATTCATTAAACGAGTTTTCGGAATGAAGATAACAACACCAAACATAAGAGGGTCGTTCAATAAATAATGGTCCACATAAAAAAAGCCATTAATAAACACAGATAAACGTCCTTGTAGCTACTTCACATTTGATGTGCGCCGGTGAAATTTCGAACCGTTCTGGCAGATGGCAGAGCCGTAGCACAGCGTCAAAATGCCGTCTACATACGACTCACGTTACAAGCAGCGTCCTGTTATTGAATTATTGTGCGCAGAAAAACAAACAGTGGTGAACATTCTCAAACGTTTGAGTGCGATGTACGGCTGCAGTTGTTAGGAGTACAGTTGGGCGATGGGTAAGGAAAGTTACAGCGTCAGGAAATGCAGAAACAGAGCTTCATGATCAGCCACGTTCAGGACATCCTGTCACAGCCACTGCTCCAGACATGCTGAATCGTGCGGATGCCATTATTCGTGGCGACCGGCGCATCACAGCTCGACAATTGGCTCCACAGTTGTCAGTCAGCATTGGAAGTGTATTTGCAATGATCGAGCCACTGGGATATTCAAAGAGGTGCTCACCATGGTTCCACCAATGCTCACAACGGACCACAAGATTCAAAGAAAGTCGATTTCATCTGAATTGTTGGAGTATTTTGACACCGACGGAGAGGCCTTATTGTCACGGATCGTTACGGGAGACTTTGCACCGGCAACAAATAGGCAGTCTGTGAAGTGACATCATCCTCATTCACCACAAAAGAAGAAATTCGAGACAACGCCCCCTGCCGGAAAAGTCATGGTGACATCTTTTGGGATTGTGATGGCATCATTCTCGTGGATGTGATGCCAAAAGAGTCAACCATCAATTCAGAATGCCCGCATCTCGTTGTCGTGCGGTAGCGTTCTCGCTTCCCACGCCCGGGTTCCCGGGTTCGATTCCCGGCGGGGTCAGGGATTTTCTCTGCCTCGTGGTGGCTGGGTGTTGTGTGATGTCCTTAGGTTAGTTAGGTTTAAGTAGTTCTAAGTTGTAGGGGACTGATGACCATAGATGTTAAGTCCCATAATGCTCAGAGCCATTTGAACATCAATTCAGAAGCACATGTGAAGACTCTAAATAAATTCAAAAACTGTTTCCGACGTGTTCGATCGGACAAGGTTCAGCAGAAATCTTGCTCCACGCGATAACTCACGCCCATACGCAAGTCTGAGAACCAGGACACACGTAGTAAATGCTGTTTCAATAGTTATATGTGAAATCAGTTGACAGAATAGGGTTAGATACACCGAGTAGCAACTACTGTACCACGTAGCGTAACCAAGACACGGAGTCGTGTTTACGAGGTTGTAATGGCTGTACTGCACTGGCAGAGAGCCCGCCAAGTGGATCGCGGAAGGTGTGCACTCGGGACACCTGCTGGAGTATTATAATGGAAGAGTTGTTTCACTTGGGTACAGAAAACCTGAAGTAACATTTGGACTCTTCTCCCTTGACGAACTGAGTGTTATCAAAGCCAGGAGCCGGAGCAGTGTGATGCCTCTGGGACTGACAAATTTTCGCCTGAGTGCTGATTGTAGTTGGCATAGAAAATTTTGTGGGCAGACGGACAGAAAGGGATTCGGCTCCACCCTCTCCCCTACACTTCCTTCTCTTGCAGCAGGCATTGCGTTCATGGAAGACTGCAAAGAATTCGGGGATACTGCAAACACTTTCTTTAATGGGGTACGGACGAGAAAATACGAGGACACATATAAGGTAATGTCGATTTTACTGTTCGAGAGATAATTGAATTAAATTTTACACATGTCGTCATTATGTTTTTAGCTGCAATCTGAATTTTTTTTAAATTCTTTGTCAAATAATGTGATGGGGAGTTTACTGGATACCCTCAGAACACACACTTCAAAGTTATTTCACTTATCACTTTCAAATGTGGTAGGTTATCCTTAGTAAACAGATAAACAGATCCGTATCTCACTTTTCTGGCAGCAGTCTTACAATGCTCGCAACATTTTTTTTTAAATTTATGTGTATGATACATAGCAATTTTTATTTCACAAAATTGCTTGGCCACCAAGATCCCCAGTGTGACTTTTGGCTGTGTTGTTACCTGAAGCACAGGGTTTATTAACAGGTAACTTACACACGTTGGAGGCTGAAGCGAGGGAGGTAGCCAACATTCCGCCTGACAAATTACGCTCGCCGTTACAGCAATCCGTAATGCGGTTTCAGGCTTTCGTGGATGCAGAAGGTCGTCACACTGAGCAACGTTTGC
This sequence comes from Schistocerca gregaria, assembly GCF_023897955.1. Taxonomy (NCBI): domain Eukaryota; kingdom Metazoa; phylum Arthropoda; class Insecta; order Orthoptera; family Acrididae; genus Schistocerca; species Schistocerca gregaria. The sequence goes on from NC_064926.1 coordinate 41,798,332, forward strand.
AAACTGGAACGTGAACATGGTGCGCAATTAGCAAAAACATTAACTTCTTATGTCGAAGTTGAAATGTGTTTCTTTCAATGGTTTACTCGTCAGCAACCGTCCTTGCAAGTGCTTCCACAAAGTTTCACTGTCTACGATAACTTGTTTTCCATGGAGTTCCTCTCGAGTAGCGAAAGTTTAATTAGAACCAACACATTCACTTCAGCTTCCATGTTACCTGTGGCAGTAGTCGAAGGCATCATGAGACGTGAGGACTGCGTAAAAACTATTGTGTAGCACCTGCACCTCTACATTATAGGTACAATGGCATATCATGAGGACAGAATCATGCTTCAGTCGTCTGAGGAACATCCTAGTGCAAGCACATTCACCTGAACCCGAAGGTGGACATCCACATATGGACGCTAAAGGGCACCGGTATGTGCCCGCAAACCACCGATCCGTAATTTCAGGAATTTCATAACCTGTGCATAAACCTCTGGTGCCGCATACTTCCGAAAAACTAGCGACGACCTATGTAGTATTTCACCAAATGTGGACCGACAGCCTGTTAAGCAGGTCGTCCTTAAGTTTTGGATTGCCAGCCGCTGTGGACGAACGGTTTTACGCGCTTCAGTCAGTAACCGCGCTGTTACTACGGTCGCAGGTTCGAATCCTGCCTCCGGTATGCGTGTGTGATGTCCTTAGGTTAGTTACGTTTAAGTAGTTCTAAGTCTAGGGGACTGGTGACCTTTGATGTTAAGTCCCATAGTGCTCAGAGCCATTTGAACCATTTTTGTTTTGGATTATCAGTGCAAGTTACATTCAGGAGCTGCCTGCATCGACGCATTGCTGCTGGAAGGTACTGAGGATTCTCTGTTGCCTCGTTAACACATTATGTCTTCCGTACGACCATTCCTCCACAGTCATGTTGCAGAATGGTAACGTTGATTGTCATGTGGCTAAAGAACTAGGACGATATATACGTAAGACCATCCCTGTAGATACGTTCGTTTCCTGGTTCCTCTTAGTGTTCCAGAAGTCACGTGGCCTAATACCAAAAACAATTTTATTGAACATGTTAGTGCCCCTTGGTCCTATGCAACTATGGAAAGGTCGGTGGGTTTGAGTGTCATTTCATTCAACCTTAAAAAGAAAGACGGAATGTAGTTGGTCGAGTTTGATCCAATAAGGAAGGTGCTCACTGCATCTGTGAGAGCTTAACTTCCAAAGCTTGGGCGTCCGCAGAAATTTAGCCGGGTAGGAGATGCGTGGGAGACCTAAGTATAAATAAGTTGGTCAGTTTCGACACGTGTCGGGCCACAAGAATAAAAAACATGTTGTATCGCAAGTATTTTTGGCTATCCACTCCACACTGTTATTGCTCTAAGCCAAAAGTATGTACGGTTTACTGAAACCATTGTTTTCCATTCGTGGTAGATGGCGCTGTAATCGACCAATACCAATTGAATTTTTTTCGCATCTGGGAACCGACACATTTGATTTACAATTTGAACATAAACCTTTGTGTTCTAACAGTTTATACTGATATTCAATCATTACTTGAGCGTTGCGAATGTGATTATAAAAATAATATGGCTCGACATTGACCTTCCTAGCAAATAAGCTACTTGTTTGGTAACCTAGTTTTCTGTTTCCTAGGGTGTCGATTGTGGTGAGTCCCCAAACAGAATGCTTGACTTTGGTGGCCGCCCTCGAACACCGCTATCGGGATAGCTCATTTCGGTGTGTGTGTGTGTGTGTGTGTGTGTGTGTGTGTGTGTGTGTGTGTCTGTGTGTCAGTCCAACCGCCGTAACGCTCCCGCTGGCCGCTACGCGGATACCGTTGAAATACAATCCAGAACCGCTGTAATAAGGTAAAATGTCCATAAAGCGATAGTGGCAGAAGCACCTGCCACGAATACTCACCGACATCAAGCACCCTAACGGTGCGGTCGAAATGGAGTGTGACAGTGAAGTCATCAGGTCGCGTATAACAGGTGTAGGTGAAGCTAAGTTAAAGTTGGATGTTTTTACCAACCAATCGATTCCACTGTGACAGTTATAGCCATTCAAAGAAAGTCTAAGATCAATAGCGCGTAAATACCCAGATCAAGCAATATTAGTTTGAGGTGACTTTAACCTGCCTACTATAGGCTGGGATGTCTATGGATTCATTATAGGTGGCACAGACAGGTAGTCATGCGAAATACTTTTGAACACGTTTTCTGAGACTTATCTTGAGCAACTAGCTCGGCAGCACATACGCAATGGAAATACCTCAGACCTTGCAGCTACAAATACGCAGGGCCTCATCCAGAGTGTCAGTACAGAAATGATTACGAAAAAATTAATAAATCATTCAAGAAGGCTAGGAGAGTGTTTCTGCTAGGTACAGAACATAAGTAGTTTTTAACATCTTAGACAGTGAAATGGCATCATTCACTTCCAGTAAGCTGGATATAGAGGAACTGTGGGCAACGTTTAAGGACACTGTAAATCGTGGTCTGGAGAGTTATGTGCCTAGTAAGTTGGAAAAGGACGGGAAATACCCACGATGGTTTAATAACGATATTCGGTGGACGTTGAGAAAGCAGAGGCTGTTGCACTCTAGGTTCAAATGAGGACGTACAAATGACGACAAGCGATTGTTAGTAGAGATTCGTGCGTCTGTAAGAAGATCTGTGCGTGAAGCATACAACAACTACCATCGTCACACCTCAGCAAAAGATTTGGCAGAGAATCCGAGAAAATTCTGGCCATATGTAAAATCTCTAAGGGGGTCTAAGGCTTCCATTCAGTCCCTTCTTCACCAGTGTGGTGTGGCAGTTGAAGATAGCAAAACGAAAGCCGAAGTTTCAAATTTCACGTTCAAAAAATAGTTCACACAGGAGAATCGTACAAACATACCGTTATTTGGCCATCGGACAGACTCTCTTATGGACCCTATAGCAATAAGCATACCTGGCATAGAGAAGCAACTGAAAGGTTTGAAAAAAAATAAATCAGCAGGTCCGGATGGAATCCCAATGCGGTTTTACAAAGAGTACTCTATGGCATTGGAGCCCTTACTTAGCCTGCATTTATCGTGGATCTCTCGCCCAGCGGAGGTGACTGCAGTATACACGGTGTTACAAAAAGGTACGGCCAAACTTTCAGGAAACACTCCTCACACACAAATAAAGAAAAGATGTTATGCGGACATGTGTCCCGAAACGCTTAATTTCCATATTAGAGCTCATTTTAGTTTCGTCCACCTACGCTCAATGGAGCACGTTATCATGATTTCATACCGGTACTCTACCTGTGCTGCTAGAACATGTGCCTTTACAAGTACGACACAACATGTGGTTCATGCACGATGGAGCTCCTGCACATTTCAGTCGAAGTGTTCGTACGCTTCTCAACAACAGATTCGGTGACCGACGGATTGGTAGAGGCGGCCTCCACGCTCTCCTGACCTCAACCCTCTTCACTTTCATTTATGGGGGCATTTGAAAGCTCTTGTCTACGCAACCCCGGTACCAAATGTAGAGACTCTTCGTGCTCGTATTGTGGACGGCTGTGATACAATACGCCATTCTCCAGGGCTGCATCAGCGCATCAGGGATTCCATGCGACGGAGGGTGGATGCATGTATCCTCGCTAACGGAGGACATTTTGAACACTTCCTGTAACAAAGAGTTTGAAGTCACGCTGGTACGTTTTGTTGGCTGTGTGTTTCCATTCCATGATTAATGTGATTTGAAGAGAAGTAATAAAATGAGCTCTAACATGGAAAGTAAGCGTTTCCGGACACATGTCTACGTAATATATTTTCTTTCTTTGTGTGTGAGGAATGTTTCCTGAAAGTTTGGCGGTACCTTTTCATAACACCCTGTATAAGAAAGCTAAAAGGACGGACCCGCAAATTAACAGACCAATATCCTTAATTTCTGGTTCCTGCAGAATCCTAGAACATATTCTCAGTTCGAATATAACAAACCACCTTGAAACTAAGAAGCTTATGTCCATGAATTAGCATGATTTTAGAAAGCATCGCTCGTGTTCAACTCAGCTTGCCCTTCTCTCACACGATATACTGAGAATCATTGATGAACGGCATATTTTTTGATTTCCGGAAAGCATTTGACACATTGCCCCACTGCAGTGTATTAACGATGGTACGAGCATATGGAATATTTTCACAGATATGTGAGTGGCTCGAAGACTTCTTAAGTAATAGAATCTAGTATCTTGTTCTCGAGGGCGAGTGTTGATCAGAGACAAGAGTATCGTCAGGAGTGCCCCATGTAACTGTGATATGACCTCTGTTGTTCTCAACGTACATAAATTATTTGGCGGACAGGGTGGGCAGCAATCAGCGGTTGTTTGCTGATGATGCTGTGGTGTACAGTAAGGTGTCGAAGTTGAGTGAATGTAGGGACATACATAACGAATTAGTTGGTGTGATAAATGGCAGCTAGCCCTAAATGTGGAAAAATGTAGCTTACTGCGGTTGAGTAGGAAGAACAGACCTGTGATGTTCGGATATAGTATTGCTAGTGCCCTGCATGATACAGTAAAGTCTCTTCAATATCTGGGCGTAACGTTGCAAAGCGGCACGAGGCGGAAAAAGAATGTGAGAACTGTGGTAGAGAAGGCTAATGGTCGACTTCGGTTTATTGGGAAAGGAAGGAATGGTTCAGTTGTAAAGGAGACGGCATATAGGACACTGGTACGACCTATTCTTCAGTAAAGCTCGAATATTTGGAATCCGTACCTGGTCGGAGTGAAGGAAGACATCGAAGCAACTCAGAGGCAAGCTGTTAGTTTTGTTACCGGCATGTTTGAACAACACGTAAGTTTTACGGAGATGCTTCGGGAACTGAAATAGGAATCCCTGGAGTGAAGATGACGTTCTTTTTAAGAAACACTATTGAGAAAATTTAGAGAACGGCATTTGAGGCTCACTGCCAAACGATTGTACTGACGGCCACATACATCGCCTGTAAGGACCACGAAGATACGAGTAACTAGGGCCCACACGGAGGCGTACAGACAGTCGCCTTTCCTTCGTCCTTTTGCGAGTGGAAAAGGGGGGGAAATGACAAGTAGTGGTACTGAGTACCCTCCGCCACGCACCGTACGGTGCATTGCACAGTATCTATGTAGAAAGGAAAGGGGACTCCCCGAAATCAAGCACCCCAATGGTGTGAGGCCATCGGACTTACCGAAATCAAGCATCCCGATGGGAACTGAAACCGATTGCATCCACGTCGTTGTTCCTGGATTAGGATAAATGCTGTTTCTAATCAAGCACTGAAGTGGCTAACCATATTGTACTGCAGAATCAAATTTTGAAACATTAAAATAAATTTGGAACATAAAGTCAACTGTCAGAACAAAAAAAATTCGTGAACGTCGTAAACGAAATGTAGAATCAAATGTGTCGGTTTTTAATTGCGAAAACAGGCACACATGATATTTGTCGATTACAGCGCAATCTACTACGAATGGAAAACAAGGGCTTGAGTAAACTCTACGTATTTTTCGGCGTTGAATCCGAATATGCAATACAAATTTTGGTTTCTCATTGGAAAATACTAAGTTGACCCCGCCTACGTAAGAAAGGTGGTTAGGAGGCTGCCAGGCTTAGCACAGGGGGATGCCTCCTTTACTAGCATTAACTTTTCAACTAGGACATTTTTTGGTCTCGTTTTCGAGACATTCAGTCGTCTGAAGTTTAAACTAAAACCCTGTATACAGCTGGTCCAGAGGGAGGCGTCAGAGGAAGGCAGAGATAATGAGTTCCTCTGTAGTGATATCATAATTCCTATGTGCTGTATCATAACTAATAACGAAAACTGCCACAGGTAAAACCAAACAATAATAGAAGCAAAACACTTCCGTTGCACGTAGATCCACAAGAGAGACGTTTGCAAGATAATTGCGAATGTGTAGTTATAAGCAACCACTGACTTCAATATGAAATATTTCGCTAGTTAGTACAAGCGTATATGAAACGTAAACTTTTAGATTAAATCCTTATTTAATTGTGCTAATATGCCAGCCGTGGTCTACCTTGACAAGAAAAGCAACAACATTTCAGCTTGTCCCCTGTTTTAATTTCCTGTACACTCGTACCTATTAAACGAAGAGTTGCACGTGTTATCCTCGTACTGAGAATCAGTACTTCAGACTTATTAATAGTGCTATACGAATTGTCTGGAACTCGCTAGGACCATCTCGTAAAATCTGACAGTTCTATAGCTCGCTGCTCTACTTCTGAGACCATATCAGTGAGAGCGGCGTTCATTTCACTTTTCAGATGACTCAGCACAGAGAAACGTAACAGATTGCTCTTCGTTGATCCATTATGGACCATGGGACAACGGCTGGCAAGTATTTCTTGATGCAATAATTTTCCAAGAGCCAAATGCACTGTAGAAATTTATTTTCTGAACTTCTTATGTGCTACCAGTTTCGGCATTACGTTGATGCCATCTTCAGGCCCCAAACGTCGTAGTAGTAAAATCGCTATACACGGAAGGAGCCATATAATTGGATCCGTGAATCAAAACGTTATGCAACAGCTCTTGGTGGCCAGGCATAACGATTTGATTCACGGATCCAATTATATTGCTCCTTCCGTGTATAGCGATTTTACTACTACGACGTGTGGGGCCTGAAGATGGCATCAATGTAATGCCGAAACTGGTAGCACATAAGAAGTTCAGAAAATAAATTTCTACAGTGCATACGGCTCTTGGAAATTATTGCATCAAGAAAAAATTAACAGATTGAGGTCAGGTGACCTTGGAGGTCAAGGTACAGGCCCTGATCTACCTTTGCATCTTGGAGCATGTTGGCACGTTATACGTAAGGAAAACACCTCCAGCAACCCTGAATGAATCCTAACGTATTCTAGTCCATCAAATTTCGTCGGATAAAAGTGTGACCTAATGAGACAATCACCTCAGTACGCCTAATCACACGGTCAATAAGAAACGTTGCTGATATACGCTGAGGTAACAGAAGTCCTGCACCTGTACATATGGCGGTAGTACCGTCTGTGCAAGATATAAATGGGCAGTGCATTGGAGGAGTTGTCATTTGTACTCATGCGATTCGTGTGAAAAGGCTTCCCAAGTGATTACGGCCGTAGGAGGGGAATTAACAGAGTTTGAACGCGAAATGGTAGTTGGAGCAAAACGCATGGGACATTCCACTTCGGAATTCAATATTCCTAGATCCACAGCGTCAAAATTGTGCCGAGAATATTAGATTTTAAGTACTGTCTGTCACCATGGACAACGCAGTGTCCGACGGTCTTCACTCAACGACCAATAGCAGCGGCGTTGGTATAGACTTGTCAGCGCTATCAGACAAGTAACACTTTCCTTGAGATAACCGAAGAAATCAATGCGACACGTATGACGATCGTATCCGTTAGGACAGTGTGGCGAAATTTGGCGTTAATGGGCTATGGGAGCAGACGAGAGACGTGAGCGCCTTTGTTAACAGCACGACATCGCCTTAAGCGCTTCTCCTGGGCTCTTCACCATATCGGTTGGACCATAGACGACTGGAAAACTGTGGTCTGATCTGAAGAGTCCCGATTTCAATTGGTAAGACCTCACTGTACGATTCGAATGTGGCACTGACCCCAAAAAGCCAAGGACCGAAGTTGTCAACAAGGCACTTTGCAAGCTGGTAGTGGCTCTAGAATGATGTGGGCTATGTTTACCTTGAATGGACTGGGTCCTCTGGTCCAACTGAACCGGCCATTGACTGGAAATGGCTGTGTTCGGTTACATGGAGACGATGTGCAGCGATTCATGAACTTCATGTTCCCAAACAACGACGGTATTTTTATGGATGACAATGCGCCAGCACACCGGGCCACAGTTGTTTGCTGTTGATGTGAAAAACATTCTGGCCACCCCCATCGTCCGTCACGAATTCCATCAAACATTTATTAAACATAAAGAGAGATCAGTTGGTGCACAATATTCTGCACTGGCAACACTTTCGTAGTTATGGACGGTTATAGAGGTAGCATGCCTCAGTATTTCTGCAGGGGACTCCTAACGACTTTTTGAGTCCACGCCACGTTGAGTTTCTGCATCACGCCGGGCAAAAGGAGGTCTGTTGCGATATTAGGAGGTATCCCACGACCAACTGCAATTAAAGTGCCAGAGCATTATGCCTAATTTTGATTGCTTTTATCATTAGGTGTTAGTACGTAATAAAATTCCGTATTACTCTCACTAATAAAGCTACGACCCAGCTCTCCTAGTCATGGATATGTCGTCACACTGCCTACGAAGACAGCTTACGTTCCGCCAGCCAGCTAGTCTCTCGTTCTCGTTCGTTGCCCTGCATCGAGCTGCCCTGACGTCACATTGGTGACACACTGCCACCTGATACTCTCCACACAGTAATTTGCGTGGTACTGCTACTAATTATGTTAGCTGTGACAAGTTTCTGTAGCCATTCTGGACCCTTTTTAAAAACTGTTAGCGTCCGCTCTCCATAAAATATTTTCATTTTCTTTTTTAGATGCAGATACATTTTAAAAAATGGCGCACGTCTTCTTACCTTTGGCTCGCCAGAGCGTTTATGATATTCACTTTATAGTTAATTTTGACTAGGAGCGATGATGCCTATGATCTCTTAACGCTGTGAGTATATTTCAGACATTCCTTAATTCATTTTAATATCCGCAAAATGTGGTGACACAGTACTTTGCTTTTTACCACTATGTTGCACCTAACGGTGCGGCTTTAGACCACGAAACCGGTTGTGTTTTACTCAACAACAATTTTACCAGCTGTCAGCGGAGTTCTTCCTAACATCATGACTTTCAACAGCTACGGTTCCCCGGAACTTAAAATAGTTTGTTATTTAAACTAATTGGAGCAACGAGGCCCTCTCTTATATCGGACAAGGATTCCACACATACAGTACCTGTTTTACGTCATAGCTACCTAAGCGATAACAATTATAATATGACAAATAATATTAAAATGTTTTGAGTGTCTGTAGTGGCAATGTTAGTAAATAATACCGACTAATACCTAAGTAGCCAACGGCCTTGCCGCAGTGATAGCAGCCGTTCCCGTCAGCGCTGTCGGGCCGGGCTAGCATTTGGATGGGTGACCATCTGGTCGACCGAGCGCTGTTGGCAGGCGGGGTGCACTCAGCCCTTGTGGGGCAAACTGAGGAGCTACTTGATTGAGAAGTAGCTACTCCGGTCCCAGAAACTGACATACGGCCAGGAGAGCGGTGTGCTGACCACATGCCCCTCCATATCCGCATCCAGTTACGCCTGTGAACTGAGGATGACACGGCGGCCGGTCGCTGCCGTTTAGGCTTTCCCAAGCCTATTTAGACGGAGTTAATAGCTAACAAAGTTAGTAGTGGTGGTACTTGTACCACTGCTCCTGCTGCTGCTGCCATTAAACTGTGGCGAAATAATAATAATGACAATAATAACAATATTGATAGTAAATATAAAAAGATTTTATACGTATACAAAAGAGATGTTTTCGGATAAAGCGAGTTTTGGGGAAACGAAGTTTAAAGAGACTGCACCACCTAAGAGTACAGGAAAATGAGGAAGATGCGCTTGGAGAGAAGGATGCGCAAGGGTAACCAGTGTGCACAAGGAAAATGGTAATGACTATTGTCGCTTTAGGATGTATGGCCGGTCGGAATGGCCGAGCTGTTCTAGGCGCTACAGTCTGTAACCGCGCGACCGCTACATCGCAGGTTCGAATCCTGCCTCGGGCATGGATGTGTGTGATGTCCTTAGGTTACTTAGGTTTAAGTAGTTCTAAGTTCTAGGGGACTGATGACCTCAGATGTTAAGTCCCATAGTGCTCAGAGCCATTTGAACCATTTTTAGAAAGTATAGCATTAACTGTGTGAAGCTGAAGGCCTTACTCAGTTCTGCTGAGGGGGACTTCGATATTAGTCCTACTTCGTCAATACTTCCTTTTTAGTTTATACTTATAACCCTGTACTGACCGAACGGGAAGGCTTCTTATACCTATCACCACACTTTACTAATTCCCGCTACGTCTAACTTCAACCTGTCCATTTCCCTTTTTCAATTCTCTAACTATCTACCTGTTTAAGTGATTTAACATTCTGCCCGCATCTCGTGGTCGTGCGGTAGCGTTCTCGCTTCCCATGCCCGGGTTCCCGGGTTCGATTCCCAGCGGGGTCAGGGATTTTCTCTGCTTCGTGATGGCTGGGTGTTGTGTGATGTCCTTAGGTTAGTTAGGTTTAAGTAGTTCTAAGTTCTTGGGGGCTGATGACCATAGATGTTAAGTCCCATAGTGCTCAGAGCCATTTGAACCATTTAACATTCTACGCTCTGACCTATAGAACCACAGTATCTTTTCTTTATAATTATATCGTCCTCAATAGTCCCAAACCAGAAATCATTCTTAGCCCGGAAAATCCTCATCACTTAACAATATAGCTTTTGCTGCATATTCTGTACCGGCTGTTAGTGTTCCGTTGCTTTTGAAACGTCCTCTTTGAACAATTATACACGACTGTGCTTAAACTGACACACAATATTTTTAGCGCAACGTTATCTGACTTTCAAAAATCCCTACGAAAGAATGGCCCTGACTAACATTAACCTATACGTTTCACAAATCACTTACCTCACAAAAATCTTCGTTACTCAAGCTACTGCAATACAGCGAGCGCCACTACTGCCAGCTAAATAAAAGATTCAAACTACTGAAGGCACTAACTACTGATAGGCATAGTTAGCAAATGAAAGATTTTAATACAGAACAAACAATGTATTTACCTTAATAGTCATAATATATATATCAGTTCGTGACACCAATTCTTACAAATTTCAAAACTCCGCCATCTCTCTCCCCACGTCCACCACCCCTGGTGGCTCACCTCCAACTGCGCAACGCTATGCGCTGTTAGCATCCAGCTGCCGCTGCTCAACACAACAATGGCAGACAACAATGCAAACCAGCCACAGACTGCACACGGCACAGCCAGTGATTTTTCATACAGAGTGCTACGTGGCGTTACCAATATGAAAACGTAAACAGCCTACTTACATAGCCCCCATGCTCCCCACAAAAAAAATTTACAAATTTTTTTGGGCCTGGTCCAATACAGATTTGAAATTTTTTTTTCATAATTACAATAACAAAGAAATGAAATGTACATACTTACCGATACCCTGTTGGTCAAAAGCTAAAATTTTCTCACAGCCCATAAAGACAGTCCTGATCATTCATCAAAGTATAACTGCAGTGTTTTTCTCAAAGTCTGAGTAGTAAAAGAAAATGCTCATGGAAGTAGTGGATTTCCATGCAGTCTTAAAGAAGTAGTGTTGTCCTTCCAACAGAAAGACAGTGCTGACTCTTGACATGCTGACAGATAATGGGGCACATCAGAGCAAACCCACAGCAGAGTCAGTCGAAGTTTTGAAGAATATTGCTAGGTAGGTCATCATAGAGCAAACCACTGTAGTCTTGTTAGAGATTATGGTATTGGTGGGCTACCAGAGGTGCAGACCCAGTGCAGTCCTTGTAGAAATAATGGTATTGGTGGGCCATCAAAGATGCAGACCCACTGTAGTTCTTGTAGACATGGCTAGCAGCCATCCGTTGCGACTGTGCAGGTGCACAAACACCATGAAAGAGTCTTGCAGATAATATCGCAAGTCCTTGAACCACCACTTGTGCACTCACAAAGTTTTTTTCTAATTGTCCTTAGAACCAGCAATGCTGTTAACCAGTCCCTTGCTGAATTAGTAACACACATGTAAATATAGTCAGTCCCTACTCCTCACACATTGTCCATATACTACGACCAACAGAAACGTGTGCAGTGAAACGTAACTTACAAGTTACTTAATTTGATGAACTGGTGTCAATTACAATTTTATAACATAAGAATACAATAACAAAGGTACAAAATACATTATTAAAGAACATAACAATACAGATAACATTTGTATTAAAACAGGCTTTACAAAAGAATAGAAATAAACATGTACATCAGTGATACAGGAATTATGACGTAAGTACATACATAAAAGATCAGAATAACTTTTGAAACATCACCTTCACACATGAGCATTAGAACAAAACAGAATAAATAATGTGTAAACATCTTTACAAAGTAAATAACATGTTATTAATGCAAATTATATTTGAGGATAACAGTATTCCTCATCATAGTGAATGTAGCTTAGTATTAGAAAAATTCTGCAACATAAGTCTTATCAGATAAACATATAAAGACAGGAAGAACATAAATACACAAGGGTACACAAACACATAGTGGGATTACACAAGGAAAGGGCAGTATTTTGCAAACAAAACTTTCTTTACTTCTCGGAGATCTCCCTTCGTTCTTCATTATTTCCAAAAAGTCCTATCTATACCTGCTTTCTGTACTTTTCTCATATAACCTCTCAGTGCATTTCCTCAAATTCATCGCAACTCATTCTCTTATATAGGTTACCCCCTCTTAAGCTAACTTAAATCTACTGAGCTCAGATGCTTAACTAAGGGACGAGGTAATGCAGCATCACAAAACAATTTACACAAACAGCAATGAGAAAAAAATGGAAATTGGCAAAAAAGGCAGCAATATTACAATTAATATAAAGCAATGCGCAGCAAACAAGAAAAATAAATCAGTAATAAAATTGGCTTAACCTAGTAATAAAAAGTGACATTCAGTAGCACTATGAATGGCAAACAGCCGCAGCAAATGCTATAACTTATACCTAAACATGACAAAGCTCAAGCAGAAAAAATGTTACACTAAAGACAACAATGCAGATAAGGACAATGTCTATTCACATCTTAATGTCTATGCAATTAAAGTGGTGCACCACAAAAACTAATGCTACAACAAATTACCAAGTACTTGAAAAGAAAATTATATATAAAGTTACTGTTATTAGTCGCTTCTTATTGCTCTTTCCATTCCAAGAGCTCCTTTTTCGAAGAATGTGGATTATAAAAAAACTATGTAATAGATCTGTTGACAGAAAGTTTTCACATTAGCAAATGCATTTACTTTTATTTTATAAAACCAATGTTGCAACACAGCTGGAAAACAGATATCAACTGAAATAAGCAATTCTGCAAAGTAAAGAATAAAAACATCATTCAATAGCTATGTAGCATTTCATAAGTCAGAAGAAGTTCTCTCAACTCTCGTAGGAAGACACTTGTCATAATCCGGTGTGCAGATGTAAGAATGTTTCCAAGAAATGAGCGTGTCGTATTTGCGGTGCTTTCTACAAAGGAACGTCAATAGCGAGGATAATGGCCTCCCTTTCTTTTTTTTTCACCTGTGCCTCTGAAAGGCACACACTAATGGCTTGTTTCCCGGTGGCTGTCGCCCAGCTGGGTGCCCACGACGCATTACGTGCAGGTGGTCACTTGACTATCTTACCGAAATATTTACGACACCAGGTTTCGCTACAGTGGCAGTCTCATATAAAAAATTTCACAGGTCAAGAACTTGCGTTACAAATTTGTAGAAACAAAATCCTATTGATATAACATTGTCCAAAAAAGTTCCGTCGGCATTCTAATACATTCACGCATTTACATACATTTCATAACTCTTAAGGTACGATTCTTGGTTTCCAACCACCTTTTTCATAAACCAGAGTCCCTAACCACTACTCATTATTCCTTACATTATTCGTCGACACTTCCTCAATATTTCGTCACAAAAATATGTAGCATAGTCAAATAACTCATATAGCATCAGCTTATTGGTCATAAACATACCGCAACAGCGTAACACACATCGTCATCATAACATCATAAAACCTCAGCCAAATCTCAAATTCGTCGTAGCTTCTTCCAATAATTTCAAAACCTAAAAAAAAATTCTCTGCTCATCTCAAAAGTGTCGTCTACCTCAAACGTACTTCAAAAATCATGATCTCATACCCAATTATGTCATTCAAAGCTCTCATATTATCACAATGGTTCCGAAAAAGTATGAACAGTTCACAAAGTACAGACAAAATACAATTTCGTAAGTGTGAAGTTATCCAAGTGTGTAATTACGTAAATATCTGTCACTGATGTAGTATAATAAATGTTTGTTTCTCTCAGTTAAATGATCAGATAGCTGTGTAATTTATGTGTTAGAGAAATATGGTACCGATGTGTAAAGTTGTATAAGTAAATACCATATTAGCTAGGGATCCTTGTGCTTGCCAAACACATGGTACACAAAGTAAGCGTGTACCCACCTGAGGATTAATGTAATTATACCCTCAGGTGTTACAGATTACAGCAATGGAATGAAATGTATCACAAAAAACTTTCTTTTTAATTCAACAATATAGGTAAATAAATGGTTTAAGTACCAAATTAATCACTCAAATGCGTGCCCTGTAGTTTTGCTGTAAGATAATTCTGTGGAACTGTCGTAGTTATCGTCCTCTGTAAGCAAAGTTCTGCTGAAGTCAATGTACTTACCTCATCATAAACGAAGGTGAAATGCTTTCCGTATAGATATCGTAGTTATTACGTACATTACCGTGATCAAGAAAGTACTATAATGTAACGTATTGTTGTGCTACGATAAAGGCTGTCTCATTGTAGCTATACCACAAAAGTTACTACTAAAACATGTTTTACTTTCCAGAATAATACAGAAAAACTGTGCAGATATAAAACAGATACACCGCAAAAGCAACAATATCAATCGTGTCACATATTAGTAGTGTCGTGATATAATCGTGTAGCTATTAGAGAAACCAAATGCTAAGTCATCTTTAATCTCACCGAATGAACTTCAAATAAAGAATGTGTTTTCAAGTAAATCAAAATGTTGCATTAAAATCTCATTAGCAGTACTGGTAAATGTTCTAAGTATGTAATCCTAATAGTCGTTACGTAATCGTGCAACTAACAAGCAAGAATGTACACACACAATAACACTGTGACGTCTGTTCACTATAACAATGCACTCGTAAATACTGTCTAAATAAGTTCTCTAAGGTCTAGACTGGATAGTTAACTTCAAAACATTGTTGCATGTTAACAGATTCTTAGTGTGACAAAGTAAACTTGTGACGTGATGTGAACAGCTTTATGGCAAAGACAAAGTTAAAAAGCAGATTATCTTTCAATAAATGGTTTTACATGTGAAATGTGGTGTAAACCTTTACTTGTCCTAGTGGACAGAGTTTAAACTTCACAGCAATTATCATGTTGCATACGTCGGTAAGGAATGCTAAAATTTTTCTCAAGGTTAGCGTCTATATTGTATTTCGCTGAACCAGCCGGCGCACGTGGCTGCCTGCGGTGCGAGTCATTGTCTGTCTCTTTGTTGGCGCGCGCCGTTATTGGGATTAGGAGACTAACTTCTACAAATTCACCTTGCCGAGAGGGCCCTGCTCTGTTTGAATGCCGCCAGTTCTGATGCAATTCAGGTCGGTCGTTACGATCATATCGTCTGTCGTCATGTCGGTATTTCTGTAATTAATTTCTTGTCGGTCACGTGGTGGAGAATTTCTCCCTGAATCGTAACTGCTCGCTGCTCCGTTGCGTCTGAAGTTATTCTGTCTCCCTTGATAATAATTATTTTGGTTTCCATATTGTCTGTTTCTCTGATTGTCTCTGTGATAGTCATTACCGTGGAGAGGTGATCTTTCCCTGTAATAATTACTACTCTGCCAACGGTTGTCATACAGGCGGTGTCTGTTTTGGCCACGATTTACGTTGTACGAATAGCCTTGTCGTGTATTATTTCTGTCATCGCGGAATTGTGACAGGTGTGACCTGTAATTGTTGTGCTCCTGTTTTCGCGTACCGCGATTGTCAGTGTCAATTTCCAGTTCTTGTAACAGTCCCTGAAAAGCTTCAATGTCGTCTTTGCATCGTCCTGCTAAAATAATCTGTCGTAAATGTTCAGGTAATTTGATCAAGCAAATGCGGATGAGTTCTGAGGGGCTGTATGGGTTTGAAAGATACTGATTCTTATGTAACATGTCTTCAAAATATTTGACAAGACTGGAAAATTCAGATTGTTCGAAATGTTTCATCATTAAAATGCTATGTTTTACTCGGTCTTGTGTAGCTTGAGACCAATATGCTCAGAGGAAGGCATGATAAAATTCTGCTTCACTGTGGCAATCGTGAATGACCGATCGCATTCTTACAGCTGGTTCATTCTCCAAGTAGCCACACATAAATTCTAATCTGTGCTCTAATGACCAGTTGGGAGGAAAACAATGAGAGAATTGATGGAGCCACGCTTGTGGATGAATGTCGTTGCCAGAATTCTTACATTTTTTGAATTTACGTGTAGTAATGAACAGCTTATAGTCAAAATCATCGTGTCGGCGGGTAGCATATCGGTCATTGTTACGTCGTGTCGGCGGTTCCATCTCAAAATTCGGTGCACCTTGCCAATTTCTTTCATAATTTCCGAAATGCCCTGTGTTATTATTTTGTGGCTTTTCCGTATTTCTAAGTCCCTCTTCCCGTGTTGGAGCGCGAGTGTCGTCTGAAATACGTAATTCTTGTATTACCTGTGTCAGCTGATCTTGCACTTCCCGGATTTCTCTTTGGTGTTGTGTATTAATTTCATTCTGATTTTGTTTGAATTTCCTAATTTGTTCGCACTCTTCTGTATCATTCAGATCATCATCTACCTTTGTAGATAAGGTAGTGAACTGATCTGAAAGTTCGGCCACTTTCTCCGATAGTGAACACATTTCCTCAGTGTGTTTTTCTGAACCAAGTTTCAGAGTGTCCATTTGTGTTGAAATCGAATCTACTGTGACCTTTAAGTTTTCCTGAGTTCTTGCAAGTTGCATAACTGAATCGGTGGATGCAACTGAGTCCATTTTAGCTTGCAAGGTGTCGTGATTTTCACGAACAATAGTTTGCAGTTCTTTTATGGCTGCTTCATGATTCTGTAATGCATTTTCATGCCGAGAAAAAATAGGTTGAAAATGCTCACAAATTTGTGTTTTTACGTCATTACAGATTTTTTGGCATTTCGATTCAATGTTATGTAACTCAGTAGTTAAATCGTCACGTGTTTGTTCAAGTGTGCTGTCTAACTTCCGAAGATTTTGTTCCATTGTGTCTAGCTGTTGCTGTGTTTGTCTCTGGTGTTGTTCCATTACGTCGAACTTTTGAAAATTTTGTTCCATTGTGTTTAACTTTTGAAGATTTTGTCCCATTTGTTTCTGATTTTGTTCAAGCGTTGTGTCTAACTTTTGTAGCCTTTGTCCCATTTGTTGCATTAACTGTAATAACAGTACACTGGTGTCTGAAACATGTTCCTCAGTGCTTTTCGGCAGTGCATTTGAACCGGCAATATTCGCATTTTGAAAAGCAGAAAATGTGTCTTGATTTATTTGAGAAAACGGTGAGGACGCAAAATCTGAATCTACAGTATTTGCAAGATTGTGTCCTGTCATTTCGGAATCCTGAGGCGAGCTGTTGCCGACCGATCGATCGATAATGCTTCCCTGTTCACTAATTGTTTCACTGCCTACACCATTATTTGCAGCCCGCTCCATTTCCCTATGTACAATTACCAAATTACTACTTTGAACGTTAGTGAATTCATTACATGGTGACGCTAACACACTGCTTTCGTCTTCACTGTCATTTCTCAGTTTACTTTGGAGCCTAGTGTTACTTTTTTCACACGCCATTATTGTCACAATTTTTCACACGACAACACAGAAAAACACAACTTGAAAAACAAAAATAAGAGAACACATTAACATAGCACTGAAAATAATATCTAGTTAATTGCAAGCGCAGCTGCGAAATACTTCGTGCGAAACAACATGCATGCCATAACTATTTTACTGTACAACAATGAAAGACTGCAACTACAAAGGAAATTCTCTCTATGATTACGCGCTAGCAGTAAACAAAAGCTACACTAATTACACAAACTACAAGGAAAAAATCAAAAGATTCCAGTGAGGTATCCTTGGCTAAGGGTCGACATATGAAACGTCCTCTTCGAACAATTATACACGACTGTGCTTAAACTGACACACAATATTTTTAGCGCAACGTTATCTGACTTTCAAAAATCCCTACAAAAGAATGACCCTGACTCACATTAACCTATACGTTTCACAAAACACTTACGTCACAAAAATCTTCGTTACTCAAGCTACTGCAATACAGCGAGCGCCACTACTGCCAGCTAAATAAAAGATTCAAACTACTGAAGGCACTAACTACTGATAGGCATAGTTAGCAAATGAAAGATTTTAATACAGAACAAACAATGTATTTACCTTAATAGTCATAATATATATATATATATCAGTTCGTGACACCAATTCTTACAAATTTCAAAACTCCGCCATCTCTCTCCCCACGTCCACCACCGCTGGTGGCTCACCTACAACGGCGCAACGCTACGCGCTGTTAGCATCCAGCTGCCGCTGCCCAACACAACAATGGCAGACAACAATGCAAACCAGCCACAGACTGCACACGGCACAGCCAGTGATTTTTCATACAGAGTGCTACGTGGCGTTACCAATAAGAAAACGTAAACAGCCTACTTACACTTTCAGACGTTCGTAGTAGCAGCACAGAAGGGGCATGTTGACTAGTGCTACAACGCCACATTGGTCCGTCACGCAGAGCATTGTTCAAATGGCTCTGAGCACTATGGGACTTAACATCTATGGTCATCAGTCCCCTAGAACTTAGAACTACTGAAACCTAACTAACCTAAGGACATCACACAACACCCAGCCATCACGAGGTAGAGAAAATCCCTGACCCCGCCGGGAATCGAACCCGGGAACCCGGGCGTGGGAAGCGAGAACGCCACCGCACGACCACGAAATGCGGGCGCAGAGCATTGTCCCTGCATCTGTACCGCTGAGGCACACATTCAAACGACGACATGTGTGTGTGTGTGTGTGTGTGTGGGCGGGTGGTGGGTCGTAAAATCTTAAATTCTGAGGAACTGATAATGTCTTCTTCTTTCTTCAAATAAGGAAAAGAATCCGAAATTTACAGCCTCCTTTTCTGCTGTTGTTCTCCCTCAGTATTATTATAATGCTACACATCAATTTACACTTCAGTAACTGTCTGTTATAATTTATTTCGCGTACTATAAATCCTACTTTCTCGTTGATATGGCAATGAACGATGACAACAGGCACGTTTGGAATGCATCCTGCAATTGCTCCACAGCAGTTTCGGCACTTAACAAGTAACAAAATTTTGGCGTCTCAGGGAATGACAAGCATTAATTGTCGCTCGTCGGCTCGTCCTGATAATTTTCAGCCGAATCACTGATTATGAAATTCTTGTGTCTCTGATTCTTGCTTGGAAGCAGATAGAACAAAATGGACAATGTCATCTTTTTGCACAAGATACACAACTATTTAAGTTAGCTAATATGTTATTGGAATTGCTGGTATTAATGTTGGCCGCTATTTTTCTGTACTTGTGTAATCGTGTATAAAAAATTATAGTAGATCCCTCATAGGACTAAAGCGAATTAACTGCTTGTAAGCATTTTACTTTATTTCAAGACATCCTATTTCACATACGTGAAGTGAATGTACCAGCGCTGCAGCACGTAAGGAATAACGAGCGAGCGGTAGCTTCACACGCTGGCCGGCAAAGGTGGTTGGCCATCTGGCGCTTTCAGAGCCAGTGGGGTGAGGTGCCGACTCAGTAATCGGTCATGACGTCAGCAAATAGGTATATAGGGAAAGTACATGTGGTATATTCTGGGCGCGAATCAAATAACTGTTATTAATAAGTACTTTGCTAGCAAAAGTTGCCCTTTGCCACTCTGACGGTAGGAGCAGTCTACTGGTCATAAATACTCTCTATTGGCAATTTTACAATGCCAGGAAACGTTGATATTAATAAATAAATGAATAACTTTGGTATTACGGAAGATTTACTACCTTATAGGAACGTAATAGGACGGTAATAGTCAACAGGATGCCTTTTGGTCTAGTCACGCGGTAGACCGTCCTCTCGTGCCGTTAATAGTTATGTGTAATAACTGTGGACAAATTCATTCTACAGTGTTTCCTAAGCCCACGCAAAAATCTTCTTCCCGCCTCATTAAGTGAAACATAGACAGTAGTATTGCACTTTCAGAATCTGGCGGAACAAAAACTACGATAGCATCTCCACATAACAGGAAGAACTGCTAAGCGGCGGCTCACTAAGGCAGTTCAAGGACGGGAGGGCTTAATTACCGCAAAAGTCGGTGGCCAGTTATGCGGTACGCCCCTTATACCACCATCTACGGACTCACCGACTAAACTGAGACATTTGCAGAGGTTTATCACGAGTGGTGGGGGGGGGGGGGGGTTCTCGCACGCCGTATGTCGTGCATTAGACAATACTTTCGCTATAAGTAATATAAATATTGTCATTCCCCCTCGTAGACTATTAAAATTCGCGCATATGATCGGTAGCTGCATTTTCTAGAAAATATCATGGCGTTTCATTGAGACAGATGGAAGGACAATGTGAAACCACAAGGCTTGAGCGGAACGAAAAGTTTCTTTGCGAGAAACTTCTCAGGCGGGTCGCTTATTCATCTAGCTAAATGAAGAATGTGAATAAGTAGAAGACGCAGAATTACACATTAAGTGTTCTTTTTAACTACAAACTGTCGCATAGTGAATAGCATCCATAGAATTACATATTTCCCAACTTTATAATTATTCTCATTTCCAAGTCTCATTATGGAAGTAATATGCATTTATTTAAGAGCACTGAAACTTCGAATCTTAAGTAAAATGAATTATTTATCTTCATTTCGTGTCCCCTTCTTAATAGGATCTCTTTCAGCCTGTGATTGTGCTCATTAACTAGCTCTGCCTTTGACCTTTGGCTTTAAATTGCAAATAAATTTATAAAACGACTTTGTTTTACTAAGGAACGTATGTGTTTCAATTTCACGTGGAGTGTCTTTTAACTCAGGGGGCCGGGTAAATAACAGTCATAGGAGCACTTGCGAAAAACAAGTTATTTTGAACCTTATTTAGAAAACTGCCACGTCAGATGTTTTAACATCCTTTAGACTGTATTCCATTTGCCTTCAGTGAAACGCAAATGTAGCTTCGCCTCATTCTTGAATATATTTGTCTCAGCTTGTATAGCACATAGCCAGACATAGCAGTGCATATGAAGTATTTGCTGGCCGCTGTGGCCGAGCGGTTTTAGACACTTCAGTTCGGAACCGCGCTGCTGCTATGGTCGCTGGTTCGAATCCTGCCTCGGGCATGGCTGTGTGTGATGTCCTTAGGTTAGTTAGGTTTAAGTAAGGCTAGGGGCCTGATGACCTAAGATATTAAGTCCCATAGTGCTTAGAGCCATTTGAACCATTTTTGAAGTATTTCATTGGCTGCATACAAGTGATCCTAGCTTCAGTAGCTCGGAGGATAAACGTAAGTGCCATTTTTTGAAGTCTGCTGGAAAAAAATTACTGTGAAACTGCTTGTCTTCAAAGGCAGCTTGTGTGATACGTTTTTGAAGAAATTCTCTATCGTAATCCCAGAGGGAGGATATACATGAGTTGAGAGAGATGTTTAAGACGGAGTGAATTTTTTGACATGCATCTATTGTGTGGTCCCGGAGGATTTTGTTCCCGAAAATCTGTGTGAATGAGCAACGGAAGGTTGTGAAGAGACGCGATCCTGATCCCGACGCACTTTCTCACTTTCGATATGCACTTACGAGGATCTGAATCTTTCGAGCCATAAAGCGCCTTTCAAGATTGTTAATCAGATTAAGGTTGTCCACAGGGGATGGCTCTCAGAGTAGAATTTGAAGATGGGGCATTGGTTGTTCGGAAGAAAGTTCATCATTAAAAACCCTTGAGGTTACCTGTGTCGAAACTGGTGGCCTAGTAGTGGCTGCCATCAGAAAGGTCCTGCATCGAATCCTGGTCGGACTAAGGACTTTTTTCAATCTACCTTTAACTTAGCCTTCCCCTCTCAACGATACGAACTTGCGCCAGAAGCGAAACGTGGTTCGGATACCACGTTATACTGTATGCCCCCTTCCTCCGGTTAGATAACTGGGGTGGTTTAGGAACAAGCAAATTGCCGAAGGGGCGGGTCCTCAGTTCGTGGTGTAATGGCTAGCGTTGCTGCCTCTGGACCACTGGGTCCCGAGTTCGATCTCAGGAGATTTCTCCTCCCGGGGAGTGGCTGTTTGTGTTCTCCTCATCATCTCATCACCATTCGGGAAGTGGCGAGACTGGAAATGGAAATATTAGGAACTTGTACAGACGCTGAGGAGCGCCCCACAAACCATCATCATCATCATCATCATCATCATCATCATTCATCATCGCTGAAGTGGTGTCCAATTGAAAGACTTGCAACTGAACACTGAGCCACACATAATTATGTAAAACTGTCCATGATATGGAAGGTTCAATGGCCACAGGCGATGAATAATTGTGAAACAACAGTTGTACCCACACGACGATACGTGCAAGCTATGGGTCCAAATGATTATGTACCCAGAATTCAATTCTGTCATTGGACTGCGGCATAACGCATGTGTTGAGACTGGCGGTTGCCACTTTCAAAAGTTACTATGAACGTAAGTGGTTACTGCAAGGTGTGGTTTCTTCACATCAATAAAAAAAACTACATACTCATCTCCTACTACCTGTATAATGTTCGACTGTACAATCCAAGCTCTAACATTACGACGTCCGCGCAGAGTTTTCTGAAAGAGAATCCGACGGCACTGTAAGGGGACATAAAATTACGAAAGCATCTCCACATAATAAATAGGAAGAATTCCTACGCGGTTGCTCACTAAGTCAGTTCAAGGACGGATTGACTTAATTATCACAAAACTCGGGTGCGAAAGCATGGCCAGTTATACCGTACGCCCCTTATACCACCACCTACGTACTCAGTGGCCAAATTGAGAGATATGGTAAGGTTTAGTACGAGTGGAGGGAGGGCGGGGGTGTTCTTGCAAGCTGCAGCCGGTTGGTATTCTTTCAGATAGTAGAGAGTGAAGATACCTAGAAAATGTTCGCTGAAATCTGAACAAGAAACATGGGATCCTATTGTGAAGCCACTGACCACCGTACCCACTTAGTCATAGAAAACTGGTTTCTATGCAAGCCTTCTGACAAATGCATATGATTCCAATATAATACTCCCTTCTTCACTTAAAATATTTAGTGTGATACCTTACAATAGGTAGATTCAAAATGTTAAAGTGGTAAGCTTCTATCAGAAAACATGGTTTGGTGAAAATTGAATTTATCTTTGTGTGTTTATTCAAAAATACTGCTCTAGTGTCTGGAGTCTTTATTAACTAGTCGTGATAGCAGAAATCGAAATATTTCAGGGATGTGCTGCTAGATTATAGCACGTCTATATAATCCATACACATGTGTAACTGTAAGGGTAGTCTTGGGAAGCAAGGCGACTCTGTTCTCATGAAGTCCTGCTGGCTAAGTTTAGGGCACTTGTGTACGACAATTTTGCTGCCACCATTGCATTTCTCGCGTAAGAGTTATGAGAACGAGATAAGAGAGAACAGGGCGCCTGGAGAGGCGCAGATGTACTTATTACTCCTCGGATTTTGGTGGTTTCTGTATCTGTCGCAGAAGTCTTACAGAGTTACCACATATTTCACATCACTGTAAAATGTAGTTTGAAGGGATGCGAATGTACAACTGCAAGTAGAACTCAGCTGACATTTATAGCCACAGTTTTTCATTTATTTATTCGGACGACACTTAAATTACAGAATATCTAAACAGAATTTTTGCTACCGGAAGATATGTCAAGGATGAGCAACGAAACTAGCAGTTGCAACCATCTTCTATCATTCTGTCCAAATTCGGTGAAAAAAATTATGACTGATAAACTTAGATCTTTCATAAAGCATGCGTCGAGATGCTTTAGGATGTAAACTACATTCCAATTTGTCTAAAGGAGAAGGTAACTTCTGCGTTTTCATCTATGTTATTTACGGTACGCCTTCAGTTGCAGTGTTTTAGCTATTGAAGAATTATCAGAATCAGATGCTTCGCAATCACGTCCTCTTTGAGGGGTGAGTACAAGATTCTGCCTGTCTGACAGTGAAGGACAAAGAAAACGTTTGTAACATGTTTTGTGTTCCAGATGCTACTACTTTCTTTCCTGCTTTTACCTAGCGTATACAGTGTTTTAGCTTGCTTCTGAAAGAGGAAATTTGTTTCAGTCTTATTGAATAAATTGGTTATTTTTTGTGAAATCGTTCCTAAATATGATAAAATGACAAATTAAATGTTAATTTTCTTTCATCCTCTGAATGTTTTTAGCTTATTTGTAGTTTTTTGATTTAGCTTACGGCACATACGTTACATTTACGGGTATATCACTAATGCACTCTCTATGCAGTTTTTGATAGATCCCTGTGAAGAATATGTGTTTTGTCCCAATCAGATCAACGAAAATTTTGTTAAACACTGTCATCGATAAAATATTGACCAGTTTTTCTACAAATGCAAACTGTACATTATCAGTGAATAAGAAGAGTACACCCCATTTCAAAACCATCTGTTTACTGGTAAGATACCTTCTTGATTTCTTTTTGTAGTGCAACTGGAACAGCTCGAAAGTTGTGTGTGTGTGTGTGTGTGTGTGTGTGTGTGTGTGTGTGTGTGTGCACGCGTCGTGCATGTGTGTTCCAATGTATATGTACGTGTGTATGTGTGCGCGTCTGTGTGTTTGTGTGTCTGTGTATGTACTTGTATAAAGAGGCTGTGCTTACTCACATCGGTAGTAACAAATAAGCCCCGATGCTTTGTAGAAATGCTAAATGTACATTTTCAATTCCCCAGAGAACAAAGTAAAGCGGTATGACTCGAAAATAAGTAGAAAAATTGTCCCATAGCACACATATTCACAAGTTCAGTGCAACGAAAAGAAATAAGGGACTGCATCTTTAAGATGTGTAAGTAACACTAATACCACCTTTTGTACCAATGTGGACGCCTCAGACCATGTATTTCAACAGCACTTAAAACGACTAAATCGTGCCAATTTAAGGCTGGATTATAACGCATTTTGCGATTATCGAGTATAAAAGTAACAGACGAAGACCTTTACATTTCCAGATACTGCGTTTGTTTAAGAAGGTGAATATAATCCGCAAGAAAAACAGTGTCTAGTAATTTACAGCATAGACGTGTGCTTTCAAAACATGGAGACCGCTCGAAACTTATTACTTTACAATAATATCCTCCTCCGCGACGGGTAAATTGCTAGTTTATTATAAACCTTTTGCATGAAGAATCAAGAGAAAATACTATGTATAGAACATAAAAGGCGACGGGCTGCATATCAGCTTAAAAATCAGTTGATAAATTCCTATAAATTAGTTGTCCTTCTACGTCTCATTAGTGAAACTGAAAAAATTGGAATACATTTTGTAATATGTATTTACTTACCATCATTCCTTTGCCTTTTAAAAGAAAACAGTAGTGATAAACTGCCTTGAACTCTCTTCGTAGCAATACCTCTTGATATATCCAGTGACTATTACTTTACTATTACAACAACACCATTGGTTAGGCATCGGCCTCTTGCCCATCCGTCGTTGTGATTTACAGTAAAACTAAACGGATTCGTGTTTGTCTACGCCGGTCCTTCATCACTCGTAGTCCTAACAACACAATTCATTAAAACTTGGAATACTGTGTTTTTAGCTGGACAATGTAAGTGTATTTTATTTACAGGCGCATTAGAAAATCCTGCAAACCTTTAATTCTTATTACATAAGAGCTTTTAGTATGTATAATTAATTAAGCTTGAATATATTCGTTCATGGATTGGACGTCAGGTATTTTTCTTTCAAGAAAATGATTCAGAAGTCGGTATTACGCATGTTTGGACGCATTTGAAAGATGAGCTACCCAAGCACTACTCACGCCTCGTCCTCACAGCTTTACTTCTGCCAGTACCTCGTCACCTACCTTCCAAACTTTACAGAAGCTCTCCTGAGAACCTTGCAGAACTAGCACTCCTGAAAGAAGGGATATTGCGGAGACATGGCTTAGCCACAGCCTGGGGGATATTTCTCTGCAGGGTTCGCAGGAGATCTTCTGTAAAGTTTGGAAGGTAGGAGATTAGGTATTGGCAGAAGTAAAGCTGTGAGGATAGACCGTGAGTCTTACTTGGGTAGTTCAGCTGGTAGGCACTTGCACGCGAAAGGCAAAGGTCCCAAGTTCGAGTCTCGGTCCGGCACACAGTTTTAATCTGCCAGGAAGTTTCATATCAGCGCACACTCCGCTGCAGAGTGAAAATCTCATTCTGGCATTTTAAAGCTACTTACAAATCGTTGTTTGTCTACCAAAGTACCTAAATATACTCCACACCCCTTGGTCTAGCCAGCCCACTCATCCCTCCCCCCCCCCCCCCTCCTACTTATGGGCGCCCTTGGTTCATGGCGTAATATTTTGTCAATTAAGACTCAAAAAATTGAAACTGCTTTAAAAAAATAGCGGGAGGTTCTAAACCCCGTGTTCGCTTCCGGTGGTCACGCCCATGCAATAGATTACTTTGAACATGTGTTAACTTCCCACTTATAGCATCTATCCGTGGAGTAGAGCTCTCTTCCCTGTTGTACACACATAAATTCCGAATGTAGAAAGTCAGCAAGATCATTTGCAACCTTAATTCGTTTCGTATAACTTCGTATAACATAGTGTCTGGTAGCAGCAGCTCACCAGACAACGACCTGCTGTAGTGGGACGCGAATTTGAAGCGTCACCCATCCACCAGTGTCAGCCCAGTTTGCAGGTGAATATAAGTTTAATTTATTGTTTTGTTTATGTATTTTGTAATATTTGTAATGGTTGTGAATTATCTAAAGTTTTGTATTTATTTTTATGTTTCATGTACGGAGAGGGCGGTGCAACGAACGGAGACAGCATCTTCACTGCCGGGACCAGAGAGACATTTGCTGGCCACTATACGTCCCGGGTGGACAGCCAAAGAGCAACAGAAGATCCTGAAATCGAGTTGTTGCGTCGTGCTTCTAAAAACTGAAAAAAATAAGAATTTGTAATTTTTCTACAACAATCACGTCATAGAAAGTTTAATCATGTTGTAAATGTTCAGTTCTGTTTTCTCAAGGCTCAGGTTCACGTCTATATATAGTATATAGGAAGATAATAAACTAGTGTATACTACAAAAGTTTAAATACCTGAGAATATATTTATGAAGAATTATATTAAGGAAGAAGCATTACTGATTGATTTGACAAGGTTATTAATTATGACAACGTTCATCGCGAGTTTGAGTCCTAAAAGTTTATTCAATGTGGTTTTAATATTTATTAAAGCAGATAACTTGCATTAATATAATGTCTGAGAAGAAACAAACGACATCTAAATTGAAAAAAGTTTGCGCAAACCAAGTGGACTAAGTGACGCAATTCTGCGCATACGACTCAAATGATGATCTTTTAAGTACAGTTTCGTTCAAGAACCATTCAGAGACAACTTTAAAAAGAATATAAATAATTTTGAAGTGTTTTGTAACTGACGTAGGTGACGAAGTCTGCACATGGTCATATGTCAAAAGAAGAAGATCATTTATACAAAAGGTACGTCGTTACACTACACCGTGGCAACCTTATAAACAGGACTTGTGTGCAACTAAGGCACACAGGTACGAAACAAAACATCAAGAGTCCTTCGGAAGTCAACGCGAGTCTTTGTGGAGCCTTCACCAGCCATCGGTGACTTCGCGGGTTTGGGCATCTGATGGAGCGGAGCCAAGCAGTACGGTCACGCAGTTATTCCACGAGAAGGCGCATCTGTTGGGCAGCAGTTGAACGCTGCAAACCCCGACAACCTTTTTCTCCCTAAACTAACAGGCCCAGTACGCCAGCTGGCGGTCGTTCCTCCGGCTGGTATTGGAGGTGTTGCTGAGGGCTTCGCCTGTCTACGGTGCGGATGGGCGTGGTTGCAGCCAGTGACGTCTCCGATGTTCGACTCAGCGTCCTGCCGGTTGCGGAAGCGGGTCGCAGTACATATCTCAGCGGCTGCATCGACGGCTGTTACTTCTGCAGCCCATAGCAGCACACTGATCACCGAGAACTACAAACAACAATATTAGTGTCCGGTGAGTCTGTTTTAAGTTGGAAGTGGAGTGTTGTACATAGGGAGTGTGCTTTTGAAGTGTTTTGTAACTCACGTAGGTGACGAAGTCTGCACATGGTCATATGTCAAAAGAAAATCATTTATACAAAATGTACGTCGTTACACTACAGTGCCTGGTGAAAACCTAACTGGTATGTAGAGAGATCCTACTTATTATTTATAATTCTAAACGATAGCCCTGTCGATGAGTGGCGATTTCTCAGTGTGACTGTGGCTGGTGCACATAATTTTCGTAACATAACAAGATGGCGGCGATCAACGTGTCCCTCAAAAAGATCGAGTACAAAGAACAATATGGTTCTGACAAACGAATTCATAAGACGTGAGAGTTCCCGTGCAACATATTGAATCTAAAGGCAAGAGAAAGACTTTACGACCCCGTACTGATATTCCAACCTACATTCAGCTTTATAAACTGTAGCAATATAATCTAAAATACGTTATCCTGATTCCTCGAAAATTTGATCTTAAGCTTCAGGGAAAGTTACCATTTGTGAAGGTATAATAGCACGGAATTACATAAAGGAATCAGCAGTGGAATAACCAGCTCCCAAGCGTTCATTGATAGAGACACCTTTGAGTTGCTACCGCACCGTGCAGGAACACATGGCCAGCTACCTGAGCGCCGAGTAATAAAAACTAACAATCAACTCAGTAAATGAACTAGATTGGTCACACCCAACACTTATCTTATGAAACGTCCCCTTTGAAAAATTATACAAGACTGTGCTTAAACTGACACACAATACTTTTGGCGCAATGAAATCTGACTTTCAAACATCCCTACAAAAGAATGGCCCTGACTAACATTAACCTATACGTTTCACAAATCACTTACCTCACAAAAATCTTCGTTACTCCAACTACTGCAATACAGCGAGCGCCACTACTGCCAACTAAATAAAAGATTCAAACTACTGAAGACACTAACTACTGATAGGCATAGTTAGCGAATGAAAGATTTTAATAGAGAACAAACAATGTATTTACCTTATTAGTCATAATATATATAGCAGTTCATGACATCCAGTCACAAATTTCAAAACTCCGCCATCTCTCTCCCCACATCCACCACTGAAGGTGGCTCACCTCCAACTGCGCTAGGCTATTCGCTGTTAGCATCCAGCTGCCGCTGCCCAACACTACAATGGCAGACAACAATGCAAACGAGCCACAGACTGCACACGGCACAGCCAGTGATTTTCATACAGAGCGCTACGTGGCGGCGGCGTTACCAATAAAAAAACCTAAACAGCCTACTTACAATGTATTGGAGTGTCTGCTCAACAGCGTAAACCGTGGTTAGACTTGAGCAACTTCCTTCTCAACATCAGAAATACAGCACAGGGTCCGTCTACGACTACACATGTCCAGACAAGAAAATAATCACGTCTTATAATGAAGTACTTTCAAACAAGCAAGACCGCAAGATCCAAACGCGTGAACTGTTGATCGAGAGCAAAACCGACTCATCAATATTTTAAGTTTGTCACACTGATCAGGAGCCGGCCGCATTGGACGAGCAGTTCTAGGCCCTTCAGCCCGGAACCGCGCGACTGCTACGGTCGCAGGTTCTAATCCTGCCTCGGACATGGACGTGTGTGATGTCCTTAGGTTAGTGAGGTTTCAGTAGTTCTAAGTCTAGGGGACTGATGGCCTCAGATGTTATGTCCCATAGTGCTCAGAGCCATTTGAACCATTCTGAACACGGATCACGCTGCTCTGTTAGGCTCACGTCACCTCACATGCACAGCTTCAGATTAGAATCAGGTTGCAAGGATAATGCAGAAAGCCGATCTACTTTGTTCATTATGCTGTTTCGAGTTCGACACTGAAGCCATCGACGTTCATCATGTTTTGTTTTGTTGCCTACATTTTGTTAAATCTAAAAATGAGCTGCGAAGTATTTGTAAAATAGGGAATTATCTGGGTTGCATAGAGCAAGACTAGTAGAAACCCCCTTTTGTCCACGTTCCCAGGGTTTAACGCCATTCCTATTTGAGTTGTGTGGCTCAGGTTGAAGCAATAAAGGCTCTTCTCGCCACTTCTGTAAAATCACTTATTTGTTGGTATGCATTCTTCGGGCGAAAAGAGCATACGTGCAGCCATCAAGTTCCAGCCTGACATTAGCCACTATTCTTTAAGGAGAACAGTACGAGAAAGCGAGAAAATTGTAGAAAAAAATTTATTGCCTCTTCGTTTACCACATGGTATTGAAGCTTTAATTCATGAATATTACGTTCCTAAAAGTGACAAAATGATAATCAACAAAAGATTTCCCAGGACTACACCTCCTTCTATTTCATTATTTCCTCATATTACTTATTCCGCATATTATTTATTTTTTCTAGTTTCATCCTTTAACAAATCAGGGAATGTATATGAAGTACATCACGAAGGTTCTGAAATAACATCAGCGCCACTGAATGGGTGTTCTTTGGTTTAAGGTGTTGTTTACAAGTGGATGCAAAGGAGCGACTTTTACAAATGTTGTGTGAAGATCTGTTATTAAACCTGCAGCATCCCTCATTCCAATAAAGTGTAAATACTCCAAATTACTAACCATAGCAGACTACGAACCGTACAGAGGGTAGGATTTGGTCCAGACGCTTTCACACTGTCCTTATTGAAAGATATCGATAATAGGGCAATTGCCGCAGCTGGAATTATTGCTACTTAATTTGAAAATCAGATTAACCAAAGAAGGCAAGCAAAGCGAAGACAGCTTGAGGAAAAAGAGGAGGATGCACAGGGTTTGCTCTAGTTCATCCAGATAAGTTAAGGCCTAATACAAAGACTGCCATATCTTTGATTCAGGTTTCCGTAACTTAAATTTTGGAAAATTTATGTATATTTTCCTCACAAATCTGTGATGTTAGAGTACTTGAATTTGGCATGCAAAGAGTCAGTATTATGGTGAAACATTCAATGGAAACATTTTCATTTAATGCAATATTTAGGCATTTATGTAAAAGAAAATCACTAAAATCTGGTGCATTTTTCCACAAGTATTTGAAGAGCTGTAAAAACCCAGCGAAAGAATATATCAAACTTCTGTTCCACAGATATTTGTAATAATGATGTACAAAATTTGAACAAAAATACAATAATTTCGTTCTAATATTTTTTTCAAAAATAAACATTTGCACTTACCTTACGGAAAAACGTGAATTGTTTATAATTAAAAACGTATAATGTCATGTGAGTATGCGTATAACATTACGCAACACTGTGCTAAAATTAGATACGTTGTCTTGAAACCTTTGGACTTTATAATGTATTTGTCAAAGTATTGCAATTCCGCGTTGTGTCCCCCTTACGGTTCGTCAATCGTGGCGGTGCGTCTGTAATATTCCGATGCATATCTTTGCTATATCTAATTTTTTTTATTAGTTTTTTTGTTGTGATCATCTAAATTGTATGTAAATGTTGTAGGCAATAGTATTTGCTATCCTACTTTGAATAAAAATGAGTGGTACAGGGTTTTTTCACTGCTCCAAGAATTAGAGAGGGCTGCTTGAGATCTGGGCCCCTAAAGTGTCGGTCTCTATTCAGCGAACTATTAGACAAGCTAATAGTGGGGCAGATCGAGATACTAATTGGGAATAAATGGAAGGGACTTACCAGTTCTGGTATTCTGCGTGCCATGAAGGGAAACCTCCCGAAAACCTTGGTCGGATATAGGAGATTGGAAACTTATTAATTAATTTCTGAGACATCGTCCTAGGAAGAGCATGTTGTCCCAGACAAAAATGTTTTGTATGTGTAAAGTGTATGTATGTTGTACGGGTGTGCATGTGCTACAGAACCGGGTGAAATTTTGCTCAATTTTTTTCCAAATTTTCGATTTATATGTGTTGATACACTCATACAACCTCCAAAGTCAAACGGGTTGGTTAACACTAGAAAAACCACTGATGTACATCATTTGGGTCTCCGAAAGCAAAGGCCCCAAAATACCATCAAGTACAATGCGTTAAACAATTGCAGAAATTAGCAATGCCTTGCTTTCAACCTGTATCTACATTATACTACGCAAGCCACCTCATGGTTTGTAGCAGGGGGTACTTCTTGTACCAATAACTGATCCGCTCTATCCTGTTCTACTCGCTAATGATTTTCGCTAAGCCTCTGTATTGGCCTTAATTTCTAAAATTTTCTCGCGTGGATGTATGTGGGAGGAAGTAATATGTTGTCCGATACTTCTCGGAAAGTGCTCTCTCTAAATTCAATAGTAAACCGCATCGTGGTGCGCAACGCGTCTCTAGTAATGCCTGCCAATGATGCTTGTTGAGAATCTCTGGAACACACTCGCGCCGTCTAAACTATCCCGTGACGAAACGCGCAGCTGTTCGTTGGATCTTCTCTATCTCTTCTATCATTCCTACATGGTAAGGATCCCATACTGATGAAAAATACCCAAGAATCGGTCATATTATAAGCCACTTCCTTCATGGATGAGTTACAGTTTCCTATGAATCTCAGCCTGGCGTTTGATTTTCGTACTGTTTGTTTTATGTCATCCGACTTAAGGTCGTTTTGGATAGTTGCTCATAGATACTTCAGAGCAGGTACTGTTTCCAGCAGTTTCTCAAAATACACTCCTGGAAATTGAAATAAGAACACCGTGAATTCATTGTCCCAGGAAGGGGAAACTTTATTGACACATTCCTGGGGTCAGATACATCACATGATCACACTGACAGAACCACAGGCACATAGACACAGGCAACAGAGCATGCACAATGTCGGCACTAGTACACTGTATATCCACCTTTCGCAGCAATGCAGGCTGCTATTCTCTGGAGACGATCGTAGAGATGCTGGATGTAGTCCTGTGGAACGGCTTGCCATGCCGTTTCCACCTGGCGCCTCAGTTGGACCAGCGTTCGTGCTGGACGTGCAGACCGCGTGAGATGACGCTTCATCTAGTCCCAAACATGCTCAATGGGGGACAGATCCGGAGATCTTGCTGGCCAGGGTAGTTGACTTACACTTTTTAGAGCACGTTGGCTGGCACGGGATACATGCGGACGTGCATTGTCCTGTTGGAACAGCAAGTTCCCTTGCCGGTCTAGGAATGGTAGAACGATGAGTTCGATGACGGTTTGGATGTATCGTGCACTATTCAGTGTCCCCTCGACGATCACCAGAGGTGTACGGCCAGTGTAGGAGATCGCTCCCAACACCATGATGCCGGGTGTTGGCCCTGTGTGCCTCGGTCGTATGCAGTCCTGATTGTGGCGCTCACCTGCACGGCGCCAAACACGCATACGACCATCATTGGCACCAAGACAGAAGCGACTCTCATCGCTGGAGACGACACGTCTCCATTCGTCCCTTCATTCACGCCTGTCGCGACACCACGATGTTGGAGCGTGAGCGGATGACGGCCTAACGGTGTGCGGGACCGTAGCCCAGCTTCATGGAGACGGTTGCGAATGGTCCTCGCCGATACCCCAGGAGCAACAGTGTCCCTAATTTGCTGGGAAATGGCGGTGCGGTCCCCTACGGCACTGCGTAGGATCCTACGGTCTTGGCGTGCATCCGTGCGTCGCTGCGGTCCGGTCCCAGGTCGACGGGCACGTGCACCTTCCGCCGACCACTGGCGACAACATCGATGTACTGTGGAGACCTCACGCCCCACGTGTTGAGCAATTCGGCGGTACGTCCACCCGGCCTCCCGCATGCCCACTACACGACCTCGCTCAAAGTCCGTCAACTGCACATACGGTTCACGTCCACGCTGTCGCGGAATGCTACCAGTGTTAAAGACTGCGATGGAGCTCCGTATGCCACGGCAAACTGGCTGACACTGACTGTGGCGGTGCACAAGTGCTGCGCAGCTATCGCCGTTCGACGGCCAACACTGCGGTTCCTGGTGTGTCCGCTGTGCTGTGCGGGTGATCATTGCTTGTACAGCCCTCTCGCAGTGTCCGGAGCAAGTATGGTGGGTCTGACACACCGGTGTCAATGTGTTCTTTTTTCCATTTCCAGGAGTGTAGTATAGTTGTACAGCAGTGGCTTATTTTTCCTGTATGCGCAGTATTTTACATTTATTCACATTCTTGCTCAACTACCAGCGCTACATCTAAGAGCAGTGGCTTTCTTTTCCTGTATGCGCAGTATTTTACATTCATTCACATTCTGGGTCAACTACCAGCGCTTCATCTAAGGGCAGTGGCTTTCTTTTCCTGTATGCGCAGTATTTTACATTTATTCACATTCTGGGTCAACTACCAGCGATTCATCTAAGAGAGGTCTCAAAAATCATCCGACTCTTTCCACAAGATCATTTATATACATTGTAAACAATAACGGTCTTACCACAGTTCTTAGGGTACTCTGGAAACCTTTCAATATATGTCGATTTTGGTTCGTAAAGAGTGACTTTTTGTGTTCCACCTGCAAGGTCGTCTAGTATACAGTCGCACGTCTGGTTCGATACGCGTTAAGTTGGTACTTGTTCCACTACATGGCAGCGCGAGACGCTGTCAAATGTCTTCCCGAAGTCAAGGCACATGGCATTAACCTGAGGGCCATTGTCTGCAGCGGTATGGATTTCATTGAGGAACAGAGAGATCTGAGTTTTGCAAAATCTCTGTTTGTGGAATCTATGTCGGTTTTTGCAGAGGAGACTTTCGTACTCCGAAAACTTCATAATTCTTGAACGTAAATAATGTTCCACAATTCTGCAACAGATTAACGTCAGCGATGTAGATCTATACTTGTGTGCAACTGTCGTAGGGCCCTTATTGAACACGGGAATGAATTGCGCTGTGTAAAACCTGTAGGTATATCACCTTGTCCTGATGTCTTTCCATCGCTAAGCGATCGTACTAATTTCTCTACTCTGCGATCAGTTATCTCAATACGGTGACTGAAAGGAGGGACCATGTTACGACGCTCCGCGATGAAACAATTTTGGGAAACCGAATTCATCATCTCGGCCTTCTCTATCTTATCTTCCGCTTTGATTTCAGTATGGTCTCTGAATGAATGAATACATGACTTCGAAGCGCTTGCTGATTTTACATACGATATAATTCTCTTAGGGTTTTTGCTCGGTTCGTTGACAAAATTTACTCTCAAAGTCAATAAACGCTTCTCGCATTGTCCTCCTTACCATGATTTTCGCTTCGTCCTACTTTTGTTTGCCAGCTAGATTTTGAATTCTCCTGGATCTGAGATTAAGTTTTCCTTATTTACGGAGAATTTTATCGCTTACTCGTCCCTTAACACTTTGCCCGGCATGTGCGATGTTTTTGATTCTTTTTCCTTTTGTGCTTCACATCTTCGTCCCTCACCACAGAATATTTGATGCTGACTACCCAGATGCTCTGGAGTTTGTGTCCTACACCTTTATATTCCTTGTGAAACCCGTAGTCTCATAGTTGCTATCACAGCATGTTCTCGGTAGATGTTCCAAGTAACTGTTCAACCGAGGCGTTGTGATAAGAGACTGAACGAAGGTTCACATCCCGGCCATTACATCCACATTTAGTTTTTCAGTGATGTCCCTAAATCGCTTAAGGCAAATGTTTGGATGTTTCCTTTGTAAGGGCACGGCCGATCTCCTTCTCCATCCTTTCCTAATCCGAACTGGTGGTCGTCTATAACGACCTCGTTCTCGACAGGATTTTAAACACTAATCTTCCTCCCATCCGTTCATTTCTAACCCCTGTTCGGCCACAGTAAGTTGTAATTTTTATTGCAAATAGGAAAGTATTATATAAAACGGAATGTGTGCGGCCCCTACTCAGATGTACGAGTCTAAGTACTTTAGAGTTCCTTCGAACCTTCACCTTAGTCGGCGACATTGTAGAATCTGAGGGTGAGGCTGCTCATGGATGAAACTAGCGGGACATTGTAGACGACAGGGCGGCAGCTAACTCGATCACGGAGAGCAGACATCTGGTCCCAGCAGACGGGCCGTGCTGGAAAGTAATTGAATTCTCCAGGGACAGGCGCTCAAGCTTGCGCTTCTAAAGTTGCACCGTTCCCCGAACAGGTTATTGCTACTTGCTCAGAAAGCCGTAGCATCGGCGGCATGCAAAGCCAGGGACTGATATTTTGTTCTATAAATGCGCCAACAGGTGTGTTATGGATCTAGATGAATCCTCGAGCACCTGAGAAGTAACAAAAATGTAAAAATATGTCTTCGTCTACGTTATCCTTATCAGTCTTTTGCCTGATTTGATGTCATCCTCCACCTCTTTACAAATGCGATGGAGAGCGGGGGGGGGGGAGTGGAATCGAAAAGGTTATAGCATAACAAATAACGAACGACTGAAATTTCATAATACCAATTTATTTTTCAATATAATATCGCTGTACACTAATACACTTGCAGGCACACTCAGATAACTTCTGCAAACCACTCAAATAAAAGGTCTTCGATTTCGACTCCAATCAGCATCATCATTGTCGAATCGTCGTCGTTTGAGGTCTTTTTTTTAATTGGGGAAAATAAAACAGTCTGACGGAGCCAAATCTGGGCAATATGGCGGATGACGTAGCAATTCGAACCCGCAGTCACGCAGTGCTGCCAGTGTTGCTAGGGCTTTATGAGCCGGTGAGTTGTCCTGATGCAAAAGAACTCCAGACGCCAATCTCCTGCGCCTTTTTTTCTTTATCTCGTCTCTCAAGCGGCGCAGGAAGGTGCAATAGAATGAAAAGTCTGTTACGCCCACCATAATTACGCTTCTGCATCCCAGAAGGCTAATGCCATCACCTTACCGGCTGATTTTTGCACTCGGAATTTTTTTGGGGCGTGAGCTGAAGGCTGAAACTTTGTGGCGGATTAAAACTGTGCGCCGGACCGAGACTCGAACTCGGGACTTTTGTCTTTCGCGGGCAAGTGCTCTACCAACCGAGCTACCCAAGCACGACTCACGCCCCGGCCTCACAGCCTTACTTCTGCCAGTACCTCGTCTCCTACCTTCCATAATTTACAGAACCTCTCCTGCGAAATTTGTAGAACTAGCACTCCTGAAAGAAAGGATACTGCGGAGACATGGCTTAGCCGTAGCCTGGAGGATGTTTCCAGAATGAGATTTTCACTCTGCAGCGGAGTGCGCGCTGATACGAAACTTCCTGGCAGATTAAAACTGTGTGCCCGACCGAGACTCGAATGGTAGAGCACTTGCCAGCGAACGGCAACGGTCCCGAGTTCGAGTCTCGGTCCGGCAAACAGTTT
This sequence comes from Schistocerca gregaria, assembly GCF_023897955.1. Taxonomy (NCBI): domain Eukaryota; kingdom Metazoa; phylum Arthropoda; class Insecta; order Orthoptera; family Acrididae; genus Schistocerca; species Schistocerca gregaria. Next base: position 41,835,696 of record NC_064926.1, read on the forward strand.
TAATCTGCCGGGAAGTTTCATATCAGCGCACACTCCGCTGCAGAATGAAAATCTCATTTTGGATGAAGGATGTTTCCATTGTTGTGACTGTTGTTTAGTCTCAGGATCAAAGTGGTGAAGACACGTTTCGTGCATTGGCACATTCCTTGGAATAAAGCAGTCTTCATCCGCTTCAAACTGACGGACGATTTCTTCACAACGCTGCACACGCTCCCGTCTCTGGTCTGCATTCAGGTCTTTCGGGACCCAGCGAGATGAAACTTCCCGCATTCACAAAATATCCACAACAATATCGTGAGCACGCCCATGGGAGATTCAGAATGTGGTTTCAGTGTACCGCAGCGTTGTTCGACGGTCCTGCAGAGTCATATCGTGGACTCCAGTCAGTGCTTCGTCAGTGACCACGGTGTCAGGCCCTCCTCTCCCTGTCACATCTTCCACTCCCGTCCTTCTACGTCCGAAGTCGGACGCCCAGTTTTCCACTGTTGCATAAGACGGAGCACTGTTCTTAAGCGTATTCCGCATGTCCTCTGCAGTTTCCTTGGGCGCCATTCCCTTCAAATGAAGACATTCAATCCCTTGATTCTCTCGATATTCGCTATTTTTCTTACATTACGATATACAACGCAACCCTAGCGGCAAAACTAACGAAGCTGGAGCCAGAAATTTGACTTTCATACCCATAAAGGGTCACTATAAAAGTAGGTGATGGTGTTTGTGCGAAAAATTACGGTAACTAATCATTTTGCGGTGCAAAAAAAAAAAAAAAAAGAAAAGAAATGGTTCAAATGTCTCTGAGCACTATGGGACTTAACTTCTAAGGTCATCAGTCCCCTAGAACTTAGAACTACTTAAACCTAGCTAACCTAAGGAGATCACACACATCCATCCCAGAGGCAGGTTTCAAACCCGCGACCGTAGCAGCAGCGAGGTTCCGGACTGAAGCGCCTAGTACCGCTCGGCCACAGCGGCCGGCTCCTTGTGGTGCAGTTCTTCTTGTTGTGTCCCTGCCTGCTACGAAAATGAGATGAGAGTTCCGCCTTATGCAAGACATCTTTTTTGTTTTGTTTCACCCACACATGTATTTTGGTATAGATATGTAGATGACAAAATTTGCTTAAATAGATGAACCACAGTATCACATAAAAGAACTTCATGACAACATATACTCCATCCACCCACAAATACAATTCACCATTGAAACACAAACAGATGAAAAACTTAATTTCTTAGATCTCAGCATACACAAGAGAAACGCCAAACATGAATTCACAATCTACAGAAAACCCACAATCACCATCACCATTATTCATAACCAGTCGAATCACCTCATAACTCACAAAGGAACGAGCTTCAGATATTTACTTCACTGACTGAATAAAATACCCATGATTACACACAAGAACTGAAAACAATAAAACAAATTGCACAGGAGAATGGATATGATGCAAAGAGAGTAGACAAAATAAGCCACAAAATACAAAAACACATAACCATGAAACACACACAGAAACAAACACAACACAACACACAACAGATCAGCAGACGGTAAGCAACAAATGACACATAATGACTTACAACAGCAAAGTCACACACAGGGTGGGTAATTTACTAAAGAAACAATGACTCAACATGTCAAGCAGAACCAACAACACAATACAAAGCAGACTTGGAAGAAATTCCACCAACACTGACAAATATAGCCAGTCTGGTATTCACCAACTTACTTGGAACTGCTGTCAATCTGTATATGTAGACCAAACATGTAGGAATTTCAGAATCAGGTATACAGAACACCTCAGAGCACTGAAACGCAATAGCTCACACTCAACATTTGCAGACCACCTGATAGAACACAATCACCACCCAACAAACACTGAAACTGATTTACACAACCTACAAACTAGTACCAGTCTACAACAAAAATTAACTATAGACGAAAACGGTCACATCCAAAAATCAAAATCCCAAGGAAAGGAAGTACTCCATGAATACACATCACTCTGTAACAAAACCCTCGTTGCCACAATAGATGAACTATACAAATAACACCCACACCAAAACTACTCATGGGGGAAAAAATAAAATAAATAAATAAAAAATAAATTTTCTACCTCTCCCTCCCTCCCTCTCTCTCTCTCTCTCTCTCTCTCTACCACTATTTCTCTCTCTACAACTATTTCTCTCTCTCTCTCTCTCTCTCTCTCTCTCTCTCTCTCTCTCTCTCTCTCTCTCTCTCTCTGCCCCAGTACTCAACACACACAAGCAAACCCACACAAACCAGACACCACTGACGCCAAATACAATTCAAACGCGACTCACCCAGCATAACACGGTATGAAACAAATGAACACCACACAGTCACAACAACACGTAATGACAGCGAAAACTCCGTCTATGTTTTGACAAATCGAAAAATGGGCAGTGCCAAGCGACCATAGTTTAAGAAGTAAGCCTGTTTATTTGGCCAACAACACAGGAGAACGCACCACAACTTCAAAACTGTAAGTTACAAACAAAAAATGCGATACAGATTCATTTCTGTCCGTAAATGCATAACAAACAGAAAAATAAATTACGTTGCACTGTTTGCAGATGACAAGTTGTATATTGTATAGCAGAATAGCTACCAAAATAAATGGACAATAACGTTATGTAAGGTATGTTAACCAATGCTCACATCACAAATGGAACATTTACATAATGTTAATACGCAAGAACAATTTTACAGTTAAAAAAAATTGAACCCATTGACGATAGCACAAATGTGCTGAAACATGTATGGGTGAAACAAAACAATAAAGGTGTCTTGCATAAGGCGGAACTTCTCATCCCATTACGGTAACTTCTCGCCCTAGAGACTTTTCGATCACCCCTCGTATCAACATCGACAACATCCACACTGCGAACCATTCTTTGCTGCATGTCAAAAGGTAGTTCCCAATGTACCAGTTATTAAGGGATTCTCTCGTTACATTTGTAACAGACGAGCAATTGCAACTGTTAGACTTCGATATTATAGTCATAGGTTACTACGATTTACGTGTTGTTAAGCGCACAAAACCACCCTTACGAATGTGTAAAGGAAGTTGCCAATACAGGGTGTTGATGAATTAGTTATACAAAAATAATTTTTAATTGTGAAAGAGGTAAATAACTTACAGCACTGTATGCTGTATACCTTGAAGTTTTATTTACAGATATTCAGTGTTGTTATCTTTCCTAACATGACAATAGTCCCATATGTAATAGGTTGCTACCAAATCTACTGAAGTGTTATTTGTTGCTGCAGCTCTTCCACGTTTCCCGGAAGCGGAGCAGTGCACACTCTTTTTGCAATGTAAGCCCGTCCTCGAAATCTGTTGTGCTTAATCAGGTGATGGTGGTGGCCAGGGTGTCGTTCCACCACGTCCACTCCAAGACAACACATTCCTATGGATATACGCGACAACTTGGCTATGAAAGTGTGCTGGCATAAACTGGCGTCAGCACACCGGTCACCAGGTATCGACAGCACAGGTCTGCGACATAAAAATGATTTCAAATTTATTAAGTGATTTTTTATAATGTTTTAAAAGCTGCTTTGGTAAAAATAGTGAACAATTCGATCACTTACAGTTATTTCACAAACTGCTTGTCTAGTTTTAGCTTTTATTGATGTTTCAGCATTCTACTGAGTTTGGATTTTGGTTTTTAGGATCTCGATAAACTGTTATTTAGGCGTTTTTATACTAAAAATACGTAAAAAATGAGTAATTAGGAGAAACCAGCAGTACTTTCATGTCAGTGCCTGTCTGTCGCGCTGCCCCTTCCCCCGCCATCGCCAAGCAGTGAGCCTCTGCTGTTGTGCTTCAGTTCACGGTCCCTCTTCACTCTGTGCTGTTCACGTGTTGTTGTTACTGGTGCTTTAAAGTAGTGACTGTTTTCTTGTCTTGTAAAGTTGTTTTATGGACAAGAAACAATGGCTACCAGAGGATGTATAAACTCTCCAGATTGCTTCTGCTACATTTGTGGTAATTTTACCAATAAAAAGCAACAAAGAAACATTTCTTATTTTGTTAAAAAACAATATTTCGCCTATTTTGATATAAAGTTAGGTGATCAAGATAAGCCTTGGGCCCCACACAGAATTTGTTCAGTATGTGTTGAGGAACTGAGGCAATGGTTTCAATGTAAAAGCAGTCCTTACGTTTTGGAATACCAATGGTTTGGAGGGAGCCCAAAAATTGTAGCGATGACTGGTATTTTTGTTCTTGCAACGTACGAGGTTTCAATGTGAAAAACAAAAAGATATTTCTTACCCTAACATTCAATCAGCCATTCACCTCTTCCTCGTGGACCTGAAGTACCAATAACCTCTACTCCAGATTCTTTGGATAATATAGGTGATCACGAGTCATTGGCTCAGCAAGGTGTTAGTGAAGAAGACACACACTGCTGCGATCCTGGCACAGCCGATCCCATTCCATTCTCACAATCTGAACAACGATTTAGTTAGAGACCTAGGCCTTTCTAAAGAGTCGGCAGAGGTTTTAGGATCTAGATTGAAAGATAAACATATGTCGTCTCCGGGTACGTCCTTTCCTTGGTATCGATCGAGGGAAAAGTAGTTAGTATCTCTCTTCTCGCAAGAAGGTGACCTGGTGCTTTGCAGTGATGTGCCTAGACTTATAACACGTTTAAAAATAAAATACGCTCCTAGTGGTTGGAGACTTTTTATTGATTCTTCAAAAAGAAGCCTTAAAGCAATACTTCTACACAATGGCAATAAGTATGCTTCAATACCAGTCGGACACTCAGTTCACTTAAAAGAATGTCACGAAAACTTGGAACTGGTTTTAAGTAAACGCTGCTATTCAGACCACAAATGGACACTATGTGGTGATTTAAAAGTGATTTCAGTGCTGCTTGGTCAATAAAGTGGCTATACAAAATTCCCTTGCTTTCTCTGTAAATGGGACAGTAGAGACAGAAAGCAACACTACGTAAGAAAAGCTTGGCCCTTGAGAAAAACCTTACAGGTAGGGGTTACAAATGTTGAGAGGAAAAGCGTCCGGACCCCAAACAGGTGCTACCTCCACCACTTCACATTAAGTTGGGGCTGATGAAAGAATTTGTTAAGGCATTGCCAAAAGAAGGGGAGTCTTTCAGATATAATTGTGGAAGTTTCCTGGTTTATCCGAGGCAAAGCTAGAGACAGGAATCTTTGTCGGATGAGACAGAAGACTAATGACAGATCCCAACTTTTTGACAAAATGGAAACAAAAGAAAAGCCAGCGTGGACATCTTTTAAATTAGTTGTTACCGGTTTCCTAGGAAACAAATGATATCCCAAGACAATCGTCGTAGACATGCTCGACAACTTTAAGAAGCTGGGCTGAAACATGAGCATTAAAGTTCATTATCTCCACTCACATCTTGGCTACTTCCCTGCAAACTTTGATGATGTAAGTGAAGAGCAGGGCGAAAGATTCCACCAAGACATCAAAGAAATGCAAAGAAGATATCAAGGAAGTAGAATGTCAACATGATAGTGGACTACTGCTGGATGATAAAAAGAGATGATCTTCAACGAGTCCACAGCCGGAAAAGCAATAAAAGAAGCTTCGGCCGAAAGCAAAAGCGTCGTTATAAGGACTTAGGATCTTGAAGAGAACTGGAAGTGTACTGGAAATGATGTTTAGAACATGATTTATAAACAAAATAAAATTTTGTAACGTTGGAAAAAATGTGATAAATTGTTTAAATTTTGTTATTATAGCCAAAATACGAATGTAAGACTGCCGAACTTGTTGAATTGCTGCGTCAGAGACAGATGGGCGAAGTTAACCCTGCGTCCTACATGATACATAGGCTTTTATGTGAAACAGTTCTATCAATTAATAACAGTTTGTCGTAGAGATGGTGGCTTGCAATGTATAGTCCTGAACTGCCTGTGAACTGTAGTAGCGGCATTGGATTCCGAGACCATACTCAAAGCTGCACACACTGTACACCATGACTCCTAAAATAACTTATTTGCTCATGCCACCTAACGGGAATTTCTGTAACTAATATGTAAGCACCCAATATTTCTATCATTTCGAAATCTTCTCATATCTGACTGAACATTTGCGTACTTCCTTGATACAATAATTCATCATAGATAACTGAATCATGAGCAAAAAGTATGAGTTATTAATACACACTGTGATACCAAAGCTCTTGAGATACCTTCTAATATCATGTCTGGCCTATCTCTCGGCGTAGTCCAGCAAATCAACATGGCATGGGCTCAACAAGTTGTTGGAAGTCCCAAGCAGAAATATTGAGGCCTGCTGCCTCTATAGCCGCCCATAATTGCGGAAATGTTGACGGTGCAGGATTTAGTACAGAAACTGACCTCTTGATTATGTCCCATAAATATTCAACAGGGCTCATTCTGGGCGATCAGAATGGTAAAATCATTCCCTCGAATTGTCGAGAATGTTCTTCAAACTAGTGGCGAATAATTATGGGGCAGCGACATGCCGCATCATCATCCAAGAAAAATCAGTCGTAGTTTGAGAACATAAAGTCCATGAATGGCTGAACCAGCTGGACCAGACGACGCAGTCCAATCCGTGTAAAGAAAGCTTACGCCATTATGGAGCCACCACCAGCCTTCTTAGTGTCCTGTTGGCAACTTGGGTCCATGGCCTCGTGTGGCCTGTGCCAAACTCCAACCCTGCCATCAGCCGATATACCTTCTGAAACATATGGCCAGGCCACGGGTTTCCAGTCACTATCCCAGTTGTGGCTCTGAAGCGATATAGTGCATATTAGCGAAGGCGTCGGTGGTCTGCTGCCATAGCCCATTATCACCAAATCCTTCAAATGTGATACTCTGGGCACTATCTTCACACTGTGGATCTCGAGATATTCAATCCCCTTAAATTTCCTAAATGGAATAGCCCATGCGTTTTGCTCCAACTACCATTCCGCGTTCCATATCCGTCAATTCCCGTCAATGCACCATATGACTTGGAGATACCTGCCGCTCCACATTCAAGGACAACGAAATGATTCATGATTGTACATGTACCAGCAGACATAGCGTGATGATTTCCCGTCGTCCTTCACACAGTAGCGGGAAAATCAGTGCACCTCAATAGCAGACGACGAGACCCCAGGAGCAGCTGTCATGGTGCTGTCTCGCCTGAACTTATGCTCAGCGGCGTTGACGTGGCATGACGTAGCCTATGCTCTGTTCATGATGCGCTCTGTTTTGACTTTCGTGTATTAAAATGGAACGGTTCCTGAATCGACTGCAAATGTTTTCCACTGCCCTGGACTCTAGATCACTGGGTTACGGGTGCGATTCCAGGTCGGGTCGGATTTTATCCCCACGGGTACTGGGCGTTTTGTTGTCCTCATCATCATACCTGTAACATCATTAACGCGCAAGTCGTCGAATTGGCGTCAACTTGCACTTGACCGCCGAAATACGCAGGTGCGGTTTCCCGACCAACAATACTGTACGATCATTTTATTTTTATAACGATAGCGCATCTTTGGGTCGACGGTTTGTTGTACTTACACTAATGCAGGTTCATCGTTTTGTAGCTGTATGCATGCCTGTTTCTCTTACGTACGAACAGGTTATACCGTTTTTAAGTGGGCCCCCATGCTAGAGGTACGATTCCTTGTAGTGTGTGCATTATGGTTAGTGTTTCTGTTATCAATAATGCTGTTGTTGACGTTGTTGTCTCAAACAGAGTTGTTGACAATGCAGTTTCCATCGAGGGAACCGTTGGTGTTGTTCTGTGTAGTCTCTCGTTGTTATTGTTTTTCTGGTCGTCGTTTAAGTCGTTGTTGTTGTAGTTGGTGGTGGTGGTGGTGGTGGTGGTGGTAGTGGCAGTGATGATGCTGGTGGTGGAGTTCTCACTATTGTTGTTGCATGCTTGATTGGTGTCTTTCCCTTCAAGTATATATTGTTCTTTTTTCTCACACCGTGGATTCTACGATGCCGTTGCATATTGGCCGGAATGGGATCACTCGGAAGAACTTCACTCAGTTCCTCTGAAAGAATTCCGATAACAATTGCAACTGAAAGGAGAACTGTGGACCATTATTGAAAATCAATTGTTTTGGTAGCCCAGTCATTACCATTACGGAGTGTTGAAAATAGCCCATATTATAAGAGCTAATGGTATGTGTTGTGGCGTAAAGTCAAGCGCCGGTACGTTAGTCGGGAACGACAGAGAAGAGAGGGCTGTGAGGAAGATCAGCCAATTGCACGCTGACCGACCCCTCTCCAGGATGACAACGCGACAGTAGCGGCCTCTGTGTGAACAGAACACAAGTGCCGCACACGTCTAGTCACGGCCCAGCTCAAGAATAGCATCAAGACAGTCACTTCGCTTCTACTATGTATCATTGCCTATACTGAAGAAACTTGCTTATTTTCTCTTTCGCTTATTTCTTACGACACATCTGTATAAATACAAAGTGAAGTATTGTAATCACTTCCTTTTGTAATAAAATTTATTAATACAATTTGCTTGAATTGTTGTCTAGCGATCCGAGAAAGCAGGTTTCCTAGACACGCCATATTCGACGACTAGGCAGCATTCAACAGTATGCGTAAACATTTCTCCAAACAGGCGAACAGAATTAAGTGATGCCCTCGGTGTTATTCACATCACAAACGCCAAGACTGCCCGTCCACACAAGCACAGTGTTACCTCTGTGGCAAGGAAGGCCACGTTTAATCCGTATGTTTGCAACGGAGCAACCATAAGAATTCTGCCCACACACAAAAATCTAGTCACAGGCCCATGTAATCAATGCCGTGTATTGAAAGCCCGCTGCAGTAATTAGCAAAACTAGCAAGCGAAAGGTTCCTTCAGTGCTACGCCAGTCCAACAAACTTTTTGTTCATTTGTATATTAGTGTAACACGAGTGAAATTTCAGTTGGACACTGGTACCTCTGTTACATTGCTGAATTGTAACACATGTGAACTGTTAGGCTCACCACGCCTTATCAACAACTAGCATGCACCTGACACGTTATAATGGACAACACATTCCGTGCCATTTATCGCTTGCATACGCGAATTGAGACTTTCACTTTGCTACAGTCACACGATTGTGCTAAGATATTTGTCATTGATTCGTTTGGCTTTAAAATTCAGGACAATGTGTTGTCAATGACTGCATTCTGTGCCAAATATAATGTAGCTCACTTGCTGAATGAATTCCCTGAACTCTTTTCTGAAGATTTAGGCAAGGCTAACATTTTTGTTGCCCATATTACTGTGAAAGACCATTTCATTACGGGAAAAAATCGTTGCTTAACTTAAGAATTGCAAGATAGCGGAGATATTGCGCCCATACAAGCTAGTCAATGGGCAAATCCACTGGTTTTGATCCCCAAACCCTCAGCTCCCATTCACCTCTGTGTTGACCTTAAGTCTAAAGTCAACCCACAAACTGTGACTGATACTTATCCATGCCCAGAGGATCTCATGCACAAATTAAGCGCACGACACGTACTTTCAAATACCACTATATGCGTTGTGAACACTCATTTGGGCTTGTTTAAATATTTGCGTCTGCCCTTTGGCAGTGCTTTCGCACCCGCCATTTTCCAATGATATTTGGAACAGCCGACTGCTCAAGTACCAAACTGTTCAAACTATTTGGACGATATTCTCGTAGCAGGTCGTACCCCTCAAGAACACACTGCAAATTTTCGTGATTTGTACCTGAGTTGCAGTATCTTGGGACATGTCATACAGTCAAGATGTACATCCTCTTCAGTTTCATTTGTTAACCATGCGAGGCTTGCCCGTACCTCGCAGTGCCACAGAATTGCAGTCAGTCTTAGATAAAACGAACTATTATATCCGGTTCACACCGAATGCTGCACAAATCGCAGTTCCATTGCATTGCTTGCGTCCCAAGAACGTCCCTTTTGTTTGGACTGATGAGTACCAAGAATCTTTTCAAAAACTTCAAGATAAAATGCTCAGTGATCGATACTTAGTTCACTTTCATCCTGACAAACTGGTTGTGTTGCAAGTTGACACTTCCTCTTACGGAAACGGTGCAGTGCTTTCGCACAGATTTGGTGATAAATACAGGCCTGTAGCTTTCGCATCAGGAGTGTTGCCCAAAGCTCACTTTGGGGTTTTGTTCTTTTCTCAATATCAGCACGAGATTGTGTATCATCCGACAGTTCAACACAGTAATGCGGACGCACTTTCACGTCTTCCGATTGGCCCTAATACAGATTTTAACGCTTCTGCTGCATCTTGATGTCCCATCGATCCTCAGGATTCAGAATTTCTTCAATACTTTCCTCGGAACTATAGGAAAATTGCACGGGCCACTGAAGCTGATTCAGATTTGAACATTTAGCTAAAATACACACATCAAAAAAAGTTTTGCAGTTCCCAGAACTCGTGAAGACAGACGTTGACTGTGGGTATTGTATCACAGACACAGTCCCTTTGACTGTTCAGGTATGTCACTAAGTCCGCCCTCTCCCCCCCCCCCCCCACAAAGATGTAAACAACTATGCATGAGCAGTGCCTATTAGACGGAAGGGGTCCGACAGCCGATCAATTCCAGGCACTCCACCAGGAAAGAGGTACAACACAGTATTTACTTCTGGTACAACAGAGGGGTGAATGCAGAGGAGGCAGCTAAAAAGATTTGAACTGTGTGTGGAGCGGGTGCTTTTGGGAAAAATACGCCACAAAAAGATATTCTCGATTCAACAAAGATCTTTCTGGAATGAAAATATTTGCTTTCATAGGCCTCAACACCCTCTGGTACTGTCTGGTCCTGGTATCACCCAGGCCAAACCGATGAAACACAAGCACACACACACACACACACACACACAAACAGTCATTGATTCCAGTGATGGTGATGACTACTGTGCGTTGAATAACACATGCACCAATCAATTCCTCAGTTGGCATCGAGTGGATGAGATTTTTCAAATTCTTACTTCGCATTCATGAGGCGCTTTCCACTATTCTTGACAAACATCAGCAACTTGCAATCACTGCGAGTTACAACTGTGTGATGATAATGGTACAGGTTCTCAGTAGTTGTGGTGGTGTTGTTGTCAAACTGCTTACAGTAGCGTAAATGGTGGTGCAAATAATTTTACGCTGACTACCTTCTTACGTAAAGATTGTGTGGTGGCGTCATCGCTTCTCTTTATTTGGCATCAGCTTGAGTAACCCGATTTAACGAATATAGTACTCCATTCGAGAGCTTCTAATGATGCAGTATGACTACAGAGATCATTGTGCGGGTATTACATTAATTCTGCAGTGAATTGCTTAACAAATATTACCCTCAGCTATGCAGCTGGAATAACTCATTACACACGTAGTTTATGTTGCATTTGGTTAAGTGATCCGTTCGCTGCAATCCTGCTTCTACTGCTCGTAAATACTTATACACTGACCATTCGTTATTTGATTAAATATGCGCTACAATCTGATTCGCATGTATATGACATGGGTTAGCGCCGTCACAAAGCAATGACTAAGGGTTGGATGCCATTGAAGTCCCGTTACATTGACGGCAAGACAAATGTTCGCAAATCACCTCTATTGCCCCAAAAAACATAGCATCTTAAATATCGAAGGACCGACGTCCATACTGTCACAGCGCGTTGAAATACAGCAATGACGGCAGATGAAAATTTGTGACCGACCGGGCTTCGAACCTGGACTTCCTGCTTACTAGACAGACGTACTGACCACTGCACTATTTTTTATTAAGTTTGAGAAGACTTTCAGAACCAGGCAGGCGGAGGCAAAGAGGGCAGGGGTCGAAGATCTGAGGCCTGGCCACAATGCCTCCCCCATACCTGTCAGTGACTACCTGCATTATTCCCATGTATTCCATATTTGTTCCCATACATGCCTTAAATTGTAGAACAAAATTGAAGTAGTAATTAAGGTAAATAAATTACAGATTGCCGCCTACAATGGCGTGCGTTCCTTGTAGAACATAACTTATAACAGTCAAAAGGATGACGGAAAAATACATAACAAACATTCATTCAGAAACATTTTCACAATTTAATTTATTATGCACTGGATGCATATGTGATCTGTAAGGAAGCCATAAATTTTTCAACAAATGAAAGAAATTTCGGACCGGAGGGGTTTTGCCAAATTAGAACAATTGTGATTTTAGAACTAACGTAAAAGAAGATTCCAGGAATGAAAAAAAGTGAAAGAATAGTATTCTGCTTCTAATCAATAAAAGTGTCCACCTCTTTGTAGCCCACATAAAGTAATAGATAAAAAAATTTTGAAACCATTCTTTATATTTGTTTTTCTTCTTCACCTTAAAATGTTCTTGTGCAATATAAAATATGTACTCTTCGAAGTTCGAACTTTTGCTGGCTAACACATGAAACACAAACTGCCCCAAAAGCCACGAATAACTGTTATTATTTGCGGACGGGTAACATTTCCAGCCGGGTTGTAAAGCTTCAGTTATCGGTATATGACTTTCTGCGGTTCTGTTGATAGTCCTAATTTCTTCCTAGTCCCGCTCCAAATTATGATTCTATTTTCACATAAGAACACGTGCGCTACAGTTTCTACAAGCCGACATTTGTCGCAGTATGGAGACGGTCTCAATTTGATTTTCCACAATCGTTCCGCTGTGGATATGGTTTCGTTTACAATGTCGTACCATACGGCACTGACTCCAGTTCATAGAATTTTATTGTTGATATTTTTCCAGACGTTCATCCACTTTTTAGTAGGTTAATTTACCTGAATTGGGTTACGAAGACGATGTCTGGTAATATAATCACAGACGGTTCTAGTGTTGGTTTGTGCTGGTGGAAGTCTTATACAACTCCAATCGACATAGTACTTTCGGACGTAATATAGGCTGGCATCTATATGTGCTATATCAACAGGAGCATTCCTATCCCCAGGATCTAACGAGAGGAACAGAAGTTTCGTGATGCCTGTCTTAGTGACATGTATTAGTTTAAAAGCACGAGTTAGAAACAGTACGTCACATCTAGATTTAACGTCTTTAATTCCAGGTCCTCCGTATTGCCTCTGCAAAGCCGCCGTGTGGAAGGATACTTTGCAGATATTTTGTTTCCACACATACCAACACGCTGCAGCTATTATTTTATGTGCGATGACTTGTGGTATCGGTAAGACTGCTGCGACATGATATATTTTGCTAAGTATGTATGTATTTATAAATCTGAAATTTCTGCAGACGGTCTAACGATCGCATGTCATGGTCCTTCAACAAGGCTCCGATGACTTTAAGTTTCCGCTCCCAATTGTTCGTAGCCATGCGCTTGGGATTCGCCCTTAACCACAATCCGAGTTAGAGTCTCTCTTCAGTTACACCTAACCACTGAGCACCTATTGCACTATTATAAGAACCGAGATGCAGTCCTTTGGATTTAAAATTTTGTAAATTTGTGGTAAGATCTTATGGGACCAAGCTGCTTAGGTCATCGGTCCCTAAGCTTAGACACTACTTAATCTAACATAAAGTAACTTACACTATGGATAACACATACACCCTTGACGGAGGGAGGACTCGAACCTCCAACGGTGGGCACTATCTACACACGCTCCTCGTCAGTCGCAAATGCCCATCTTTGCCGCATACCACATGCACGGTATCTCCCCCCCTCTCCTCCTCCCCTCCCATCCCCTTATCCATTATTCCACTCGCTTGCGGCCACACTATATTCCCGCAAGGGTTCGGACGATGACGTGCGTCTAGCACTGAAAACTTTCGAAGACCTGTCGAAACGTGAGTAATTATACGGGATGTTTCAGGAAGAATAGTAAGTATTGTAGGGGGTGGTAGTATAGACAAATTGCAGAAAAAATGCCATATAACAAGTGTCCAATTTCAATTGAGTACATATAGCTGGGTTCAATGCATTTTCGTTTCGTATGTTGACCCTTACAGGACCCAGTTGTCTACACTTCCTTGCAAATGAGCTTCCAGCGTTATTGGAAGAGGTTCCTATGGCTACAAGAATGGGTATGTTCCTCCAGGATGACGGGGCTCCTGCACATTCTAGTCGTCAGGTGACACATTACCCAAGCCTAATATTTCCCGGAAGATGGATCAGTAGATATGGGCACTTTTCTTTGCCACCAAGGTCCCCAGACCTTATCTCTTTGGATTTTTGCCTGCTGGTATGGTTAAAGGCAAAGACTAGAAAGAAAAAGGAAACCCAAGAGCCGATTTGATCGGATTATGAATAGTGCAGCCCTCATAAAAGAACGCAAAGACGACCTCAGAGGAGCTACACGTGGTGTTATCAAGAGAAGTCAAATGTGCATTGAAGTTGGTGGTGGAATTTTTGAAAATAAACTTTGAACGTCCTCATTTGCCTTTTCTTTTAGTTTTTTAGGGCTACGTACTAATAACTGTATCATTGTACTCAATAAAAAGTGGACGCATTTATATGGAATTTATTTATGCACTTCGTCTGTACTACCACCTGCTAAAATATCTACTATTCCTCTTGAAACACCCTAAATATGGATATATGTGTGCTGTCTGTTCTTTCGGACATGTCCGAAAGAAAAGACACTACGAATCCGGGTTCGAACCTGATCTAGCACAAATTTTCATCTGACGCCGTTATTCTATTTTAACGCCTATGACAGACTGTACATCTGTCCTTCGATATTTAATTGATTAACTAGGCTGTCTATTTCGATTCGTAGTGTCTGTTCTTTCAGAAATGTCCGAAAGAACAAACACACAGACACATTTTTATCTTAAGTGCTATTCGGAAAATGTTTGGCAACTCAGTGATAGTGCCGGACTGGAGCTGCATCACCCTACTCATTTCACTAGATATAGTGTCTCTCATGGTTTACTTTGCCAGAAGCTTGCTTCTTTCTGCTGTAGCCTATACTACAGCAATGAGTGATTGCTCACATTCTTGCTACTTCACTGGACGTGCTACTGCAACTGTAGCCAAAGTTTCAAATCCCGCTGGAAAAGTATGTTTCAAGTCAGATGGTTTTGCTCCTCCTCTACTGTAATTGAAAACTATCACAACGAAATTAAGTATAGGAATCCAATGAAAGCCTTGAGTTCATACTGCGGTGCTGTGCAAATGAAAAAGTAGTTTTCACAATTATCAGATGACAGATGGAATTTGTCAAATTCAACTAATTATGATTGCATTATTAATTGTTAGTTCACAGGCACTTTTCTTCCGCTTATTGTAACTGTTTCTTGACTGTTAGAGCTGGAAGAATAGAAACATGAAATTTTCGCAGTATGGAATATTCGAATTCACCTTAAGTTTCGAGCAAAGGCACAATATCCGTCAGAAACTCTGAGAACAATAAGCCAGGCCATATCTGTCTTCAGGCGGATCTGCCAATGACAGTGATCTCAATAACAATATTGTACAGCAAAGATACGTTGCCAACTCAACCACTGGAGAGTGATCTCAATAACAATATTTTACAGCAAGGATACGTTGCCAACTCAACCACTGGAGAAGCTCAGAAATTGTGAATCACGTCTGGTGAATACGCTTTCAAGGTTTCGGTAAGATTAAGGCAGTAAAACACAAATAATTGTCGCATTTATTAATTTTTGACATTTAGTTTGCACTCAGTGCATAGGTGTATTACAAGTAATTGCACTCTAGCCCCTAAACCTAGTTACAGAAATGCGAATAAGACTCATTGACATATAATGAGGATATTGCGGCCCTCGCCACCCGCAATTTTGAAACGAAGCTCTACTCACTTCCGATGTAACTCACTGAACACATCAGCTGGTATCCTTCCTGGCAGTATAACTGACACTTGGCAACAGCTCAGAATATGTTTGTCAACTCCGTGAGACAAATTACTTCCTTGCCGGCCAATGGTGGCCGAGCGGTTCTGGGCGCTTCAGTCTGGAACCGCGCGACCGCTACAGTCGCAGGTTCGAGTCCTGCCTAGCACATGGATGTGTGTGATGTCCTTAGGTTAGTTAGGTTGAAGTAGTTCTAAGTTCTAGGGGACTGATGACCTGAGATGTTAAGTTCCATAGTGCTCAGAGCCATTTTTAAATTACTTTCTTTATGGCACAGAACTATCCTGCTAAATTCACTTGATATTATCGTGTCATTTCAATTGAATAATGTGAGTGACTTTTCTCTTGAGATGTGACATAAGGATATTAGTTAATGCATTTGAGTGAACGAAAGTTGTTCCACAAGGGAAATGCAAGTACTCTCGTCTCTTATGTTGCGATTTATCTGCCATAGCGGCTACTGGGCCAATAAGTACATAAGTCAAACACACCCCACCTGTTCGCTAGCTCCTAGGAAACGTGCTTGCCAGTCAGGTGCACGCTGCCTTTGTTCGCCTTACGAGATTCGCTGAAAGCCAGATTTTTAACTCTTTTGTAGCAGACTACAAGCAGGCAGATACAAACTCAATAAGGGAATCTTCAGACAACGCTCGAGCAAAATTCGTCTTCCTGCTCTTAGTAACCCTTAGAGTCAGAGCGAAAACTTTATGGTACTGTCAAATTCATAATACCACTTATGTTTTCTGCCGAAATATTTTGTTGTTGTGAATACATAATTTTATCTATGAAATGCCAAATTTTCATAATACTTGCAAAAGATACAGGAAATGAAGTAAATACAGACCTTTCCTAAGTCAAAAGTCAGTAATATCCTACTAATTCGTGTTACAATAGGCTCAATCATCTTACAGATACTTAATGCGTTATTAAGATAGACTGCCATCGTGGCGGCTGCCGTCGTGATGTTTCTGTAGTAAGCTCAGTTTAATTTGTATTAGTACAGTGAATATTTCAATTGCGTTTTCCATTAGCTTACTGAACGCAACAGTAATCATCAAAGATAAATTAATCCGAAGCAGAATTTTCTTTCACGATATCTAAAACAATCTGACAATGCTAGTTTACAAATTCTACGCCCGTAGAAACCTACTGGTTCTAACGATGTCATTAAACCAGTGTAGTTTGAACAGTATTTTCGTATAGAAATGGCTTTGGCAGTTGATCGATCAAGTGCGGGAAAGGTAAAATTTTATGAATATATGACGACAGGGATAAGTGCTTGAGAGAGGACTTCCCTATCAATACAAATGCCTGAGAGACAACTTTCCTATTCATCTCCTGGATTGTTTTGTTTCTCAAATCAACAGAGTGCTTTATCATGCAGTAGCACAGGTGACGTAGTTTTGTCGGTAGATTTTCTTGCACTGCGACCGAAAGGTGTCTCAGTTAATGACAACAAATTCCAGCCGTAATGCACACACCCTTGGGGCAGAATTCGTATCCAAAACACACTTTTGTAGATATCAGATGTAAAATATTATGTTCTCACTACTCTTCGCTCGAGTTTGCGTCCGTTGGTGGGGCTCAGCCTTTCATTTCTTCTTAGGAAGTTAACGATAAGGGCATCATAACACGTCACCAGTAACAGTACTGCAAAGGAATGCTCAATGAGCGACCTGATGACATTCAATAATAGTCACTCCGTTGATTTTTGTTGTTTCAAATTAGAGCATGCAGTACTCCTACACCAGACTTCTGAACTTTGCCTGTCGAATGCAAATGTCGCATGATCGTTAAATGGCAATCCATCACACATATCAGTAGTCGAAACTTCCTTAATGTGGAAAATCATTCATACCAGAACGATCTTTGTTGAAACAAGAATATCTTTTTGTGGCGTATTTTTCCCAAAATCACTCGCTCAACACACACTTCAAATCTTTCTAGCTGCCTCCTCTGCATTCACCCCTCTGTTATACCAAAAGTAAATACTGTGTTCCCCACTTGCTACTCAATTTAAAAATACTTAGCCGTAATTCATGATTTTCAAGTATGCAAAATCCAATGCTTAACTGCAAGATGATGACTAGAACTTCAGATTCGAAAATGGCAGTTGATACATACACTGACAGCGTCGCGCCGCGTTCAGATGGGCGGCGCCGATTTCAGGCGGCGGGTGGCGTCTGGCCGGTGGCCGGTGGTAGACTGTGCAGAGCGAAGAAACGATCGAGCGTAGTAAGCTGTTAGGATCGCGACGCAGCCACGAGCTGTCCTTGCTGAATTGTTTCTGGAAGTACTCGTTATTGCTGGTGGGTAGAATGTGAAGCGAATTATCTCCGATGTTCAGTCAGACTCATAACTGTAGACGAGGGCCGAGAAGTGGTTAAAAAAAATACAGTTGAACGCGAACAGGCAACTATAAGTTTAGAATGCACGACGATTACCACTAGACCACTGGCTCACACAATCTGACAATATCTCGGTAGTAGATAACACTTCCTCCTGACATTTCCTCATCTTACAGTGTTGCCAGATTGTGCAAATGGCCGTACTTAAGAGTTGTCAGGAGCGCCCAGTTTTTTTGGCCACCTTAAGTGAACGACTGTGACTTAGTCTCTGTGACGGCCGGCCGGCGGTCAGTTTTTCTGTCTAAGACTGTACGCAGCTCGTGTTGTCTGAAGTTCAACCATGCGTCCTCATTGTTACTTTGTGCCAGGAAGTTCTCTCAGCGAATGAAGTATCCAGATGCCTCGGAGTGAACCAAAGCGATGTTGTTTGGATATGGAGGAGATGCACAGAAACAATAACTGTCGATGACATGCCTCACTCAGGCCGTCGAAGGGCTACTACTGCAGTGGATGACCTCTACCTGCTGATTATGGCTCGGAGGACCCCTTACAACAACGCCACCATGTTTAAAAATGCTTTTCGTGCAGCCACAGGACGTTTGTGTTACGGCTCAAACTGTGCGCAGTAGGCTGAATGATGGGCCGACGTCCATGACGAGGTCCATCTTTGTAATCGCGACACCATGCAGCGCAGTACAGATGCGCCCAACATGCCGAACGGACCGCTCAGGATTGGCATCTCGTTCACTTCACCGATGAGTGTCACATACGACTTCAACTAGACAATCGTCGGAGACGTGTTTGACGGCAAACCAAGCCAGGCTGAACCCCTTAGACACACCAGCGAGTGCAGCAAGGTGGAGGTTCCCTGCTGTTTTGGGGGGCATTATGTGGGGCCGACGTATGCCGCTGGTGATCATGGAAGGCGCCGTAACGGGTATGCAATACGTGTATGCCATATATCAGCAGCATATTGGCGAGGCATTCGTCTTCATGGACGACAATTTACGCTCCCATCGTGCATATCTTGTGAATGGCTTCCTCCAGGATAATGACATCGCTCGACTGGAGGATCCTGCATCTTCTCCAGACATGAACCCTATCAACAAGCCTGGGATAGTTTGAAAAGGGCTGTTTGTGGACGACGTGACCCACCAACTACTCTGGGGGATCTACGCCGAATCGCCGTTCGAGAGTGGGACAATCTGGACCAACTTGTGAATAGGATGCCACGACGAATACAGGCATGCATCAATGCAAGAGGACATGCTACTGTGTACAGAAATCTGGACCACCACCTCTGAACGTCTCGCTGTATGGTGGTACAACACTCAATGTGTGGTTTTCATGAGCAATAAAAAGGGCGAAAATGATGTTTATGGTGAGCTCTATTCCTATTTTCTGTACAGGTTCCGGAACTCTCGGAAACGAGGTGATGCAAAACTTTTTTTTATGCGTGTTCATTCGCACATCTTGACATCGCTGATTGCATAGCATAAAGAACTCTGTAGTGCGCCGATACTTTGCCTGTCGGCATAGCCTCGCTTTACAGCAAGGTGTGATTCTTGTTAAACATGAGAGTGGACAATCACGTGTGTTGATTGCGAAAGTTTCGTAAAAAGAAGTATTGCAGTTACTTCACCAGAGACAATGCGTTATTGTTCGTTTGAAAAGTTTGAGTGTCAACACTGTACTTGGCGGAATATGAACACCCAAGTAGAACAGATGACGTCACAGTGTCTCGTGCGGAAAATCAGTCCGCTCCGCCACAAAAATTCTCTTCTTGGCCTTAGTCGCAATCACCATGGCAATATGTGCACAAATACTCACTGTTAACGAAGAAATCACGTGTTTAAAGTAAGTTAAATTATAATCTCAGAGTGGAAATACAGAACCTATCACTGAACCGAAAACAGATATTACTTGTAAATTGCGACTCCACGTTCCACACACACGTAACTACGGTCGTAAAGAGAAGTAGCGTTGGCACACTGAAAATCCTACAAACGTTAAGGAAAACAAAAGACAAAGACTCGTTTCCAGGGAAAAGCAAATACGTCAGAAAAATACGCAAGCAAGAACAGAAGCAGCAATTTGGCCCTGCACACACGGCAAGACCAACTACGCTGCAGAAGCAAACAGCAGAGGGGAAGCGACCACTAAGCTCTGCTTTTACGCGCGACTTTAGAGTACAGAACTGCAGGTACTGTTCAAGCTCACTATCGTAATTTACACAGTAGAACTAAAAAACGAAAGGGAACGGAAGTTTAAGCATTCTGAGAGACACAGAGAAAAAGAAATGGAGTAGATAGAGACTTTTATGGTGTTTTTAATCTCGTGCAATAAGTTGAAAATTGAGTCATGTGTGATTTTAACTGTTTACATCATCCTCTCGATTTTAATACACTGTGCATCGAGAGAGCGAGCCACTTCGTCACAGGTAGATAATCAGCCACTTCAGCTGTTAGTCCGCCTGAAATGACCTCAACGTCGACGGGACGTTCAACCCATTCTTCCTTCCTTCTTTAGTTCTTCGTCATTCGGGCGCGTTTGAACTCCGTGAAAGCTCTTGCGCCTTCTGACAATTGTGTCATATGATGGTGCATTATTGTCGTACATTTCTACCACCTCTGCATGGGTTAGCTGCGATGTTGTTCTCCTCAGAACACAGAAAACGTTTTATCACACGCTGCTTCAGTCTATTACTGGGCTGCGCCACTTTGTTAGTCTTGTCTTGTGACTTGCCACGGCGCTGTGGCGGGGTGACTTTGATGTTTACTGGGGTTGCTGACCTGTACCTGCAAACAAACAACGAATTACGTCATGACGACAGTATTTATGTCATTTGCAGACTAATAACTATAACCACAGCAAGTCGTATGTTTTTAGGCTGGTTAATACCTCCAAGCGCATTTGGGAAGAGAATGCCATTAATGCTTATTGTCCACTGGGCAACAGATCAGGTTGCGCCGTGCGCGGCTCGCCGTGGTGCCGTTTATTGCTGATCATCTAGTTTTTATGGTTCTGTGGCCTCGTTTTTCTTTTAATTCGATTTACTGGCGTCACAAGGTTCCTGGTTTGCTTGCCGATGAGTGGTAGCAGCAGCGCTTATCGGTAAGTGCACCGTTCTACTGTCTCTGGAGCGACCGCTAGTATTTCCGGGTCGTCGTGTGTCTGTAATTGAGTTTGTAGCTCAGTCGGGCACGAAACAGCAGTCGGGGACGGAGAGCCGTCAGTGATGTGTGGACAGCCAGCGCTCGCCGACCGCTTTGGTCTTTTCACCGTTTCTGGGCCTCGTCATTTCGTCATCTTGCCGGACGTGGGTCGGTTCTTCCTTGTGGAGAGATGTCGTGGGCAATGGGCAAGAATTACCTCTGCATGGCCAGTGTGCCCGGGTCGCCGTCTCTCCGAGTTCCGAACGGACAGCGAGTTGAGTCAGGTTGGAGCTGCAGTCAGCTTCGGACAGCCAAGACCCGCCCGACCATTGCCGACACACGTAACTTCAGTGGGAACGAGCTGGGTTGGTCGACGTGTGTTTGGTCGCCGACCGCTTGTGGAAAGCTCTCTGTGTGTCGATTCGTCCTTGTTGTTCCACAGTGATCTCTTTTACGATTGTTCGAGTTCTTGTGCAAGTGTGTTTACGTGGAACCATGCGTAGCGTCTGTATTTCCACTGAGCAGATATGTGCTGTCTGCCTACTGGAGTAGACAGTTGGTCGGTTGGGACAGAGGGAACTGATTAGGTTGTTGGTTGGTTCTTCAGCCATCCCTAGATCGCGTTGCAACACAATTGTTTAGTGAAACACTTGTCTGCTTGTCTCACCTAAACTGTTGTTAGAGTATCCTCCCCAGGCCGACCCTTGCAACACTTCTGAGTACCACTGTTTGTTGTTTGTGGTTGTCATTTTATTTGGTCGCAGGTGCCGTGCCAGGCCTTCAGCCATGTGTTAATACTGTCTGCTTTATGTCAGTATACGGCCTTCAGCCGTACTTCATGTCAACTATTTTAAGGTTAGGCTTTCAGCCAAGTTTCAATTAAAATTCTTGTTTGCTCTGTATTTAGGCCTGCAGCCGCGCTTGTTTCAGAATCTGTGGCTTTAATGTGTAAATCCTTGTCTGTAAAGTTTGTTTTTAATTATCTTGAATTTTGAAACGGCTTTCAGCCGTGTTCTGCAAATGTTTATCTTAAGGTTGTCTTTAATTATTCTCGACCAATTGTTTGGGCCTTCAGCCAACAAGATACTTCAAGTTCCTTAAGATTTTTTTTCTGTTGCACTGTGTAAAAGCTTATCATTAAAACCTCTCTTTTATTATGTTTTATTGGGTTTTCAGCCGAAGAATTAATTTGAATCTTCCTTAATATGGCCTCTAGCCGAAATTTGTAAATGCTTGGCTTTTAAAGAATTTCCTGAGTTGATCTGAAATATTATTTCGGCCTTTAGCCGAGAATATATTGTAATTTTACTTAAGTAAGGCCTTCAGCCTTTACTGTAAATCCTGGTATTTTAAAAGGAATCATTTAAACTTATCTTGGAGAAGCTACTTGGGGCCTTAGCCGTGAATTGATCCTTGTTGTTTTAAAAGGAATAAAGTTGTACTTGTTCTTGTATAACTAAAGTAATTGACCTTCGCCCCTTCCCACAGCCTGATCTGCTCTGTCCTGCGAAACCAGATTTTACAGGTCTTGAACTGTGGATGCATAAACACAAAAACGGTTAGTCTATACTGACAGACGGGGTCCTCTTAGTGGTGCAGTACAGCTGTGCAGAAAACATCGGGTCATGAAGCCTGAGAGTTGTTTGTGGGAAGACCATTCGACACTGAGAAAAGACAACCGACACGGAGATGTGTGTACGGAATTAGTTACCACATATAAAAATATCCGCACTTATACCCGTTACTATCTGTAATCGACCTACATGAAACCATTTAATTACATCACAATTCCCTCCCTTCTTTCCCCAACCCCAAATTATAGAATCTTACTGGTAGACATTTGTTATGAAAACATGTGTTAGTGTATCTGAAGCTACAGCAGAAATTTAATAAATGTTCTTACCCAGCTGTGGGCAGATGTTGAAGGTGATGGCACCGGACCAACGACGACACAGGTGCTGACGGGTGGAGTTGATAACAGGCCCAGGTAACAATGGATGGTGGCGCCGAAGCTGGTGGCCGTCGTAACAGCCTCATCAGAGACGTAAAGTAACCTACAGTGTTGCCTGGGCTAACCAATACGTCGGTTAATGAAGTGCTTTAACTGCTATATGGTTGCGTTGTTACTACCAGGGCCAGTTTAATGCACTCAGCCTCCTGAAGTCGCTGACGTAATACTGCTTTCTCTACACGTCTGGTATGGTGAGTATATCTTAACTAAACACAGAAACTTATCATCTGTTATAAATATTTTAAACCGAAATACATGTTTGTGTTGTTGTTGTTGTCTTCAGTCCTGAGACTGGTTTGATGCAGCTCTCCATGCTACTCTATCCTGTGCAATCTGCTTCATCTTCCAGTACCTACTGCAACCTACATCCTTCTGAATCTGCTTACTGTATTCATCTCTTGGTCTCCCTCTACGATTTTTACCCTCCACGCTGCCCTCCAATGCTAAATTTGTGATCCCTTGATGCCTCAAAACATGTCCTACCAACCGATCCCTTCTTCTAGTCCAGTTGTGCCACAAACTTCTCTTCTCCCCAATCCTATTCAATACCTCCTCATTAGTTACGTGATCTACCCATCTAATCTTCAGCATTCTTCTGTAGCACCACATTTCGAAAGCTTCTATTCTCTTCTTGTCCAAACTAGTTATCGTCCATGTTTCACTTCCATACATGGCTACACTCCAAACAAATACTTTCATAAACGACTTCCTGATACATAAATCTATATTCGATGTTAACAAATTTCTCTTCTTGAGAAACGCTTTCCTTGCCATTGCCAGTCTACATTTTATATCCTCTCTACTTCGACCATCATCAGTTATTTTACTTCCTAAATAGCAAAACTCCTTTACTACTTTAAGTGTCTCTGCACGGCGCCAAACACGCATACGACCATCATTGGCACCAAGGCAGAAGCGACTCTCATCACTGAAGACGACACGTCTCCATTCGTCCCTCCATTCACGCCTGTCGCGACACCACTGGAGGCGGGCTGCACGATGTTGGGGCGTGAGCGGAAGAAGGCCTAACGGTGTGCGGGACCGTAGCCCAGCTTCATGGAGACGGTTGCGAATGGTCCTCGCCGATACCCCAGGAGCAACAGTGTCCCTAATTTGCTGGGAAGTGACTGTGCGGTCCCCTACGACACTGCGTAGGATCCTACGGTCTTGGCGTGCATCCGTGCGTCGCTGCGGTCCGGTCCCAGGTTGACGGGCACGTGCACCTTCCGCCGACCACTGGCGACAACATCGATGTACTTTGGAGACCTCACGCCCCACGTGTTGAGCAATTCGGCGGTACGTCCACCCGGCCTCCCGCATGCCCACTATACGCCCTCGCTCAAAGTCCGTTAACTGCACATACGGTTCACGTCCACGCTGTCGCGGCATGCTACCAGTGTTAAAGACTGCGATGGAGCTCCGTGTGCCACGGCAAACTGGCTGACACTGACTGCGGCGGTGCACAAATGCTGCGCAGCTAGCGCCATTCGACAGCCAACACCGCGGTTCCTGGTTTGTCCGCTGTGCCGAGCGTGTGATCATTGCTTGTACAGCCCTCTAGCAGTGTCCGGAGCAAGTATGGTGGGTCTGACACACCGGTGTCAATGTGTTCTTTTTTCCATTTCCAGGAGTGTATTTAGCAGCGCCAGTGCATGGAAGAGAAACCGGATGTTAACCTAGGTTTCGGCGCGGATAACCACGCCTTCTTAGGAACACACTAAAACTACAAACTGCCTAAAGAGGCATGATCCAACATTAACACAGAACGCCCAAAATGGCAAAAGACTCGCACAAGAAGTAAAATAAACCGTACGTGTGTACCATGTCAATAGCTGTATTTAAA
Source organism: Schistocerca gregaria (assembly GCF_023897955.1). Taxonomy (NCBI): domain Eukaryota; kingdom Metazoa; phylum Arthropoda; class Insecta; order Orthoptera; family Acrididae; genus Schistocerca; species Schistocerca gregaria. The sequence continues at coordinate 41,860,879 of NC_064926.1, forward strand.
CATCAGAAGCGAGCTTCCTCACCCCAGCCAACGTTCGATGGGCCGCGGGCTCTCAGGTAAACTCAGTTTACCTGAGAGCATCAACATCAGTTGAAGATTATCACTTCTGGACACTGAGATAAAGACTCAACGGCAGAAGCGGACCTTAACTGCATCACATTGGTATGTCCTTAAGTGCACGACTGCTCAGCCAGTCTTGTATAAGAAACTGGTTGCGAGAGGTTACCCTGCTCCGCATCTGTTTTCTACATACATACTCCGCAATCCACCATACGGTGCGTGGCGGAGGGTACCTCGTGCCACAACTAGCATCTTATCTTCCTGTTCCACTCCCAATCAGAACTAGGGAAAAATGAGTGCCTATGCCTCTGTACGAGCCCTAATCTCTCTTATCTTTGTGCTCTTTCCGGGAAATGTAAATTGGCGGCAATAAAATTGTACCGCGGTCAGCCTCAAATGCTGGTTCTCTAAATTTCCTCAATAGCGATTCACGAAAAGAACGCGTCCTTTCCTCTAGAGCAGGCTGTTCCAACCGATCTCCAGGGAGCCGGAGCGCTCACTGAGGCAGCTCGAAGCCCCCGTGAAGGGGGAAAGCGACCTCACTGCCCCACGGCCGCATGGAGCCGCAACTGACGCAATAGCCCGTGTTCAGTGACAGCTATGACTAGCCGCGGGAGCCCTGTACCTCTATTGGAGGATACCTTTCTATTCATTGAGAGGAATTGTCATCCGCAATGTCTTGTATGTCATAAAGTATTTAATTCTGCGAAGTATAATATGTTGTTGTTGTTGTTGTGGTCTTCAGTCCTGAGGCTGGTTTGATGCAGCTCTCCATGCTACTCTAACTTGTGCAAGCTTCATCATCTTCCAGTATCTACTGCAACCTACATCCTTCTGAATCTGCTTACTGTATTCATCTCTTGGTCTCCCTCTACGATTTTTACCCTCCACGCTGCCCTCCAATGCTAAATTTGTGATCCCTTGATGCCTCAAAACATGTCCTACCATCCGATCCCTTCTTCTAGTCAAGTTGTGCCACAAACTTCTCTTCTCCCCAATCCTATTCAATACCTCCTCATTAGTTACGTGATCTACCCATCTAATCTTCAGCATTCTTCTGTAGCACCACATTTCGAAAGCTTCTATTCTCTTCTTGTCCAAACTAGTTATCGTCCATGTTTCACTTCCATACATGGCTACACTCCAAACAAATACTTTCATAAACGACTTCCTGATACATAAATCTATATTCGATGTTAACAAATTTCTCTTCTTGAGAAACGCTTTCCTTGCCATTGCCAGTCTACATTTTATATCCTCTCTACTTCGACCATCATCAGTTATTTTACTTCCTAAATAGCAAAACTCCTTTACTACTTTAAGTGTCTCATTTCCTAATCTAATTCCCTCAGCATCACCCGATTTAATTGGACTACATTCCATTATCCTCGTTTTGCTTTTGTTGATGTTCATCTTATATCCTCCTTTCAAGACACTGTCCATTCCGTTCAACTGCTCTGCCAAGTCCTTTGCCGTCTCTGACAGAATTACAATGTCATCGGCGAACCTCAAAGTTTTTATTTCTTCTCCATGAATTTTAATACCTACTCCAAATTTTTCTTTTGTTTCCTTTACTGCTTGCTCAATATACAGTTTGAATAACAGCGGGGAGAGGCTACAACCCTGTCTCACTCCTTTCCCAACCACTGCTTCCCTTTCATGCCCCTCGACTCTTATGACTGCCATCTGGTTTCTGTACAAATTGTAAATAGCCTTTCGCTCCCTGTATTTTACCCCTGCCACCTTCAGAATTTGAAAGAGAGTATTCCAGTCAACATTGTCAAAAGCTTTCTCTAAGTCTACAAATGCTAGAAACGTAGGTTTGCCTTTTCTTAATCTTTCTTCTAAGGTAAGTCGTAAGGTCAGTATTGCCTCACGTGTTCCAACATTTCGACGGAACCCAAACTGATCCTCCCCGAGGTCCGCATCTACCAGCGTTATTATATTTGTGTGTGCAACAGCTACTAACTTCGTCTTATTATTAGTGTTTTAACATATCGCTAGACGATAGGAGAGTAACTTTTAAAAATTATTTGTTTGCGGTTATATTCTATACAGCAGTTTAAGATGGTGGTGGTGGGTAGTGTTTAACGTCCCGTCGAGAACGAGGTCATTAGAGACGGAGCGCAAGCTCGGATTAGGGAAGGAAACCGGCCGTGTCGTTTCAAAGGAACCATCCCGTCATTTGCCTGAAACGATTTAGGGAAATCACGGAAAACCTAAATCAGGATGGCCGGAGACCGGATTGAACCGTCGTCCTCCCGAATGCGAGTCCAGTGTGCTAACCACTGCGCCACCTCACTCGGTTACAGCAATTTAAGAAAGACTGCAACAATTCTAAGGGCATGTTCAGTCGTGAACTGCTGGCCAGACTGTGTAGGTGGCAGAGAGGAAGGACCCGCATGAAATACAGCAGTGTGGGAAACTTCTGAATGCCCATCAGTCAAGCATGTTCTGTAGAGTAAACAAAAGTTCTGAAAATACACCAGTGAAATAGAAGTGGTCGTAAGCATTAAAGTAAGCATCATGACTAAAATCGTTTCACTCGCTTAGGATTTTGTAAGTATAATTTTAATTAATATTGTGTTTATACTGGTTGCTGATGAGGAAGAGAGTTAGTTATTAGTATTTTATTCATGATCTCATTCATAAGCAGCCGTATCACAGCCATCACAGTCGCTCAAGAAAGTTATAATTAAGCTTTACTTGTTTAATCAGAATCGGACGATGACCCTCCTTGTCCTCAGTCTCGATGATTCGAAGCGATCCGCAGTCCTGTGTAAATAAAATGTCTTGGTTTTCTTGCGTTGCGTAGTCAATCGGGAAACCTCAGATCAAGCGGAAAGTTTGCTTTGATATAGTTTAATTATCCGATGAAATAATGGACCTCTTGGATCTAATAATTGCAGATTCGTTTCCAATTCATCGGAAGTTAAACGAAACGACACCTCCGTAAAATTTTCCAATTAGAGGATACATATATAATGAAATTCCTTACACACCTGTGATGTAAATGCTCAGTGTATATTTTCTTGAGTAGCATACATTTTCAATATCTTTCTTCCAGTAATCTCGATAGCAAAATTACAGTTATTCACTGCGGCTATTCGGCAACACACACCAGAGATAATATTACAAAGAGTAATTATGTGCTCATGAAATAGTAGTAGTAGTACTGTACTACTTTGCGCATTGATTCTGCGAGTATATAGATGGTCAAGTAGGAAACATAATTCACTCATAGAATTGTGCAGGGATAATTAGTAGAATATAAATAGATATTACATAAGAATTCCTTTATTTTAGAGTTTTAGACCTGCATTTCTTCCTGTATGTCAAAGTGGGTTCCTGCCAGTTTAATGTAAGGCATTCTAACTGGTCGTTACTGTTTCCAGAGATCAGAGCTCCGCACTGCAAGTCGATACCACAGACATTAGCGACGTCCACTTCGATACTACAGACATTAGCGACGTCCTCTGCAGTCCGCAAGGACGAATGAGAGAGCCTGACAAAACACACCCTCTCTGTCAGCACTGCAGCGTCCTCACACAGAGGTCAATACAGATCCGAGCATAGAAGCGCTCTGCCCAGTTCGTGACCTCAACCGAAATGATCAACATCATCGAATAGGTAAAGGATTTTTAAATTATCGCTACCAGTCACAGGCTTTGTTAACTATTGTATTACTTATTTATTTAGCGGCATGTTTCGAGGGTACGCCTCATCTTCAGGCTAAATGGCATTACACAAAAACAAATTTACAATAAGGTCATAGTGATGTTACATAGTCTTTTCATAAACGCTATGATTATCCTGTGGAAGAAGAGAAAACTTAGTAAGTGGCGATATCACTTTGGAAGCTGGACTAATGTTTGCATGGAAATGTTCGGTAACGGTCACTCACTTTGTTCTTCCCCCGAAACATGGCGCTAAATAAATAAGTAATACAATAGTTAATGAAGTTTGTGACTGGTAGCGGGAATTTAAAAAACCTTTACATATTTCTTGAGACAGTCACGGTCGAAAAATAGTCACAATGGCTTCAAAATCATCGAATAGAACCAAACAGTTATTCAAGTCGCAGATGGAAATGTACTTTTGCAAATCTTGAACACTGTACTTTAAGAGAACAGCTTATTAATTGCTGTATCAATTCATGCTCCAATAGTCAACGACGATTGTAAATTATCAAGCACTCTTGTGCAAAATACTGTATCAATTTAATTGAATCTTTTTCTCATTCATTTCATAAAGTGAGCTAATATTTCAGGATTCGAACCTGCGCCTAGAACCGCTCGGCCACCCCGGCCGGCTTCGTTTTTGGTCAAAATAGCAGATCAGTGTAGGATTGTCATTAATTTGTCTTTCAAAGTGTCACACATTATGTATTGTTGACCTCATGAAGTTATGCCTCACATTTACTATTAGTCTTTGATTACTTGAATTTAGTGGGCTACGCTAGGAAGCAGTTGGGTTGGGAGAATAATTGACACCACATGTATGAGAGAGGCGCGGGGAAGGAATATCTATGGTAGGGCCCAACTGAAGGAAAACTGTGTTATTAACTGAAATTGCCGAATTTGATCAAGCAATGGTAAATTTATAATGAATCTATTCATTCTAAATAATGTCATTAATGAAATGACTTACATATGGTGAAAATAATATAGGATCTGTTTGGTCAGACGGCAAATCAATCTCAGAAACTTTTGTCCGAGGCTGGATAGAAGTTAAATGAGGGGAAATGAAACCCTTCCGTCAAGCGCTTCAGACAAAATTAGGCAAGGCAGTTATCTTTCTGTTTGGCGTGTTGGGTGACAATCTATAACAATGGTATGTGAGCACTTTTGTGACTCATACGTCTACGAATGCGACAACAATTATCTCCCGCAATGGGTCGGTAGTCGAAACGGCGGATTTTGTGTCACGTACCTCCGTTCACCTTATTCACTTTGATTAACAGTCTTATTTTTCCTGTACTGTCAGAGAAATACAGCACCAGAGTAGATAGTGAAACGTTCGATCGTCTCTTAATTCAGGAGCATCAGACAACGTCTACAGATAAGGCGACGAACACCGGAAAAATGACTGACTGCTTTCAGAAACAAAATCTACAGGAAATGCGAAGGACTGGAAGGCAAGTGACTTTCCTCTGTCAGATTAGATATTTTCGTAAAAATTGCCTCACCCGTAGCACCATAATGTTTTCTTGATTACTTGACATTTCAGCAGCTTATTTGTCGGTGTCTTATAGTTTTTCAGGTTGCCATGTGTTTCTTGTCATTTTCCATTGAACTTATCACGTCGTCATACTGTTTTATAGACCAACGTTTCGGTCACTGATCTAAGTTACCTTCGTCATGGTTGGTAAATACTGTATCCTGATGAAGGCAGTAATGTTGCTCTGTAAAATAACACGACGACGTGGTCATAAATCTGGATAAGTGGTAAGATGACAGTAGCCCAGACGTGTTTGTCGTCACCTTTATATGCTGTACATCAGAATTGTCAATTTCTTCAAGCGACACTTCATATCCGATGGATGCTTCTAGTTTTTCCTTCACGTCATGTTTTATAGGCAGCGTGGTGAGTATTGATGACACATGAAGCCATGCACCGAAAAACGGGCTAACGCTCAAATGTAAAACCTTAGGGATAAGGGTTGGCAATTGTTGCTCGGCACGGGGACTTTCAAAACCGTTACTGCCCCCCCCCCCCCCCCCCAAATGTCACTTAGGGATGAGACCAGCGTCAATTTTGATATTTCCCGTACCCAGCAACAGATGGCAACCCTTATCTCTAAGCTGTTGCATTTGAGTATTAGCCCATATTTCTGCCCATATCTTCATATGTCACTCAGGTGGACATCTTTCACACGGTGCTTTGTGAGATTGCCATATTAAACTGCAGTTATAGCTCTCTACAGGTTACGTCATCATCTTTCGATGATAAAACTGCTTCATCCTACAGTTACTTGCACATAAGAAGATGGGTGGGGGATTGATGAACAGTACCAAGGGGCAGTAACTCACGTGGTGTGTCAGCCAATGGTGTCGTTCTATTCATGTCTGCACCATCTGCTGTGTTGCGCACGTTGCATATTAAGGGGGAATGTCATAGATTTTTATCCAAAAAAACGACTTTGCGAAAATATTATTTTCTTGATCTACGCCGTCCGATGTGGCCGAGTGGTTCTAGGCGCTTCAGTCTGGAACCGCACGACCGATACGGTTACAGGTTCGATTCCTGCCTCGGGCATGGATGTGTGTGATGTACTTAGGTAAGTTGGGTTCAAGAAGTTCTAAGTTCTAAGGGACTCATGACCTCAAATGTTAAATCGCATAATTCTCAGAGCCATTTGAACCATTTCTTGACCTACACAGTCCATTTTTTGTTATGTGCGAATTTTATTGTGATAGTGGTTTTAGAAATGCCCTTAAGTCAGTAAACTGATTAACTCTGCACTAGCTGCCAATCCCACCTTTTCCGACATTTGGGAAACTGCTTGCTTCAGCGGAAATTTTGTCAGTGTGAAGCCTGTTTTGTTTCAATATTTTTGGCTGACATCTATACCTCTCCCTGACATCTATATCTTTGCCTGAAAACTTTCTTCCATGTGGTTTATTTACGTTTTGACAATATTAAGACATGTTAGTAAGTGGAAGGTTGAATTCGCAAACTTTTATGTGGAAATCAAGATTTATGCATAATGGGTGGTGGAAAAACGGTGTTTAGCAAACGGAGGCTTCATGGAAATCGGTTTACCAACAAAAAAGAGGTAGCAGCTCAAAATGAAGAGCATAAACTCTCAACTTCAGCATCGGAACTTGAGACAGGAGAATTCTAAAGGTGCGTGAATGATGAAACTTCCTGGCAAATTAAAACTGTGTGCCCGACCGAGATTCGAACTCGGGACCTTTGCCTTTCGCGGGCAACACCTGACGCCCGTTGAAGTGCGTTATTGATCCATTCACTAGTTTTTTTTTTTTTTTTATTACAAAGGGCAGCGAACCCTCTGACCGAACACGCTGAGCTACCGTGCCGGCATCTCATTTTGTTCGCTTTTGTTCGTTGCATCTACTCGGAGCGGACGTCGTAAGACATCCATTTATGTTCGTTGTTGATCAATTGACTCAGTTTTTTTTATTACAGAGGGCAGCTAACCCTCTGACCGAACACGCTGAGCTACCGTGCCGCCACCATCTGAGCTACCGAAGCACGACTCACGCCCGGTCCTCACAGCTTTACTTCTGCCAGTATCTCGTCTCCTACCTTCCAGACTTTACAGAAACTCTCCTGCGAACCTTGCAGAACTAGCACTCCTGAAAGAAAGTATAATGTGGAGACATGGCTTAGGAAGTTTCATATCAGCGCACACTCAGAGTGAATATCTCATTTTGTGCATGATTGATGTTGATATGGATTCCACTGGATTCAGAATTGTTGATTTAGAGCTTCTCTGCCAGGCTATAAAGTTTTCATGTTCTATGATTTTAAATTAAATTGTAACCCGTGTGGCTATGAATTTTCATTTTCCTCCTCCAGAAAACTGACACTGGTACCTAAGAAAGCTATTTTAGGTTAGTATATGCTGAGAGGCCTTGGACAGGGCAGGGAAGGAGGTAATTTATTGTGTGGTTTCTGAAAATGACTCCACCTTGTGCAAGGTATGAACAAATGAATAAAGAAATGTCAGATGCTGTATGCGATACTGCAAAAGTTTCTATGAAGAAAGCAGTGGACGAATTGGTGAAAATAAACAAAAAAGAAATAGATCCGGGGGTAGATATTAATGACAGTGAATCTCCTACAAATGTTACTGACCTGTGCCTGTCTGTAGATGGGATCTGGATGAAAAGGGGTCACAAATCTCTGTATGGAGTTGCATCGGTTATTTGTATTGACTCAGGAAAAGTTTTAGGTGTAGAAATTATGTCTAAATACTGCCATCAGTGTGCAACAAGGAAAATGTCCAACAATGAAGATAGTGAGAAACCGTGGCAAGAAAAGCATTCAGCAGCATGCTCTAAAAATTATAGTGGTTCAAGTGGTGGCATGGAGTCTGGTACAGTTGTAAGGATGTTCTCCAGATCTGATGGCCAGTATGGTGTTTTATATACTAAATACCAAGGTGATGGGGCTCCTCTTCGTTCAGAGCTGTAACAGATAAAAATCCTTACAATACAACAATAGAAAATTTGGGATGTGTTGGCCATATCCATAAAACGCTTGGTGATAGGCTTCATCACTTGCTGGAAGAGACGAAAGATGGAGTACTTGAGGATGGTAAATCACTAGGAGGAAAAGTCAGGCATACGCTGAAAGTAACTGATTCTCTTCAGTTATTTTATGGGAGAGCTATCAGGAAAAACACACATAATTTAGAGGCAATGAGGCGTGCTGTGTGGGCAATTTTTTTTCCACAAACTATCCACCGATCAAACACCAATAGACAAGCTGTATCCGAAAGACGATTGATGTGACTTCAACAACAGAAATGAGACGTATCCACATAAACACTCATTACCACAACCTGTTATCAATGCACTTGGTAACCCTGATTTATTGAGGAAGTGTCTTCACGGAAAGACACAAAATGCAAATGGAAGCCTCAATAATTTAATTTGGATTAGATGCTCAAAAAGGACATTCTGTGGACTTGAGTACTCAAAATAGGTGTCTATGATGCAGTTTTATGTAACAATGACGGAAATAATGGCAGAATTGGTGTACTGAAGAGAGATGGTACAAACAACAAAAGCATTTTACACCATCGACGAGAGCAGGGTCAAGAAAGCTAACAGATCGGTGTGTTTCCTACAGATACAGGCCAGGCAGATTAGAAGAGGAGAGGAGTATCAGTATGGAGGATTTTAAAACTGAGGTAAGCTTATTACGAGTAGAAGCATGAGAAGAAAGTCTTTGAACTTCATTTTCTCTGTTTTACAATATTAGAAGCCTTTTCTCAAGAAGTAATGCTTAATGCTATGAAATTTTCAGGAAATGTTCGCAACGTGTTGATGTCTCCCTGGAACTAAAAAATACGAGATCCTGCTATTACATTCTGATGTTTAGATGGTTGTATGTAGAAAAAAAGCTAATTTTGGATGTGCAATATTAAAAACTCTATTAATGATACAATTTGTACCATAAATTAACAACTGTAGTTTCGTGGTCTCATAATCTTCTCAGAACACTACAATAAAAATTTCAGATTAATTGCATGATTAGGTTTTGTGTTAAGGTTTTTTATAAAAAGGACAATAAAAAAATTAAAATTTCTGGCTAAATATTCAACCTGAATATTTTTTTATGTTTTTTCGTTAAAAGGGAGCTCTTTTTCTTTGCACATGCAAAATTTTGGATTTGTATATTAATAAAGATGGCCTTAATTATTTTTAAATACATGTTTACATTTTCCGTTACATCCTCCCTTAAGCATTAACTTCCAACAAAATCACGTATGGCGATGCTACTTTACAACTACAGTAGTCATTGTTACTGACATTACGCAGGAACAACTCATAATACTATAAAATGTGACCCTCAAAGTGTGTCGTGTATATAATTTTTCCGAAAGAGAATCGTTATCAAATGAGCTTGTCGCTGAGGAGCATACACTTCTCAGCGTCTGACCTCAGAGCAGACAACAGCTGGAGCTTGTGGTGTGGGACAAAGCTGAGCAGAGCATACGATACAAATAGCCGTCTTAAGCACACAGCGCGTTAGTCGTGAGTGTATGAGTAGTGGAACAAGGGCGGCATCAGCTCAATTTGTTAGAACACGTTTGCGTACATCAGGAGCATACATGTTACCACTTTATAAAGACATCTAGGCAGGGTAAGACATCTAGGTAGAATTCAAGGAAGGCATCAAGGACAGTTCTGATAAAGCTTCTTTGAACGAGCGCCAGCCGCTGAATAAAGCCGCACGCCTTACCAGTTTATCTCCTAACGAATTTTGTTGGGAGCTAGCTGGACACGTCGTTCTCACATGAGAATTGCACTGAAACACAGAGAGGCCATTTTATTAATTTAGTTTTCCTTGTGTTACACAGTCTGGTCATGACGTATTTAGTTATTATAACTGTTGTTGAAATACTTGATACATTCTTTTTAAGCTAATCACGACACTAAATCTCATTACATAAAGATACAATGATACCCAAGAGCTTACAGTAACTTAGTGAATGACTGTTAGGTTTAACTGAAACTGCCGAAATGTCAGAAGGCAAGGGGTTCGTTCCATGCTAAAGTATGTGATTATGTCCGCCTCCATATTGAGCAGTCAACGTGGATAGCTGCAGTGCAAAGGATCTGGGTTCGATTTCTGGTACTAGCAACGAATTTTCCTTGGTGAGAGGACTCGTATGAGGTGCAGTCAGCCTCATGATGCCAAATGAAGAGTTACATGGAAGGAACATGGCTGCTCCACGGTCTGGGAAGTCGGCAGAAGAGCTATCCACACATCTGTCTGATACCGCAAGGTGTCTGGTCGAATTTCCTTGGGCCTTCGAGGCCTGGATTAGGAGCTTGCTCTATCTAGTTATGTCAGATTAAATTATTTAAACGTCATGAAGCTACAGAAGCTCGCATCTGTTTGGGGCTTTTTGCAAAACTACTTGGGAAGTGACCGATATGAGATTGCTTGGCATTTCGGTCGGTGTATGATGGAGCGGTTGATAGTGAAATGCTTTTTTTAATTTTTGCTTTTTTTAATAAAAATAGAGCATGGGTGCATTGATCAGACTAGCAGCCTCGAACAACAGTTGATGTTGGAGTTGTGAAGACTGTCATCCGCTACATTAAAATGTAAGGATACTACTCACTCCCCTCAGATTAACATGACCGCTACCTATGTTCGACATCAAAGGTAGGTGGCAGCACAAGCTGTCAGAGGGACAAGGTACACGGAAAATGTGGGAACGGAGCGATTTACCTGGCGCCCAGGCAGGCATGATCGTGGGCTTTCTGGCGAAAGGTGGAACCATTTCCGAAACTGCTAAGTTTGTAAATTATTCGCTTGCCGCCACGGTTACAGTACTCGTATACTGTACATGGCAAAATGGAGTTACTAAAAACTGGCGCAACTCTGGTGCACCATAGGCCATAGATTACACGGTGAATGATGGTTGCGGGGATGTATTCAGGGGAACAGATGTGCTCTTTTCTGAGGAACTAACCGCCCAGATGAACCAAAAGCCTGCCAATGGTGTCTCCTCAATGCCTGTTAATCGGACGTTGCTGTATACGTGTCTCTGCAGTAGGCGCCTTCCTCATGCACCCATGCCAAGTGCTGTTTATCAGCCACAAAGGCTGGAATTTGCAGGCCAGTGCAGCTCCATTTTTATATGAATCGCGTTTTATGCTCCTTCAGACAGGTGGCCGTAGGCGTGTACGGCGTACAACGTCTGAAAACAAAAAAGCGTTATGACCTGGGGAATGTATTAGTGGCATTCCCTGGGTGACATTATTTCAGAAGACACAGTTGGTCAACACAAGTGTGCATCTATCGCTGGGAACTATATTTTCCCCTACATGCAGTTTGCCTTTTGTCGCCAAGATGACATCTACCTGCAGGACAATAAAACATGTGCCGCGCGGGATTAGCCGAGCGATCTTAGGCGCTGCAGTCATGGACTGTGCAGCTGATCCCGGCAGAGGTTCGAGTCCTCCCTCGGGCATGGGTGTGTGTGTATGTTCTTAGGATAATTTAGGTTAAGTAGTGTGTAAGCTTAGGGACTGATGACCTTAGCAGTTAAGTCCCATAAGATTTCACACAGATTTGAACATTTGAATGCAACGTGTCACACAGCTCGTAGTGTACATGTGTGCTTCAAAGAGCACCATGATGAGTTTACTATGTCTCCCTGCCCAGCGATCTCCCCGGATTTAAACCTGATTGAGTATCAGTGGTACCACCTCGATAGAGCTACTGGCGCCATTGAGCCTCAACTAGGCAATCCATCGCAGCTGGCCACGGCAGAGGAGTTGGCATGGATCCACATCCCTGTCGCTCCTTACAGAACCCCACTGACTCCCTTCTTGCACGTCTTCCACTGGTCCATGCTGCAAAAGGTGGTACTCAGGATTTCGGCAGTCCGCTGTAGATACGCTAACCGACGATATACCTACACTACTGGCCATTAAAATTGCTACACCAAGAAGAAATGCAGATGATTAACGGGTATTTATTGGACAAATATATTATACTAGAACTGATATGTGATTACATTTTCACGCAATTTGGGTGCATAGATCCTGAGAAATCAGTACCCAGAACAACCACCTCTGGCCGTAATAACGGCATTGATACGCCTGGGCATTGAGTCAAACAGAGCTTGGATGGCGTGAACAGGTACAACTGCCCATGCAGCTTCAACACGATACCACAGTTCATCAAGAGTAGTGACTAGCGTATTGTGACGAGCCAGTTGCTCGACCACCATTGACCAGACGTTTCCAGTTGGTGAGAGATCTAAAGAATGTGCTGGCCAGGGCAGCAGTCGAACATTTTCAGTATCCAGAAAGGCCCGTACAGGACCTGCAACATGCGGTCGTGGATTATCCTGCTGAAATGTAGTGTTTCGCAGGGGTTGAATGGAGGGTAGAGCCACGGGTTGTAACACATCTCAAATATAACGTCCACTGTTCAAAGTGCCGTCAATCCGAACAAGAGGTGACCGAGACGTGTAACGAATTGCACCCCATACCATCACGCTGTGTGATGCGACAGTATGGCGATGACGAATACACGCTTCCAATGTGCGTTCACCGCGATGTAGCCAAACACGGTTGCGACCATTATGATGCTGTAAACGGAACCTAGATTCATCCGAAAAAATGACGTTTTTGCCATTCGTGCACCCAGATCGTCGTTGAGTACAACATCGCAGGCGCTCCTGTTTGTGATGCAGCATCAAGGGTAACCGCAGCCATGGTCTCCGAGCTGATAGTCCCTGCTGCTGCAAACGTCGTAGAAGTGTTCGTGCAGATGGTTGTTGCCTTGTAAACGTCCCCATCTATTGACTCAGGGATCGAGACGTGGCTGCACGATCCGTTACAGCCACGCGGATAAGATGTCTGTCATCTCGACTGCTAGTGATACGAGGCCGTTAGGATTCAGCACGGCGTTCCGTATTACCCTCCTGAACCAACCGATTCCATATTCTGCTAACAGTAATTGGATCTCGACCAACGCGAGCAGCAATGTCGACCTTTATCAAAGTCGGAAACGTAATGGTACGCATTTTTCCTCCTTACATGTGGCATCACAACAACATTTCACCGGGCAACGCCGGTCAACTGCTGTTTGTGTATGAGAAATCGGTTAGGCTTTCCTCGTGTCACCACGTTGTAGGTGTCGCCACCGGCGCCAAGATTGTGTGAATGCTCTGAAAAGCTGATCATTTGCATATCACAGCATCTTCTCCCAGTCGGTTAAATTTCGCGTCTGTAGCAAGTCATCTTCGTGGTATAGCAATTTTAATGGCCAGTAGTGTAGCAACATGTGCTAGCTGGTCAACCTTGCATTCCAGTATTTTTAGTGTTACGCCTTTTCTGGTGGTTGAGCCCACTGTCTTGCAACATGTGAGTGCAGTTGCGGGCACGCGAATTCAGTAGTGGTTTTCAGTCTAGTGAGCTACCATCTAAGAAAAAAGTCACGCTGAATGAGCAAATGGAGTTAAAGCAGAAAATACTCTAGTTGTGGGATCTATTAGTATATTGATTTCGCTATTCCGTGACAATAAAGAGGCATGCAGATGCAACTACTGTAGCCCTGTGCAGCCCCTTGACAAAGAGAGTGTTGCTAAGTACAGTTGGATTTACATGTCCTATGACATTCATATTATGTGAAAAATTACGAATTTATTTGTGTCGGTCACGTGTTGCTCAAATTATTAATTCAAGAGGCAATAAAATAAACATAAATAAATGACATTAAACCAGTTTTCCCTGAAAATCTGAGACCACCAATCGCTTGCCTAAAGGGAGAACTGTCGCGTCTTGGGAGTAGAGAAATTTTCCGGGCCACGGATAAACTATCTATTCTAATAACAAAACTGTAAAGCCGTTGTGTCTGTCTTCTTGTCTTTAAACACGTTAATCCCCAAAACTACTAGACGAACTTTCGTGGGGTTTTCGCACGTAAACTGAGGATAGCTTGGGGCACTGTACAGGCTTTGTTTCATCAAAATCGGATCACGTAAAAAAATTTTCGTGATTAAATTCTTGCTAAGACTTTTTTGCCTATCTGTCGGAACACTCTCATCTCCAAAACTACTCGACGAATTTTTATGGGGTTTTCACTGGTAACTTCAGCGTAGCTAGGGGCACCGTATAGGCTATATTTCAAAAAAATCTGATCACGGAAAAGATATATTAATACACAATACATTAACGTCTGTATATATGTTCCACGACTCCTCCGAAACCACTGGACCAATTTCAACCCAAGATGATACATATATCACTTAAACTGTCCGGAAAGAGTCGCTCTGTGGATAAGAACCACCTAATTATAAAAGCGATTGGGATGGGAATGAAACAAAATAATAGGCCACGACGCGCAAATACCCAGATTCTGTTAACCCAGTGTCTCAGAACGAGAACACTCTGTGACATATAACAAGCTTTACACATAATTTCAAACCTGTATGACATTTTTGCTCGCTGACACCTACCACATAATGATGAAAGGAAAACAAGTTTGTCGCTTACTACATTTTCACTGTTCATTTCCGCATCAGGCATGATGTTTTAATTTCTTACTTCTTTACTACTAACTGTATTCGCGACACACTTTCCAGACAGTCTTCACATACACCCCTAGAGGTACCTGCAAAATTGTATATGTACGACACGTAGTTCAAGATATATGATGCCGTGAACACCGAGATACGTGAAAAACAGCCGCATCATGCATGACGTTAAAATTTAGTATTACTAACCGATGTCGATGAAATTTGGTAAGGAGATAGCTTGATCACTGAAGAAGAACATAGCCTACTTTAGGAAGTGTGGTACGAGATGCTTATTGGTCTGGAGAATATTACGTGAATTAGGAAAAAATATTTAATATCTCATGATGATGATTGGTTTGTGGGATCCTCAACTGCGCGGTCATCAGCGCCCGTACAACGTCCCAATTTTTACAGAGTCCAATCTAGCCACTGTCACGAATGATGATGATTAAATGATGAGGACAAGACAGACACCCAGTCCCCAGGCAGAGAAAATCCGCAGCCTGGCCGGGAATCGAACCTGGGACCCCGTGATCCCGAGGCAGCAAGGCTAGCCACTAGACCACGAGCTGCGAAATTACTTACTCTTTGAAAAAGCTATTTATTCTTTGACTTTTAAACTTTATCATTTTGAGAAAATTCTTTTTCTTGATTGATATGTGCTACGCGATACGCTGGTTACCATGCAGCGGGCCCCGGGTTCGATTTTCTCCGCTATCGGACTGGGTGTTGTGTTGTTATCATCACCGACACGCTAGTGGCCCAATGTTGCGCCACCTAAAATAAGACTTGCAACCCGGCGGCCAAACTCCCCCGGAATTTAAAGGCACAACTACCTTGAGTTGAAAATATACGAGACCTTTCCATCTTCACACAACTGGCGCCACTTCAGTGCTTCAGAGCGGCTGGTTAAACGACGTTGCATCCGACCGGTGGATTGGGTGCAAGGGGCCAGTTGACACAGTATTTTATGCATGACCTCCACGTTCACATACCATCTGACGCCATCGTGTGTATGTGTCTCCGATACCAGCTAATCTATCCCACTTTAGGGGCAGTGTTATTGCAACATTTACATCTGACATATTGTTCGAGGTTTCGCCTGTCGACTCGATGTTCACGCTGAGTAATTGTAGGAAAAACTGTTTGTGTTTATCTTTCATTTGGTGTATTACTTATAATTGATATCAAAAACTTTTATTCATCTAGCAGAAACCCATGCTATTAGAGGAGTCTTGTGCCACCACGATCGAGGCAACAGAATATTGGCAAGAGAGACTAATTATTCCAGCTAGTGGGGAGTCAGCAGCAAACAGTTCAACTAATTACACTTCACATTCGCAATCGGCATTCCACATTCAATTCATTTACATCATCGCCGCTGGTTATACAGACGTGGTGACAGTGTAAGCACCAGGGTAATCAGCTTTCTGTAACGGTAATTGCCAAACTCGCAAAGTAGCTCCGTTTGGGAGCTTTGCAATTGTCACGATACGAGATGCGACAATAAAGTAATGAGACTGATGTGAAAAAAAATGTTGCTTACCGGGTCAGTCAAGTTTACTGTTGTCTCCTCCAAAGTAGTTCCCTGCTGATTGCGCACACTTTTATCAGCGCTTCTGCCATTGATGGTAACATTTCTGGAACTCATCTTCTGTTTTATCCTCCAAGACCCTCGTCACAGCTTTTTGGACATCTTGTGTTGTTTGAAAATGGTCTCCCTTGATCGCTGTTTTGACTCTTGGAAATAGAAAAAAGTCGCACGGAGCGATATCTGGTGAATAAGGTGACTGTGGTAGTACTGAAAGGTTAAAAATTGCTGTACTGACAGAGCAGTATGGGATGGCGCATTATCGTGATGCAGAATCCAATTATCAGCAATGTATGCACGGACACGAAGAACTCTTTTACGAAGTCCTTCTAAAGTTTCTTTGTAGTAATACTGATTTACTGTTTGTCCACGAGGCACCCACTCTTTATGAACAATTCCCTTGGAATCAAAGAAGCACACAAGCATGCATTTCAGTTTTGACTTTTACATGCAAGCTTTTTGGTCTCGGTGATCCCTTTGAGCACCATTATGAACTTTGGCGTTTTGTCTCTGGATCTTACTGAAAAAACCAAGTTTCATCATCAGTGATAACACGGCTCAACAATTCTCGATTGATTTCCATTTGCTCTAACAGATCGGCTCCCAGATTTTTCCGTGTTTCTCGCTGTTGTTCAAAATGGTTCAAATGGCTCTGAGCACTATGGGACTCAACTGCTGTGGTCATGAGTCCCCTAGAACTTAGAACTACTTAAACCTAACTAACCTAAGGACATCACACACATCCATGCCCGAGGCAGGATTCGAACCTGCGACCGTAGCAGCCCCGCGGTTCCGGACTGCGCGCCTAGAACCGCGAGACCACCGCGGCCGGCCTCGCTGTTGTGGTGTGAGATTTTTGGAGACCATTTTTACACAAATCTTTCTCATACCAAGATCTTCAG
Source organism: Schistocerca gregaria (assembly GCF_023897955.1). Taxonomy (NCBI): domain Eukaryota; kingdom Metazoa; phylum Arthropoda; class Insecta; order Orthoptera; family Acrididae; genus Schistocerca; species Schistocerca gregaria. The sequence continues at coordinate 41,878,175 of NC_064926.1, forward strand.
TTATTGTTAGATGAACCGTTTCTCGATTGATGATCGGTTCTTCTGCAATCATGTTCACGGATAATCTTCGATCAAAAAATGGCTCTGAGCACTATCGGGCTTAACTTCTGAGGTCATCAGTCCCCTAGAACTTAAAACTACTTAACCTAACTAACCTAAGGACATCACACACATCCATTCCCGAGGCAGGATTCGAACCTGCGACCGTAGCGGTCGCGCGGTTCCAGACTGTAGCGCCTGGAACCGCTCGGTCACAACGGACGGCAATCCTCGACCATATCGTAAAAGTTGACGCACCCTGGCCAAGCCAATGAGGCTGATCGTGGCCCATTGCGGTCTTCGTCTTCAACATTCGTTCTGCCTTCACTAATCATTTTATGCCAACGAAAAACTTATGGTCTTGACATAATCTCCGCTCCAAAACCATTCTGAAGCTTACCGTAAATTGTCGTCGCGTTTTCACCCAATTTAAAGCAAAAAGAAATGGCATATTTAATGTTATGCGGTTCCATTTCCGTGACGAGAAACACAAACACGTGTTAAATTATTACAGCACAGCTCACGACTGAGCAGTTGCATCGATGTGCCGCTTATAGACCACGGGCAAAGATAGTGTTCCTACGTAAGCCTGCAGGGTTGCCACATCTTGCAAAGAAAATCAGTCTCATTCCTTTATTGTCGCACCTCGTATTCCTAGCATAATTTTCTGTCAGACATTTCTGGTCGAATACCAGTGGTGAAAGCGCCTGATACGTGCCTCCCGCCAGGCAATACTATAGGTGACGACTGTAGCTTCATTCCGTGGTCTCTTGAAAGAGAGAGATTTTATTTCACGTTCTATTTGAAGTAAAAAACATTTAGTAATGAGTGAGTGACTGAGAGGATCGGCAGGCGCTCCTTCTCTCTGCAGGATAGACAATAGGGGAATTAAAGAGACAAGCTGCAAATCCGCAGGCAGTTTTATCTGAAAAGTTGGAGGCTCACAGTGAGAGGGTACGACCTGAAGTAAAGTTTGCAAGAGCATTCTACAACTTTAAACCAGTTACAAATTCGTTCGTAGAGGCCATTCTGATTGACAGTAGTAAGGTAACTAAGCAGTTACAAGCTCAGGCCCTAGCGTTAAAGGCACAGGGTGAGTTTCTTGTTAGGGGCGAACGAGGAGACTTTATAGAAAATCGACTCCCAGTTCACTGGTATCGATAGGCAAGTTCATCGGCGTAGACGAACAAGTTGTTTCTGTTGTACAGCAGTTAGGCGGCCGCAAGCCACTATTTAGTGTTGCTCGGTGAGAGGGTCACGGAGACAAGCACACTATCTTTGGTGTCACGGAGCTGCTATGAGAGAACAAGAACTGGGAAAACATATCAAATACCGAACAGTTCTGAACGTGAGTCACGGACAAAATTGACAGAGCAGAGAAATTTACTACAGAACGTCCCTCTGCACGTTACACTCATTGAACCTTGCAATACAGCATTGGAAAATTAAAACAAAGTTAACAGTTTACGCGCATCATAGTTACGTCAGCGACCACGTATGATACCTACACTCCACCAAAGCCTTGCTTACGTTGCAACTATCGACTGCTTTATGTATTGTGAACTCACAAACATGGGATACATTTATTAGTGATGATACATGTTGAAACAAACGGCAGTTCATTTCCTTAAAATGCGTACCGCAGATAGTTCACGAAAGTGTTTGTTTTGATTTCTGTGGTTCTTCGAAGTTGACGTTTGCCATAAATTCCGTGAGGCACGTCCACTTCTCATAAATATTTCCAGGCACATTACCAGCTTCACAACTAAAATATATTAATTACAAATGAATCGCCGTGCGATGTGGTTAGAACGAGATCTCGAGGTTACAAATAGTAACAAATTAATATATTTCGCTTTTCCATAGATCAAATTGTAATCTGTATCGTTGTGGTGTCGATCGAAGAATGAATGTGTGTGAAATCTTATGGGACTTAACTGCTAAGGTCATCAGTCCCTAAGCTTACACACTACTTAACCAAAATTATCCTAAGGACAAACACACGCACCCATGCCCGAGGGAGGACTCGAACCTCTGCCGTGATCAGCCGCACAGTCCATGACTGCAGCACCAAGACCGCTCGGCTACTCCCGCGCGGCGACCGAAGAAGGTGAAAAAGCAAGGTTGGCATTTCGCAACAAAACCACAGAAGTGTATATGAAGATCGAATCTGTTCTTTCGGACATTTTAGGAAGAACAGATACCACCTTCATATGCATAAGACTTACCGGTCGATAGTCTGCCGGTGTGGTTCTAGACGCTACAGTCTGGAACCGCGCGACCGCTACGGTCACAGGTTCGAATACTGCTTCGGGCACGGATGTGTGTGATGTCCTTAGGTTACCAGATTGAGATATTCACTCTGCAGCGGAGTGTGCGCTGATATGAAACTTCCTGGCAGATTAAAACTGTGTGCCGGACCAGGCGTCGAACTCGGGACCTTTGCCTTTCGCGGGCAAGTGCTCTACCAACTGAGCTACCCAAGCACGACTCACGACCCGTCCTCACAGCTTTAATACCGCCAATCCTTAGGTTAGTTAGGTTTAAGTACTTCTAAGTTCTAGAGGACTGATCACCTCAGATATTGAGTCTCATAGTGCTCAGAGCCATTTGAACTTTACCGGCCAATGATCTTCAGTGTGGACGCACTCACATTGCCCGAACTCTCACGGGAACCGGTAGATTGAGTATAGAGGACAGGGGCACTACAAATGTAGTGTGCCGACAATATGGGAATGTGGGTGTCACGGGGAGCGTGCCAGAGATAAGTCCTTGCAGTCGCACTATCGTCTGTGTCTTTGGTGTCTCAGATGGATAGAACGTCTGCCATGCAAGCAGGAGATACCGGGTTTGAGTCCCGGTCGGAAGACACACTTTCAACTGACCCCGTTGATATTTATCAACGACTGCAAGCAGCTAAAGGTCTGATTTCACTGTAATTTCACAGAAGAGTATAGTCGTTGCATCCCGCAATAACAAATGAGAAACGCCAAAGTAACCACGCCTCCTAGAGCTTCGCTACGGCGCCGCAACCGATGGTCTGCTTGCTCCTGAGCAGACGAACGCTCGGCTCGGTTCGCAGTCAACGCTCAGGACGATAGGACAGTCTAAGGCAGGCCTCCAGTGTGTTAAATGTCGCAGGCAGAACTTAACGTGAACATAATGTCAGTTATACATCAAGTGAAGAGGTCTGTAAAACTGCCTGTGTCATGTGATGCTTTAGTGTTCAAAGGCAGTTGTAAATATTAGGAACATTCGTGTGAAAATAGAGTACAAAGTTAAGCAAATCTTCATATCCATATTGTAATAAAGTGAACTAATATTTTATACGTTAAAGTTCCGTTCAATGTTCTCCGAGAGCAAACGAAACAACCTACCGTTTTGCCGGCTAGCGTATTTTCGTATGGCACAACAGTCGTTTAGATGGTTAGCATCACTTCTGCAATTTATTGTTCCATGTTTTTCAGAATAATTAAGACTCGTAAAGCATCCTTCTTATTACCTTTTCTCCCATGGCTGTATTCGTGTAAGGAGGCATTTCCTTGTTCTGTGTAATTTTAGGTGGAATAATAAGGTTGTCTAATTTCATTCACGTTCCTATTTAGAGGGAACTGGCCCAAACAGTGGTTGTTTGTCTTTCAGCTATTTGACTATGTTTGGTAGCGAGTGCAAGGGTGACGTGTCAATTGGGCGCCATCATTGCACGATCATATAGACATCTGCGCTGTTGCAAGTCTAACCGTCAATCTGAGATTCTTAGTACGAAGTCTGATTTTTATTTCTGTGCAACGCAAACCATTTGTTGCATTATGCTCCATTTTGTAACGGTACGACGTCAACAAACTTTTCCGATCCACTATTATTACTCAGCCCTCGACTTTAAATAAAATCAGAAAATGGAGCCGTCTTCAGCCAAGCAGGATTTTTAAAACCAGTTAACACTATAATTCTGTTTATCCATGTTTCTGTAGTCACTCTGATGTGTCCCACTTTTGAATAATATTAGCTTTCGAAGAATGAAAGTTCAGTCATTTTATTACTTATTCGTTCTTTGAAGGATACATTACAGAATCAATCATTATGGCAAGGATAACTCCGGCACTGACCAGTCAGTGTCAAATGAAACAAGTGACACGACAGAAAATTTAGGTCGCTGCACACGGAGCGACTCAAATGAAACTCCTTGTCGACGCCAGTTACAGTTGCCGGCAACTGGTCACTTGCGATTTATTTCTTGTGTAGTTGAATGGAACTGTCCATACGACTTACCAGCAAATTATCAGCGACTTCGTGTCAACGATGCTAAGCCATCGGATTTGCGCCGTATCCTCGAACACACCTTCGCATCGTTTTATTTAAAATGTGAACGGTCAGGTTTTTGATATCACCTTTGTACTGGAAGTGGAAAAACATCCCATTTCATAAAACTATAAGTTCCTAGGATGCACCAGGATGGTTATGACATAGAGAGGGTGCTGACAAAGTGAAATGTATCATGTAATATACTGTGCATCTATTGCGTGTAGTAGGAGTCAATCATACCGAAAGTATTCTTCTGAGTGACTTGTAGTTCCCGTATCGTTCTGTAAAATTACATTTTCGTCTGCGAAGGAACAATACAAGCTGCTGCAAAACGATAGAGAACCCAGAAATCTCCGATAATAGTAGACACACTGGCGGCCAGAGTTATCCGATTTTGTAAAAAGCAATGAATGACGCAATCCTTGCCTCCTACAAACAGCCAGCGGTTTATGTTCCTCTGGCCATGTCGGTGAATACGTAATTTTCTTCCTCTCCTCAGTTACGCGTAGTAATAATATAGTACCACATCTTCCCCTCAGCCTTAACCTGTACTCGGCGTGCAGAGTGTATTTTATGTGTTACTACTCAGAATCTCGGCATCCGAAACGTTGATTCTATTGTAGATCGTATTTGCACATAGCTATAGAAGTATACGACTGTGATTAAACATTCGCTACCTGGTTTGTAACGTAGTTCAAGTATCTGCTATAATTAAAAGGTACTGTCCTGACACACTGACTCACTCAGTGACTCAGAACCGCTAAGGATCCAACTTGAAATTTGGAGAGGATGTGGATCTAATATTTTATGTGTCGTTTAAGAATCGATTTTCGAAATTCGATCCTCTAGAGGGCGAAATCGAAGGCGAATTTTTTTATGTGTTATTATTAAGGCAAGTTTGAAGTTAGACCTACGAAAACTGGTGTTTGGTTTCTCCGCTCATAAATAAAAAAGTACTTGTTTCAGCATTTCTGCAAATTCAACCATTAATATGTAAAATAGTGGGTGAAAAGTATTTTTGAAACTAAAATCACTGAAAAAGAACTAGTAAACCATTTTACATCTTGATCTTCTTCATCTTGATGGATACTCTGCAAGCCACACTTAAGTGCGTGGAAGAGGGTTCATCGAAACATCATCACAATATTTCCCTATTATTCCCATTTCGAACAGTGCGAGGAACACCTATATCTTTCCGTACGCGCTCTGATTTCCCGTATTTTTTTATGATGATAGTTTCTCCTTATGTAGGTCTGCGCCAACAAAATATTTTCGCATTCGGAGGAGAACGTCGGTGATTGAAATTTCGCAGGCAGATCCTCCCGCAAAGAAAAACACCACTGTTTTATGTACACCCCAAATTCTGTATCATGGCAGAGACACTCTCTAGCCCCTATCTCGCGATAATAGAAAACGTTGGTGCTCTTCTTTGAGTTTTCTCGATGTACGCCGTTGATCCTATCTGGTAAGGATCCCACACCGAGCAGGAGTACTCCAAAAGAGGACGGACAAGCCTACTGTAGGCAGTCTCTTTAGTAGATCTGCTACATTTTCTACGCGTTCCGCCAATAAAATACAGTCTTTGGTTTGCCTTGTGCACAACATTTTCTATGCGTTCTTTCCAATTTTAAATTTACATCTTTGAAAACTGGTATCTTCCTTTTCAGTTAGAAATAAAATGATATCGTGTTTCAGTTCAAACAATGGTTCAAATGGCTCTGAGCACTATGGGACTTAACATCTGTGGTCACCAGTCCCCTAGAACTTAGAACTACTTAAACTAACTAACCTAAGGACATCACACACATCCATGCCCGAGGCAGGATTCGAACCTGCGACTGTAGCAGTCTCGCGGTTCCCGGACTGAGCGCCTAGAACCGCGAGACCACCGCGGCCGGCGTATTTCAGTGTTTTTGAAAACTCAACATCCAAAGGGGTGAAAGGGGGGGGGGGTGGAGCCTCTTAGGAAAATATCTCATTACATTAAAAAAATTTAAATGTAAATCTATGAAAGTTGTTATGTCACTTCTCGGTTAGATACAAAGAAATATGTGTTAGGAGATGAAAGTTTCTATGGAAATATCACCAAATGAATGCAGAAGGCTTGATAACAAAACACCTTGGACTGCAGCTACAGGAATCGCTTTTTTGACAGAAGTACATTCGGGAAAGATCATGCTTCTATGGCCTTAATTAGTATGAAAAGTTTAGAAGGTGTTGCAGTTCAACATAAAAATTAGATTAATATAAAAGATCAGTGCAGACCACGCAGTCGAATCTTTCGGTTAGCTTCATCCCATTGGTGACGAAGTTGTCCAGACTTACGGGTGCAGCCCTCTCATTGTCTCTTTTCCATATGCACACAACATCCTACACATAAAAGACCGTGAGACATCAAGTGCATCACTTTCCTCTAGCGGCACTACTACACTGAGTATAAGAAGCAGTTCCAGCCCCCACTGCCACCCAAAACATTTTCCTGGCGCTCTGCAGCTACCTCGTGTACATAAAGTCTCCGTGATGGTGCACACAGTTTAAATGGGTTCTGCCTCATGACAGATGAGCCATGTGGCAGTAAAGGAAACGAAATGAGCGTGTGTCGTTTAAGCCTGGGAGGCCCCATCCAGGGAAGTTCGGCCGCCAAGTGCAAGTCTTATTTCAGTCGACGCCACACTGGGTGACTCGCATGCCGGTGATGAGTATGACGTGATGATGAGGACAACACAACACCCAGTCCACGGGCGGAGAAAATCTCCAACCCGGCAGAATCGAACCGGGGCCCACTGCATGGGTCCCCGAAGATTGTGCAATGACTTTCAGTAACGTAAGACACAACTTCAGTACACTCCCAAAAGCATTCCACCCCAACATGAGAACTTAAAAAGTGCTGAACCTACTGGCTGCACATCATTAACCATCATCACACACAAACTATGGCGTGATGGGTTCAACTGTTTCTATCTACAAGTTCCAGACTTGCTGCTGACATATGCGCCCCAATGTCCAACAATAATCTGTTTTCTCTACATCCTATTAAGCTAGTCTTTCTCTTTGTAGCACTTAAATTTACTGAAAATGTCACCCGGTAGACTTGTAGTTCAGTTTGGGTTTAACATCCAATTACTTCGCCCCTGCCTATTCTGCCCCTCACGTTGTCGCGTCCCAAGCGTGGGTTTTGCGAGGGATTGAGCGACACGGTTCGTAAACGGGAATTAGCCGGTTGACCTAATTGAGAGGGAGACTTTTGATCTGGCTAAGATGTTAAATTCCCTGGTGTGAAGGTACAAGGCTAGGATGTTGGTAGAAGTAAACTCGTATGGACGTTATAAAAGTTCTAATTTATTCATAAAGAATACAGATCACCCTAACTGCGTAGTGATTGTACCTACAGAATAGCCAAGCCCATTACAGAGACGGTGGGGCTGCCTGATAGAACTTTCCAGCACTTTGCTGCCCACACTAGCACCCTACGTCAGAGTCCCGCGGTCGCTGCCTAAACGCTCATCGGCGACTATCTCCAACTGTCTGCCTGCAGCCCGCCCTCAGCCCAAGTCGGCTGCTACTCACGCTGACTACCGTCGCTGCCTAAACCCGAGAGAGAGAGATACCCGGAGCGGCGTGCCTCCGAGTTTTGTTAGCTCTTCCCCTTCGACCCCGCCAGCGCTTGGCATGACGTAGCGTCGAGTGCAACTTTTCCTTATTAGGGATTGTTTTAGTATTAACTTCAGTACTTTTCTTCAGAAGCTGGGTGGAGGGGTAGAGGGGCCTCTCCCTATATGGTCACGCACTGCGTCCTGAGCCCTTCATTGGCTCCTCATGACGTAGTGCGGTCCCCACCTAGGGCCCTCTTTCTTTCTCTCTCCGCTCCCAGACTTCTCCCTCTAGCCAAGAGTGTTGATACTGCAAGTTATTGTTTATTAAGGGACCTGCCCAGAGCGCCCTGTTTATCTTAATAGCTGAGTCTGCTTCCTTGCTTATCACGCGCAGCTGCCTGGCCGCTTGGACCGCCGCCTCGGCTATTTGGCTGCGTCGTTATCTTTTGTGACCCCTCTGACACGCCTGGCGTCCCCTGTCAACTCTATCACCCCGTATGATTTCTGGTGTATCGTCTGAGAACAACTGCATTTAGACTTGGCTTTTCTGCGGTTACAACAACGTCTACAATCCCACTCCTGGTGCCCAGTCACAACATACTTTCCACATTGTAGTTGATGACGTTGCCTCTGGATACAAGATGAATGTTCACATCAAAAACACCTTATGTGAAAAGAGAAAGCTTTTCAACCACTGTGTAGCCCCATCGATAGTTCTATTTCCTCCAGCTCCATAACTATCCTGATGGCAACGTTTAGGCCATTTTTGGTATTGCCCAAACCCTGGTATACATATTAGGTGGCCGGCCCCTCGGGAAGACGTCTAGTGTTCAGCTTCCTGGAGGATAATCTTGTTCGTTTCATCACTCTCTGTCAGTTCATAAGTATGCATATTGACTTTTCTTACCCTGTCAATAAAACCCTCCATTGACTCATTCTGCTTCCGTGACATTTCATCCAATTGCTCACTAGCGATCTCACATTATTCTGCTTCTTGTAGTGTTCCAGGAGACTTTCCTTCAGTTGTGCAAATGACAGTGCCTTCATGATATATAACAAATCCTTTCGCTTGCTCCGTCATCCATGATTTAGCTATGTCTACCCAAAACCTAATCTTTGATGCTGCTAGCAGATCATAGAGGAAGCAGAAGATGTCCTCAGTTCCTCTGCCAGAAAAAGAAGTAATCAGTAAGCAGTGACGGATGAACCCAAGGTCTGAGTAGTCTCACTGGACTACATACCTCTGATAGCAACCATTTTCCAGTACATCTCTGCATTATATGCCGACAGTTGCGCTGCTTGATTTATTAATGACTGAACCGCCTTCTGTCAAGAAACACTCTATGTGAGACTCTTTCATTATCTTTCATTACAGAACTTTCATCCATTAATCCACAACACATACCACGTATAACTAATGCCAAAAGTACGAAGACAAACTAGTGATTCAAACACTTTCAGCCACAGAAGAACTCAAACGCTACGTCTAACGATGAGCTACTTGGACTTGATCACTACATTGCCTAGCAGCATGACCATAACCGTAGCTTGCGAAACACTCCACTAACACAGATTCAGCACAAGGTGCATTGTGACCCAATTGGTTGCGCTGCATACAGCTTACTGGCTGCCAACAACACTCCGTGGTACTGCTACGAAATTGCGACACATGAGCCCGTTCGACTAACTTCACAAAAGTTACTTTCAAGTTTCAATGACAGTTCCACCTTGAACTTACGTCTCTGCACCCGAAAGAAAGCGAAGAAAAAGAAAACAATTCCTCCACTCAACTCATTTTAATTCACAATGCTAAAAGCTCCAACTGCGATATTATGATGGGTTCAGCTGCAGATCATCTCAGCCTGGCTGTTGCTTTTAACACCAAAATGTAGAGATCGTGTTGGATCACCTCGACAGTGACAGGATCGCTTACGGTGGTGGGTTATAGGCATGATGGTAACAGGTGGCTGCTCATAGAAACATCATTATTACTCATATTCTATTAAAGGAGAAACTACAACATTCGTAGTGATGCTCTGTAGATGAACGCCGCCTATGGGGCTGTGCTGATCACAGCGAATGCGGAGGCGGTAATGCAAGCAGGTGGCCAGCTGCCTGCTGCGATGCCTACAGCCAGAGGAGCACTATCGTATGGAATATGTGGCAGTACACATGTATCATCTAGCTGCAGTTATGCAACTCAGGACAGGGCACATTGAAATGCACGGACACATGCAGTGGTTCTTGTAGAGTTAGACAGCCCGCAGCGTTGGTGTCCACCCTTGCGAGTGGGGCATACATCAAGTTAGCCCGCACAGGCACAGGAGACTGAGCAGCTGCGCCACCCTGGTCTCGAGCGATGGCCTTCCAGAACAGAACGCTGCCGGTGGCTGAAGTCAGCCTCGACAGCTAAATGCAGAGCAGTGGAGTAATAGCCAGCAGTAGGCTCGCTGTGGGTGGAGGCCAAGTTTTGTGGTGGCTGCTTGTAGAACCATGTCACCCAGAAGACCGGCTTCCACGTTCCCTCACAGATGTTGAGCCTTGCGCGCCTCATGTTCGTGCCATTATTGCTTGACATCTTGTCTCGGCGGTTCTCCCGTCTCGTTTCTTATTCGATGTACTGGTGTCACTAAGCTGCTGACTTGCCTGCCCCTGAGTGACAGGAGCAGCGCTTATCGGTACGAGCACCGTCGTACTATCTTGCGAGCTACCGCTAGTATTTCCGGATCGTCGAGCGTCGGGAGTTCAGTGGGGGACGAACTCCAGTGAGATCCGGACAGCCATGACTCACCAGACTGTTGCCGGCACACACAAAGTCTGCGGGGACGACTTTAGTTGGTCGTCCGGTCGGTCGACTCATCTGATGACATGCATTTGGTCGCAGACCGCTTCCTAGTTCTCTGTGTGTTTTGGCTTGTGATTCCTCCTAGTTGTTCCACAGTGACTGGTTTTAGTATTGTTCGACTTGTTTATGGAAGTGTTTCGCCGAACTGTGTGCAGCTCGTGTGGTTTTGACTGAGCACTTATTTTAATTCTGTCTGCGTGCTGGATTGAGTCTGTTGGTCGGGACAGAGCAGCGAGGAAGACTCCACAGGGCGAGATCAGGCTGGGACCGCTGGCGGCGTGCACGTGCGGTCAGACTGTGAGGCGCTAGCTGCGAGAGCTGCAAAGTTCGTTGCCCACCGAACCTGGACACTGAAGCTGAGTGATCTGTTAACCTGCTATGAGACCTCAACTGCCGTGACATCCCTTCCTGGGCCATTCCGGCTTGCAGCAATGTGTGGTGTGTTGGTGTTGGCAAAATTTTACAGCCGTCTTCCTGTATGGTTTCTTATCAGTGAAGTGCGCCAGCGGTATTTTCTGCCTTGTGGCCGTTCACGCTCCAGTTAACTGCCCTGGTCATTAGCGTAGTTTTCCAGCGGGGCGTTTTTCCCTGCCTCTTTGATGCTGTCCGGCTCGTCGTGTAGTTCGACAGCCTTTCAGTTGTTAGTTCATATTTTTTCTTAAGGGTAGTTATTGCGCCTTGGCTGTTTTTAGACGCCAATTTTGAAGATGCAATGCTGCTGGTATCTTCATCCTCAGATTAGGAAGGCACTTGATTAGGTTGTTGATCGGTCCTCCAACCGTCCCTGGGTCAGGTTGTCATCCGATTATTTAACCTTACTCTTGGCCGCCTGTCTCACCTCGCCTTATGCCAGAGTTAACTCCTTGGAACACTTCTGAGCACCGCTGTTCTGTTAGTTTTAGATTGTGAGTTTCATTTTAGTCTGATGCACTGTGTGAGGCCTTCAGGCGTCTATTAATTATGTTTGTTTCAATTTTAAAATAAGGCCTTTAGCTGACAAATTAAAAATTGAAGATTGATTTGTTTAAAAACTAAATTTTGAAAGTTTGTTCCATTTGAAATTCTTGTTAGCCAGGCCCTAAGCCCTGAGTTGTTCAATGTCTTGTGTGTGGCCTGCAGCAAAGCATTTACATGAAATACTTCTTTTTTAAATAAGGCCTTCAGTGACGTGTATTCATCAAAGCAATTTTTATAACTTATGTTCAGGCCTTCGGACGTTCTTGTTTTTGGTTTAGGTTGGGCCTTCAGCCCAGGAGGTATAGCAAGTTTTTTTATCTAGGCCTTCAGCCGGATTGGTTTAATTTGATCCTTTTAAGGCAATGTGTAATTAGATGGTTCTTAGGAAAATAAAGGTTTGTGTGTTTTGTGGAACTAACAGTAGCTGATTACGGCCCCCTCCACAACCATAACCTGATCCGCACTCCCCTGCGAAACCTGATTTCACATGTGTGTCAGAATAACAAGCCCGTGTCTTGGAGACATAGTAACCAGTCTTTCCACTGTGTCATTACAGCGCTGCTGACCAGTCGTCTAGCTCGCAAAGTGGAAACTGGCTGATGGCGTTGCTGCATCTGACGTAACGGAGTGTTGTCGGCTACATGATAGACTATGCCGTGGGTCTTTAAAACAGCTGTGGCAGCGTCGCTATTTCACTCAGTAAGGTAGAAAAACAGTGGTAGCGCTACACAACAGAAGTAGTTCCATGAAAGAGTCTTTTTGTGTCTGCATTAATCATCTTTCATGCGTTATTCGCCTTTGGCACTTCGAATTGCATCTGTTTTTTTTTTTTTTTTTTTTTTTTTTTTTTTTTTTTTTTTTTAATAAGTGTATGCAGTGCTACTTTGCTATATACCTGTTGCTGCCAACCGATGTAACTCGATGACAGAAAAGGTGTTTTATCAACAGCCCAAGCAGGCGACCACAAAATTATTTAACGCCATTTTAAACACAAAGTTCGAAGTCATAGATTCATATAGCTTTCTGCCGCTTTTATTGGCGGGGGGAATGTTCGGATAGCACCTTTTATCTTGCAGGTAAAGATTTAGTGCATAACTCTTAAATTGTCTCCTCCTTTTAGCTATCTTCTTTATCCCAGTTGATGTGTCTACCAGAGATAAACTATGCGTAGCTCTGGAGAGCGCAATTAGATAATTCATTCTAAATTATTAGGCAAAATCACTGTTGTAATACTTTACACGTAATTCACAGAGGGAGTGGACAAACTGTACTCAAATACGAGGGTCGTTCAATAAGTAATATCCCACATTTTTTTCCTCGGGACATTTGTTAAGAGTCAGAATATGATTATAATATACACAAACATATCTTGTCGACTTTTCTACGTAGTCTCCGTCACGTTGTATGACCTCCCGCCAATGTTGTGGAAGAAGATGTATTCCGTGCCGGTAAAAGCTGTCTTTGTGTTTCCGGTGCAAAGTGGTGCGCCCAGCTTTCGTCCCCCGTAACGATCCGTAACAGAAAGGCCTCTCCTTCGGTCTCCAACAATTCACATGAAATGGCCTTTCTTTGAATCTTGCAGTCCGCTGCAAGCATTCGTGGAACCCATCGTGAGCACCTCTTTGAATATCCGATTGCAGACGTGCTTCCAATGCTAAAACTGTAGGGCGAATTGTCGAGTTGTGATGCGCCGGTCGGCACGAATAATGGCATTCGCACGATTCAGCATGCCTGGAGCAGTGGTGTGCCAGGACGTCCCGAGCATGGACGATCATGGAGCTCTGTTTCTGCATTTCCTGACGCTGTAACTTTCCTTATCCATAGCCCAACTGTACTTCTATCAACTGCAGCGTCGTTATACACTGCACACAAACCTTTATGGATGTTCACCACGGTCTCTTTTTCTGCACACAATAATTCAATAACAGCACGCTGCTTGTTACGTGAGTCATATGTAGACGCCATTTTGACGGTGTACCACAGCTCTGCCATCTGCCAGAACGGTTCGAAACTTCACCCTCGCACAGAACAAACGTCAAATGTGAAGCATCAACAAGGACGTTTGTAAAAGAATGTGGCCATTACTCACTGAGCAACACTCGTATACAGTCTGTTTATGATATTCACTCCTTCTAGACAATGCTCTGGCTAATGACTGCGTGTTTTTCCGTAATCACAGATAATCAATAATCCGGAGAGCTTTACTTCACCTTCTTAGAACTAACGTATTCTTCCCACTCTAACTATTCAGCTCTTGAACAACTGAGAAAAGTAACGTTAACAACACTTTTCTTATCCGGTTAGGTATGTTTTCGATCAGTTTCTTTTAGTATGTATGAAATTTATCTCGAAATTGATTATTTTTCATCCATTCACAGAAATGGTTCAAATGGCTCTGAGCACTATGGGACTTAACTGCTGAGGTCATCAGTCCCCTAGAACTTAGAACTACTTAAACCTAACTAACCTAAGGACATCACACACATCCATGCCCGCGGCAGGATTCGAACCTGCGACCGTTGCGGTCGAGTGGTTCCAGACTGTAGCGCCTAGAACCGCACGGCCTCAATCATTCACACTCCAGTCACTTAAAACCACACCTGGGAAAAGTTTCGTTCTTTTGATGATTACGAAAAACCATCAGTAGCAACCATCATGTTAAATACCATACACTTCAACCGTTTTGCCTTCTCGAAGGCACTATACATCTTCCAGAACATCATAAAACATTTGGAGAATTGAGTTCATACTATGTAATACATTGATCTCTACGTAACCAGATCTCAACATGAACTGAACTTCCTTCTTCTTTACAAAGTAGCCCAAAAACTATACCACATATTTTAGTCTTACTTTTACTGTTTTTTTCTTTTAGATTTAAAAATCATTAAGTTAGCAGGTAACGCACAATTTTCGGTGTCTTCTCCCTTCATCGGCTGCGCCGTACATGAAACAGAAAAATCACAAAACGAACTTGTTTATCTATGTTATTAAACCACTATTTATGAAATCATTATTAATTAGTAATCACTACCATAATACTTCTCTCCATAAATCGTTGTTGCGGGAATTAAGTCGTGCGGTTTCTATGTCGTCATGCTACATTTTTCAGAAAGCGTCAGATTCTGGGATAAATGTGTAACATTTCGTTTGCAAAGTAGGTTATTAATCTCTAAATAATAAAATATTTGTTTTGTTTGTGTTTGTTCTATTGGTAAGTATCCCATCAACCATTCCGTAACGAAATACGGTAATTTTTGAAAATGTGACACATTTACGAGTGGAGATACGTGCCTGTGACAACTGATGAATTTGTCTTAGTAATAGTTATCTGTTTTGTTGGAATTTCTGCATTGTTCACCTATTACAACAATAACAGACGTACTAAGATTGATCTTACGCATCTAATCTGAAACGCATATATGATAAATATAAAGTGTATGTGATACCATTGTAGCTGCAGGGAATCCCGTCAGTTTTATGTGCTGCGCACAGCCTCCAGAAGTCATTAACGTACGAAAATTGCAAAGGCAGGGATTATAAACATGAAGTTTCCCTCTTCGGCCATCTGTCTTCATCTATTCTTATGACATGCCCGAAGCATTCTAGCTATCTTTCTTCTATTTTTTCCTTAATACTATGATGAGTCTGTGTCCTTTCTCTTATTCCCTCATTTCTTACGTGGTCAAGTCGACAAGTTCTACAGTCTCTTCTGAAGTGGCCCATTCTATAGCTTAACGTCTTCCCGAGCCACGAAAACAACGCCCTCTAGTGGAATACTCGGAAAAGGAGCCTACTGATAAGAGAGACTGAAGGAACTGTGTTTAGTACATGAACTGCAAGATTCTTTTCCAGTCTGGTTTTAGTTTTATAGACTGACCGTGGTATTAACTTATTTCACCTTTGCAAATATTTTGTTTTGACGCAGCGACTTTAGCATCTCAATGTGCCTCGCGTAGAGGGCGACGTGACATAACATTTTTGCCCACATCGCTCTATAGTCCTCATTTCGTAACCTACGTACGTCAGTGACTTATGATGGCTGCACACTGCACTAAGAACTGAGGGCTTGCTTGGACACAACCATTGCTAACGTATACACTTTTTATACTTACCATATTAGCGTTTCCGATTGGTTGTGTTGGAACAAACTTAGCATGCCTTTTGTTTGTTCCTAGCACATCTGAAGATATTGGAAATTTCAACGGAACCGTTATTAAGATAAATGCAACAATATACTTCAAAAAAATTTCCCCGCGTGTAATATTTCAAGTCAAAGGGGCCTCTATACGTACGCTACTTAACATATTTCAGTTTCCTCGCTTATATATTGCTTGTAACGCAAAACTAAATTTACATTTCCACATTAGCTTGCAGTATTTGCCAGCGTAGTACTTTGTATATTGGGAGGCAATAACGTTCACAGAAGAAAGCGATTATACGAATTACGTTCTCTGTTGTGCCGCGCTACGCAGGTGCGCGCATCGATTAGCTGATTAAAAACTGCACTCCGCAGAAATGCAGCCAGAATTTAATATGAAAGCTATAAAATCGCAAACGTTATTTAAGAGTATGCACGTAGCGCACACCTCTCTCATTTTCATGAGTACAGTCGATCAGTCTATAGCTATTTCAGTAGCGAAGAAGTGATTTTACAGTTGCTGGGAATTCGCTTTCTAGATTAAAACTTGTGTCCTCTTACCCTTCCGTCAAGCAGAGCAAGTTTGCTGAAACCTTACTCCGCGCAGGAAAAACTTTTCACGCGTGCCCGTGTGTGTGTGTACGCGTGTGTGTGTTTGTGTTTGTATATGTGCTTGAGGATATTTTTATATGCTAACAGGTGAAATTATACACCCAGAGCAAGCGTGGAGCGAACTTCTCGTGAAATTCGTCAGCCTGATTTTTCGGGAGACGCTAATTGGAAAAAAACTTTTCTTGAATTATTCCTGAGGACGAGAGACGAAATATCAAATAAGCACTCTACGGAATATTTAGGCGCTGTCCTGCGATTCTGAGTGATAATGTGACAATAATGTGAAGTGATTTATGTCATTTTGCAGCAGCATTTAAAGACTTTTACTGATGTAGCCTATTGTGTTTTTGGCACTTTGTCATGGTATCAAACGTGTTCTACGGCAAACGACAGTAGTTCCATCATTAAAAATAATCTGTCTGTTGTAGCGTTGATGCGAAAGCGTGGTATCAACAGTAATGGAAAAAGTGATATTTAGCAATAGCACGACGTTCACATTTCACTGATGATCCTTTGGGGTTAGTAGCTGCTATGGACTGAGGTACTAATTGCTTTCTTTCTTTTTCCACGAGTGCGTGTGTCTTCATCAATGTCTGTTAACCGACCACGCACAAAGCGCTTTTAAAGAATATTTTGGAGCTCTAACACTCGTATACACGATCTGACTGTCCGGGATACGCCGGTGGCGCTCCTGTAAATGAAAAACAAGACTATTAATCAGCGGAACAGCTAATCGCTGTGTACATTTTTCTGGGAAATCACAGGTTATTTCACACAGCCCTCGTAGGACTATAAACATTACACTGCGCCAAATTTTACTCTTCTCGCGGTTCATCACTATACCAAAAAAAAAAAAGCTGTAGCCGTACACCGAGTGATTGTGAAACAAACTTCATTCTACACCCCTTCCAGTAAACTCTGATAAACACAGAATGATGAACAGCCCACTTTACTGCGTCAGCCGTTTCGCTCTACGCTGCTACATTATCAAAGAACTGAGTACATTTCGAATGACATGAAAAGTTACCCTCTAATTTTGCCCAGTCCACTAAACCTAATTTGAGTTGTCTTTTGTATTGTTCCACCAACAGTACAATATCGTTTAATTTATGAGTACCCTCGGGCGGTTTGTCTTTGTTACGAGCAATTTAATCGACGCAGTGGAACTCCTAACAAGGCCAGTGGTATTGCAAAAACAAATTAATTCGGTAAAGTGCAAAAGATGAGAAATAATTTGACATTTCCATTGGAAAAAACTGAATCTGTATCATTTCTACAGACAATCATAATATGTAACACTATCATTGCACATATGAATATTTGGAGTGACGGCAAAAATTCAGACCACTTGAGAAATACAACGGCAAAACGGACACTTCCAAGCATCGCTAACATCTCATTTCTCTGCTGCATCTGTAACACAATAGACATATGATGAAATGATTTATTTACAACAAATGAACTTCCGTTGTTTCCAAACTTCAAAATAATATCGAATGTCTATAACTGACATTATTTTACGACATATATTTGACTGACACTTTTTATTTAGTTAATGAATAAAAGCTCTGTACTCCAGCTTCCAGTGGGAAAGGGGTTGGGAGTGAGTTCTGCTACCTCCCCCACCTACAGACGCCTAAGGATGTGAAAGAGATTTAATGTCATTCTGAGACAAAATGACGCAGACAAAAAATATGAAAGTCTAGTGTGTGTAAATGTGTACTGTGATGTAATCAAGCCCGATACGTAGTATGAAATTTGTGATACCAGCAGGTATATATCCCTTGGCATACTTTTTAAATAGCAAATTTGTATAAAAGTCTATCTTCTTGTAGCTTGTGAAATATCATTTCATTCAATATGTATTTAGCATCTGTGTAATTTAAATTGACTAAGACATAAATATATTAATTGTGTTAATATTTTACATAAATACTCAGGCAAACTTTCATTATACTTAAAAGACAGTTTACGCTAAAATTCCCATTGGATTTCGCTGATGATGACTAAATTGTTTAGTAACATGTATAACAGAATCTTTGTTCTCCTCCTTGCTTGCACCTGGCGGGAAGAGTTCTTTTATGATGCAATATTGAGTGAAAAGATATATGTAAACAGTAGTCATGTTTAGCTGTTGAAACAACAGTCCTGGGGAACCTTTTGCGGGTCATATTCTGTGAGCCAGTGATCTGCAACTTTGTGAATACAGAAGATTCTATGAAGAAGGTATTTTACTCAGTAGGCAGTAAACTGTCAGCTCTATAAATTTGAGAATCTTATATAAAGTATCCTCGTGCATTATAACCCTGAAAAGCAGACAACAAGGGTATCAGACAATTGAAAGATCATATTTTAATTAAGTGGACATGACTTTCGATTACACTTCCTTCAGAAAAGTGGCGAAAGTCCGTTTAGTGGACATGTCATTGTGTGGACGTTGTTGTAGAAGCTTGTTATAATATACAGAGTAAATCTGATAGCTTCCTTGATGTGTGAAGTGTATCTGCAGTGTAGACAGGTTGGACAGTCAGCGTTCATACACCAGCGAATTCATTAGGGCGTGGTCATGGGTATGTCCAAACACGATAGCTGCTTCCTGCCATTCTGTCACGACCCAACGTACTCCGCTGATTCCATACATATTTTTTTTTTCTGTGAGAGGGCATGTAAATTTTGTAATGAATTGGAGGAGCTACTCTTGTAAGTTATATTTTCATTTAATGACAATGTTATTACGCATATTAACCAGCTACACTGCCCTGTAAATTATTTTTATTTTATACCATTCACGATGTGCCCATTTCACCATATTGCCAACTTTAGGTGCTCTGTAAATACAGAAGTAACCAATGGCCTTAATGTAATGGCTTGTACCTAGGATCACAAAACCTATAATACAGTGTTAGGTATTTTTACGTTACATGTAACACTGTTGGTGTCATGATCAGTCCTTTAAGAATTATCACTTTCTCCCAGGTGTACATTGGAGATCTATATCTGATTTTAGTTGGCTTCCGTGTGTGCTATTTTTCTGACATCTTGGATGACAGGGGATCAGCGATATTACATGTTTACACAATTATCATAATAAATAAGAGATATTTTATAGGTTTAGTTCTAATTATGTTTTTTCCTGGAGTTTTAGTCTTATTTGAAATTTTTATTATCCTTTTTTTGTTGTTTTTTTTAATAATTTTGTTATTGTCTACGAGTTATACTGGTGTTATGTCTTTGTTTTATGCTCTTCATGATGTTATCGCTGTTACTGTGTGTATATGCTATTTAGCATCTGTGCTTTATTACTTTACCCGTTTTCTCGATTTATAATATGAATAAAGTTTTCGATGTGCTTCTTGTGCTTTAGGTCAGTTTGTTCGTTCATTACGGTTGCTGTCATAGTCACATATTCTTTAACAGCTTGGAAGAAAAATTTTTCGAAACAAAAGACGCAACTAATCAAAGAATCATTACTATTACATATACACAGACGACACTTTAAGGTTTACAGAAGGTAACCTAACTGACGTACACGAAACACATAAAGCACTGAATCAATTACACCAAAAAATGAAATTTACCATAGAAAGGAAACTAACAAAACAATTAACTTTCTCAACCTATCTATTAAGAAAACGTACAACTAACATTGCTTCGAAATTTACAGAAAGCTTACCATAATGGATTCTCTTATCAATACACACTCACGTCATCCAAAAGCCCACAGACTCGCATTCTTCCACACTAAGCTTAACAGATTAATAACTGCACCACTAGAAGGTGAATCAATTCAGGTGGAAATAAAAATGTTAGAATACATAGCTCAGCAAAACGATTATGACTCCAAAATTGTAAAACAATTATACTAAAATGAAACACAGCCAGAAAGGCGCAACATACATAAAAAAATAACGCTAAACATACACACAGGGAAAAATAAGAAAACAAAACATGTAATGACAACTTTTCTAAGAAACATCCCGAACAGAATTAACAAATTATTCAACAAAATTGACATCACCTTTGCATATCAAAACACACACAGCCTCAAACACAAACCTGGCAAAGGTAACTTAAAAATGCCCACACACAACGATCCCAGTATTTACAAAATTTCGTGAAACACGTCACAAATTCTACATAGCACAAAACGGTAGACTTCAAACATTAGATATAAAGAGCACACCAGAGAAACTGAATACAAACCATCCATATTTTTCAACATCTACAAACAGAAAAACAGAAAAACCTATAAATTAAGCACTAGGAATCCTCCATATTACGCAGAAGGGAACATTCACTAACTTCCTTGAGGAAGTAGAGATTATTCTCATGCATACAGCAACCCTGCAACTATACTGAACAAACAACCCGACCTAAAACACAAGAAGTACATAGAAAACTTCACAGTATAATTCAAGAAAACTGGTAAAATAATAAATAAGACACTAAATAACACATATCCATAGTAACAGTGACAACAACACAAAGAATATAAAACAAGGATATAACACCAACGTAACTCATAGACAATAACAAAATTACTACGAAAAAATTAAAAGTTTAAAATAAAAATCTCAAATAAAACGAAAATAAACTCCAAGCAAAAACATAATTACAACCAAACCTATAAAAATAATAAAAAACTGAATTTCACACATCACTTATTTATAATGGTAATTATGTAAACTCGTAGTATCGCTGATCCAATGTCATCAAAGCTGTCAGAAAAGTAGCATACATGGAAACCAACTAAAATCAGATATACAAATCTAATGTACACCTAGGAGAAAGTAATAAGTTCTAAAAAAGATAGGACGTGACAGCAACGATGTTACATGTGTGGTAAAAACACCTAACGATGTATTACAGCTTTTCTGGTCATAGTTACAGGCCATTATATTAAGACCATCCCTTAGTTATGTATTTACACAGCACCTGATGATGGCAATATAGTGAAATGGGCTCATTATGAATGATATAAAATAAAAACAATTTACAGAGCAGTGTAGCTGGCTATTATTCGTAATAACGATGTCATTAAAAGACATATTTTACTCTGTGGGCTCCAAAGAACAAAAGTTATATTTTCAGTTCCGTACGGAACAGAAACACAACCACAATTTTAAAAATGCATACGATCTACACAGACAGAATAATCTGTTTTATAACTATTAACTGCGGATTTTCTTCGAAAAAGGCAGTACGTCAAATTTTTCACTGTTTTTGCTGGCGAAAATTCACCCTCGTTAGAATGGCATTTTAGTTCACATTGCTTAAAGAGGTTAGCAAAAGATGAATTACACAATTAAAGCTTTCACTATGGGAAGTTTTAGCTGCTGGTGAGCCGAGTTTTATAGCCTTAGTTCATAAAACATTTCCATTATTAACGTTTCATCCAAAGCTGCACAGGACATCTTCACAACGCTCCTGGTTCCACTATGCTTTGATGGGTTGCACATCCGAGAGCGACATAGATTCTGTGAAATGGGTGGTGGTCAATGTTTACACATGTTTGGCAGAGACCATGTCAGAGATAAAACTTAAGTGTCGATTGGTTTCTGCCAAAGATAAAATTTATCTATAGACAGAGCCACTCTACATATGTCACTAAGTTTCTGTTAAAATTATTCTCACAGTTACAAATTATGAAAAGTTCTGCATTTAGCTGTGGATGACATTTCGACATAGTAGAACAAAAATTGTTTCGGAAAATTTCAATTTATGATTTCCTTATTGAAAAGTATGATGTGCTACAGTTGATTTTTCCATTGTCCGTAGACTTGTGCATTCCATCAGCCGTGTATTCAGGCTTCTCCAGGTAGTTTCAGTGTAGACTTTTCCACAATTACACAAGATTTTATACATCCCGCGTGCTGACAGACGAGAACGTCAATCCTTCCCATCTCGGAGTGCTTAGTGTATTTTCTTTGTTGGTCTAAACGCGGTCTGACGAACTGACACTGTAAAATCTTTCCGATCTGATCAGTCAACATTTTAATAAATGGGAGACAAAATGTTTTTCATCGCTGTGTACTATCTTTGTTCTTTAGCCTTCCGTTATTTCGTCCAGGACCCCTACCTATATTCCGTCCTGTATACCCATTTTTCCGAAAATACTCCTTCAAATGTCTCAATTTAGCATCCAGAGGTATCGGCGAGCAAATTCTTATCGCTATGTCGACAAGATCTTTAATGTTATACCTCTTTTGTTGTGGATGATGGTTGGAGCTCTTCTGCAAATACCAACCACTATTCGTGACTGTCCAAAAAAGTCATTCCTCTCAGTAACTTGTTGTAATGGTCAATAATTAATTAAAGGTGTTGGGTCCTTCAGATCGTAATTATCTCCTTATGTTGAATCTTAAGGTTGTCATTCTGACATTAGAGTTGTGAATCTTCAGCGGCCCTTCAGGCCTGGAATTTAAAACTTTTTTTTTTTGTGATATACACTCCTGGAAATGGAAAAAAGAACACATTGACACCGGTGTGTCAGACCCACCATACTTGCTGCGGACACTGCGAGAGGGCTGTACAAGCAATGATCACACGCACGGCACAGCGGACACACCAGGAACCGAGGTGTTGGCCGTCGAATGGCGCTAGCTGCGCAGCATTTGTGCACCGCCGCCGTCAGTGTCAGCCAGTTTGCCGTGGCATACGGAGCTCCATCGCAGTCTTTAACACTGGTAGCATGCCGCGACAGCGTGGACGTGAACCGTATGTGCAGTTGACGGACTTTGAGCGAGGGCGTATAGTGGGCATGCGGGAGGCCGGGTGGACGTACCGCCGAATTGCTCAACACGTGGGGCGTGAGGTCTCCACAGTACATCGATGTTGTCGCCAGTGGTCGGCGGAAGGTGCACGTGCCCGTCGACCTGGGACCGGACCGCAGCGACACACGGATCCACGCCAAGACCGTAGGATCCTACGCAGTGCCGTAGCGGACCGCACCGCCACTTCCCAGCAAATTAGGGACACTGTTGCTCCTGGGGTATCGGCGAGGACCATTCGCAACCGTCTCCATGAAGCTGGGCTACGGTCCCGCACACCGTTAGGCCATCTTCCGCTCACGCCCCAACATCGTGCAGCCGGCCTCCAGTAGTGTCGTGACAGGCGTGAATGGAGGGACGAATGGAGACGTGTCGTCTTCAGCGATGAGAGTCGCTTCTGCCTTGGTGCCAATGATGGTCGTATGCGTGTTTGGCGCCGTGCAGGTGAGCGCCACAATCAGGACTGCATACGACCGAGGCACACAGGGCCAACACCCGGCATCATGGTGTGGGGAGCGATCTCCTACACTGGCCGTACACCTTTGGTGATCGTCGAGGGGACACTGAATAGTGCACGGTACATCCAAACCGTCATCGAACCCATCGTTCTACCATTCCTAGACCGGCAAGGGAACTTGCTGTTCCAACAGGACAATTCACGTCCGCATGTATCCCGTGCCACCCAACGTGCTCTAGAAGGTGTAAGTCAACTACCCTGGCCAGCAAGATCTCCGGATCTGTCCCCCATTGAGCATGTTTGGGACTGGATGAAGCGTCGTCTCACGCGGTCTGCACGTCCAGCACGAACGCTGGTCCAACTGAGGCGCCAGGTGGAAATGGCATGGTAAGCCGTTCCACAGGACTACATCCAGCATCTCTACGATCGTCTCCATGGGAGAATAGCAGCCTGCATTGCTGCGAAAGGTGGATATACACTGTACTAGTGCCGACATTGTGCATGCTCTGTTGCCTGTGTCTATGTGCCTGTGGTTCTGTCAGTGTGATCATGGGATGTATCTGACCCCAGGAATGTGTCAATAAAGTTTCCCCTTACTGGGACAATGAATTCATGGTGTTCTTATTTCAATTTCCAGCAGTGTAGTTACAAACGTATAAGTACGTAGTATCACGTAACATTCCGCCAGTGCGGACAGTATTTGCTTCTTTATATATTACCCTTGTTAAGATGGACCGTTCGCCAATTGCGGAAAAGGTCGATATCGTGTTGATGTATGGCTAGTGTGATCAAAATGCCCAACGGGCGTGTGCTATGAATGCTGCTCGATATTCTTTACGACATCATCCAAGTGTCCGGACCGTTCGCCGGATAGTTACGTTATTTAAGGAAACAGGAAGTGTTTAAACACGTGTGAAACGTCAACAACGACCTGCAATAAATGATTATGCCCAAGTAGGTGTTTTAGCTGCTGTCGCGGCTAATCCGCACATCAGTAGCAGACAAATTGCGCGAGAATTGGGAATCTCAAAAACGTCGGTGTTGAGAATGCTACATCAACATCGATTGCACCTGTATTTAATATATGGTGCGGCATTATGGGAGGAAGGATAATTGGCCCCCATTTTATCGATGGCAATGCTGACTTCCTACGTAATGTTCTACCGATGTTACTACAAGATGTTTCACTGCATGATAGAATGGCGATATACTTCCGACATGATGGATGTCCGGCACATAGCTCGCGTGCGGTTGAAGAGGCATTGAATAGCAAATTTCATGACAGGTGGGTTGGTCGTCGAAGCACCATACCATGGCCCACACGCTCACTGGATCTGAGGTCCCCGGAAGTCTCTCTTTGGGGAAAGTTGAAGGATATTTGCTGTCGTGGTCCACAGAGAACGCCTGACAACACGCGTTAGCGAATTGTCAATGCATGTGCGAACATTATGGAAAGCTAACTTCTCGTTACACGTATTGCCAAATGCATTGAGGTTGACGGACATCATTTTGAGTATTTATTGCATTAATGTTGTATTTTCAGGTAATCGGGCTGTAAGAGCATTCGTTATTAGAAATGATAAGTTCGCAAAGGTACATGTATCACATTGGAACAACCGAAATAAAATGTTCAAACGTACCTACGTTCTGCATTTCACTTTAAAAAGCTACCTTTTACCAACTGTTCGTCTAAAATTTTGAGCCATATGTCTGTGACTATTACAGCGCCATCTAGCACAAATCGAAGAAAGTGGTCCAACTAAACTTTCATATTTCTTTACGTACTACACGAATATGTATTATAAAATGGGGGTTCCTATAAAAAAACCGGAGTTGATACCCGTTTGACCTATGGCAGCGCTATCTAGCGGGCCAAACATAGCGCCATCTGGTTTCCCCCTTCAATCTAGACTAGATTCGTTCTTTGTAGTTTTTTCGTTTGACGCTTTTTTCGTGAAATACTTGGCCCTGCCACGATCAATGGACCGCCCTGTATAAATCGAAATATCACTTATGAATAAGACAGTGGCATTGAGAAACGGTTAGTAATTCGCGGATGTGGGGTACGATCGGGTAAAAGTGTGAAAAATATGCCACACAGAGATACAGATGAGATTCTAAAAGAAAATTCTTCTGTATGGTAGGATTTAGGTAGTCTGTGACAAATATGAAGCCTTCTCTTATCATCTGTGTCACTGACTGCTACATGTTTGCTGTACGCCAGTGATGGCAGATGGCAACTTCAGTAGGCCAGTGATTGTTATTGTTTCGAAATGGAGAAAGCTCAGTGCCTGAGTGCTGGTGCTAGTATTGTTGATATGTAGCAGAGCAATGGCGAACGATAAACAAAACAAACTTTGCGTTATATCTACAACAACAGTTGCCGAATTTGTATACAATTATGGTGACTTTTAAACCGAATGTTACATTGTCTGGGAAGTTATTTATTGTGCTGCGAGAAGTTGGAGGTGCTATGCACCCTACGATACTTTTTCGTGTATGTGATCTTGCGAAGTGAGAAGGCAATATTTACGTCACAGCGAGCAAGAGTTGGAACATGGGCGTAAGAGAACTGCCTTTGGCCAATAGCCGATCAAAATAACTTGCTTTTGTTTGATTGCTGGTCTGCGTGTAACAATCTTTCTCATTTAGAGCAAAATATCACTCCTGAATAGAATGTGACATTGAAATTCATAACATCTGGAATCACTGGACAATTTGAGCCTCTGGATGTTTGTTTTTTCCGTGTCTATAAAGAATTTTATCGCACTGTATGCACCAGCGCTTTAACGAATGTCCAGTTTCACGATAAGCTCCACGACACTGTTTCGCAGTCGGTTACATGCCATCATTTCTCATCACTCTGTTACATAAATGTGGTTCTATGTGCATTCCTTAAGACTGGATACATAGCTGAACGTCTTGCACTGTTTGTAACTTCCAAGGATTTCACCTTCGATCTTGATGGCGCGGACTTTAGTGACCATTCGGCGTTCATGGTGCAAGTTAATGATTTTTTGTGAGCATTTCTTGAATGTCGACAATGTCCATTTTGTGAAGTGTAACTATAGAAGATTGATCTCTCCACCTCCCGCACAGTCATTTTCTGTCGCCTTTCTGACGAACATAGAGGGTCATTAGCAGCTAATATTTTTCCTGACATAACTATTAACACAAAACTTTCTGATAGTCGTGGTATGGGAAAACTTAACCAAAACGAATGGTAAACAGAGCTCAAAGGCTGCAGGGACTGAAACCGTAGACCCAAATGAGGTTACAGTTTCAAACACAATTTCATTTTATAAAACATTAAAAAAACACTTGTTCACTGGTACAAATATACACTCCTGGAAATTGAAATAAGAACACCGTGAATTTATTGTCCTAGGAAGGGGAAACTTTATTGACACATTCCTGGGGTCAGATACATCCCATGATCACACTGACAGAACCACAGGCACATAGACACAGGCAACAGAGCATGCACAATGTCGGCACTAGTACAGTGTATATCCACCTTTCGCAGCAATGCAGGCTGCTATTCTCCCATGGAGACGATCGTAGAGATGCTGGATGTAGTCCTGTGGAACGGCTTGCCAAGCCATTTCCACCTGGCGCCTCAGTTGGACCAGCGTTCGTGCTGGACGTGCAGACCGCGTGAGACGACGCTTCATCCAGTCCCAAACATGCTCAATGGGGGACAGATCCGGAGATCTTGCTGGCCAGGGTAGTTGACTTACACCTTCTAGAGCACGTTGGGTGGCACGGGATACATGCGGACGTGCATTGTCCTGTTGGAACAGCAAGTTCCCTTGCCGGTCTACGAATGGTAGAACGATGGGTTCGATGACGGTTTGGATGTACCGTGCACTATTCAGTGTCCCCTCGACGATCACCAAGGGTGTACGGCCAGTGTAGGAGATCGCTCCCCACACCATGATGCCGGGTGTTGGCCCTGTGTGCCTCGGTCGTATGCAGTCCTGATTGTGGCGCTCACCTGCACGGCGCCAAACACGCATACGACCATCATTGGCACCAAGGCAGAAGCGACTCTCATCGCTGAAGACGACACGTCTCCATTCGTCGCTCCATTCACGCCTGTCGCGACGCTACTGGAGGCGGGCTGCACGATGTTGGGGCGTGAGCGGAAGATGGCCTAACGGTGTGCGGGACCGTAGCCCAGCTTCATGGAGACGGTTGCGAATGGTCCTCGCCGATACCCCAGGAGCAACAGTGTCCCTAATTTGCTGGGAAGTGGCGGTGCGGTCCGCTACGGCACTGCGTAGGATCCTACGGTCTTGGCGTGGATCCGTGCGTCGCTGCGGTCCGGTCCCAGGTCGACGGGCACGTGCACCTTCCGCCGACCACTGGCGACAACATCGATGTACTGTGGAGACCTCACGCCCCACGTGTTGAGCAATTCGGCGGTACGTCCACCCGGCCTCCCGCATGCCCACTATACGCCCTCGCTCAAAGTCCGTCAACTGCACATACGGTTCACGTCCACGCTGTCGCGGCATGCTACCAGTGTTAAAGACTGCGATGGAGCTCCGTATGCCACGGCAAACTGGCTGACACTGACGGCGGCGGTGCACAAATGCTGCACAGCTAGCGCCATTCGACGGCCAACACCGCGGTTCCTGGTGTGTCCGCTGTGCCGTGCTTGTGATCATTGCTTGTACAGCCCTCTCGCAGTGTCCGGAGCAAGTATGGTGGGTCTGACACACCGGTGTCAATGTGTTCTTTTTTCCATTTCCAGGAGTGTATTACAGCGCCATCCTTCATAAATCGAAAAAAGTGGTCCAACTAAAACATTCATATTTCTTTACGTTCTACACGAATATGTATTAAAAAATTGGGGTTCCTATCTTTAAAAAAACGCAGTTGATATCCGTTTGACCTGTGGCAGCGCCATCTAGCGGGCCAACCATAGCGCCATTTGGTTTCCCCCTTCAAGCTAGACAAGTTTCGTGCTTTGCAGTTTTTTCGTTTGACGCTTATTTCGTGATATATTTTGCCCGGTCACGATCAATCGACCACCCTGTATAACTGAAGTTTGATTTCTTTTTCCTTTTTTTCTGAGACAGAGAGAGAGAGAGAGAGAGAGACAGAGACACAGGCAGAGACAGAGAGAGTGGCTACGCCTAAGCACTTTTTTGATCTTATATTTTATTTCCCTTTACAATCCATAACTCTGATTTTAGTTTCTGAGATCTCATATTCGTATATTAAGGCTGTACCATGCATCACATTGAAAGTTGGACTTCTATGATTCTGCTGTGTACATACACAAACTCTTAGTCTGAGATATTACTATCACGTGTAGCCGAGCGAACAGTTGTCGAGAGGAGTTGGATGTGTTCGAACGCAGCGTGCGGTGGAGAGAAGCCGCGCGACGTGAGAATCATAGCCTGCCGTGATCGTGCTAACAGCGCCTGAGGAGACTTTAGTATTAATAGAAGATTTTTGACAATTTGCTTTTTTTGCCGCACATAGTTGTTAGTTACTTGCGCGCTGGAGGGATAATGTCTGATATGTGTACGCATACACTGAGAGTAATATTCCTGTTGTGGTTGGCAGGAGAGCCAACACCGTGCTAGTAGAGGAGGCCGAAAGGCACGCGATTTAGCTCACGCAGGCTGGCGAGAGGTCTGCAAGAGGACAAGGAAATTAGAATTTAGAAACAACGGACGTAGCTGGTGGAATACTTAATTTTAATCCATTAATGACGAACGTCGGTCTTGTAGAAACTGATAATGGCGTCTTGCTAGGTCGTAGCAAATAACGTAGCTGAAGGCTATGCTAACTATCGTCTCGGCAAATGAGAGAGTATTTTGTCAGTGAACCATCGCTAGCAAAGTCGGCTGTACAACTGGGGCGAGTGCTAGGAAGTCTCTCTAGACCTGCCGTGTGGCGGCGCTCGGGGCTGCAATCACTGATAGTGGCGACACGCGGGTCCGACGTATGCTACCGGACCGCGGCCGATTTAAAGGCTACCACGTAGCAAGTGTGGTGTCTGGCGGTGACACCACATTCCTCCCCCGCAAATCGGCGTACGGTTGTGGCATAAGGCTTCCGCCAGCCGTGGGGAGGACCCCATGTTGACATATGCGTCGAGGTGGGGAGCCTAACAACAGGCGAGGCTGTGCCACCCGCACCCTGCCATTCGGACCGCGGGGAGCTAGGAAACGCCTGAAAACCTGTTCCAGGGTGCACGCCAACGTGCGGTGTATGCGCCCGTAGAGAGACAGGAGGGGCCGACGGGTCGACCTCCATCGGGCCGGGGCACCCGACGGGCGAAGACGACATATGGTCCGGAGCGGGCAAGAGTTCCATGTCGGAGGACAACTGGTCACGGGATGCGATCAGCGGCGCGAGACCCAGAGAGGCGCCCGGCGGTTGCAGCGACGCGTCCACTGCGGGCGTCGCCGGCGGGAGAATAGGTGGCGGCGCGTCGCCATGGGGTAAAATGGAAGGCAGCGTCGGTAGTACCTGGGGCTTAGGCGAGCCAGTAGATGGGTCCCCGGGGCGCTGACCGGACGGCACCGTCGCTGAAAGCAGACGGCGAGCGGCAGATCCCGTGCGACGACAGAGGCGCAGCTGATTGAGATGCCAACATACCTCACCAGAGGCGCCCAAAACCAGATACATAGCGCTGCCGAAGCAGCGAAGGATGCGCCCTTTGAGCCAACGCCGTGAACCTCGATAGTGGCGATAGTAGACAACGTCGCCTGGAGCAAAAGCAGGTGTCTGCCGCTGCACAGGAACCTGATGCGGCGGATGTAGCAAAGACATCAAGGTTCGATGATGACGACCGTGGAGCAACTCTGCCGGTGAGCGACCACCTCGGGGCTGAGAGCGATACGAGGACAAAAAGAGCAATAACGCGTCCTCCTGAGAATGCGACTCTTTCAACTTCAATATCTGTGACTTGAAAGTCCTGACCAGTCGTTCAGCAGCACCGTTTGACTGTGACGAAGACGGCGCGGACGTCAGATGTTGAATACCATTGGCCTTGCAGAATGACTGAAATTCTGCGGACAGGAATTGTGGGCCATTTTCGGAAACAATAGTCTGTGGAAGACCTTAATGCAAAAGATAGCGGATGGTGGCAGATGACGTCGTGGAAGACATCCGGACAACAAAAGGAAAATTACTGAATGAATCTACCACAACCAACCATCGAGCATTCCAGAATGGACCAGCAAACTCGATGTGTAAGAGTTGCCAAGGGGAAGTGGCTTTTGGCCATGCGAAGAATTTCCGCGGTGGTGCTGATTGTTGTTCGGCACACACCATGCAAGAAGAGCACATATTCGTAATCGCGGCATCGATTCCGAACCAAGTACAGTGCTGACGAGCAAGTTGTTTCGTTCTCACTACACCCCAATGTCCTTGGTGGAGAAGCTGTAAGACAGAGGACTGTAACGAACGTGGTACCACGACCCTGGACTGATCATTATCAGAACGCAACAGCAAAACACCACGTCGTACAAAAAGTCTCTCCTTGTGAGCAAAAAATCGGCGAACCAACGGTTGTCCGACCCGTGACTTTGACAAGGGCCATTGCGTAGCAACAAAACGCAGAACGCGAGCAAGGACAGAGTCGGCAGCTGTGGCTGTAGCTACACGACGAAAATCAGTCGGAAACGAATCGACCACGTCATCGGTTTCCGCATCAATGAACATGCAAGCTAAATCGGAGGAATCGAATGCCCTATCCTCAGCAACAGACAAACGGGACAACGCATCGGCGTTTCCGTGCTTAGCAGTGGACCGATACAAGATATCGTAGCGGTACTGCGAGAGGAAAATAGACCAGCGAATGAATTTCTGCGCTGTACGTGGAGGTACAGGCTTGGTCGGATGAAAAAGCGATGTCAAAGGTTTGTGGTCTGTGATTATGGTAAAGTGACGACCATACAAGAAATCATGAAACTTTGTAACACCAAATACGAGAGCCAATGCTTCTTTCTCGATCTAGGAATAATTTCTTTGCGCAGACGAGAGCAATTGGGACGCAAAGGCAATAGGACGATCGTGCGATCCATCTTTGTGCTCAAGCACGGCACCGATCCCGAAATCCGATGCATCCACCATCAACAAGAGGGGCTTCTGGGGATCGAATGGCATAAGGCAAGTATTGGAAAGCAACTCCGATTTCAACCGGCGAAAGGCGCGTTCGCATTCCGTCGTCCAGACGAACGGAACACCCTTACGGGGTAAGCGATGAAGCGGAGCTGAAATGGAAGAGGCATGCGGAATATAGCGATGGTAGTAAGTTATTTTTCCCAGCACACTCTGGAGCTGCTTCAAATTCTGCGGCGACGGCAAGTCTTGTATGGCACGGAGGTGTGTGGGACTGGGATGTATGCCTTGGGCATTGAGTTCGTGGCCCAAGTATGGCAAGTCACGAGCAAAAAACACACATTTGTCCTTCCGCAAGCGAAGGCCATTTTGTCGCAAGACCTGAAATAATGTTCTGAAATTGGCCAAATGTTCTTCTTCCGTCTTCCCGGAGATCACAATATCGTCCAGATAATTAGCTGCAGTAGGGACCGACGCACAAACAGTTTTCAGATATTGCTGAAACAATGCAGGGGCGGATGCACACCCGAATGGTAGTCGTTTCAATTGATACAACCCAAGATGCGTGTTAACCACCAAAACGAGCTGGGATCCTTTGTCCACCGGTATTTGCAAGTACGCATCTGCGAGATCCAACTTCGAAAAATATTTACCCGGGCACTGTTTGTCAAAAAGACCTTCCGGGCGGGGTAAAAGAAAAGTTGCAATCACTAGTTGTGGATTCACTGTTGCCTTGAAGTCCACACAAAGTCTCAACTTTCCGGAAAGTTTTTGGCAAAATGACTAAGGGTGGTGCCCAGAGAGAAGCCTGCACATGTTCAATTACACCTTGTCATTCCAAATCGTGTAATGTTTTTGCGACCTCATCACGCAATGCGTGGGGAACATCGCGCTCCGAAAAATTTCGGTTGCGCGTATTCTTTCAGTTCCAAATGTGCTTTATAGTTCTTAGCGCAACCGAGGCCCTGTGCAAAAATGTCTGCAAATTCTTCACATAGACGAGAAACACTGTCTGAAGGCAACGTCTGGTTCACTGATAGGATCTGATTTACCATAGACAAGTTAAACAACTGAAATAAATCGAAACCAAACAAGTTCACTGCAGAAGAAGAACGAAGGACCAAAAATGACACAAGGTTTGTTTGTCCTTTGTATGTTGCAAGAAGGCTGCACTGTCCAAACACAGGGATATCTTGACCTGAATAGCTAGTTAACATTTGCGGCACGCAACGGAGCTGTGCCCAGCAGTTTGTAAGTGTCTTGATTGATCAGTGAAACTGCAGCTCCAGTATCGAGCTGGAATGGTATCACTTTGCATTTAATGTCCAAATCTACAAAACGTTTATTGTCCTGCTGACAAGAGCGACTTCTCGTGCAACGTGAACTGACACTGGTACATATTCACTTGCGACTTGACGGGAGTTCCGGCTATGTCGACGCACTCTATTTTTGTGACGAACACAGTCACTGTTAGAGAGAGTGGCACTGCGCGGAGTGGAATGAACTACATGAATTTCCATGGGCGAAGTTTCGCGAGACTGAGTATCCCTGGTTCGATTCCGATTCCGGCGTGAAGCAAAGGGCCTGGAACGGCTTTGAGCTTCCGATCTGAGCTTTTTCTGGCAAACACTCTGAACATGTCCTTTTTTGTTACAATAAAAGTAAATAGCTTGGCGTGACGGGCAATTCTCACGCGAATGTTTAGTAGCACACCGCGGGCATGATTTGATCACTGCATTTGCTTGCCTGCGCGGTACACGTGGCTGAGAGTCTGGCGGCAGCGGCGCGGCCGGGCGCGAGGGCTGTTTACTGCTCCGTGCAGCTCGCCCGGCGGGCCGGTTAACCTGACACACTGCTGGCGAAGTTTCAAATGATTCCTGAGCAAAGTTAAGTGTGTCCTGCCGATCCAATATGTCCATCACTTGTTGAAGGGAGGGATTTACTAGTTTCAAAATCTGTTCCCTTATACGAACATCAGAAACGTTCTGTGCAATTGCATCACGTACCATAGCATCTGAATAAGGGAGTCCACATTAACACTCAAAAGCACAATCCCTAGAAAGGCTTTGGAAGGTTGCAACCCACTCCCAATTAGTCTGACCTGCCGTACGTTTTGTACGAAAGAAGGTATACCTTTTCGCAACTAGATTGACTGAGTCTTTGAAATACGCATCTAATGCAGACAGAATTTCTTCATAGGACAGAGTTGCTACGTCGCGTCGGGGAAATAATTTGACTATCACACGGTACGTTTGTACCCCGACGGATGAAAGGAGAGAAGGCTGCCGCTCGTCACCTTGAATTTTGTAGGCGGCGAGATGGAATTCAAATTGGCGTGACCACTCCGTCCAGCTTTCCAGTGCAGCATCAATAGGTCATGTTGGTGGAACAGCGTGTTGTGGCTGCGGTAGCGGTAAAGCGGCTGTTGCCGCATCGTTTTGCATCGCACGTTGACCTTGGACGAGCTGTCCAAGAACATCCAGTAATGCCTGCGTCTGCTGATTCTGTAAGCGATAAAATTCGGACAGTACATCTGGAGATTGTGGCGAAGCCATTCCACAAGTAAATCAGGGCAATTTAGATAAGAACACTTTTACTCTCGTCGCCAATGTTGTGGTTGGCAGGAGACCCAACACCGTGTTACTAGAGGAGGCCGAAAGGCACGCGATTTAACTCATGCAGGATGGCGAGAGGTCTGGAACAGGACAAGGAAATTAGAATTTAGAAACAACGGACGTAGCTGGTGGAATACTTAACTTTAATCTATTAATGACGAACGTCGGTCTTATAGAAACTGATAACGGCGCCTTGCTAGGTCGTAGCAAATAACGTAGTTGAAGGCTATGCTAACTATCGTCTCGGAAAATGAGAGAGTATTTTGTCAGTGAACCATCGCTAGCAAAGTCGGCTGTACAACTGAGGCGAGTGCTAGGAAGTCTCTCCAGACCTGCCGTGTGGTGGCGCTCGGTCTGCTATCACTGATAGTGGCGACACGCGGGTCCGACGTATACTAACGGACCGCGGCCGATTTAAAGACTACCACCTAGCAAGTGTGGTGTCTGTAGGTGACACCACAATTCCCATCTTTGTTGTGGCCAGAAACATGTTCATTGAATTTAGACATTCTGGAATAATTAAAAGTCTGTGTTAAGTCTGTCAGTGTTTAAATAATATATTGCAGATACAGTAGGCCATAGACTTTATTGGTTTCTCTCATTTTTCATTACATCGTTTAAAGTTAGTTGACCAAATCCCTCTTGATCATACTATACCTATGTTTAAAAATATGGCAATAATTACAATGAAATGAATACCCCTAACTGGATATAGGCGTCAATATTAGTCAATGGGGAAAGTTGAAAATATTTGCCCCGACTGGGATTCGAGCTCGGGATATCGTGCTTACATGGCAGACGCTCTATCCATGTCCGAAAGAACAGATATCATCTTCATGGCTCACCGGCCATTTGACCATGTTTTTCTGTGCGGATGCACAAACAGTGCCCAAACTCTTAAAGGAATCGGCAAAAAGCCGCGAGTAATGAGTATAATGGGCAGGGCACTATGATTATAGTGCGGGACAATAAGTTGGGAATGTGGGTCTCACGGGAGGCGTGCCAGAGGTAACTCCCTGAGTCGCACTGTCCTCTGTGGATGTCGGCACGGTAGCTCAGCGTGTTCGGTCAGAGGGTTTAGCTCCCCTCCGCAATAAAATAACTGAGTGAACGGATCAACTAACAACCTGAACGGATGTCATCGGACGTCCGCCACCAACAAATTCAACAAACAACATAGAACAAACAGAGATCAAAAAAAAAAAAAGAAAAGAAACGAAAAAAAGACAGATAGAGCGTCTGTCATGTAAGCAGGAGAACCCGGCTTCGAGTCCCGATCAGGGCACACATTTTCAACTACCTCGTTGACTTATATCAACGTGTATATGCAGCTAGGGTTATTCATTTCATTGTAATTACATTCTAATGAGCTGCACGGTCACCAATGGCGTATGTACTTTTGGACATGTCCGAAAGAACCGATACTATCTTCATATAAATGTGGCAATAGTTGTTGCAATTACACCACGCATTGCACTCTGCACTGATGGCAGTACAGCTTTTGAAATATTGTAGCATGTTGCTGATCATGCAGTTGCAGCGGTAAGACGACAGACAAAGTAAGTTGTCTGTTGCGTACAAGATAGTTGCATAAGAGTTGTTAGGAGACGTAGAGAATATTTTAAAACTCGCAGTCAGATAATTGACAATTGATCTCTTTATAATTCGTAGGAGAAGTTTCTTTTTGTCATCAATCAGAATTCCTTTATTGTCAGCTACGGAATGTCACACACATATTTCCGTAGGTCTTTCATAATTATTACGAACTCGTTTCAAGATGGACTAAGCTACAGAAAGAAGGCGATAACAGCCCAGGCATCTGTAAAGAATACCTTGCCTTCCATTGATTCTCCATGTCGTTTAAGTACACAGTAAGTTAGACGGGACTAGTAATAACCTTGTCTAACAACCTGATTAGATGTTACAATATTGGTCGCATTGTTGGGAGTCTGAACAGTAAAGACTGTGTTTCACACGTAATTTTAATCTTCTGTTGCCTTGCATCAGCCTTCTTCCTACTTTATTTCATTTAATTTTTTTAACAGTTTAATCTATATTTACTCTGCCCAACGTTATTTCTAAGCTTTAATTTCATTTTTTAAATATTCACTCATACACGCACGCTAGATGCTTTACAATAATTTTGTTCGACTGTGTCAGACACCAACAGTACACACATTGTAC
Source organism: Schistocerca gregaria (assembly GCF_023897955.1). Taxonomy (NCBI): domain Eukaryota; kingdom Metazoa; phylum Arthropoda; class Insecta; order Orthoptera; family Acrididae; genus Schistocerca; species Schistocerca gregaria. Next base: position 41,914,778 of record NC_064926.1, read on the forward strand.
AGACTCGTGAGTTCTGAAAGTGCAATGAAGACAAGTTTCCGCTTCCAGGATGTGTCCCAGTTGTATTTTGAGAAGGACGACAATTGCAACGTGGATCATTCTCCGAGTTTCTCGATAAGAAACACTCGTTGGGGCGTGCTGTGTTATATTGAAAAATAGTTTTCCGAATCATGATGTTACAATTTGAAACGAATGAACACTCGTGTCACTGGAGTCAATGCAACGTAGTACATCAGTGCATAATCCGACTAAACTCTTTTTATGGTTGTGTACCTGACTGAGTCAGTAAAAACGGAATCCTTACAGGATTACTTTGTTGTCCGCGTGTGCGCCTGCTCAGTATCTTTTTCTCAGGAATGTGTACCAGTATAAAATTGAAATTTGTGTCACTTATTAAGGTCTACGGTCCCCTGTCAATGTAAAAAAAAAAAAGATGTTTCTAAATCAATGACGTCAAAAAATACGGCCATTAACCCCACGAAAATATGTGGGATAATCGCAAACTCAATTGTCAAAACCTGTAGGGCACCTGTAGACTTAGAATCACGAAATGTGGCAAGAAGAGAGGTTTCACAGTACAGATGAAGGAAAAAAATCAGACAGTTGTTGGTTTTTTACTGTATCACGCGGAAACATTTTTCTTTTGCCACTCGCTGTCTGACTTCTAACTTGAAATTAAAACATTCTTGAAAGCCCTGGAATCATTGGGACCGATATCTTGTGAGTATCAAAGTTGATAAGAGGCAACAACTGACCCAGTTTTCGGTTCCCGGAATTGATGAATTGTCTTTATATACGTGATGTGTGGAGCTCACACTTCACGAGTCTAGTAACTGTAGCAGTCAGGAAAATAGTTTCAGATCAAATTTTAGTGTACACAGGCATACAAAACATCGCTGCAATATCCCTTGTTTGGTACTGTTCGCAGTCGTAGTGTAAAATAACGTCTAAAGGAAAGACTCGCCAGAGTATTGATCTTCCAGAACAGTAGTGCTATCCCAAAGAAGTTGCTCTTTTTAATGAGTGTGGTAATAATTTTAATGAAAACCTACATTCCTTAAGAGTGAAAATTGCTACGAGTCATGCTAAATCTTGTAAGTATGACTGCGGAAGTTTCTAGTGGTGAATATGAAGTTTTCTGTTTAACAGAAAAACAAATAATTTACCTTCGGAAACTCAAAGATACGAATACAGATGGAAAGTATTTTAAGAGCTCTAAAACCCCTAGCAAGGACTGTATGTTGCCAAATGCGTCACGATGTTCTCAAAAATAGAAATCGTTGAATATTGCTTCCTTTTCTCCTTGATTAGCAGTTACAAGTAACACCCACAGCTGTGATCCGCTTACAACGCTTTTGTGTTTTAGGTATATAAAATCTGAAGTATTTGAGCACTGTATGGCACATATATGCAGAGAAGCTTCGAGCATGACATTTACAACTCAAGTCTTGAAATTTGGGAAGCATGACCGTGTCTCTTTGCCACTCTTATGTGTGGTTCTCTGTAAACCACTGTGGGCCTCTAGCGGACAAAAAGATTATCAGCCGTCCAGCAGTGCTACTGGTGAGTGCTTCCACCTCGCGGGTATTTGTGAAACTAACAGAAGCCTCAGACGCCACTGCTGAGGAGTCGGCACCTGATGGTAGACGCTGTTACTACGTTCATCGACAGTTTTCAGCCGGGAAAGGCGCAAAATTGTATTTCATAAGTCCAAGCTGCGGATTAATGGCACGTACTGTGCAATCTTATGCCCAAGTGGAAGTTCTTGCGAAGATTTCTAGAACAAATTACATTACAAAAACAGTCAGGACAGATGCTTGATATAAGCGAATAGGATAATTAGTCAAGTATTAGTCAAGTACAAAGCAAGAAGAGCATTAAAGAAAAAAGCTTAACACATACAGTACATTACAATGCTCAAAGCTCAACACATATCGTACTAAAAATATAAGCTCCCACGTACATTACAATGACTGCGGCAGATAAGAGACCCAGTGAAGATGATCATGGTCCAACAAATTCACATAGCCTTTATTACATACAATAAATGTTTTATTAACACTAAAAGATCTTTGTTAATTAGTAGCAGTTTTTAACAATATATTAGGCTTTATGAGCTGGAACAGACTGATTAATCACAGAAATAATAACTTAAGTTATTGATCCAATTGCCAGCCTGTTGTAGCATTCGCTAAAGGGTTCAGCAAGAGTAACGTAATTTGGGCGCGATTCATGTTCTGAGAAAAAGGAGTTTCCATCGAGTTCTCAATCTATGAAAACTGTGCTATGGTGCCAGTCTCTCTCTCTCCCTCCCTCTTTATTGCCTTGTTCTTGTTTATTCCCTTTATTGTTACAAATATACTGGCTATAAACTGCACATGAGCATTTTAAATATTTCTATGATTGTCGATTCTTAACGCATGACATAATTTTTGTAGACGTTAAAACTGAAACTAACCTCATTGGATATCGTAATGACATAGAACGAGCCATTTTACATTCAAATCACAAATTAATTTGTATATGTGGCTACATGATGAACATTGCATCATTGCTGCAGCATTGGTTTGTACGATTTGCTGGGAATTGAAAATATTGTTCATATACACTCCTGGAAATTGATATAAGAACACCATGAATTCATTGTCCCAGGAAGGGGAAACTTTATTGACACATTCCTGGGGTCAGATACATCACATGATCACACTGACAGAACCACAGGCACATAGACACAGGCAACAGAGCATGCACAATGTCGGCACTAGTACAGTGTATATCCACCTTTCGCAGCAATGCTGGCTGCTGTTCTCCCATGGAGACGATCGTAGAGATGCTGGATGTAGTCCTGTGGAACGGCTTGCCATGCCATTTCCACCTGGCGCCTCAGTTGGACCAGCGTTCGTGCTGGACGTGCAGACCGCGTGAGACGATGCTTCATCCAGTCCCAAACATGCTCAATGGGGGACAGATCCGGAGATCTTGCTGGCCAGGGTAGTTGACTTACACCTTCTTGAGCACGTTGGGTGGCACGGGATACATGCGGACGTGCATTGTCCTGTTGGAACAGCAAGTTCCCTTGCCGGTCTACGAATGGTAGAACGATGGGTTCGATGACGGTTTGGATGTACCGTGTACTATTCAGTGTCCCCTCGACGATCACCAGAGCTGTACGGCCAGTGTAGGAGATCGCTCCCCACACCATGATGCCGGGTGTTGGCCCTGTGTGCTTCGGTCGTATGCAGTCCTGATTGTGGCGCTCACCTGCACGGCGCCAAACACGCATACGACCATCATTGGCACCAAGACAGAAGCGACTCTCATCGCTGAAGACGACACGTCTCCATTCGTCCCTCCATTCACGCCTGTCGCGACACCACTGGAGGCGGGCTGCACGATGTTGGGGCGTGAGCGGAAGACGGCCTAACGGTGTGCGGGACCGTAGCCCAGCTTCATGGAGACGGTTGCGAATGGTCCTCGCCGATACCCCAGGAGCAACAGTGTCCCTAATTTGCTGGGAAGTGGCGGTGCGGTCCCCTACGGCACTGCGTAGGATCCTACGGTCTTGGCGTGCATCCGTGCGTCGCTGCGGTCCGGTCCCAGGTCGACGGGCACGTGCACCTTCCGCCGACCACTGGCGACAACATCGATGTACTGTGGAGACCTCACGCCCCACGTGTTGAGCAATTCGGCGGTACGTCCACCCGGCCTCCCGCATGCCCACTATACGCCCTCGCTCAAAGTCCGTTAACTGCACATACGGTTCACGTCCACGCTGTCGCGGCATGCTACCAGTGTTAAAGACTGCGATGGAGCTCCGTATGCCACGGCAAACTGGCTGACACTGACGGCGGCGGTGCACAAATGCTGCGCAGCTAGCGCCATTCGACGGCCAACACCGCGGTTCCTGGTGTGTCCGCTGTGCCGTGCGTGTGATCATTGCTTGTACAGCCCTCTCGCAGTGTCCGGAGCAAGTATGGTGGGTCTGACACACCGGTGTCAATGTGTTCTTTTTTCCATTTCCAGGAGTGTATTTTACTGTAGACAGTAGCGTTGCTGGGGGTCTCATATGTATATACGTTAGACGATAGTATTGCCTTTGTCAGGTAAAAGTCTTTAGTGTACAACTGAAGCTTGTGAGAGAATTAAGCGTCAACATGGCACGTTCGTGGAAGAGTTTTATGTCCGGCAATGGATGTTTGCTGCTGGCGTTTTACGCTTTATGGTTCCTAATGGCATAGAAACTTCAAGGTATGTTACATCAAGTGGCTATCATCGAAGTGTAGCTACTTGTGTAGGTCCATTGTGGCCTGTAATTAATGCATGGCAGCGAAACTTGGTAGGCATTCTAATACATTAATGCAGAACCAATTTACGCTGAAAAAAAATTAGTTCCAATTTTGGCTACCAGGTGCAAATGTGACGCAATGAATGCCAGGAAGACTAGTAGGAATGGTCTGTGCCTAATGTATTAGGAACGGGACGTGGGTAGAAAAGGTCGGAAGAGTGAGGAAAGCGCAATGTTGATTTTATTATTAACTGCCGCGTACACAATTTGTTCAGTATGAGCACTGGATACATCGACAAGATTCTGGACAGTGCCAAAAATGCACCTGGTAGCCAAAATTCGAACTAATTTTCTTCCAATGTGTATCAGTTTCGCATTAATGCAGTAGTATATCTACCAAGTTTGGCTGCCATACGATAATTACAGACCACACTGGACCTCCGTGTGTAGCTGCACTTCCATTATAACCACCCCGTACTACAGGACAATACAAGTATTTACATTGCAGGTGTATGTAGTATTGCAATGCATTGGTTTGTTTCTGTGATTTATAGCACTTGTTGATGGGATAACGGTTGTCCCGAAACACGTTGTGGTAAGTATATCAAACATTTATCACTGCTGCGCAACAATCTCAGTACTGACAGTAGAGGTTCTATATGCTATTAAGCTACGAATTCAAAATATTCTTAGTATTAGTGTCATAGTGTATAGTTTTTGAGTTTTTGCGCTATGAAACTACCATTTAATTACACCAAGTGGGGAGTTTAAATATATTTTCAAAATTGAAAAACTGAAGCTTACACGTTATTTGAAGAACGGAAGCAGAGAGCTCCATACACTGATGATTACCAGGAACGTGTGATGGACGACACTGAAAATCGTTGAAAATCTAATGTGCAGTGTATAGTTCAATCCAAGCTGTACCCGGGTTCGAGTATAAAGCAAAGCAAATAAGTACTTTTGGCTAAGGACAGTGTTTCATATACAACTGTATTGATTAAGTCCTTCAAGATATGTTACCGTCATCCAGGGCGTGGCAACAAAAGATACGCTTCACAACTGGATACACACAAGGAGATGAAGCGCTATGGGCAACACAAACGGTTGAGTACTGTCAAACTTAAGAACAATTCAAACGAACCTTTTTGTCAAAATATCGGTATCGTAGTTATCAGGTAGGACACAGGAAACAGGTTTTCAGCCATAAGTAATTCATTTCTAAACAAGGCAATCTCCATCGTTACTTCGAAAAGTATTTAAATAAAAAACAACACTAGAAAGAGTCAATCTCACACAAAGAGCTGACGAGAATTTTGACGGCAAAATCCCCATTTAATATTCGTGAAAAGTTAATACATGTTCAGGAAGACGATCTAGAACACTTTATATCGGTTCTGGACTCAACTGACCTTTTAGACGAAGGCGGGAAAGGTGGTTTATACAACAATAGCGGCTATAATAGTGCGCCGGCGACGAGATTCCGCGATCCGCCTTTGACGTCACAGTCGACGTCATCTGGGTGTGACGCGAGGTGATCCAATCAGTGCCCGCCGAATATGAGCAGGGATAATAATGGGAGGTACAATAATAACAACTGGTATCATCTCGGATACCAGGGAAATGACAGTGGCTAAAACTACAGGAACAATAATAATGGTACTGGCATGCATGCAATGCAAACCAGAACCAGTGAAATGAAATCCACTGCGTCATAAGGGACCACCCAGTCCGCCTGACAACGGTTATTCCGTAAATATCGCCCGCCGTTCCGTTGAAGGTTCAACAAAGGACATTCGCCCTCATTAAGCCCTCCGATGTTAGTAGTGTCGCAGGGCAGGGCCAAGGCTGACAGTCAGGTGAACATGTTCTGCTACAACGACTGTAATGATGTTGAAGAGGGATTGTACAGTGATCAGCATACAGAGTCGAATGAATTGAAAGTTACAGTGCCAGCACCTATAAATGCTACAGTAGAAACAATTCCTATCATGATTATCCTAAATACAGGTGCCTTTGTGAATGCCATGTCACAAAAAGTTATTTAATAAAATTAAGGAAGTAAACAAATGACCAACATACCTGGTACAGAATAGGATATTTGATTGTTTCCTGCAAAATTATCTTAAATCATTAATTATGTTATTTTATGCTTCTAAAATGCTTTTTTCCCTCTTTAATTTCAGTATTCTTTTATAAAAACAGAAATGAAATTCATATCATTTGAAAGCCAGCTAAAACCTCCATGCGATTCATGTGATGCCTATGACGTCACTGGTCAGGTCGCAGCTCCTACTGCCTTATTGCCAATTTACAGTGAAGTCTTGTTTAGAAATTTACGTTTCGAAAAATGGGTTACAAACAGTGTGTAGTACCATACTGTACAAATACATCCATAAAAACTCCTAAAACGTTTTTTGAGCGTTCCGTGCGTAAAATGTGGTTGCACCGTACCGACAAATTGGCCACCACGTCAAAACCAAGTTCACTAACGTAACAAAAAATGTGTTGCGCTGTGAAGTTAACATTAATTTACCCCCAGGATATGCTTTCCTACTGTTACGAGGAAGGATAGCGTCATTCATCGAAATTAAACTCTTAGTGTAGTTTCACCCAACTTTACACTAATAATCCGGTCGCTCAGGTGTTGGGTGGCAGACCATCGAATTTATAAGATGATGCCAATAGAACTCTGGTTCGAATCCCACTCTCAAGAATATTTTAACTTATTTACAAAACGAATCAACAGTCTTCCTATATGAAACTCAGATCACAATTACAAAACATCACCACTCCGATCACAAAAAGAGAATTATTGTGTTTTCCTTGCTGTATATATACTCTTTGTTTGCAATGCTCAAAAAGATATTTTCTAGCTAATGTGATCACATGTTTTTTACTTTATTAGAACCAATGTTTTTTATCTTCGTACTGCCCAGCTAGGGCCTTTATTCGTTAAACTTTTGAAGTTTCATCACCTTACATAAAAGATGAAGTAAGTCTGCTTCAGACATGCCTTACTTTACACTCACAAACATAACAGACCCACTGATTTTTGGTTATCTGCACGCTGTACATACTTTATATCTCTCCGGATAGAAAACGTCATCGTCATACATTTCGTTGCACTGTTGACATGTCTTCACTACTAGCAATGCTTCCCAAAAATATGGGAATCTTTTGTTTACAGAGTAAATGTATTTATCTTCTGTTGTCCATTTCACAGACCAAGATTAATGTGAAGCTCTATATAATACATCCCACCATCGAAAAAACTGATACATTCTGCTCTTACCAAAGTTATTTTTGTATTTTGCCCGGAGAAGAATGTCCGTCGTTCCACATATCGCCGCTCTAAATGGGTGGAGCATAAACGCATCAACTTCCGCTAAGTTTCCACTATCAGCGTTCACGACATACCTTTCCATTGTTACTTAAAAATTGCAATTGCACATTCCGTCAGTAAACAGTTAAACTGTTTGCAGAAAAGGTACGTAAAATCCTCGTAACTTCGGCTAACACTCTGTAACATTACAGGACATATTGGGACATATTGAAGTATTCGATACTGTAGACTTTTAGGGGATGTCGATACAGATATGCAAAATGCAAAGGGAAACTTTGGTGATGTTTAAATATTGTACTGTGTCAATATTAGGACATTTTGCACAGAAAGAACAAAAATAGAATTAATGTAAATATATATTAGTGTTAGTAACATATTTTCATTCAAATTTGTAATTATATTTCATTTTGTTAAAGAAAGACTCACTGTTTGCTGTAGCTCTGATTAATTGTATAAATTATCAGTTTTGAGCTAAATTATTTCGTATAATATGGACAAGATACTTTTAAAAACTCACCAGCTAAAGAGAAAGTCTGTAAATGAACGTTTAATGCACACTTCTGGAACTTTCTATGGAGAAATTCTATATTATGATCGCAAAAATACGAAAACTTGTGGAAACTGTTTCATAACCTAATTTCGAAAGACGATTTGTATCAAGAAATATTGCTAAAAAGATTTATTTACGTTTTGAAACACGATTTAAATCATTTTACATATAGATGGTTGTTCTGGATCACTCGGGAAATATCCAGAATCAAATGTCAAGACATTTCTGGAAACGTCGGTACAAATCCGGTGAAGATTATCCAGAAGCTGGTAGAAAAATGTTATAAAATCTATTTGGAAATTATGCTTGTAAGAATTTATATGTACTGATCCTTTTACTCACTTTAATCTGTACTAAAATTCTGTAATGTCTAATTTAGTTTTAAGTCGTGAATTGCTATCGTATTGTAAACAAAGCATTGTTAAAGACTCTCATTGTTTGGAAAGATATTAATACACCTAGGAGTTGTCAGTTGCCAGTTGGGATATGCAGTGCGGTTAGCTCGGAGAGTCAGTTGTTGAGTCTGTCTGTCAGTTCTGTTTGTAAATAAACGTCTGTAATGAAGAATTACTTGTTGTCGTCAATATGAACTCAAGACCTTTTGCACGAAGCAGACACCTCCTAATGCAACGTTTTAATTTGGTGTTGAGGAGCTGAAATGTTATAATTTGGTGCAGAAAGTCCTGGGACGTTATAATTTGGTTGAGGAAGCTGGGATGTTATAACTCCTATGACACAGGTATAGCTTCGTCTTACTCCTAGTCTGTGACGTCACCAGAGCATCAGCCAATAACAGAGCGTTTTCGATCACGTGACCAAATTGTGATATTTCATGATTTTTAAGCTTTGATTACACAAAAATAACACATATTTTGTGAGAATATTGACTGTAAATGCTATTTGAGTATTATAACCAGTCATAATAACAGCATTCAGAACCATATTTTTAATGCAGAAAAAATTTGGTAATTTCTGGTAAGTACCTATGGGGTCCCTAGGCTTACACGCTACTTAATCTAACTTAAGCTAAGCAGAACACACACACACACACACACACACACACACACACACACACACACACACACACACACACACACACACCCTTGTTCGAGGGAGGACTCGAACCTCCGTCGGCGGCAGCCGCGCGAACCATGGCAATGCGCCTGAGACCGCGCGGCACCCCGCGCGGCTTTAACACAGATAACAGGAACTCTTGGTGTAAGGTCGCAGCCTATAGGATGGCAAATTAAAGTAAAAGTTTTAACGGGTAATAGCGTGACTTTATGCGCATTCCTAATTGTAAGGAGTCTTATAGTCGACTGTCTGATAGGTATAGAGTTTTTAAGGGACAAGAACGCAACAACTGATCTCTACCAGCGTAAGCGCTAGTTGTGCATACAGAATGAACATCTTGAAGTCGGCTTAATAAGAGTTCCAGTTAAACCTGACAAATACTGTCAAGGAATAACAATACAATTTTTAAACACTAAGAGTGCAACTGTTGAAGACACGTCAGCTTGCTATAGTAAGAACTATACAGACGACGTAGGTATGCTTGATGATGTACTTAAATCGCCACATCTTAAATGAGCAACAACGACAACATTTGAAAGAATTATTAATGACACATTTAAATGTATTCAATAAAAAACTGGCGAAATAAAACACTTTGAAAGTTGGACGGTTATGATTGTGCTATGTGCATACACAATCTCTGGGTCTGAGATATTATTATAGCGGGTAGTATCGAGCGAATTGTTGTCGAATGGGATCGGAAGTTGTCGGGCGCAGCGTGCGGTGGAGAGAAGCCGCGCGCCATGGGAGGTCGCAGCCTGCCGTTATCGTGTTAATAGCGCCGGAGGAGACTTGGGTATTAATTGAGGAGTTTTGGCAATTTGCCTATTCGCTGCCCATAGTCGTTGGTTGCTTGCGTACTGGAGAGATTTTGTCAGATTTGTGTATGCGTACATTGAGAGTGATATTCGTGTCTTTTGATGCGGCCAGAAACGTGTATATTGAGTATAGATATTGTGGAATAATTAAAAGTCTGTGTAAAGTTTGTCAGTGTTTAAATAACATATTGCAAATATAATAGACTGTAGACTTTATTGGTTTCTTTCATTTTTTTTACACTGTTTAAGTCTAGTTGACCGAAACTCTCCTGATCATTCAGTTTCTATGGTTAAAAATATGGCAGTCATTATTGCAATTAGTCCATGCAGTGTATTGTGCATGGATCGCAGTATTGCTTTTGAAATATTTTGGTATGTTGCTGATCACGCAGTTGCAGCGGCAAGACGAAGTAAGTTGTTTGTTGCGTGCAAACCCACTGCAGAGCAGAGATTTAATTTGAAACTCTCTGTCAGATAGGATGAGTAATTGACTTTTCTGTTCCTGCTTGTGTTTCTTTTTCTTCTCAATCAGTATTCCATTATTGTCAGAGACGGAAAGTCACACACATGTTTCCGTACGTCTTACAAAATAATCACTTACGTATATCAAATGGACGAAGCGCCGCATGACACACACTGTACAAAGTCGTACCCAATCCCCTAACAAAACAACAGGCTTTATCGTATATTAACGAGCCTTCATACTGTCATTATTGTAGTCCTTTATTACCAGCAATGAAACCTAATGGTGACGTACATCTATTAATAAAATTGCTACACTGAAAGGCAACAGAACAGCAGGCAGAAATAATAAGTTTTCTAAAAAGCAGTTGGAGTATAAGGTGTGTTACGTAGGTTCACGAGGTACCAAGTGATACGGCCGCTAAACCCGCTGTGCAGAACAGGTAATAGGCTTGTGGAAAGGGCCAAGGGTTGAAGTCAGTTTCTGCTTCTTGAAGTCAGTTTGTGCTTCTAATTGCAATTTAGCAACTCTTTCACGGCTGATAGCCTCCAACAGGAAATCTTAACAACATAAAAATCCAATTAAGATAGCAATAAAATAATTCCAAAAACAACATATGCAAAGTGCAATTCAAATGTCTGAGGGCCACAATTAATTTCCAAAATTTTAGACTGTATTACCATAGACCTTTAAAGGCAGAAGACCAGCATGTTTAACAACAAGAAACCTTAAAAAGCAACAAGATAAAAACCCAATTAAAATAGCAATAAAATAATTTAAAGAAACAACATATGAAAGGTGCAATACTAATGGCTGAGGGCCACAATCAAACTTCGAAATATCACCATAATCATTAAAGACAGAAGGCCGCAATGTTTAAGCTGGAAAGATAAATTTAAAAATTAACTTGCAAAATTTTAAGAAACAAAAAATAACCATAAGCCTAAAACTTAAAATAGCTGACAACATATAATTAAACACCAGTAGCACTCAGAAGGCCTCCAGGGAGGTCAGTCTGCCCTCGTTCACTTAGGTGAGACAGCTGTGAGCCCAACTATACTTGATCCGTCGGAACCCAACGAGGGGGCAGCCACGGACCACCCGAAACAACAACTTGCTTCCCGTCAGTCAGTACACGAGAACCATAACTGGCAATGTTACAAACACAATAATCCACAATGGAGTACGTAATAGCTGTCAAAATTACACACCATGTTGGGCAGCGACAAAGGTGAGGAAAGCACGCTGCCTGAAATTACGTTAGTGGGCAGGGCAGGTGACTGGAGCACTAACGGCCACAAGACAGAAAATCTTACTGGTGCACTCAAATCGTACTCGACCAAAATAGTTAATTGCACTGCATGGCGGCTAAATCTCAGTAGTACAACCACTCGGTGTTGCTCACTGGAAAAGCTCCCCAACAGCAAACCACCGAAGCGAACCACCACAACATGAATAGACGGAGCTCACGTAGTTGAAACCACTTCTCAACTTCGACGTCCTGAGTCGGCGAACCAAGACGCTTGTAGCGATCGGAGAGCTCCACACACTCCGACACTGCGCGGGGACTGCCAGCGGCCCCAGCCGACTGCACCGTGCAGTGATAATTTTCCTCGTCCGCAACAACTGACCGACTCACTCCAGACCCCCTTGCCGGAAACTATATGCACCAAACCAAAGATGGTACTCGGCGTAAAAATATCGATAAACATCATTGCTGCCACATGTAGAAGCCACGACGTAACCGCGATAAGGGTGGGAAACCAAACACATATAGACAGCGCAGTTCACAAAAAGGCATAGCTGGGAGAGAGCACGGTTCATCATGAGGCGTGGCAGTGCATTTGTGTACACAGTCACATGAGGGTTCATAGGGCAGTGTCTGGAAGCGCCAACGTGGAAGGGGCGAGGCAGCCTGGCACACAGAGAAAACGCAGGTGGCGGCCTAACCCGCGGGAGAGTTCAGTGCAGGCAGCGATCCAAGAGGAATGTCTCAGTCTTGGCAGGTCAGACCCGTGGCATGGACTTGTACTATTCTCTACTGGCGCTCGTACTTTGCCGTGTACTCCCTCTGTGGGATTTCGCAGTTTGGAATAGTGTATTTTTGTTGAAGTTATTGTCCAATTCTTATTCAGACGGGCGACAAAAGATCGTAGTTATTCAAGTATTGCCGCGCGGGGTAGCCGTGTGGTTTAAGGCGCCTTGCCACGGTTCGTGCGGCTCCCCCCGTCGGAGGTTCGAGTCCTCCCTCGCGCATGGGGGTATTGTACTTAGCGTAAGTTAGATTAAGTAGTGTGTAAGCCTAGCGACCGATGACCTCAACAATTTGGTCCCATAGGAAGTTACCACAAATTTCTAAAATTATTCAAGTATCGTCTTTGTTCGATTATTTCCCAATAACTTTCAAATTTCCAGTTAGGCATCTCTACATTAGCTGACTAGACGGATCTTCTCCAGTCTCCAGTTACACTGAGCATCAAAACCGCTTCCTGGACGCGACATAGATATTTCTTTTATTCTGGTGTCAGGTGTCGGATTAGGTCGTGGAACTAGCGTGCAGTTGTCATACCACGAGTTAGAGGAATACGTTGCCTCTCTTTGGAATATGGAACATGCGCAGCCCGACGTCACGTAAACGACGGAATGTCTTTGAGAACACGTTTAGCATTACTTGAATAACCCGTACGCAGGCCAGCAGCTCAGCCAGGAGCCAGGACACAAAAGAAACAGGGTTCCTCTCTCGCTTTCGAGAAGAAGTAGAAGAGGGTGTCCGACGAAAGAAGAAGAGACCGGAACAACCCAGCAACAGACGGTGCCTAGGGACAAGGAGGACTTTCCGGAAGGCATATAGATACAGGGATGGTGCAACCTCAGCAGCAGCGGGCGGACAGCGCCCGAGACAAGGACATCCCGGAAGGCGGCCGGGCAGTGGTAGGGGGGTGAGGGGGGAGCGACGCGAACGACGGAGCGAGGGCAGCCAGCAGCCACGGCGGGATCGCAGTGCAGTGGCAGCGACACTTAAAGATAGCGGCGCAGGCTGCAGAGGGTGCGAGGGTGCCCAGTAGCAGCGCGGGGTCGCAGAGGCCGCAGAGACCGTACGCCGTCACCGGCAACCACAGCCAGCGGCGCGGGTAGGGATTACTCTTCGACCATAGATACTAGTAGACTGGCTTTGCTGTGCAGAAGCTATAGGGCTGGTGTGGATCCAACATAAACCACGTGACTGGTGGCAAAACGTGGCGGGATTTCAAATCAGCGATCTGCCAGCCTATGTTTGTTTCGTATTTTACCCACATTTCTCAATTGACTGCCAAACGCTTCCAACAAAAATTACTTTTTTATTTGCGAAAAATTATGTCAGAACTACATTTGACCTGGATTTGTTCACAGTACCATTTATAAAATCTAACAAATAAATCGAACGCCCGTCTGGTGGGCAGCGGGACGAAATTACCATAAACTATCAATAAAAGTAAAATATCGTTAAAATTCTTTTACCAACAGCAAGAGTGGGCTCGTGTCAAAGCTTTAAATATTGGATTCGCCACGTTTTGAGCTCTAGTCACTTATAAAAGAAAATGGGACATGGGAATTACGTCAACTATAGGTGCCAAAATTGTCGACTTTAGGAGCAGGTCCATTTTAGAGTATCAATTTTAGGTGCACTTCAAAGGTTCAGTTCCTACTATTTTTACAAAAGTTTAAACTATCAGTTTTAAAAAAATATATATTTTAGATCAAAGGTGAGACTTTGAATTTTTAGAAAATAATTTTGGAGCCTACATTTATTTAATAGTATTAGAAGGTAGACAAAAATTCTCTTCATGTGTCGACTATAGGTGCTTTTACCTTTATGATCTCACTTGTATATACAAAAAGGCGCGTATGTGCAGATGGCTTAAAGTTTTTCCGTTTCAGGGCTTGTATCCAAAGCTGCCATCTGTTTTCATCCTGAGGGAACCTATGAGCAGGAACGAGAAACAGTTATACTTACTTCTGTAACCGAATTATCACAGATACTTTCAAAAATGTAATATGAGTCTGACTTTACGGGAATGACTTTCAACACTTTAAGTTACGTGATACTCTATTTCAAGTGTAAAAAACATATAAAAGTCACTTCAGCAGATTTCAATAAACGCATCTGCACTATCATAGAAACACACGTGAAATGTAATGCCATTTCCCCCGACAAAACGCTGAGTACAGCCATAAGCGTAACAAGAAACAACCAAGTTTTACCAGCATTCACGTAACTTCAGCACAGAGATGTTGGAGCCACGAAAATGAAGTCAGGGACAGTCTATTATATTTATGGTCGAAGGGCTTACTTCACATCAACCCGACAGCCGAGAAGCCGACATTGTTCGCGGACCGACAACAGGACCCACGCCTCTTCACACCCACCCGACAGCCGCACGGCATGCCGTTCTCCGCCCTCCTTCAATCAGTAGTTTTTTTAGGCTAGAAAAGGAGCACGACCAGTTTTTAGCATGGCTTCTCTTGTACAGATGTTTGTTACCTGCACGAATGAAGAGTTCCATTCAGCGCTGCAACACATCTGTCCGATGATGTCTCCAGCCTATACAAATGTTGGCAATTACAATCAGACGAGTGAGAAAAACAATATTTTTTTAAAAAATTTGTTATTCGGAAAGAAGGACATTTCTGTAATCATTTAAAAAAAATCAAACATAGGTTAAAACCTGAATGACACAATACACGAATTCAGAGATTTGTGAAGGAGTGGGGGATCTGAAACATGTCCCTGAAAACTGCCCCATTGCTTGTTCGTAACACTGTAGTGGGTGGTTGACTATTTACTTCTGCGTTGTAATTGGTTGTTCCTGATAAAGGGACAAACACGAGGTGTTGTAAGTAGGCTGTTTAGGTTTTTATGTTGGTAACGTCACGTAGCGCTCTGTGTGAAAATCACTGGCTGTGCTGTGTGCAGTCTGTGGCTGGTTGCAATTGCTGAAATATTCGCTATTGTAGTGTTGGGCAGTTGGACGTGAACATCCCGCCAGCAGTGGTGGATGTGGGGAGTGAGATGGCGGAGTTTCAAAAAATGTTGAAATGTATGTGATGTGTGTGAAATATTTTGGGACTTAACTGCTAAGGTAATCAGTCCCTAAGCTTACACACTACTTAACCTAAATTATCCTAATGACAAACAAACACACCCATGCCCGAGGGAGGACTCGAACCTCCGCCGGGACCAGCCGCACATTCCATGACTGCTGCGCCTCAGATAGCTTGGCTAATCCCGCGCGGCATGGCGGAGTTTTGAGAGAGGATGATCTGGACGTGTGTCCATTAGGGAGAGTAAATTTGTAAGACTGGATGTCATCAACTGATATATATATTATGCCTTTTGAACACTATTAAGGTAAATACATTGTTTGTTCTCTATCAACATCTTTCATTTGCTGACTTTGTCTATCAGTAGTTAGTGCCTTCAGTAAGTAGAATCTTTTATTTAGCCGGCAGTATTGGGGTTCGCTGTATGGCAGTAGTTCGAGTAACGAAGATTATTGTGAGGTAAGCGATTCATGAAAGGTATAGGTTATTGTTAGTCAGGGCCATTATTTTGTAGGGAATATTGAAAGTCAGATTGCGTTGTGCTAAAAATATTTTGTGTCAGTTTATTGATGATCTGAATAAGTAAAGAGGGAAATGTCTGTGCACGTTCAGTTTTGCTCAGCTGTTTGAAAATCAAATAACGTAAGGGGTTTATCAGCACAGTAATTCATAAATTTTTCTAAGGGGAGGTTTCAGTGTATGCACGTGATGTACTAGGATCAACGGCAGTATTAATTTTATCGGACGACATTTTAAGTTTCTTAATTTCGGAAACAATGTGCATAACCCTTAACAAACTCCACTGCCTCATCGTCATCAGATGTGTCCAGAATTGGAATTATCCCGCTCGAGAAAGACCTGTACCGATTGGATCTGTGCAGTGCTTTAATCAGGTCTACCTCTACGGGTCAAGGTCCCTTTTCTTATCACTGCATGAATTCGGTCTTTCAGAGCTGTGTACTTTCTCTGTAAAAGTCTCATTAGAAGTATTTTATGTATCCTGAGTGTCGCCAGTCACCGAAAAAGTGTCATCACAAAGTGGACTTTCCATTGTCTCAACATTCTCAGTGACCGAGAAACTGTCGACAGTCGGATGCACTTCTGTCGTTTTCTCCAAAAACTGAAGTTGTCGGTTGCATACATTGTTTCTAAGTGGCTGCCTCTCACTCCCAGATTTTAGGGATGACTTAAACATCCTCTCCCTTATTTGGAGAAAATCGTGAATTTTTGGCCGCTTCTTCACAACAAATTCGCCTCGAACAAAAATACTATCTGAAGCGGTATATCAGACTACGTTTACGTTACGGTACATAAAACATCCAATTCACTTTTCCAGAAAGCTACACATAAATTCTACTATCACATCAGTAAAGTAGCCAGATCTGTGTGCAAACCCGAATCTACGTTATTTCCGAATCCGGGCAAAAACTTGATAGTGGCGGCCCCCCATCTCCCTTCGAGTGTTTAAGATAGGACAGCAAAAATTAAAAAAAAAAAAAAGATTTTTCATTTTTTCACAGAGTATTCTTCTATCGCACGTCACTGTATTTCGCTCTGTTGAATTCAAACGTGTATATTTTGTAATGGAAGCCATGAAACCTATATTCAGGACAGTGGAAATTAAAATGTTCAGTGGTGCGTCTCCTGCTCCCAGTCGGTTTGTCATTCTACCCTCTTTAAATAACTCACAGTTAATACTGAATGGGATTATAGAGAATGAGAACTTTTCAGTAAATCTGCACTATTTATTGCCTAGTAGCTATTAACTTTCTCTTTTGTGTGACATAAAATCAAGCATGGAACCAATCAAGACAAGAGACATGCAAGGGAGTACACGTTTTTTCAATCCGTAGGTCCCAGCATTTTTTTCTCTCTAATACTGCTACAGCTTTACATGGCGTGCTTTCCTTTCGGCAAAATAATCTATTACCTCATCAAAGTTCGTCAAACCTTTTGCCACAAGAAAAATCAAAATGTCGTTGTCTAACATCGAAAAAGCTGTTAATACGAATAGCACCCAAAACTAGTGTGGGTTCTTGATGTAATTACCTATATTTTGTCACTGCCTGTTAGATAGAAAGAAATAGGCCGTTCTAATATTGCAACAATTGTAACACATTCCAGATAAGCGAGGCTGTTGTGGCACAAATGATGTTTACCTGCCTCATTTCCATAAATAACACGACGCGATATAATCGACGAAGTACCAATATCATTTGCCTATAAGGCCTATTACAAACAAAAAGTTTTGTGTTAGGAAACAGTTCCACATTTCATTCATATGTTGAAGTTCGTCAACCAGGAGATCGAAATCGAAAATTAGCAGTAGCACGAACTATTTTTCAAAAATTTGGAATCTTCATGTAATTTGTGTGATGTCCAAGTTTCTTCTCCTTCCTCGTGCTAACACACAATCTTGTGATCACTAATTCTGTAACTTTTCTTGCAATTGTCAAAACTTATTCTCCGGTTCACTGACCCTGACAGAATCACAGAAGCTCCCGATAATGAAAGTGTATCCAGAGCCCAAAACAACGAAGCAATTAAAGGCATATTTAGGCCTTGTGGGATACTACCAGCGTTTTTAAGGAACTTCAGCAAAACTGCGAAGTCCTACATGAGTTTCCAGAATGAGATTTTCACTCTGCAGCGGAGTGTGCGCTGATATGAAACTTACTGGCAAATTAAAACTGTGTAGAGTACTTGCCTGCGAAAGGCAAAGGTCCCGAGTTCGAGTCTCGGTCCGGCACACAGTTTTAATCTGCCAGGACGTTCCACTACATGAGATATTAAAAAAAGAAATGCCTTATACCTGGAGTGTCGAACAAGAAAATGCTTTTCAGCACTTGCGCTACAGTACCTGCACTTTGAAAAGGACTTCATAATTACCACAGACGCCAGCCAAAAGCGCATTTGAGCGGTTTTAAGTCAGGGAAAAAACGGTAGCGACGTATCTGTCGCGTACACCTTGAGGACACTGGGTAAGGCAGAAAGAGGGTACAATACTATTGAGAGGGAGATGATGGCCATTTGTTGGGCAGTGAAATATTTTAAAACAATATGTATTTGGAAGAAAGTTCCTGATATGTACTGACCATAAACACCTAACATGGGTAGATATTAATATGAGAGCCGTTATCCAGATTGATGCAATTTAGGTAGAAGCTGGAGGAATATGACTATCAGATCTTGTACAAAAGTATCAAACGAAATAAAGTCGCCAATACACTCCCGCGAGTGAGAGAGGTCTGGATGGCTGGTGCGTGACTGGGAGGTGGCAGCAGCGTAGGTTAGGGCACGGCAGAAACGGGGCCTGTGATGCAGGTCAGCACCCCAGAGGGAGATGACGACAGCGGCGCGAGCAAGCAGCTGGCACAGCTGGCAAGGACACAGAACGCGGATCAGCTGATCCGAGAACAGTGAAAGAAATCATTCGGGAATACGAATACTGCATCGTGGATATAGAAAAGCATATCCAGAAACAAGACACAGATGAGTCGGAAAAGACAGAAGAAATAAATGCGACAGGCTATACGCTATATCTGGATCTTGGGGTCCCGGGTTCGATTCCCCGCCGCGTTGGGGATTTTCCCCTGCCCGGGGACTGGGTGTTTGTGTTGTTCTCATCACTTCATCCTCATCATCATCATTCGTGGCAGTGGCTCAATTGGACTGTGTAAAAATTGGGACTTTGTATGGACGCTGATGACCGCGCAGCTGAGCGCCCACAAATCAAACATCATCATCGTTATACGCCACATTAATTGTTCTTTGGAAGAACACGTAACTTTCCAGGGATACTGCAGAAAGATCCAGCTGGAGCGAGGTATAGTTTTTTATGATTATGTGGCAGGGCTGAAGGAGTACGTGCAAGAAACACCGATGTACAAGAACACAGGATGTACAATGCAAGATAAAAAAAAAAGACTGTGTTAGGACCCAGAATCCAAAAGAATTCCGTTGTGGGGATAAAGTCCTGTTGTTTGGTGAGAGCATGTGATCAGGCATATCACGTAAGTTAGATACACAATGGCGAGATCCCTGCATGGTACTACAAACAAAGGAGCATAATGTTGTACCCTGTGTGAAACGAAATAAGTATCTCAGAGTTCATGCAAAGAGACAGAAGGAATGTTTCTGTTTCCAGATGCCGATATCATATCGTTGTCTGTGTTATACTACTTCTCATTGGGGTTGAGCATACCAGACAAGAACTGTACTTGCAAGTAAC
The DNA here is from genome assembly GCF_023897955.1 of Schistocerca gregaria. Lineage (NCBI taxonomy): Eukaryota > Metazoa > Arthropoda > Insecta > Orthoptera > Acrididae > Schistocerca > Schistocerca gregaria. The sequence continues at coordinate 41,934,627 of NC_064926.1, forward strand.
AACGTTTCAGTCGCCACATGTACTGTATTATCCCAGCACGGGTCAAGTAAAAATTTAAGGTGGGACATGGAAAAATGTGAGTTATTTTAAGTGAATGGAACTGAGAGAGAAATTTGAGCGCACTGAGGTTCTCGTGAGGCAAGCAATCAGATACTGTACAGACAGATTGGCACTGAATATGAGCGCAACTCAGAGAAACAGTGTGGAAAGCGAGTTAAAATGGCTCTAGGAAAAACAGAGTAGGCACTGGGTCTGGTTGGGCACTTTACACGGCGTGAGTCCCGTACAAAGAAACGAGGAAACCTGGACTCAATGGCCGGGGTCAGTAAGATTCTGTTCGGAATACTAGAAGAAGACGACTCCACACACTTCAAGACAAAGATAAATGTCCTAGAACGGGAAATAGAATCAGCGACTCCAGGAAGGAGCAAGTGACAATAGTTGAAGCAATCTTGACTAGTTTTAATAATACAGCAAGGTCCATAGCGAAAAATGAAGAAACCACCATGCACGGGATGGAACAGTTACCGGCACATAATAGGATTTGAGAACAGTACTGACAAATGGCTACCGAGTGCCGTAACTTTGATCACCATTAACGAACAGCTAATACAACTGACAAGCATTTTCAGTGAGCTAGAACGGAAATACAATATGTTAATATCAGCGTTTGTCACCGCTTATAAAGATATTCTGGAGACGAACCTGAGGAATCCAGTTCAGATAGCAAGGCATCTAGAACTAATAAAAGATGACGCCAAAGACAAGCGGCTCCCTGTCCCGTTATGGTAACAGAGGGTACGAATTAAACAGAATCATTCGTCTTAAGTTATATGTTAAATGTTCCGGTAGTAGATAACGACGTTTATAACCTTTACAAAATACTACTGTTACCGTCATAAGTAGACGGAATGAGATATTTATTTCCCCAGAGAAAGAGCTACTGTTAATTGATGACTCGAAACCTCAAGATGCGAAGTTAAATAACAAGCAGTTATCGTGTAAGATGGTAGATCAGAGCCTCAGAATATGCAAGCAGGTTAATGTATGCTCACGAGAAGCGTGAGGCTAAAATGCTGCAACCAGTGCGAGAAGTTCCAAAGGATTGCGTACAAAAGCTAGTAGTGTCAAGCGAAAGTTTGTGAAAGCCATTGAATAATAACGAATGGCTGTTTGTTGTCCCGGTAGACGAAGGCACTATCGACATGGTGAACAAATGTCCGCAGTAGTGATACTGCGTCAAGCTTAAGTGTGAAAATAGATTTATGTATAGTGAATAATGAGAGGAATAATTACGTGAAATGAAGCTGAAACTGTCACTGCAGCCTGCAACTAGGGAGTCAGATAACTTAACAGCTGCAGGACTTAAGTTGGGCGAGCTACAAAAGTAGATTAAATACTAGGTGACAATTGCCCTTCAGCAGTTTCTCGTTAAGTCATTTCTCTTTCTGGAGTTTCATGCGTTCTGTTGTCGAAATTATAGAACCATTGTATTGTCTATGCAATAGTATAAATGTTGTGAGACCTCTTTGTGTGCAAAACAATAGGTAATGATTGTTACTGAAAAATATGTGTTAAAACACTATAGTAAATCAGTGCCGAGAGAGGGATATAGTCAGGTACAGACCTACGAGAAGCACTTCTAGAGACAGTGAAGAGATAATTCATGACGGATCTCTAGCGCCTGGTAGGCACATTAGAAGTGAAGTTACAAGTGGTATTTATCGAAATGTTAAGGCAAAAACGGACAAACGCTGAAGAATGATAGCACTGGCAGAAAGTGTGAAAAAACTACTGTGAAGTGTTTCCTCTTTCAAGTATTAAAATTGTAGTTGTGATATGAAGTGTACATCAGTGTATTAAGTGTAATTCATTGTAAAGTTCATTGTAAAATAGTACATATACCGGTCCTACCAGAAAAGAAAATAGGTTGGATAAGTCGGACTGTCTCATATGGTAAAGTAAAATGTATCCTTATTACAGGTTCAGAACATCTAACAAGGTGTAAAATGTAAAAATGTAAATTTTCTCTCACAGGAATTTGTATGTATTTCTGTTGCGGACATTTGAAAAGCTATTATGTGTGTCCTTCGAACATCATTGTTAAGCAAATGTGTATGTTCGATCATTAATGGAATAAAATTTGTGAAAAACATTGTATAAAAAATTGTGATCACTGAGGACAGCCCCTACAAATTTTTCCCTAAGGAGGCAGGTGTCGCATATTTGAAAAATGCAACGCCTGAAAGGCAATGGAACAGCAACCAGAATGAATAAGTTTTCTAAAACGTACTCAGAGTACAAAAGAGACACCACAAGAAGATCGTTGGTTTGGGTATTGGCCAGAAATGTTACATAGACTTAAGAGGTATCATGTGAGCTCATGGAGAGAGCCATGAAGCGCAGCAAGTGCATTGGTGGTGACCATACACGCTCACTCGAGGCTCTGCAGGGTGGTTTTTGGAAGCGCCAACGTAGAGCGGACGATGCAGCCTGCCACACTGATAAGAGCCAGGTGTGGCGTAGCCCTCGGGAGAATTCAGTATAGACAGCGATCCAGGGGTAGTATCTGTGTGGGTCAGGCCTACGGCCTGGACTTGTAGTATTCACTCTCATATTCAGCCATGTAACTTCCACCCGGGTATTCTACAATCACTAGTAGTGTTCTTTCATTCATTATCCAGTTCAGATGAGCAATTAAAGATTGTAGTTATTCAGGTCTTGTCTTTGTTCGATTATTTCCCGACCTAGTTCCAGAACTCTTTCAAACGCCGAGTTCGCCATCTCCATGTTAGCTGACTGGATGGACCTTCTCCAGTCTCCAATGTCATTAAGCTTCGAGATCGCTCACTGGATGTGACACCAGTATGTAAACAACATGAGGATTTGGAGGAGCAGTTACAAGAGTTTCACAGTGCACACTATTTCTCTAGTGTCGATCTGAGATATTCCTTCTGGCGGATCCCTTTAATAGTAGAGTCAAGAGCCAGGAGCTGTCAGTATTGGGTTTTGTGTTTCGGTCTAAATGTGAACTCCTGTGTATTTATTACAGCACTAGACACTGTTCTCAGACCTAATTTGGTAGCAAAGGTAACACTATATGTTGATCACATTTTAATTGCTACTGCCACATGGAAAAAATACCGGAATTTGTCAGATACAATTTTTGTGCAAATTTCCACAGAGTGGAGTGACAACTAAACTACAGAAGTCAAAGTTTCGTAGACATAAAATTAAATTTGTTTGGATTATTAGGTACAGTGCCAGATCCTAAAAAAATAAGTGCAATCAAGAATTTTCCTACACCAGGCATAAGCGACAGTTAAAAGCATCAATTGGTTTATGTTATTTCTTTCATCATTTTGTTGCCAAACAATTACTGAACTTCTATCAGTCTTAGGAATGCTAAAGGAGAACACGTTTTGGTTTTGGCCAGAGAGTTGTCAAACAGATGTTGATGCTGTGAAAGATTCACTTGTGAATTCTAATATCCTACACTGCTCTGACACGAGGTTAGACTTTTTTGCGTTACCACTGACGCATCTTTTACAGGAATGCCAGAGAGAAATGGTAAAATTGAGACTGGCATGATTAGTTTTGAAAGTAGGACTTTGTCTGCTTGTGAACATGGATATTCAGTTACCAAACTTGAAACTCTAGCTGTCGTTTGGGCCTTTAAAAAATTAAATTATTACATTTATGGCAAACATATCAGTGGGTACTGCCATCACCAGGCACTTAGCTTTCTATTAACGTGTAAGTTACTCAAACTTAGAATTTCTAGATGGTCAGTATTTCTCTAGGAATATGACTTTGAAATAATGTATAAATAAGGCAAGGATAATGTTGTTGCTGTCACTGCCACAAGAAATAACTGAACTTTCTGCTATCACTGAACAAGTCTCAGACTGCAGAATACTTTTCATGAAAGACATTCGCTACACACAGTACTATTTAGACATGTGTACTAACATGGTATCATCACAGGATTCAGACATGCATGTAAGTTCAGAGACAGAAATCTCACTTTAATTGCTTGTTTGCATTATCAAGAAACTAGCAGTGGCTAGAAGCAAAGCCTGTGTAAAAATGATTGATTATTTCCATGGTACTAATGCAGAATCACTGGGACACATCAAACTCCCAATTTATTTGAATGATAGGTAACTACTGTGTTCTATGAACAAGTAAAAGAGGCACGAACTACACCATCTTTAGAAACTATTACGATTTTTTGTTTAAGAGTAATATGAATTTAATTCCGTACAGTAACTTTATATGTTTCTGATGTAGTGCAATGCTGATTAGAGTCCTACTCGCCCATGAATACATATGACATGAATTTTTAGGCGGACGCCGAAGAGATTTTTCACTGAAGCAGTATTTTAAATGTATGTATTTTGTTCTTCGGTAATCCATGCAAGAATCTTGGAAGTCTATTTAAAGTAGTATTCTGATAGCTTTATATAGAAAGAAACTACTAGCATCTAGTAGACGAAAATTTTCATAAAGTTAATTGGACGGGCACTGTCCAGTGATGTTCCATATTAGAGCGTTACTTTGTCTTAACTTATCTCACATGTGACTTAAACACGTTTTCGGTTTTTGTTGCTCTGCCGTGTGTAGATATTTCGTGCGTGATATAGGGTATTCCCTATGTCTGAATTTGAAATACTATAGCGTCGATATCGTAATGAGTATTCAAAAAACCATCTTGGCTTGACTGTTCTTTGCTTTCCTTTAATTTATGTATGTTGTTGTTGTGGTCTTCAGTCCTGAGACTGGTTTGATGCAGCTCTCCATGCTACTCTATCTTGTGCAAGCTTCTTCATCTCCCAGTACCTCCTGCAACCTACATCCTTCTGAATCTGCTTAGTGTAGTCATCTCTTGGTCTCCCTCTACGATTTTTAGCCTCCACGCTGCCCTCTAATACTAAATTGGTGATCCCTTGATGCCTCAGAACATGTCCTACCAACCGATCCCTTCTTCTGGTCAAGTTGTGCCACAAACAACTCTTCTCTCCAATCCTATTCAATACTTCCTCATTAGTTATGTGATCTACCCATCTAATCTTCAGCATTCTTCTGTAGCACCACATTTCGAAAGCTTCTATTCTCTTCTTGTCCAAACTAGTTATCGTCCATGTTTCACTTCCATACATGGCTACACTCCATACAAATACTTTCAGAAATGACTTCCTAACACTTAAATCTATACTCGATGTTAACAAATTTCTCTTCTTCAGAAACGCTTTCCTTGCCATTGTCAGTCTACATTTTATATCCTCTCTACTTCGACCATCATCGGTTATTTTGCTCCCCAAATAGCAAAACTCCTTTACTACTTTAATTGTCTCATTTCCTAATCTAATTCCCTCAGCATCACCCGACTTTATTCGACTACATTCCATTATTCTCGTTTTGCTTTTGTTGATGTTCGTCTTATATCCTCCTTTCAAGACACTATCCATTCCGTTCAACTGCTCTTCCAAGTCCTTTGCTCTCTCTGACAGAATTACGATGTCATCGGCGAACCTCAACATTTTGATTTCTTCTCCATGGATTTTAATACCTACTCCGAATTTTTCTTTCGTTTCCTTCACTGCTTGCTCAATATACAGATTGAATAACATCGCGGAGAGACTGCAACCCTATCTCACTCCCTTCCCAACCACTGCTTACCTTTCATGTCCCTCGACTCTTATAACTGCCATCTGGTTTCTGTACAAATTGTAAATAGCCTTTCGCTCCCTGTGTTTTGCCCCTGCTACCTTCAGAATTTGAAAGAGAGTATTCCAATCAACATTGTCAAAAGCTTTCTCTAAGTCTACAAATGCTAGAAACGTAGGTTTGCCCTTCCTTAATCTACCTTCTAAGATAAGTCGTAGGGACAGTATTGCCTCACATGTTCCAACATTTCTACGGAATCCAAACTGATCTTCCCCGAGGTGGGTTTCTACTAGTTTTTCCATTCGTCTGTAAAGAATTCGCATTAGTATTTTGCAGCTGTGACTTATTAAACTGATAGTTCGGTAATTTTCACATCTGTCAACACCTGCTTTCTTTGGGATTGCAATTATTATATTCTTCTTGACGTCTGAGGGTATTTCGCCTGTCTCATACATCTTGCTCACCAGATGGTAGAGTTTTGTCAGGACTGGCTCTCCAAAGGCCGTCAGTAGTTCCAATGGAATGTTGTCTACTCCGGGGGCCTTGTTTCGACTCAGGTCTTTCAGTGGTCTGTCAAACTCTTCACGCAGTATCGTATCTCCCATTTCATCTCATTTACTGGGTTTCCATCTGAGCTCTTGATATTCATACAAGTGGTTCTCTTATCTCCAAAGGTCTCTTTAATTTTCCTGTAGGCAGCATCTATCTTACCCCTAGTGAGATAAGCCTCTACATCCTTACTATTTTCCTCTAGCCATCCCTGTTTAGCCATTTTGCACTTCCTGTCGATCTCATTTTTGAGACGTCTGTATTCCTTTTTGCTTGCTTCATTTACTGCATTTTTATATTTTCTCCTTTCATCAATTAAATTCAATATTTCTTCTGTTACCGAAGGATTTCTACTAGCCTTCATCTTTTTACCTACTTGATCCTCTGCTGCTTTCACTACTTCATTCCTCAAAGCTATCCATTTTTCTTCTACCGTATTTCTTTCCCCCTTTCATGTCAATTGCTCTCTTATGCTCTCCCTGAAACTCTGTACAACCTCTGGTTCTTTTAGTTTATCCTGGTCCTATCTCCTTAAATTCCCAACTTTTTGCAGTTTCTTTAGTTTTAATCTACAGGTATAACTAACAGATTGTGGTCAGAGTCCACATCTGCCCCTGGAAATGTCTTACAATTTAAAACCTGGTTCCTAAATCTCTGTCTTACCATCATATAATCTATCTGAAACCTGTCAGTATCTCCAGGCTTCTTCCATGTATACAACCTTCTTTTATGGTTCTTGAACCAAGTGTTAGCTATGATTAAGTTGTGCTCTGTGCAAAATTCTACCAGGCGGCTTCTTCTTTCATTTCTTTGCCCCAGTCCATATTCACCTACTACGTTTCCTTCTCTCCCTTTTCCTACTACCGAATTCCAGTCACCCATGACTATTAAATGTTCGTCACCCTTCACTATCTGAATAATTTCTTTTATTTGATCATACATTTCTTCAATTTCTTCGTCACCTGCAGAGCTAGTTGGCATATAAACTTGTACTACTCTAGTAGGTGTGGGCTTCGTATCTATCTTGGCCACAATAATGCGTTCACTATGCTGTTTGTAGTAGCTTACCCGCATTCCTATTTTCCTATTCATTATTAAACCTACTCCTGCATTACCCCTATTTGATTTTGTGTTTATAACCCCGTAGTCACCTGACCAAAAGTTGTGTTCCTCCTGCCACCGCACTTCACTAATTCCCACTATATCTAACTTTAACCTATCCATTTCCCTTTTTAAATTTTCTATCCTACCTGCCCGATTAAGGGATCTGACATTCCACGCTCCGATCCGTAGAACGCCAGTTTTCTTTCTCCTGATAACGACATCCTCTTGAGTAGTCCCCGCCCGGAATCCGAATGGGGGACTATTTTACCTCCGGAATATTTTACCCAAGAGGACGCCATCATCATTTAATCATACAGTAAAGCTGCATGCCCTCGGGAAGAATTACGGCCGTAGTTTCCCCTGGCTTTCAGCCGTTCGCAGTACCAGCACAGCAAGGCCGTTTTGGTTATTGTTACAAGGCCAGATCAGTCAGTCATCCAGACTGTTGCCCCTGCAACTACTGAAAAGGCTGCTGCCCCTCTTCAGGAACCTCACGTTTGTCTGGCTTCTCAACAGATACCCCTCCGTTGTGGTTGCACCTACGGTACGGCTATCTGTATCGCTGAGGCACGCAAGCCTCCCCACCAGCGGCAAGGTCCATGGTTCATGGGGGGAGGTAATTCATGTAACAGATACAAATTAAACGCTTTTGTGTAGGACAAGGATAGATACATACATAATGAAAACTGTTGTTGTTTCTAAGTAGAACATGCAGAATAAGTAAATGTTTTTCTTTCAGAGATCCGAGGGAACGAAAATCTGAACTGTTAGTGTATCATGTATAAAACTGTGACGAGGTACAAAGTGAAAGTACTACATGGCAACTAGTGTGGAAACTATAGGATACCATTTTGCGAGTGTGCCTACCGTGACTTTTTCGTGGAAGTAATGATTTGAACATAGACAGGGTCGAGTGTGTGGTGTAATACCTGTGAACGAACTACTGCGCCGACATCAGCCCGCCTGGAAGATGGCTGAATGGAACCGCTCCACTCTCAGAGATGTGGCTCAATAGAGGATGTCGAGTGAGATGGAGTGTTCATTGCAAGAAAAACCATTGTGCAGTTCACAATTAGTTGCCTGTTTTACTGTTTATACTGACATACTATTCACTACGTGGTATCAAAATAAGCCCTATCTCGTTTATAGCTGTCCCACCCAGTAGTATGGGCTGTTAGTTGACCATCACCACCCCAGCCTGTAAGTTAGCCTAATTGCCCAAAGGAGCAGTACTATGGAACTGACAATGACCATGTAAACCGATCATTATTGCCACACCCATAAGAGTCTCGAGAGTAATGATACTCACCCTGCAAACTAATAATCGCCGCTCCTTTTGGATACTTTTTTATATTTTCTTATGTTTCTGGGGGTTGAAAAGTGTATAAGGAAGACATATAACAAAGCTAAGTAAACTGTAGAAGATTAAGCAAAAGTAAAACATGCTGTTGCTGTGGTTAAAAAGGCGCTGAAAATTGTTAAATACCTCTTAGCTCAGTGCCAATAAGATTAAACTGTGGAAATGAATTAGACCCAAAGGTGGTATTCCACGTTGAAACTTGTTTGTTAACTATCGAATAAAACCATGAATGAGAATAACACCTGTCATCCTGTAAATAACATTCATTTCCCCAATGATTCCTATTTTTGTATGCTTATTATGTTTCAGATGGTTAGGAAACATACAAGGAACACGCCGAAAGTTAAATAAACAAGCTGTTGGTGTAGGTTTATCGATTAGAAAGGCTGCTGAAAATTTTAAAATGCATTGTAACACACTGAAAATCAGATTAATGAATGGAAATAATTGAGACCGAAGCTTAACAAGAAAATTTGCACGCCATGCTGAAACACCTGAAGCTACATCGTATTTGAAGATGCAGTTCAGAAGCATTTCTTAATTGTTACAAAAATTGGGGCAGCTATTGCGAAAGGTGAAAACACAGAGCAAGACAACTGAGATGGCGATAAAGAGAACACTGTATTTATAAAACGGAAAGTGGGGAAGAAGAAGATGCTGGGGAAGGGTCATGAAAGGAAACGTTAACAGAGACAGAAAGTAGACTGGCAGCATTACTTGTCAGTAAAGCAAAAGACAATACACATGATTTTTCTACATACGTAGCATCAGATTCGACAGCAAAATATGGATGACTCGTAATGCACAAGTAACTGTTGAAGGAGAGGATTAAGGAGATGATCTAATAATGGAGGAACGAAAAGATTATATGAGTGGCGTTGAAATAAATAATGAAATCAGATTGGTTTTATTCAGGATTCCAATACACCAAATTATTCCCCACTCTTTTGACCATAAAACTCTTTTTGTCAACATAATCTGCTTTCAATGTAACGCTCTTACGCCACGTTCCTGAGAGGACCTGTGTGCCCACATGGTACTTCTCTACTGCTGGACGCTGGGTCAACGTCCGACTGCACCAACAACCTCCCCATCATCCATGTGCCGCTTACCACGGAGTGCACTCTTCACTGCGCCAAAGAAATGGAAGTCTGAAGGTACCGGTCCAGGCTGCAAAGTGAATGAGGCAGAACAGTCCAGCGCCGTACTGTGAACTCCGCTTGGGTGTGCAGAGTTGTGCGAGGCCTTGAATCCTCGTGGAGAAGGAGAAGTTTGTTTGATCTTTATGGTCTGTGGGAGGCGGCGAGGGATCCAATGGGCATAGTCATTTGAGTACCACAACTGGTGGATGAGTGTATCAGCACTACCAACAGAAATGTCCGGCTGAGCAGCGAGGTGTTTGGTTGTTATCCGTAGATCATTTCGAATGGGAGTGTCCACACGTTCCAACATTGTATGAGTCACATGTGTGAGACGCCGGCAAGCAGGAGATCGGACTGGTTTGCACGACTTTGTTAGCATGATGACAGAATCTTTGACCAACGACTCACCGTGCTTTTCTTCACTGCCAGGTCTCTGTAGATATTTTGCACGCACCTATGAATATCAGTCTTGCTGTGCTTTTCCGCAAATGCAAGCTCAATGACAGCTCTCTGCTTGGAACGCTCCTCAGTTACAGGCACGATTTTGACGGATACGTAGAGCGCCGTCTCTTATCTGAGCTTCATGAAATTAGAGAGGCTGAAGCGCGAATATTTCCCTACGTCCCACGTCAAACACCTCATTTTCAACCACAATTGGCAGAGAAAAAATGTGTTTCATTACTTTCCCTCGTACAATCTGGTGCTTAAAGTCAGACTTTTAAAACGATTTACACAGCACAAGAGCTTCAAAATTATAGTAGAATTTTCAGGGGTACCGAAGGTCATCAGAAAAACTGTACCGCTTAGAGACAAACACAGGCTATAAGTACACTCAAATCGTTAAGCCTGTATTAAACAAGGCCGTGGATACGCATCCCCAACAAAGTTCAATTCATGATAGTGTTGAAGGATGAGATCAAACCATATTAATATCCAATTTCCCTGCAACATGAGACAACTGAAAGCGACAGGTAAGGATTTACGTGATAATTAATAAAAGACTCAACTGCAGAATTGAAAATTACATATGAGGACATTGCATTAGTAGAAAGACTACGGAAAACAGCGCGTTTCACAGATTTAGAAACGGTTCACTTACTATTACATGGGATTTGACACATCGAACAGCACACATTGGATCCTGTGAACAGTTGACGAGCAATCGTATTCGATTTTACTGGGAACTGAAAATGTAGACCAAACTGTAGCGTCAATATTACGTGTCTCACCTGGCTGCTTAGCAGAGCGCAGCGTGTAAGGTAGCGCCCAGCTGGGAGCCTATTTTGTCTTAGAGGAAGCTGGCGAGATGCTAATGCACAAACTTGTATCACTAGCTTTGTTACCTCTACGCTGAAATTACAGAACACTAGCGATAACAGGCAACGTCCACGACGGGAAGCTTCAAAAATGAAGGATTCTAGAGAAGATCTAATTGAATGCCTTAAGTACAGATATAAGAATGCAACAGGAAATAAGGCTGCACAAAAACCAAACACACTCAGGCCCCTCCTCTAGGATACTATGTAACACGAGCACGACAAATACGCTACTGGCCATTAAAATTGCTACACCAAGAAGAAATGCAGATGATAAACGGGAATTCATTGGACAAATATATTATACTAGAACTGACACGTGATAACATTTTCACGCAATTTGCGTGCATAGATCCTGGGAAATCAGTACCTCTGGCCGTAATAACGGCCTTGATGCGCCTGGGCATTGAGTCAGAGCTTGGATAGCGCGTACAGGTACAGCTGCCCATGCAGCTCCAACACGATACCACAGTTCATCAAGAGTAGTCATAGGCATATTGTGACGAGCCAGTTGCTTGGCCACCATTGACCAGACGTTTTCAATTGGTGAGAGATCGGGAGAATGTGCTGGCCAGGCCAGCAATGTCTAAGTGACTTATGCCTTGCGTATTAGTGTAATACAATATTCTTCATTGAACATCTGCCTCCATTGCTGTCGACCATGAAGCACAAAACTTCGACACTTTTTATGGAGCGTCTCTTAACAACAGCAACTTGTTTTATAGTTCCCAAAGCAGTAATCGGTAGCTGGCGCTTGCGATAGAGGGCGATGTTGCGCAGCGCCTCCGCTGCAGCCGCTGTCGATTGCCGGCACATCGGTCTCAGGGCGCTCTGGCGCATGCGGCCAAGAAACTATCGCAGAACTGTTGTTACCGGCGTCACAAAGTGAGGCAAGCTAGACACGTTCAGGACCTGCTGTTACACGGAAGACGCTATAAAAATTCAGACAACGAGCAGTTTCGACTCCAAGACGCTCTATTCAGACGACGCACGGTTTACTGTTAGAGCACAGGACCAGAAGTAGAGTAACAGCTGGAAAAGAAGTCAAGGCTTCCTCTAGGAACTGCTGCAGTCCGAACTGTTGCCTGGCTGTGCAGACAGCCTCACTTAGACAATCATCAGCGTGGCCACGTTATTTGTACACTGTCGTGATGGGCGCGGACGTACACTCTGCGGTGGCCGACTCCCGGCCAGATTTTATGTCACAGACTGTATGTTCAAGGTAGTAGAATCGTTCTGCGGTCACCTGCATATGGCTATGCTCAAATTCTTCTCATTGGCGTTTCGCGAAACGAACACTGTCTCCCTTCCACGGATTCCCACATGAGTTCACGAAGCACCTCGATAACACTTGTGCGTTGATCGAAATTTACTAGTAACAAATCTAGCAGTCAGACTTGGTTAATTGCTGTGACATTTTGGCTGATGGGGATACCGAATAACAGAGCAGGTCGCCAAAGTGTTCTACATATGGCCTCCTTTGTGCACTACTGCCCATTAAAATTTCTACACCAAGGAGAAATGCAGATGATAAACATGTATTCATTGGACAAACACATTATACTAGAACTGACATGTGATTACATTTTCACGCAATTTGGATGCATAGATCCTGAGAAACCAGTACCCAGAACAACCACCCCCGACCGTAATAACGGCCTTCATACGCTTGGTCATTGAATCAAACAGAACTTGGATGGCGTGTACAGGTACAGCTGCCCATGCAGCTTCAACACGATACCACAGTTCATCAATAATAGTGACTGGCGTATTGTGACGAGCCAGTTTCTCGACCACCATTGACAGGCGTTTTCAATTGGTGAGAGATGTGGAGAATGTGCTGGCCAGTGCAGCAGTCGAATATTTTCTCTATCCATAAAGTCCCATACAGGACCTGCAACATGCGGTCGTGCATTATCCTGCTGAAATGTAGGGTTTCGCAGGGGTTGAATGGAGGGTAGAGCCACGGGTCGTAATACATCTGAAATGTAACGTTCACTGTTCAAAGTGCCGTTAATGCGAACAAGAGGTGACCGAGGCGTGTAACCAATGGCACCCCATACCATCACGCCGGGTGATACGCCAGTATGGCGATGACGAATACACGCTTCCAATGTGCGTTCACAGCGATGTCGCCAAACACGGATGCGACCATCGTGGTGCTCTAAACAGCGATCGTTTATGTCGTCGTTACTGCGATGACTGAAAGGGGAACTGTATTACTATCTTCCGCTGTAAAAGTACAGGGTTACTCTAAGTGATGGACCCATGTTCAGAAATCCGTATGTATTCAAGTACAATTTCAAAATGAACAAGCCTTATACCAATGGAAAGAGGAAGTTTTAAAGTTTTTGGTGGGCTGCGGCGGGCGGACGGTGATGGTTTCAGGATCGGCTGTAGAGTTCGTGCGGCAATAGCGCCATCATTCCGTTTCACTGTGAGTTGTGAGTGTGATGGCGACTGTGGAGCACGAAGTTTTCTGCGTTCGCGAGTAGCAAATTGCAGTACAGTGGGCATTTCGTACCAAATTCGGTATTCAACCAGTAACTCGCAAAAGCATTAGCCGTTGGTTAAAGCAATTTAAACAGACTGGGAGTGTGTGCAAAGGAAAAAGCACAGGCCTACCACGTGGCAGAGAATGATGTCCGACGGATTCGAGAAAGATTGTGCGCAGTCCCATTGAGTCTACCAGTAGAGCCAGCCGAGAACTTGGAACACCCCAGCCAACTCTATGGAAAGTTCTGAGGCGGCGTTTGATGTACAAGTCCTACCGATTACAACCTGTGCCGGCTCTCTACCCCAATGACAAAGAGAAGCGTCTTGCATTTTGTGGTTATGTGATAGCAAAGATGGAGGATGACGCATTTCTACAGCATGTAATTTTTAGCGAAGAAGCGACATTCCAGCTTTAGTGGAAAAGTCAACTGACACAATGTTCGTATATGGGATTTGGAAAAACCACATTCACCGTTGCAACACAAAAGAGACTCACCAAAGATCAACGTGTTTGTGCCGTATCCCGTACAAAGGTTTATGGAACATTTTTCTTTCCGGAAAGAACTGCAACGGGAATCTCGTACCTGGATGTATTGGAACAATGGCTGTTCCCTCAAGTTATGGAAGATTCTCATTTTCCAACAGCATGGAGCGCTGCCCCATTGACACCGTGACGTACGAGGCTTTTTGAATGACACCCTTCCTCAGCGCTGGACCTGGCTCTGCACTTCTGGCCACCGAGATCTCCTGATCTCGTACGCTGCGACTATTTCTTATGGGGTTATGTGAAAGAAGCTGTTAATTTCTCGCCTCTACCAGCCACTTTGAACGATCTGTGAAACCGGATCAGTACTGCCGTGCACTCAGTAGCAGCAATACGCTTTCGCGTGTGTGGGACGACTTTGGCAACCGCGTCGACGTTTATCGTGCAGCCAGTGGTAGCCACATTGAACATTTATAACATTTATCACATTTCTTATTATTAAATAATTATTAAAAACTATTTAATTACAAATTATTACATATTATTAAATTGATATCAAACATTATGAAAAAAAAGACTTTGAAACTTCCTCTTTACATTGAGATACAGCTTGTTCGTTCTGAATTTGTACTTAAATAAATACAAAGTTTTGAAAATGACTCCATCATGTAGATTAACTCTGTATTTTGGAATTCAGTTTTTCGGCTTTCTCGCAGTTGTCTCCCGTTTCGTTTCCAGTAGGGTCATTCAGCGACTCAGCAGATCATTTCTAATCGTTTACTGGCTCTGCGTAACACGAAAACTTGTTGGGATCTTTAGTCAGATCGGTTGGCATATTTTTATTTACGAATTCACTGACCGCTTCTTGCACTGTTCTACTTACGCTCACTTTAGCTTATTTCTGTATTTGTCTGTCAACTTGACTTATATTTCCTTTAAATCCGCGATAAAGGTCTCTTCGATTTCGTAGAAAATTTAGTAATATGGGTGTTGGACCACTATAGGACTTTCGTATCCCTCAGCAATACAAGACGTAGGCGCTTTGTACAACGTTTTTTATTTTTTTTATTTTGCTCATTTCCTATTCATATCTTCGTTCTCAGAGCTGCATAATTGATATTGTCTACACAGATCCTTAATAATTCGTTTCTAAGCTAAGCTGTTTCCATAATACACTCTTGGAAATTGAAATAAGAACACCGTGAATTCATTGTCCCAGGAAGGGGAAACTTTATTGACACATTCCTGGGGTCAGATACATCACATGATCACACTGACAGAACCACAGGCACATAGACACAGGCAACAGAGCAAGCACAATGTCGGCACTAGTACAGTGTATATCCACCTTTCGCAGCAATGCAGGCTGCTATTCCCCCATGGCGACGATCGTAGAGATGCTGGATGTAGTCCTGTGGAACGGCTTGCCATGCCATTTCCACCTGGCACCTCAGTTGGACCAGCGTTCGTGCTGGACGTGCAGACCGCGGGAGACGACGCCTCATCCAGTCCCAAACATGCTCAATTGGGGACAGATCCGGAGATCTTGTTGGACAGGGTAGTTGACTTACACCTTCTACAGCACGTTGGGTGGCACGGGATACATGCGGACGTGCATTGTCCTGTTGGAACAGCAAGTTCCCTTGCCGGTCTAGGAATGGTAGAACGATGGGTTCGATGGCGGTATGGATGTACCGTGCACTATTCAGTGTCCCCTCGACGATCACCAGAGGTGTACGGCCAGTGTAGGAGATCGCTCCCCACACCATGATGCCGGGTGTTGGCCCTGTGTGCCTCGGTTGTATGCAGTCCTGATTGTGGCGCTCACCTGCACGGCGCCAAACACGCATACGACCATCATTGGCACCAAGGCAGAAGCGACTCTCATCGCTGAAGACGACACGTCTCCATTCGTCCCTCCATTCACGCCTGTCGCGACACCGCTGGAGGCGGTCTGCACGATGTTGGGGCGTGAGCGGAAGACGGCCTAACGGTGTGCGGGACCGTAGCCCAGCTTCATGGAGACGGTTGCGAATGGTCCTCGCCGATACCCCAGGAGCAACAGTGTCCCTAATTTGCTGGGAAGTGGCGGTGCGGTCCCCTACGGCACTGCGTAGGATCCTACGGTCTTGGCGTGCATCCGTGCGTCGCTGCGGTCCGGTCCCAGGTCGACGGGCACGTGCACCTTCCGCCGACCACTGGCGACAACATCGATGTACTGTGGAGACCTCACGCCCCACGTGTTGAGCAATTCGGCGGTACGTCCACCCGGCCTCCCGCATGCCCACTATACGCCCTCGCTCAAAGTCCGTCAACTGCACATACGGTTCACGTCCACGCTGTCGCGGCATGCTACCAGTGTTAAAGACTGCGATGGAGCTCCGTATGCCACGGCAAACTGGCTGACACTGACGGCGGCGGTGCACAAATGCTGCGCAGCTAGCGCCATTCGACGGCCAACACCGCGGATCCTGGTGTGGCCGCTGTGCCGTGCGTGTGATCATTGCTTGTACAGCCCTCTCGCAGTGTCCGGAGCAAGTATGGTGGGTCTGACACACCGGTGTCAATGTGTTCTTTTTTCCATTTCCAGGAGTGTATACACCTGTAGCCGCTAGTGATGCTATAACAGCTTTATGACCACTGATGCTTTCGCTAGTCGATTCTCTATCTGTTCAAAATAATTTTCGTACATAACCTTCTGAACAATCAATATCTATCTCGGGAAACAGTTTTCATCGCATGACTCCATTCTGTATATGGCATAGTGAAGTCTGCATCCATTACTTACTCGCGGTGTTGTTCTAGATATCAGATGGTTCAAAAGGCTCTGAGCACTATGGGACTTAACATCTGAGGTCATCAGTCACCTAGAACTTAGACCTTCTTAAACCTAACTAACCTAAGGACGTCACACACACCCATGCCCGAGGCAGGATTCGAACCTGCGACCGTAGCGGTCGCGCGGTTCCAGACTGAAATGACTAGAACCGCTCGGTCACAACGGCCGGCTTCTAGTTTTCTTTGAACCTCTCTATCATCAAGTCTTCCACAGGTCTACGTTACATATGTAAGTGTTTCTAAATTTTCTGTGCAATGGTCGATTGAGAAAGGACCAAGGTTTCTGTAAAAAGTAGATATAAATTGTGTAGCTAACATAGAAGTTAAATTTCCTACTATCACTGATGTGTTTCATCAATGATAGGAATCTTTCGGCTGTAGGCACCGATCGTTAACACTGTTCATACACAGGGCGTTCGGAAATTCCGGTTACAAGCTTCTAGCACTTGTAGAGGTTAGTGAGTACTGGATATCTTGAGTAGGACGCAATGTCAGGATACGTCCAACGACGCTACACAGCGTCGGAGTTACAGGCGCCGTCGCCTTTAAATGTATGTATACAGGGTGGTCCATTGATCGTGACCGGGCCAAATATCTCACGAAATAAGCGTCAAACGAAAAAACTACAAACAACTAAACTTATCTAGCTTGAAGGGGGAAACCAGATGCCGCTATTGTTGGCCTGCTAGATGGCGGTGCAATGGGTCAAACGGGTATCAACTGGTTTTTTAAAAAATAGGAAACCCCATTTTTATTACGTATTCGTGTAGCACTTAAAGAAATATGAATGTTTTAGTTGGACCACTTTTTTCGCTTTGTGACAGATGGCACGGTAATAGTCACAAACGTATGGCTCACAATTTTAGACGAACAGTTGGTAACAGGTAGGTTTTTTAAATTAAAATACAGAACGTGGGTACGTTTGAACATTTTATTTCCGTTGTTTCAATGTAATACATGTACCTTTTTGAACTTATTTCTGAGAACGCATGTTGTTGCAGCGTGATTACCTGTAAATACCACATTAATGCGATAAATGCTCAAAATGATGTCCGCAAACCTCAATGCATTTGGCAATACGTGTAACGACAATCCTCTCAACAGCGAGTAGTTCGCCTTCCGTAATGTTCGCACATACATTGACAATGCGCTGACGCACGATAGCAAATATTCTTCAACTTTCGCCACAGAAAGAAATCGGGGGACATCAGATCCGGTGAACGTGCGGGCCACGATATGGTGCTTCGACGCCCAATCCACCTGTCATGGAGTATGCTATTCTTACCGCTTCAACCGCACGCGAGCTATGTGCCGGACATCCATCATGTTGGAAGTTCATCGCCATTCTGTCTTGCAGTGAAACATCTTGTAGTAACATCGGTAGAACATTACGTAGGAAATCAGCATACATTGCACCATTTAGATTGCCATCGATAAAATGGGGGCGAATTATCCTCCCTCCCATAATGTCGCACCATACATTAACCCTCCAAGGTCGCTGATGTTCCACTTGTCGCAGCCATCGTGGATTTTTTGTTGCCCAATAGTGCATATTTCGCTGGTTTACGTTACCGCTGTTGGTGAATGACGCTTCGTCGCTACATGCGTGCAAAAAATCTGTTATCGTCTCGTAATTTGTCTTGTGCCCAGTGGCAGAAATGTACACGACGTTCAAAGTCGTCGCCATGCAATTCCTGGTGCATAGAAATACGGTACGGGTGCATTAGATGTTGATGTAGCATTCAACACCGACGATTTTGACATTCCTGATTCTCGCGCAGTTTGTGCGCTACTGATGTGAAGAATTAGCCGCGACAGCAGCTAAAGCACCTACATGGGCATCATCATTTGTTGCAGGCCGTGGTGTACGTTTCACATGTGGCTGAACACTTCCTGTTTCCTTAAATAACGTCACTATCCGGCGAACGGTCCGGACACTTGGATGATGTCGTCCAGGATACCGAGCAGTATACATAGCACACGCCCGTTGGGCATTTTTATCACGATAGCCATACATCAACACGATACCGACGTTTTCCGCAATGGGTAAACGGTCCATTTGAACACGGGTAATGTATCACGAAGCAAATACCGTCCGCACTGGCGAATGTTACGTGACACCACGTACTTATTTATACGTTTGTGACTATTACAGCGCCATCTGTCACAATGCGAAAAATGTGGTCCAAATAAAACGTTCATGTTTCTATAAGTACTATACGAATATGTAATAAAAATGGGGATTCCTATTTTAAAAAAAGAACGCAGTTGATATCCGTTTGACCAATGGCAGCGCCATCTAGCGGTCAAACCACCTGGTTTTCGCCTTCAAGCTAGACGAGTTTCGTTCTTTACAGTTTTTTCGTTTGTTGCTTATTTCGTGAGATATTTGGCCCGGTCACTGTCAATAGACTACCCTGTATAATGGGTGATTCTATGATGGTGTTCAAACTTTTTAGGATGACGGAGAAGAGTAAGACCATCAATTAAGGTAAGGGACCCTGTGCCGGAAACGAACGCGTAGAATGTTACTAGCGAAAATCGTTCTGATACGTCTGGAATGGCAATCATGCACTAGAGCTGTTATTGCTAAGTTTGTTGGGTAGGCAACTTTCAGAGGTCAAAACAAGAAAAAAATGTCCGATGTACATAAGCTCTAAAATGCTTACCTTAAGAGTTATGAGCATTTGTTCAGTAGAGGAGCTGTGTATCACGCTAGCGAATATGATCAAGTGCTCATAGCTACTCAGGTATCCATTTTAGAGCCCATAATTACTAAACATTTTTTCCTTGTTTTGGTACCTCTGAGAGTTATATACAGTACATTCTTAGCAACAACAATGCCGTTACATGCATTCCTACGTCAGAGGTATCTGAACGAGCTTCGCTTGTAAGGTGTCGACTTGTTCGCTTCCGTATCACGGACCCTTATCTAAGATTGATAAATTTATCCGTCCACATCATCCTTGAAAGACGCCGGTTCCTATAACTACGACGCTCTGTAGCATCGTTGGATGATGTTTCCGGACATGGGTTCCAATTTTAAAATGTTATGTACTCACTCCCCTCTACAGTTTGCGACGGTAATTTCCGAACATCCTGTATTTGCAGCATAGCACGACATTGATCGCGCAATGACTGCTCTACAGTCAATTTTCAGACTTGAAGTTCGAGGATTGAACATTGTTGGCATTGCAATGGGAGATACTCCACCGGCTATTTTGCATGTCACATTGTTACACGGTGTGGGGCGTAGGAGCTGACTAACCGGATCGAGCAGTAAAATCACGAAACTTACTACTGTCGGCGGAAGAGTTAATTGCGCTAAATACTATATCTTTTAGGGCCATTCGCGGACCGCCGTATTAACCTTGTTCCTTCTAATAGAAGGTATGCAGCGGTTCCCTAAAACTCTCTGAAATATCAGTAGATGCGGAGCACTTTGAAAAAGATGCTTTAGGCGATGCACGGAATCACCTATGTTCCAATGGAAGTTTATTGTGTCAAATTAAAGAGAAGCCTAGTTATGTGTTCGTTTGAGATAAGAAAAATTAGTACAACAGAGCTAGCGCACCGGAAACCCGGTGCGAATAGTTATACTGTAAACCGAAACCAGTTCACATAAGCATGTAACACGGCTTGCTTAACGAATTACTAATGATACCGCAAGGACAATAAGTATGTCTATAACTCTTTCGTATTCATTAAACCGGTCGACCTCCCAATCAAGCCACTTTTAGACGCATGGTGCCTGCCATATAAAACCGAACCGCCACTTCCGCCAAACTTCCGCGAACCACGAACCACCTTTCACACAACCACTCACACTTTGCTCCCACGCCAAGTAACTGACGCCCACCACTGCAACTGTTCCTGACCTCCTGTTCCGTCATAGACTAGCCTCTCTGACTTCGGCTGTCACAAGTCTACGTCAGAAGTCAGAAAGTGTCTCACACGTATAACGGAAATTATTTAAATTATTCGTAATTCATTTATGTAGTCTCAGGGGTCGCACACTTGCTAATGAAACAATAAAATGAAGACTTCGTGGCTGATTATTCGACGACTGGTGCCCAACGTACATGTTATTAAATATTCTTCTCGAACTGCATAATTTACAGTACTAAAGAAATATGTGGGAGTGACAAGATGTTAATAAGTGTTCGGAGTTATTGTGAAAGTAAATTTTCTTTTTTCTCAATATGTACTCGGTTTTCTGTTACACTTGACCGCTTTCTCCAGATTTGCCTATTTAACTCTAGCATAACTATCATCTGCTTATCTAAGTAGATGTGAGTCATTTGGTTCTTCTAACATTCCTAAAATGGAATGCCGCGGTGTCTGAATCTGCTTCTTACTTCTAATAGCCTATAAAGTAATTAAAGTCTACTATTCTACTTTCGCGCTATCTCCTATGTCGGGTATCGCATGCAAATTCTATGCAACTAAATTGATTGCCCTTTACAAGAGCTCGTCAACATCTCGTTTGCCACAAGCAAAATAATATAAATGTTAGCGCCCTTCATACAGCGTAAATTATAAAATAATTGTTTCGGAGTAAAGGCGCCGTCGTCAGTAATATACTTTTTACCCTTTTCATGCTGCTGTATTTGGGTAATAATATTTTTATCTATCATTTATATTCATTCGCCAATGATTCCAGAGCTCAGAACGGGAGCTCTTCCCCACCTCCAGAATAGTGACGTCACTGCTTATGCCGACGAGAGTCACCCGTCTTCGTCCTGCAGTAGCTGCTCGCTGCCCGACAGGACGCCCGTCACATTTTACGTCGTACTAGAATTCTGCACCTCTCACCTCTGTATGGAAAAGCCGCACACGGTAATCCGTCATATTACAGGTGCCACAGATTTTTAAGTAAAAACGAAAAGAAAATGGTACCTTCTGGGAGTGAATCTGTAACATCTAACGACATCTTTCATCTTACTGATGATTTAGTAACCGACTTAACAGTCCAAAAGTGTCTCAACATAGACATAGGAGCCTTGAGAACATGTAATAATTGGCGTTTATGGTCAAAGCATAAGATGTAACGCTCAGTCTTTCACTGGTGAACAGCGAAATTTTTGCAATTTAATGTAAAACTTCATTATCATACTCCGAGTATTTCTCATTCGAAACATCACAGCCAGGAATAAACGAGCCTACTCACACATCACCTCAGACGATTGTCGTGTGTAGTAAATAACAGTCTACACGAAAGTGAGAAAAATCGTAGGATAGCTGGATGCACATGTAGAGATGGCGGTAGTGTGTGGAACACAAGGTGTAAGAGGGGCAGGGCATTGACGGAGCCGTCACTCGCCCTCAGCAGACACAGGTAGAAAAACCGTCCGACGCGACTGTGGGCGCACGACACGCATTATCAGTCTCCGAACGCGAAATGGTAAGTCGTGCTAGACACGTGGGACACTCCATTTTGGAAATCGTTAGGCGATTCAGTATTCCGAGTTCCACTGAGTCAAAAGTGTGCCAGGACTACCAAACAGCAAGCATTACTTCTCACCACGGACGACGCAGCTGTCGACGGCTTTCACTTAACAACCGGGAGCAGTTGCGTAGAGTTGTCAGTGCTAACAAGCAAACAACACTGCGTGACAACCGCAGAAATCAATGTGAGACGTAGGTATCCGTTATGGCAGTGCGGCGGAATTTGGCTTTAACAGGCTACGGCAGCAGACGACGGACGCGAGCGCCTTGACTAAGAGCACGACGTCGCCTGCAGCGCCTCTCCTGCGCTTGTGACCATAGCGATTGGACGCTAGCCGACTTGAAAATCGTTGCCCGGTCAGATAAGTCCAGATTTCAGTTGCTAAGAGATGATGGTAGGATCCGAGAGTGGCGCAGACTGCACGAAGTCGTCGACCCAAGTTGTCAACAAGGCACTGCGCAAGCTGGCGGTGGGTCCGTAATGGTGTTATAATGGACTGGGTCCACTGGTCCAGCTGAACCTATCACTGACTGGAAATGGTTATGCACGGCTGCCCGCAGACCATTTGCTGCCATTAAACGGTGTATTTTGTGTAGATGACAAAGCACCATGTCACCGGACCACAACTGTTGGCGATAGGTTTGGAAAACGTTCTGGGCAGTTCGACTGAATGGTTTGGTCACCCAGATCTCATCGAATACTTACGGGAGTTAATCGAGTGGTCAGGTCGTGGTCAAAATCCTGCTCTGGCAATATTTTCGCAGTTATGGTTGGATATTTCCTGCAGGGGACTTCCAATGATTTGTTGACCCCATGCCTGGTCGAGTTGCTGCACTACGCTGAGCAAGAGGAGGTGTCCCATGGCTTTTGTCACCTCAGTGTACAGCGCGCTGAACTTAGTCTGAAGCTGCAGAAATTACACTTGAAAGCCTAGTTAAAGTAGCTGGCGCTTGCAGAGGTAATCACATTCTGCGCCATTGTATTTAAGGAGATCGTACAGAGAAGTGAGAGTTTCTGATGGACTTTTTCGCTGTGCCTAAGTTTTCATTAACAAAAAAAAAAAAAAAAAAAAAAACTCACCATATGGCACAAGAACTTCAGAATGGTGAATCTAAATGTATCGTCTGCAAGATCTGTCCAGTCGCAGTAGAGATAACAGCTATTTGCTAGAAACCATTAAAGAACGATACAAGAAATTACTGATACTACAAAAAAAAAGTTCTGATCTCAACATGGATGGAACCACTAATTTTACCGTACCACACGGGAGCCGACGCATAAATTCAACTGCTGCGAGCAGTTACAAATCATTGGACGAATCCCAGCCGAACAGTCGATTCAAATATTCCAGTGATCTGAATGGACAGTTGATATGAATTAATTAAGTTACCCACATGTAAGCTATTTGCTTCTCTCTTTTCCTCTTCTGCCAGTAGGTTTTCATTTTGGCTGACTGTGCTTCTTTTCTCTGTTTTGACCATTTGCAAGCAGGACGTGGAACTGGCGTAGTAAGCGAAATAAGGTTTTTAGTAATTTTGACTTTTTCTCTCAAAACTTCTAGATCCTGAACGTCATCAAATGAAATTTCTGCTTGCTATAAATCCTTTTTAACTTGGCTTGCCCATTTTGAATACAATTATGTTTTTGAAATTGATGAATGTACGCGATGAGTAAATCTTTGAGGGTTCTTTCTTTCCAGATGACCAAAAAACCTCACTCTCCGCTTCCTCGTGCTGGTAACAATGTCTTCTGTATTTTCGTATAATTCGCAGTTGTGTCTTCGGCGGAATTCTCCGTTTTCTTTGATAGGGCCAAGGATTATCCACAAAATTTTCCGGTCTTTTAGTTCAAGTTTTCGTAGTGGTCCTTTCTTCGTCTTGTTTAAACATTCTGACGCATACAAGGCTGACGCTCTAATTACGGTGTTATAATGACAATGTTTTGGGTTTAAAGACAGGCTTTTGCTTTTGTATAAGTCATTGCACAGATGAAAAGTACATTCTAGTTCAGAACAGCTACTCTCTACAGCTGCATTTTCTGAACCGTCAGGTATAATTATTTCTCCAAAATATTTAAATTTCTTCGACTGCTTGATTTTCTCTCTACTATATTTCTAATATATTAATGAAAGTAATTTCGAAAGGGGGAATTAACATTAACAAATGTTTCCACTTGAATGGCCTTTATGTATGCAGACGAAGCCACACTACTGACGGAGAATGAAGATGACCTACAGAGGGGAATGCTTTTATTAGGTAAGATGTGTGAAGAGCACCATTTGACGAATTCAGAAAAAAGTTCAAATTAATGTATTTTAAAGGAAAGCATCCTGTAAGGACAAAAGCTGCCAGCCGCTTCAACGGACGCAAGAAGGCGCGCCGATCTCCCGCCTCACGGCGTCGCAGCCGCACCGGCCAGACTGATGTCATGGGTTGACTCCTGCTGCTCTCGTGGCAACCGCGAAGCCACTACCCCTCGCTATACCGCGCGGCCCACTGGACTCACGTGGGGACCTCACACGCGCCGACGCTCAAGGCGGACAAGCCATCTCGTGTCAGTGCACGACCGACCAACCGACCGATCCAATCCCCAGTGACCGTTGCCCGAGCAATTCGAGCACACTGGCGGCATAACGCGCAGACTCAGACGCAGGAACTCAGCCCCGAGCGGACGACCACTAGCTGAGTTCTGTTACTGGCGGAGCGGCAAGACTCTTATTTTCTGCCTTGAAGTTCGATCCAAACAACAGACATACCCTTAAATGCACGTGAACAGGCAACCTTTCCGCTTTCCCACTGCAGGGAGACACCAAAGCTGCGTTTACCACAGCGGCGCCACCGCCAGAAACGGAGGGCGTCTGCTTCACACAACGCGCTGCGGCGCACTCTTCAAACAGCAACCTTATTTTTTTTGTCATCAGTCTACTGACTGCTTTGATGCGGCCCACCACGACTTCCTTTCATGTGCTAACCTCTTCATCTCACAGTAGCACTTGCAACCTACGTCCTCAATTATTTACTTGACGTATTCCAATCTCTGTCTCCCTCTACAGTTTTTGCCCTCTACAGCTCCCTCTAGTACCATGGAAGTCATTCCCTCATGTCTTAGCAGATGTCCTATCATCCTGTCCCTTCTCCTTATCAGTGTTTTCCATATATTCCTTTCCTCTCCGATTCTGCGTAGCACCTCCGCACCTTATCAGTCCACCTAATTTTCAACATTCGTCTATAGCACCACATCTCAAATGCTTCGATTCTCTTCTGTTCCGGTTTTCCCACAGTCCATGTTTCACTACCATACAATGCTGTACTCCAGACGTACATCCTCAGAAATTTCTTCCTCAAATTAAGGCCAGTATTTGATATTAGTAGACTTCTCTTGGCCAGAAATGCCTTTTTTGCCATAACGAGTCTGCTTTAGATGTCCTCCTTGCGCCGTCTGTCATTGGTTATTTTACTGCCTAGGTAGCAGAATTCCTTAACTTCATTGACTTCGTGACCATCAATAGCCAGCTATCCTAGCCACTTTTTTAACAAAAATGAGAAAAAAGGATTTTGGAAGGTTTGTTTTTCTGCTTTTTTTTAACTTTTATTTCATTTTATTTTTATACAAATGTATAAAAGGAAGGCCGTTCCTCTTCGGCTACATAAACAGAATAATAGGAAGTCGTCCCGTTACGACAAAGGATGCTCCATACTATGGCCCGCTGCGAATTTTTCGATGACTGTCTTCTCGTTGCTGTGTTGTTTCCGCTGTTTGTTCAAATCTCATAAAAAAAATGGAACTGGGAAGAGGTGCTATGGTTATCATCTCATGTCATCGATAATCCAGCTGCGAGGCGGATTATGGAATGCGCTCCAAAGGAAATTAGAAAAATATTGCCTATATTTAGGGTTCTTGACGATCGCACAATGTCGTTCGTTGAGGTAATACCAAAAATCGGGTACTGTCTTTTCGCCATTACCGAAGAGGTAGTGAACAGCGTGGCCGCTGATCCACGTCACAGAGTTCGTTTTTGCTCTTGGGAAATAAATCTTATCGGGGAAAAGAAGTGATCGGGTAGTTATCCTGTCAGGAGTCGTGCGTGTGAGAAAAGCCAATATCTGACGCACCAAATACCATACGTCCTTTGCCGACCCGCATTTGAAACGATGTTCATCTGTGTCAATCACTTGGCACACAAGGGGGAAACAGCGAGGTGGATGCGATGTAGGCGGGACTGGCGTTCCTTGGTGGTATACAGGGTGAGTCAGCTAACATTACCGCTGGATATATTTCGTAAACCACATCAAATACTGACGAACCGATTCCACAGACCGAACGTGAGGAGAGGGGCTAGTGTAAATGGTTAATACAAACCATAAAAAAATGCACGGAAGTATGTTTTTTTAACACAAACCTACGTTTTATATTAAATGGAACCCCGGTTGTTTCGTTGGCACATCTGAACATATAAACAAATACGTAATCAGTGCCGTTTGTTGCATTCTAAAATGTTAATTACATCGAGAGATATTGTAACCTAAAGTTGACGCTTGAGTACCACTCCTCCGCTGTTCGATCGTGTGTATTGGAGAGCACCGAATTGTGTATGGATCCAAAGGGAACGGTGATGGACCTTAGGTACAGAAGAGACTGGAACAGCACATTACGTCCACATGCTAACACCTTTTTATTGGTCTTTTTCACTGACCCACATGTACATTACCATGAGGGGTGAGGTACACGTACACACGTGGTTTTGCGTTTTCAATTACGGAGTGGAATAGAGTGTGTCCCGACATGTCAGGCCAATAGATGTTCAATGTGGTGGCCAACATTTGCTGCACACAATTGCAATCTCTGGCGTAATGAATGTCTTACACGCCGTAGTACATCTGGTGTAATGTCGCCGCAGGCTGCCACACTACGTTGTTTCATATCCTCTGGGGTTGTAGGCACATCACGGTACACATTCTCCTTTAACGTACCCCACAGAAAGAAGTCCAGAGGTGTAAGATCAGGAGAACGGGCTGGCCAATTTATGCCCGTGTTTGTTACAACACGCAACTGAACGTCGGAGATTTCAAGCGTCAACTTTAGGTTACAATATCTCCGGATGTAATTAACATTTTACAATGCAACAAACGGCACTGATTATTTGTTTATACGTTCAGATGTGCTAACAAAACTAACGTGGATCCATTTAGATAAACGTAAGTTTGTGTTAAAAAACATACTTCCGTGCATTTTTGTATGGTTTGTATTAAACACTAGCCCCTCTCCTCACCTTCGGTCTGTGCAATCGGTTCGTCAGTATTTGATGTGGTTTACGAAATATATCCAGCGGTAACGTTAGGTGACTCACCTAATAACATTCGCAATAAAATACGGGAAAATAGGAGATACCGAAATGAATATTTGTAAAGAATGAGTGAATAAAAATTATCTCTCCGAGGGAGAAGATTTAAGCCATGTGTGAGAGGGTCTTCCGAGGAAGCAGGTAGTACCGTAATACGTGAAGAAAAAAAAAAGGTCTAGTGCTGGAAGAGAAGATGACAATGAATGATAATAATTTCGAAAAAAAACATAGGACAACTATTTGGAGTTAAAACGACGCGTAATGCCGGAAATGAAGGTAAAATCTTGAAGCCTGCGTTGTTAAACTTAGATATTCCGCCTAAATATGTGGTGTTGTGCAGCTGATTTCGAAATTGATTAAAAAGCGAAGGCGCATTTTGCACAGCATCAGTTGTCTGTAACCGCAACCTGGGGCTGTCAAAATATGTGCTAACGATAAGTCACTGGCTTTGTTTTGAGGATAGGTGAGCGCACGTTAGGCAAATGGACTGAACAATTCACTCGGGGATGCAGCGTGCCATAGCAGGAAGTGTGGAGTTGGCTCATGTCTAGAAACACAGCTGCATGAAGCGAAGGTCACGCCTCGCGCGTTCGGCCTTCTCCGCCAGGGTTCGGAGAGAGGGAGTCACGTGACGGTAAAGCTGCAGCCTCGCCTACTGTGTTCAACAGTCGCTCGCGAAACGTGGCGTAGGTAGCCAACTGAGGAGCAGAACGCACTGTGTTTCGTGTCTAAGGCAGAGCAGGCGCGTGTGAGACTGTCTACAGCAGGTAGGAGCGCTGGGTCAGCACGACTCTTAATACCTTCCTTGGTCCTGAGACCAGACTTATGACATTATTAAGTGAAATATCTAAATACATACTACTAAAACAGGATGCGTAGCAGGAAGCGGCGAGTAGGTACCGTGATGACACACCGGTTTGTTCCGTCTCCGACCAGTTACATAGTTTTTCTGCCCGCCTCCAGTGTTTGTGTGTGTGTGTGCTAACTGCTTTGGGTGTGTTACGCTTCTCTCTTGCTTCCTCATGTCATAGTTCTGTAGTTCAATAGTAGAACTCAAAGAACAGAGCGTGTTTGATGTTGGCGTGCTATCTAAATGTGCACAGGGCAGACGCAGACGTAGGCATGAATTACACTATCGAGTTGGGCATGACGTAACGATTTTGCATCCATACAGAGGCGAGGACATCTTTTCCAGTATTAAAGGACTTTCAGTTTTTGTTATCCGAAAGCATGGTTGGCAAATTTCACTGACGAATGCCTCTCGAGAAATCAGTCCATAAATAATTTTTGAAGTGATTTTAGGTTGTTGTTGTTGTGGTCTTCAGTCCAGAGACTGGTCTGATGCATCTCTCCATGCTATTGTATAGTGTATCTCCGAATAACTACTGAAATCTACATCCTTCTGAATCTGCTTAGTGTATTCAGCTCTTGATCTCCCTTCACGCTTCCCCCCAATACTAAATTGGCGATCCCTTGATGCCTTAGATCGTGTACTACCAACCGATCCCTTTTTCTAGTCTTTTGGGCAAAATTCCTCTTCTCAACAATTCTATTCGGTACCTCCTCATTAGTTACGTCATCTACCCATCTAATCTTCAGCATTCTTCTGTAGCACCACATTTAGAAAGCTTCTATTCTCTTCTTGTGTACACTGTTTGTCGTCCATGTTTCACTTCCAAACATGGCTATGTTCCATACTTCCAGAAACGACTTCCTGGCCCTTAAATCTATACTCGACGATAACAAATTTCTTTTCTTCAGAAACACTTTCCTTGCCATTGGCATTCTACATTTTATATCCTCCCCACATTGATAATCAAGTTATTTAGCCTCCCAAAAGCAAAACTCATTCACTGCTTCAAGTGTCTCAATTCCTAATCGAATTCCGTCAGCATCACCTGATTTCATTCCATTATCCTCGTTTTGATTTTGTTGATGTTCATCTTATATCCTCCTTTCAAGACACTGTCCAATCCGTTCAACTCATCTTCCAGGTTCTTTGCTGTCTCTGACAAAATTACAATGTCATCAGCAAATCTCAAAGTTTTCATTCCTTCTCCCAATTTTTCTTTTGTTTCCTTTACTTCTTATTCAGTTCACAGATTGAACATCATCAGGGATAGGCTTCAATTCTGTCTCACTCCCTTCTCAGGCACTGCTTCCCTTTCGTGCCCTTCGACTCGTTTATCTGTCATCTGGTTTCTGTACAAATTGTAAATACCCTTTCGCTCCTTGTATTTTAACCCAGCCACATTCAGAATTTGAAAGAGTATTCCAATCAACATAGTCAAAAGCTTTCTCTAAGTCTACAAATGCTTGAAAAGTAGGTTTGCCTAGGGTCTGTATTGCCTCGTGTGTACCTACATTTCTCCAGAATGCAAACTGATCTTCAATGGGTTCAGCTTCTACCAGTTTTTCCATTCGTCTGTAAACAATTCGTGTTAGTGTTTTGCAATTGCGACTTACCAAACTCATAGTTCGGTAATTTTCACACCTGTCGACAACTGTATTTTTGGGATTTGAATTATATTATTCGTAAGGTCCGTGGGTATTTTGCGTCTCTATACATCTTGCTAACCAGATAGAGTTTTGTCATTAGTGGCTCTCCCAAGGCTATCAGTAACTCTAATTGAATGTTATGTACTCCTGGGCCTTGTTTCGATTTAGATCTTTCAGTGCTCTGGCAATTTCTTCCCATTTCGTCTTCTTCTACATTCTCTTCCATTTCCATAATATTGCCGTCAAGTAAATCATCCTTGTGTAGAACCTCCATATACTCCTTCCACCTTTCTGCTTTCCCTTCTTTGCTTATGGCGGTTTTCCATATGGGCTCTTGATATTCATATAGGTGGTTCTCTTTTCTCCAAAGGTCTTTAATTTTCCTGTAGGCAGTATCTGTCTTACCCCAAATGATAACTGCTTCTACAAACTTACACTTGTCCTCTAGCCACCTCTGCTATTCTGCACTTCCTGTTGATCTCATTTTTGAGACTTTTGTATTCCTTTTCGCCTGGTTCATTTACTGCATTTTTATATTTTGTCCTTTCATCAATTAAATTCAGTATCTCTTCTGTTCGCCATGGATTTCTACTAACCGTCTTTTTATGTACTTGATCCTTTGCTGCCTTCACTATTTCATCTCTCAAAGCTACCCATTCTTCTTCTACTGTATCTCTTTCCCCTGTTCTTGTTAATCGTTCCCTAAAACTCTCTCTAAAACACACTATGGCCTCTGGTTCTTTCAGTTTATCCAGGTCCCATCTTAAATTCCCACCTTTTTGCAGTTTCTTCAGTTTTAGTCTATAGTTCATAAACAATAAATAGTGGTCAAAGTGCACATCTGTCCCTGGAAATGTCTTACAATTTAAAACCTGGTTCTTAAATCTGTCTTACCATTATATACTCTGAAACCTTCCAGTGTCTCCAAGCCTCTTCTACCTGTACAACCTTCTTTCATGATTCTTAAACTGTTAGCTATTGTTAGTAATGCTCTGTGCAAAATTCTACCAGGTGGCTTCCTCTTTCATTCCTTATCCCCAGTCCATATTCACCTACTACTTTTCCTTCTCTTCCTTTTCCTACTATCAAATTTCAGTCCCTCACGACTATTAAATTTTCGTCTCTTATATTTGTCTGAATAATTTCTTTTATCGCATCGTACATTTTTTCAGTTGCTTCATCTGCGGATCTACTTGGCATATAGACTTGTACTACTGTGGTAGGCGTGGGCTTCGTGTCTGTCTTGGTTACAATAATATGCTCACTATGCCGTTTGTAATAGCTTACCCACGTTCCTATTTTTTTTTCATTATTAAACCTACTCCTGCATTACACTTATTTGATTTTGTATTTCTAACCCTGTATTCATCTGACAAGAATTCTTGTTCCTCCTGCCATCGAACTTCACTAATTCCCACCGTATCTAACTTTAACCTACCCGTTTCCCATTTTAAATTTTCTATCCTACCAGCCCGATTAAGGGGTCTGACATTCCACGCTTCGATCCGTAGAACGCCAGTTTCCTTTCTGCTAATAATGTCTTCCTGAGTAGCTCCGCCCGGAGATCCGAATGGGGGAATATTTTACCCGGGGAATATTTCACCCAAGAGGTCGCCATAATCATTTAACCGTATAGTATAATGATTTAGGAAATACTCAGTTTACAATTTAAAAAAAAAGTTATGCCATAGTTAGAAAACTAAAAGTTCTTCAGAATAAGTACATTGCATACTTACGAGTAAGCCTTGGCGGCATAAAATTCCCCTGCAAACTCAAGCATTTATCAAAATTAAAAATAGCACCGAGTCATAGCGCTGGGAACTAGTGTACACTTCGACAACAGAACCAACATCGATCGATGCTGCGAGCGACCAGTCAGCCAGTGCCGTTAACCTAGACCAAGAAGGCTGTGCGGTTATGCAGTGGGGCAGGGCGCTCACTGCTGTACAGCATGTGCAGTTAGCCAGTTTGAATCACGGTTTGTAGTCTGTCTGGTCCAGACTCTTACTTTCTAAAATTTCGCCTGCTGGTTGTTTGGTGTTACCTACTTATGCTTATTTAATTTGTAGTTGAATGCATATTATGTTTGTGAGTGCATGGTAAGTGTGTTATGTGGAACTGTAGAAATTGAAAGGGAATGGACTGTGATACTGCAGCGTCAAGGTAACGTTTTCACAACGGGTATGTTTCTAAACGTATCGCACACCTGCCATCTTTTTCACTGGAAAAAGTATCAACAGGAATTCCAAGTTCGCCATCACTGTGAGACTTGAACTTATTATGTGTAAATCAGCCCATACTTCTCCAATGCAATCTAAAATGAGTCGTGAGCTCTGCAGCGTACGTTACTTGCTTTACACCAACAGTGAAGGTCTAGATGTGTTTCAGGCTGTGTCGTAAGGCGGGGGCGGATAGCTCAGCCGATAAGACCTAAGTGTCCAGTTGAAACCTTGTTCAGCGCACATACGTGTGATCTGATGTAAAGTTAAGGCAGGGTTAGCATTTCTTGATGGATCAGCATTGCGAAACTTGTTTGTCAGGAGGAGTGAGCTCATGGAGCTGACACACCACACACCATACCATTGTCAGAGAAGTAATGAATGAAAATGGTTAGTTTTGTAACATGCTCCATCCTATTAATTGTGTGACACTTCATGTTTGGGTTTGATTTTTGTACAAGATATGTTTTGGACAAGACTAAATGTAACGTATTATGCTTCTGTTAATCAGAGTGCACAATAATTTCCACAACGTAAATTCAATACGCTTCAAATTAATTGCAAGAGATGTTACAGACTAATACGAAAAATAATCCGACATAGAAAATAAGTCTGTACGCCACATACGGGTTTCAGGTACCTTAGACAAAGGACGTAAAAGTTTGTTAGGAGGTTTGACGTTACAGATTGTATGAATTTCCGTTCCCGCATAGTTTTAGTACAAGTTCATCGATTGCTGGTTACCTTCTTTTAGAGTAATACGCTTCCTTACCGTGCCTTCACTCGTTATTACGCTCGACAACCCAGTAAAAGATTCTTTACCATTTGATTACCTGCACATATGCAAACAGATCTGGGGGCCAGTCTGAACAGATGAGGCAGATTTCAATCTTCTTTGCTCTGTAAACATAGCTGTAAGAACAGAAGACAGTGCTGGCTTTAAGGGAAGACTGTGCTGAACAGTCTGAAAAAATAATCTATTGTCAATGCCTCTCTTATAGTTAGACTACTCTCTTCCTCGTTTTTTCTATCGTAGTGCATCTTAATTGTTATTTCATTATAGACGCGGGAATTTTTACTGCAGATTTTCATTGCCTTCTCTAGAGTTTGACTATATTGCGTGCTAATCCATTCGCAAGAGTTCTTGTATGGGCTTTTCCCCATTCCAAGTTATGGTACAATTTCCTATGTTGCAGTCCCGCAATTCGGATTTCCTTTCTGAAAAATTTAGGAGTCCCGGAATTTTTCGACTAATCCAATGTAACTGTACTGTCTATTCATGTATGTTATGAGTCATCTTGAGAGTCTTTTGAGATCTGGAACACGATGCATTTTCGTAATTACATTTCCCAGTTCCAAAGCTACCATGGTCTTTCACTCGAAATGTCTCCCACATGGATTTGTTCCCTCCAGTTTCGCAACCTGATCCACAAGACCAACCTGAAACTTTCCATAAACTGACATTTCAGTTCATAAAAAAACAAGTCGACTTCGGTTACTAAGGTACACCAAATTTCATACTTACTAAAAATCCTTAAAAAATATATTACTTGGCCATATTACCCGAGTATCAGGGATAGATAGCAAGATACGTAAGAGGTTGTTGTTGTTGTGGTTTTCAGTCCTGAAACTGGTTTGATGCAGCTCTCCATGCTACTCTATCCTGAGCAAGCTTCTTCATCTCCCAGTACCTACTGCAACCTACGTCCTTCTGAATCTGCTTACTGTATTCATCTCTTGGTCTCCCTCTACTATTTTTACCCTCCACGGTACCCTCCAATACTAAATTGGTGATCCCTTGATGCCTCAGAACATGTCCTACCAACCGATCCCTTCTTCTGGTCAAGTTGTGCCACAAACTTCTCCCCAATCCTATTCAGTACTTCCTCATTAGTTATGTGATCTACCCATTTAATCTTCAGCATTCTTCTGTAGCATCACATTTCGAAAGTTTCTATTCTCTTCTTGTCCAAACTATTTATCGTCCATGTTTCACTTCCATGCATGGCTACACTCCATACAAATACTTTCAGAAATGACTTCCTGACACTTAAATCTGTACTCGATGTTAACAAATTTCTCTTTTTCAGAAACGCTTTCCTTGTCATTGCCAGTCTACATTTTATATCCTCTCTACTTCGACCATCATCAGTAATTTTGCTCCCCAAATAGCCAAACTCCTTTACTACTTTAAATGTCTCATTTCCTAATCTAATACCCTCAACATCACCCGACTTAATTCGACTACATTCCATTATCCTCGTTTTGCTTTTGTTGATGTTCATTTTATATCCTCCTTTCAAGACACTATCCATTCCGTTCAACTGCTCTTCCAAGTCCTTTGCTGTCTCTGACAGAATTACGATGTCATCGGCGAACCTCAAAGTTTTTATTTCTTCTCCATGGATTTTAATACCTACTCCAAATTTTTCTTTTGTTTCCTTTACTGCTTGCTCAATATACAGATTGAATAACATCGGGGAGAGACTACAACCCTGTCTCACTCCCTTCCCAACCACTGCTTCCCTTTCATTCCCCTCGACTCTTATAACTGCCATCTGGTTTCTGTACAAATTGTAAATAGCCTTTCGCTCCCTGTATTTTACCCCTTCCACCTTCAGAATTTGAAGGAGAGTATTCCAGTCAACATTGTCAAAAGCTTTCTCTAAGTCTACAAATGCTAGAAACGTAGGTTTGCCTTTCCTTAATCTGTCTTCTAAGATAAGTCGTAGGGTCAGTATTGCCTCACGTGTTCCAACATTTCTACGGAAGCCAAACTGATCTTCCCCGTGGTCAGCTTCTACCAGTTTTTCCATTCGTCTGTAAAGAATTCGTGTTAGTATTTTGCAGCTGTGACTTATTAAACTGATAGTTCGGTAATTTTCACATCTGTCAACACCTGCTTTCTTTGGGATTGGAATTATATTCTTCTTGAAGTCTGAGGGTGTTTCGCCTGTCTCATACATCTTGCTCACCAGATAGTAGAGTTTTGTAAGGACTGGCTCTCCCGAGGCCGTCAGTAGTTCCAATGGAATTTTGTCTACTCCGGGGGCCTTGTTTCGACTCAGGTCTTTCAGTGCTCTGTCAAACTCTACACGCAGTATCGTATCTCCCATTTCATCTCCATCTACATCCTCTTCCAATTCCATAATATTGTCCTCAAGTATATCGCTCTTGTATAGACCCTCTATATACTCCTTCCACCTTTCTGCTTTATCTTCTTTGCTTAGAACTTGGTTTCCATCCGAGCTCTTGATATTCATACAAGTGGTTCTCTTCTCTCATAAGGTCTCTTTAATTTTCCTGTAGGCAGTATCTATCTTACCCCTAGTGAGAGAAGCCTCTACATCCTTACATTTGTCCTCTAGCCATCCCTGCTTAGACATTTTCCACTTCCTGTCGATCTCATTTTTGAGACGTCTGTATTTCTATTTGCCTGCTTCATTTACTGAATTTTTATATTTTCTCCTTTCATCAATTAAATTCAAAATTTCTTCTGTCAGCCAAGGCTTTCTACAATTTTACCTACTTGATCCTCTGCTGCCTTCACTACTTTATCCCTCAAAGCTACCCATACTTCTACTGTATTTCTTTCCCCCATTCCTGTCAATTGCTCCCTTATACTCTCCCTGAAACTCTGTACAACCTGGTTCTTTCAGTTTATCCAGGTCCCATCTCCTTAAATTCCCACCTTTTTGCAGTTTCTTCAGTTTTAATCTACAGGTCATAACCAATAGATTGTGGTCAGTCCACATCTGCCCCTGGAAATGTCTTACAATTTAAAACCTGGTTCCTAAATCTCTGTTTTCCCATTATATAATCTATCTGATACCTTTTAGTATCTCCAGAGTTCTTCCATGTATACAGCTTTCTTTTATGATTCTTGAACCAAGTGTTACCTATGATTAAGTTGTGCTCTGTGCAAAATTCTACCAGGCGGCTTCCTCTTTCATTTCTTTGTTCCAGTCCATATTCACCTACTACGTTTCCTTCTCTCCCTTTCCCTACTACCGAATTCCAGTCACCGATGACTATTAAATTTTCATCTCCCTTCACTATCTGAATAATTTCTTTTATTTGATCATACATTTCTTCAATTTCTTCGTCATCTGCAGAGCTAGTTGGCATATAAACTTGTACTACTGTAGTAGGTGTGGGCTTCGTATCTATCGTTGCCACAATAATGCGTTCACTATGCTGTTTGTAGTAGCTTACCCGCATTACCCCTTTTTGATTTTGTGTTTATAACCCTGTAGTCACCTGACCAGAAGTCTTGTTCCTCCTGCCACCGAACTTCACTAATTCCCACTATATCTAACTTTAACCTATCCGTTTCCCCATTTTAAATTTTCTAACCTACCTGCCCGATTAAGGGATCCGACATTCCACGCTCCGATCCGTAGAATGCCAGTTTTCTTTCTCCTGATAACGACACCCTCTTGAGTAGTCCCCGCCCGGAGATCCGAATGGGGGACTATTTTACCTCCGGAATATTTTACCCAAGAGGACGCCATCATAATTTAATCATACAGTAAAGCTGCATGCACCGAGCGAGGTGGCGCAGT
Source organism: Schistocerca gregaria (assembly GCF_023897955.1). NCBI lineage: Eukaryota > Metazoa > Arthropoda > Insecta > Orthoptera > Acrididae > Schistocerca > Schistocerca gregaria. The sequence goes on from NC_064926.1 coordinate 41,971,659, forward strand.
GGTTAGCACACTGGACTCGCATTCGGGAGGACGACGGTTCAATCCCGTCTCCGGCCATCCTGATTTTGGTTTTCCGTGATTTCCCTAAATCGTTTCAGGCAAATGCCGGGATGGTTCCTTTGAAAGGGCGCGGCCGATTTCCTTTCCAATCCTTCCCTAACCCGAGCTTGCGCTCCGTCTCTAATGACCTCGTTGTCGACAGGACGCTAAACACTAACCACCACCACCAAGCTGCATGCCCTCGGGAAAGATTACGGCCGTAGTTTCCCCTTGCTTTCAGCCGTTCGCAGTACCAGCACAGCAAGGCCATTTTGGTTAGTGTTACAAGGCCAGATCAATCATCCAGACTGTTGCCCCTGCAACTACTGAAAAGGCTGCTGCCCCTTTTCAGGAACCACACTTTTGTCTGGCCTCTCAACAGATACCCTTCCGTTGTGGTTGCACCTACGGTACGGCTATCTGTATCGCTGAGGCACGGAAGCCTCCCCACCAACGCCAAGATCCATGGTTCATGGAGGGAGGAAGGGGTAGATGGCCGTCGGAAAAACACTTTAAAATCAGAAAATCATAAAAAACTTTGAACATTTTAAACATGTTTTATGGAACCTCTTGATACAAAAAATGCTTGCCGCGGTGGTCTCGCGGTTCTAGGCGCGCCGTCCGGAACGGTGCGACTGATACGGTCGCAGGTTCGAATCCTGCCACGGGCATGGATGTGTGTGATGTCCTTAGGTTAGTTAGGTGTAAGTAGTTCTAAGTTCTAGGGGACTGATGATCACAGCTCTTAAGTCCCATAGTGCTCAGAGCCATTTGAACCATTTTTGATACAAAAAAATTGTGTAATGATATTAGTTGCAGGTAAATTATAACTTAAACGAAACCTCATTTGTAAAAAGCATTTTACAACTCTAGAATTTCTTAAAGTTTTAATTATCTCTTTGGAGAATACTACTTTTATATAGAAAATAATATATCACCTCAATTATTCAGGTAGTTGAATGTGAACTAAGCCTGATTTATGAAAAGGAATGTTTACTTTATAGACTTTGATTTATTGTTTTAAAAACTACGTTACCATATCGATGGCACACATCAACATATATTGTGCAGGGTTCATGTAACCAATGACAAGCAAACCCACGTGACACACTGAATCAAGTCACAGGTTTAATTTGTGTTTGAGTAGTCTTCCCCGCATCCAACGCACTCGTCTTCTTTTTCAATAAGTTCGTCACTTTTCCTTGTAATGAAAGTCATCTGATGAGTCTCGACCGTCTGAACCACCTTTGACCTTTCTCATCCGATCCTTTTTCACTAGACATTTCCCAATAGGCCTAATTTTTTCCCCTTTAGCATCAAGTTTCAATGTTGTCTTTTTAATATTTTGCTTTGTCGCCAAGTTTGTAGCGTTAATATTTCAGGGCCTACGTGTGTTTGATGTTCAGGTCCAGCTGGCAAAGGTGAAATATTGTTCAGAAATTTTTTAGAAGTGGTTTGGATCGTTTCATTTGAAATCACAAGCCAAATAAAGGCCTGACGTGTGGTCTTGTAGAAGGTCCTGGTAGAGGTTACGTTGCTCTTCTTTCAGGATTTTTTTTTTTTTTTGCCACAGTAGTCAGCAGAAATACTCGGTGGATCCAGTAGTGGATTGCAGCGTGAGTAGCAGAACCCTTTCAGTAGGTTTGTGGCTAGATGTCTGGACCATATCTGCTCTAGAGGGGAACATGACAAACATGACGAGGTTCTTTCGTGGAGTGTTTGACCAGATACGTTGACGTTTTCATTTCCCATAAGTCTATCTGGATCACATCTAAAAGCATAACCTGGGACTGCATCGGAATTAAATGGGTAGATTCCCGGTGATTTGAATCCAGACAGTGTTCCCTAGTGTTGCAACTTTTATGCATCAATCTTGTAATAGCGCAACAAGTTTCAATCTTCCTAGCTTCGGATGTGGATGGTTACTTTGTCATTTTTCAACAGCATTACAAAAATGAAGCATTAAAGATTTGAAGACAGACAGGTCCTGCGGTTGCAGATAATGGGTAGTATTGCGGTTAAGGCACACTAAACTGTTAATATTCCTCTCGACAAACTTCAACATCTGTGCCGAGCTAGAATGTGATGTATGGCCATCCAAACTCTGCAGAACTGTTCGAAAGGGTTTGCGGGACACAAAATGATACATCAGCGATTCAAAAAAAGGAGTTCAGCATTCACGGAGATAGTTCTTTGACACAACAACTTTACTTCTCAGTGGCTTGTTGTCCTCCCACTCTTTTTATTTTTATTTTTTATTTATTTTTAATGTACTCCCTTCATGACAACATGCCCTTCACGGTTGCACCCTGCAAGTAATGTAATAGTGTCTCCATTGTCTGACGAAATAATCACAGAAACTGTTTTTTGCCCCTTCCCAGCTGCAACAGCACCTGGTCGGCTATTTAACTGAAGACCTGTCTCATTCATGTTAAATAACTAATGAGGAAGTATTGAATAGGATTGGAGAGAAGAGAAGTTTGTGGCACAACTTGACCTGAAGAAGGGATCGGTTGGTAGGACATGTTCTGAGGCATCAAGGGATCACCAATTTAGTATTAGAGGGCAGCGTGGAGGGTAAAAATAGTAGAGGGAGACCAAGAGATGACTACACTAAGCAGATTCAGAAGGATGTAGGTTGCAGTAGGTACTGGGAGATGAAGAGGCTTGCACAAGATAGAGGAGCATGGAGAGCTGCATCAAACCAGTCTCAGGACTGAAGACCACAACAACATTCTTTCTAGTTTATTAAGCAAACCATTTTCTTCCATTATGGTCGAAAGTAAGTTGAAATGTTCGTTGACTTCATCGTATTCCTTGACTTCATCACAATTCATCCCCTGAACTGTGGCCGAAGACACGCCTTCATTTATCCACAGACCTAGATATACATATCGAGATAAGAACATTCGTAACCAATCGTCAACTGCATTTCCTTTTCCGTTCATAAATTTATACGCCAAACTGCACAGCAAAATCATAAACTACACCTCATACACAACCCCTCGTTAAGGGAAAACCGTGGGCCTGCAACTCATTAGCTGAACCCGAACAATAACTAGGACCCATTGGAATTTTGGAATCACACCCGGTCTTTAATTTTCTCTCGAGAGTTTTCCTCGAAATATTTAAGTCTATCGAAGCCTTTCTGAGAGAAGAACTGTGTTTGTTAACTATTAATAGCATTTTTAAGGTCTTCATCTTTCCACGATCGCCTAGAAGAGCTGGCTTTCCGAATGTATTGATTCTGCATCTGTAAAAAAACTGAAATTAAAAAATGGTTCAAATGGCTCTGAGCACTATGGGACTCAACTTCTGAGGTCATTAGTCCCCTAGAACTTAGAACTACTTAAACCTAACTAACCTAAGGACATCACACACATCCATGCCCGAGGCAGGATTCGAACCTGCGACCGTAGCGGGTAGGCGGTTCCAGACTGAAGCGCCCAGAATCGCACGGCCACTTCGGCCGGCTTATGAAATTAAAATTTAATAAATAACACGTTTATGGGATGGCCATATATCCCTATGATGCTGTCTCCTGATCAGGCGGGAGAGACTGTCATAGCGCGTCATCAGACGTCGTGGTTGTAGACTCAAATAAAACCTACATTACATACCAGTATACAGTTAGACATAAACAAATGTAAAAGTAAAGTTTCTGTCGCTACTCACAGCCTAAGTTATGTTTAGATCAGAAGGTTATGACATACTACATAATTTCATGGTATACCGAAAACAAAAATCATGAAAATTAATTTTAGTTGAAATAGTCTCATCCGCAGCAACAATAACTCACATTACTAAGGCGTGGGGCATCTCTCCCATATAGCCGTCTATTCCGGGTTTACCCTTTGTCAACGAACATTAACATTTATATCCATAGTTGCAGCAAGAGAAGACGATTTACTTGTATACGTGCAAACTGAAGAAACCCGCTAGCGATGATGATTATCGCGACACAGATTTTTCAATGTCGCAGTGGCGTTCAACTGGAGGCTGTCAGGACACAGCTGAATCGTCCGAGCATAGCTGAGTTTTGGACCGCCGCGGAATTCGTACATGGCCTCTATTTGGTGGGGTTCAATCCCGTCTCCGGTCATCCTCATTTAGGTTTTCCGTGATTTCCCTAAATCGCTTCAGGCAAATGCTGGGATGGTTCGTTTGAAAGGGCATCGCCGATTTCCTTCCCCATCCTTTCCTCACCCGAGCTTGCGCTCCGTCTCTGATGACCTCGTTGTCGACGGGACGTTAAACACTAATCTCCTCCTCCTCTACTTGGTGGTGCGCCCGGATGAGCGCGCAGCACATTTAATGGCGCATTTCTTTGGCCTCGTTGACTGACATGGCTTACCTAGCGTGCTCCACACTGCAAACAATGTGGACAATGGCAATGGGAGTTGGAGTGAGGTATAGTCCTTTAACGAGCACATTGCTGCGCTGTTGACCGTTGTCCCTGTTAGGGAGACTGAGATAATAACTGTGTGCTTTTTGTCGTGCTGCTACACGTTCACATTTAGACGTCTGTTTACAGTAGTTTAGGATTGCTTCGTGCACTCTCTTCCTATGCCCATGTGACAGCGTTAATCCACTCCCACTGAGGGAGAGCGCTGAAGCTATCTTGAGACGGACATTCAATAGTTTTTTCAATGTGGTGTGCAGGCAGCCTCAAGTGTGGTAGGTTCGCCCTCTTATCAGCTCCAAGACGGCTCGCTTTTGAGATGAGAATGGACACTGTGATCCTTAAATGATGAGTATCTTAGGGGAAGGTAGTATTAAGGTACAATGTGGTTGGTCAATACGGGGACAGTTAATGCTGTTTGTGGATGGCGCTGGTGTTGTCGTCCTATGATGTCCCATATGTGCTGTATTGGAGACAGATCCGGTGATAGACCAGGCCAAGCTCAGTGGTATGTGGGCGAGCGTTATCCTGTTAGAAAGCACAGCAGCTCGAATCACCGGACTGATGTACAGATTTGCAGTCAGGGTTCCGGGTGTGTGGGATAACCACGAGACTGCTCCGTTGTCATGAAACCGGACCCTACGCTGTATTTCCAGGCGTAGGTGCAGTGTGTCTACAGCGCAGACAGGTTGGTTCTAGGTCGTCAACTGGCCTTCTCCTATCCAACACACGGCGATCACTCGCACTTAGCCAGAAACAGCTTTCATCAGAAAACACAAGACACCACTGAAATCGCAAATGGCGCTGGTTTGAGGCTCGTGGAATGCGCGCTACAGCTTAGAGCTTTCCTTGAAGTTAGGAAGGAAGCAAGGAAGGTACGAAATTCGTTAACCTGTTATTACTGTGGTACCAACGTCTGCTAAAATTGCTGCTGCTGATGCAGTACGTTGCGCCACAGCCTTTCACCAAACACGGTGGTCTTCCCTCTCTATAGCATCACGCGGCCGTCCGGAGCCCGGCTTTCTTGCGACCGTACGTTCTGTGACCACTGTTGCCAGCAGTCATGTACAGTGGCTGTATTCCCGCCTAGTCTTCCCGCAATATCGCAGAAGGAACATCAAACTTCTCGTGGCCACATTACGCGACCTCCTTCAAACTCAATGAGGTGTGAATAAAAGCGTCTTTGTCGCACTTAGGGCCTTCCTGACTAACACACACTCACATCGTCCAGTGCCAAAGGTAACTAACTCTCACTAGTGTGTATTCAAAGCAAACATGTTTGCATCCTCATCGTGGCGCTACTGATGCCACTCACGTGACTGGAGCGTAATTTGAATACACATCATCTTGCAGATGTAGAAACACGCTAACAACTTTCGTTTATGTCGCACAACTTGTAAGTATGCGTGTATCGGAATATTTGCAGAATGAATTATACGTAATTCTATATTTGATTAAACCACATTTTACACACAGCTCCCCTAGAGTGATTGATTTGCCTATTTTATACATCTACATCTACATCCATACTCCACAAGCCACCTGACGGTGTGTGGCGGAGGGTACCCTGAGTACCTCTATCGGTTCTCCCTTCTATTCCAGTCTCGTATTCTTCGTGGAAAGAAGGATCGTCGGTATGCTTCTGTGTGGGCTCTAATCTCTCTGATTTTATCCTGATGGTCGCTTCGCGAGGTACACGTAGGAGGGAGCAATATACTGCTCGACTCTTCGGTGAAGGTATGTTCTCGAAACTTTAACAAAAGCCCGTGCCGAGCTACTGAGCGTCTCTCCTGCAGAGTCTTCCACTGGTGTTTATCTATCATCTCCGTAACGCTTTCGCGATTACTAAATGATCCTGTAACGAAGCGCGCTGCTCTCCTTTGGATCTTCTCTATCTCTTCTATCAACCCTATCTGGTACGGATCCCACACTGTTGAGCAGTATTCAAGCAATATTCTACTACTGTCTTCTGCGCATTGTTACACCCTAGCACGACAGTATCGTTGACGGATGATTTGGTCTTCATTGTGAAAACTGATAGCTTAAAAATAATTTGCTGGTGTCAAAAACTCCGATTACCAGAGTAGTCCCCCACTGCGGGTTCGGGGGTTAGAATAGGCCCGCGGTATTCCTGCCTGTCGTAAGAGGCGACTAAAACGAGTCTCAAACTTTTCGGCCTTGTATGATGGTCCCCTGTTGGGTTTGACCTCTATCTCTCAAAATTTTCCGTAGAGCGAGCCGATTGGGGAAGGGCGCCTTACTTGGTGCATTGTGTACATCTTGCGATCAGACCTTTCGCCAGCTTATACACCGTTGAAGTGCAGTCCTGTCCGCTCTCCATCTCTTGGGCATGACACTGTTTCTGCGTGCAGATTACACCTTGCACTGTGCAGTGCCTCTTTCTGCACCGACGGCGACCATGGACCACATGTTACCTAACATCCAGCACGGTAGCCAGTCCGTTGTGGTAGGGCCGCCATGTACCCTGTTGGTTGTAGCCCCCTGACAACACAGGGATCGCTCTACTGATGCCTGCGCCGTTAACTCCCCACGTATGCCAAGGAGTAGATGCCTATCCTCCTGGGGTATCGGGACTCCCGGCTACGGCCAACCTGCCAGGTGGCTCTTGCCGTGGCTGGGTGGTGCCCGTGGGGAGGGCCCTTGGTCGGAGTAGGTGGCATCAGGGCGGATGACCCGCAATGAAGCGTGGTACATCGTCTTTCGCTGGTGGCCAGCCGCCAGCAGTCTCTAAGCGTCCTCGGGCTCAATTTAACGCTCAGAAGTACGATCCGAAAACGTTCCCCTCAGGATGGCAGTAGCAGTTATTCGCCCCGCTACTTAGTTTGTACGAGGGCTGATGGGGAGTCTTTTCTCTCCACAAAGCCTCAGTTCTTCGTCGAGCATTTAGAGGACAAGTTTGGAGAGATGGAGGGCTGGTCAAAAATGCGCTCTGGGTCAGTCCTGATACAAACGGCATCCTCTGCCCAGTCACGACGGTTACTCGCTTGTGACAAGTTGGGGGATGTTGCCGTTACGATCAAACCCCATAAGAGATTAAACATGGTCCAGGGAGTTATTTGCCATAGGGATCTTCTTTTGCAGTCTGATGAAGAGCTGCGCGCCAATTTAGAGCGCCGAGGTGTACATTTCGTCCGGCGCGTTCATCGGGGTCCGAAGGAAAATCAGATTGCTACCGGTGCCTTCATCTTGGCCTTCGAAGGGGATACATTACCGGAAAAGGTCAAGGTGATGGTCTACCGATGTGACGTTAAGCCCTATATCCCTCCCCTGATGCGGTGCTTTAAGTGCTGGAAGTTCCGCCATATGTCTTCTCACTGCACTTCCAGCCTCACATGTCAAGATTGCGGACGCCCATCACATCCCAATACTCTATGTGCCCCGCCTCCCATCTGTGTCAACTGCAGGGAGCACCATTCACGTTGCTCGCCAGACTGCCGAATTTTCCAGAAAGAGCGTAAAATCATGGAATACAAGACCCTGGACCGACTAACCTATACTGAGGCCAAAAGGAAATATGACCGACTCCATCCTGTGAGAATGACATCTTCCTACGCTGCTGCTACAACACCTGTGCTAGCCCCGTCTGTTTCTCCAATTGTGGCCGGACCGACGAGTAGTAAAACTCCTCCTGCCCCCTCGCCAGTGGGGGGGCTCTACCTACTGGTTTGCTCCTACGCCACCTACCTCAGGAGCAACACCATCCCACCCATCGGGGACGTCCGTCCCCACTTCTAAGCCGGAGAAGTGTCCAACTTCTTCGGCTTCTCACGCTCGCAAGGGGTCCCTTGGGTCCCTCCCTTCCCAGGTTTCCGCCAGCGAGAAGGCTGACGACCGACAGTGGCGTAAGTGCCCGCAATCAGCGGGTCGTAGGGCTTCACGATCCTCCTACATCCCGGAGACTGAATCGGTGAAGCCCTCCCAGCCGGTGGGACCCAAGGAACGGCGTGAGAAACCCAAGAAGAGCTCTCAGCCCAAGGAACTCGCGGTGTCAGCCATCCCACCGCAACCTTCCAGCTCTGCGTCTGAGGATGCGGTGGAGATTCTGGCGTCCACTGAGGACCTCGATCTCGCCGGTCCATCAGACGCCATGGAAAGCACTATCACAGGTGCTAAATCGGAGGCAGCAGGTGACCCAGCGGCGTAATCTCCCTTCCCAGTCCCGTCACACCTTTCTCAGCCATGGACAACACCATCCTCCAGTGGAACTGCAGCGGTTTCTTCCACCATCTAGCTGAGCTGCGCCAACTTATCAGCCTTCACCATTTTCTCTGCATTGCTCTGCAGGAAACTTGTTTTCCGGCAATGCGAACCCCCGCCCTCCGTGGGTACCCGGGTTATTATAAGAATCGGGCAGCTTATGAAAGGGTGTCTGGTGGCGTCTGCATATATGTCCTGAACTCTCTTCACAGCGAGTCTGTACCTCTCCAAACACCTTTAGAGGGTGTCGCTGTTCGGGTGTGGACGCCAAAGGCTGTTACCGTCTGCAGTCTTTACCTTCCACCAGATGGTGATGTCGCGCAGCATGTCCTGGCTGCTCTATCTGGGCCAAGTTTCGCCGCCTCTATGGCTATCGGACCCCTGTCAGCGTCCCTGCGCCCTCACTGAATGGAGCAATTTGTACTGACTCCGACGTCATTGCAAACCGCTTGGCAGAGCACTTTGCTCTGAATTCCGCTTCTGCCAACTACCCCTTGGGCTTCCGCTCCATTAAGGAGCGGATAGAACGTCGGAGTCTTTCTTTTCGCACTCACCATCCTGAATTGTACAATGTTCCATTCAGTGAGTGGGAATTTCGAAGTGCCCTTGCCGCTTGTCCTGATACCTCTCCTGGGCCAGATAGCATCAACTCTCAGATGCTGAAACACCTTTCAGTGGACTGCCAGCGACGCCTTCTCGATCTTTACAACCGCATTTGGGTCGAGGGTGAGTTTCCGTCGCAATGGCGGGAAAGTCTTGTTGTCCCCATTCTGAAACCGGGGAAGAACCCTTTGGAGGTGGACAGCTACCGTCCCATTAGCCTCACCAACGTTCTTTGCAAGTTGCTTGAACGGATGGTGAGCCGGCGCTTGAATTGGGAACTGGAGTCTCGGGGCCTTCTGGCTCCGTCTCAGGGTGGGTTCCGTAAAGGCCGCTCCGCCGCCGACAATCTGGTGAGCCTGGAGTCGGCCATCCGTACTGCCTTTGCCCGCCGTCAGCATCTGGTCGCTGTCTTTTTCGACATGCGGAAGGCATATGATACGATATGGCGTCATCACATCCTTTCTACGCTTCATGGATGGGGCCTTCGGGGCCCTCTGCCGATCTATATCCGCAATTTTCTGTCGTATCGTACCTTCCGTGTGCACGTCGCGGCCTCATATAGTTCCTCCCAAGTCCAGGAGAACGGTGTGCCACAGGGTTCTGTTCTAAGTGACTGTCTGTTTTTAATAGCCGTTAACGGTCTCGCTGCGGCCGTGGGAAATTCTGTCTCCGCTTCCCTGTATGCTGACGACTTCTGCCTTTACTACAGCTCTATTGGCATTGTAGCTGCTGAACGTCAGCTACAGGGCGCAATCCGCAAAGCGCAGTCTCGGGCTGTAGCGCATGGTTTTCAGTTTTCGGCAGCCAAGACCTGCGTTATGCATTTCTGCCGACGACGCACTGTTCACCCGGAGCCGCGGCTTTATCTTGACGGCGAGCTTCTTACAGTGGTGGAGTCACATAGGTTTTTGGGGGTGGTTTCTGATGCCCGGTCGACTTGGCTGCCTCATATTCGGCAGCTTAAACAGGCGTGTTGGCGGCATCTAAATGCTCTGCGATGCCTGAGTCACACCAGGTGGGGCTCCGACCGATCTACTCTCCTACGGCTTTACCAGGCGTTAATCCAGTCCCGTCTGAACTATGGGAGTCTGGCTTATGGCTCAGCATCCCCATCTGCGTTGCGGGTGCTGGACCCAATCCTCCACGGCGGGATACGCTTTGCCACTGGTGCCTTCCGGTCCAGCCCTGTGGACAGCATACTTGTGGAGGTAGGTGTCCCTCCACTGCGGTTACGACGCCAACAATTACTGGCTGCTTATTCTGCCCATGTTTTTAGCTCGCCCGGGCATCCAAATTATCGTGTCCTGTTCCCGCAGTCCGTCGTCCGTCTGCCAGAACGTCGGCCCTGGTCGGGTTGTCCGATCGCCGTACGCGTCAAACAGCTTCTCTACAGTCTTGGGTGTTTCCCAGTACCACCTCCTTTCCGGGCCCCTCTGCGTACACCCCCATGGTGTGTGCCTCGTCCTTGCCCTCGGCTCGACTTGGCACAGGGCCGGAAGGACTCAGTCCCTCCGGAGGCCGTCCGACGCCGCTTTTATTCCATCCTGGCCACGTATCAGGGCTCTGGCGTTGTCTACACCGACGTTTCGATGGTTGCTGGTCGTGTCGGTTATGCACTAACTCTAGGGGACCATTCTGAACAACGTTCGTTGCCGGCCGGCTGCAGTGTTTACACTGCTGAGCTGGTCGCCATCTTTCGTGCCCTAGAGTATATCCGCTCCTGCTCAGGTGAGTCCTTCGTTATCTGTAGCGATTCCCTGAGCGGTTTACGTGCTCTCGACCAGTGTTTCCCTCGTTCTCGTCTGGTGATGGCTATCCAGGAGGCCCTGCATACTCTTGCCCGTTGCGGCAGATCTGTGGTCTTCGTTTGGACTCCGGGCCATGTTGGGATACCCGGAAATGAAACTGTTGACCGCCTGGCGATAGAGGCCACTAGTGCACCATCTCTGGAGATTGGCCTCCCGGCGACTGATTTGCGGGCACTATTACGCCGCAAAGTTTTCGATTTATGGGACACTGATTGATGCAACCTGCCCGTGCCAAACAAACTCCGCCGTATCAAGGAGACGACTACTGTATGGCGGTCATCCATGCGAGCCAACCGAAGGGAATCAGTCGTCCTTTGTCGGCTCCGCATTGGCCACACCCGCTTCACGCACAGTTATTTACTGTGTCGTGAGGATCCCCCTCTGTCGTTGTGGGGCGTCCTTGACGGTGGTCCATATTCTGTTGGAGTGCGCCCTTTTAACTGTGCTCAGGCAGACTTTTGCGCTGCCTGATACGCTCTCTGCGCTTTTATCTGACGACTCTTCCATAGAGGACATAGTTCTGCGTTTGTGTACAGGGTCGTCGTAATCAAACGCAAGACAAATTGATCACTTGATCAGTTTATATACAGTGTGGTTGTAATTAAACTTCTGGTACTTGGAGGCCCCACTAAAAACGAGCGATCGTAGGAGCGCGAAACTTTCTGGAAGCGTTTGTCAGGACATGCGGAAGTGTACCAAAGAATAAATCATTGAAAGAAACACTTTTTAATTTCCAATTGCGCACCGAATTTAAGTTCCGGGGCCGGCCATAGTGGCCGTGCGGTTCTAGGCACTACAGTCTGCAGCCGAGCGACCGCTGCGGTCGCAGGTTCGAATCCTGCCTGGGGCGTCGATGTGTGTGATGTCCCTATGTTTTTTTTTTGGTCATCACGAATTCCTTACCTGTGCTAACCTCTTCATCTCAGAGTAGCACTTGCAACCTACGTCCTCAATTATTTGCTTGACGTATTCCAGTCTCTGTCTTCCTCTGCAGTTTTTGCCCTCTACAGTTCCCTCTAGTACCATGGAAGTCATTCCCTCATGTCTTAGCAGATGTCCTATCATACTGTCCCTTCTCCTTATCAGTGTTTTCCACATATTCCTTTCCTCTCCGATTCTGCGTAGAACCTCCTCATTCCTTACCTTATCAGTCCACCTAATTTTCAACATTCGTCTATAGCACCACATCTCAAATGCTTCGATTCTCTTCTGTTCCGGTTTTCCCACAGTCCATGTTTCACTGCCATACAATGCTGTACTCAGACATACATCCACAGAAATTTCTTCCTCAGATTAAGGCCGGTATTTGATATTAGTAGACTTATGTTGGCCAGAAATGCCTTTTTGCCATAGCGTGTCTGCTTTTGATGTCCTCCTTGCTCCGTCCGTCATTAGTTATTTTCTGCCTAGGTAGCAGAATTACTTAACTTCATTGACTTCGTTACCATCAGTCCTGATGTTAAGTTTCTCGCTGTTCTCATTTCTACTACTTCTCATTACCTTCGTCTTTCTCCGATTTACTCTCAAACCATACTGTGTACTCATTAGACTGTTCATTCCAGTCAGCAGATCATTTAATTCTTCTTCACTTTCACTCAGGATAGCAATGTCATCAGCGAATCGTATCGTTGATATCCTTTCACCTTGTATTTTAATTCCACTCCTGAACCTTTCTTTTATTTCCATCATTGCTTCCTCGATGTACAGATTGAAGAGTAGGGGCGAAAGGCTACAGCCTTGCCTTACACTCTTCTTAATACGAGCACTTCGTTCTTGATCGTCCACTCTTATTATTCCCTCTTGGTTGTTGTACATATTGTATATGATCCGTCTCTCCCTATAGTTTACCCCTACTTTTTTCAGAATCTCGAACAGCTTGCACCATTTTATATTGTCGGACGCTTTTTCCAGGTCGACAAATCCTTATTCTTGTAAGCAGCTTCGATGCATGAGCTGTTAAGCTGATTGTGCGATAATTCTCGCACTTGTCAGCTCTTGCCGTCTTCGGAATTGTGTTGATGATGCTTTTCCGAAAGTCAGATGGTATGTCACCAGACTCATATATTCTACACACCAACGTGAATAGTCGTTTTGTTGCCACTTCCCCTAATGATTTTAGAAATTCTGATGGAATGTTATCTATCCCTTCTGCCTTCTTTAACCGTAAGTCCTCCAAAGCTCTTTTAAATTCCGATTCTATTACTGGATCCCCAATCTCTTCTAAATCGACTCCTGTTTCTTCTTCTATCAAATCAGACAAATCTTCACTCACCCTCATAGAGGTTTTCAATGTATTCTTTCCACCTATCTGCTCTCTCCTCTGCATTTAACAGTGGAATTCCCGTTGCACTCTTAATGTTACCACCGTTGCTTTTAATGTCACCAAAGGTTGTTTTGACTTTCCTGTATGCTGAGTCTGTCCTTCCGACAATCATATCTTTTTCGATGTCTTCACATTTTTCCTGCAACCATTTCGTCTTAGCTTCCATGCACTTCCTATTTATTTCATTCCTCAACGACTTGTATTTCTGTATTCCTGATTTTCCCGGAACATGTTTGTACTTCCTTCTTTCATCAATCAACTGAAGCATTTCTTCTGTTACCCATGGTTTCTTCGCAGCGACCTTCTTTGTACCTATGTTTTCCTTCCCAACTTCTGTGATGGCCCTTTTTAGAGACGTCCATTCCTCTTCAACTGTGTTGCCTACTGCGCTATTCCTTATTGCTGTATCTATAGCGTTAGAGAACTTCAAACATATCTCGTCATTCCTTAGAACTTCCGTATCCCACTTCTTAGCGTATTGATTCTTCCTGACTAATGTCTTGAACTTCAGCCTACTCTTCATCACTACTATATTGTGATCAGAGTATATCTGCTCCTGGGTACGCCTTACAATCCAGTATCTGATTTCGCAATCTCTGTCGGACCATGATGTAATCTAATTGAAATCTTCCTGTATCTCCCGGCCTTTTCCAAGTATACCTCGTCCTCTTGTGATTCTTGAACAGGGTATTCGCTATTACAAGCTGGAACTTGTTACAGAACTCAATTAGTCTTTCTCCTCTTTCATTCCTTGTCCCAAGCCCATACTCTCCTGTAACCCTTTCTCCTACTCCTTCCCCTACAACTGCATTCCAGTCGCCCATTAGTATTAGATTTTCGTCCCCCTTTACATACTGCATTACCCTTTCAATATCCTCATACACTTTCTCTATCTGTTCATCTTCAGCTTGCGACGTCAGCATGTATACCTGTACTATCGTTGTCTGTGTTGGTCTGCTGTCGATTCTGATTAGAATAACCCGGTCACTGAACTGTTCACAGTAACACACCCTCTGCCCTACCTTCCTATTCATAACGAATCCTACACCTGTTATACCATTTTCTGCTGCTGTTATTACCCGATACTCATCTGACCAGAAATCTTGTTTTCCTTCCACTTCACTTCACTGGCCCCTACTATATCTAGATTGAGCCTTTGCATTTCGCTTTTCATATTTTATAGTTTCCCTACCATGTTCAAGCTTCTGACATTCCACGCCCCGACTCGTAGAACATCATTCTTTCGTTGATTATTCAATCTTTTTCTCATGGTAACCTTCTCCTTGGCAGTCTCCTCCTGGAGATCCGAATGGGGGACTTTTGCGGAATCTTTTGCCAATGGAGAGATCATCATGACACTTCAACTACAGGCCTGTGGATACACGTTACGTGTCTTTAATGCAGTGGTTTCCATTGCCTTCTGCATCCTCATGTCGTTGATCATTGCTGATTCTTCCGCCTTTAGGGGCAATTTCCCACCCCTATAACAAGAGAGTGCCCTGAACCTCTATCCGCTCCTCCGCCCTCTTTGACAAGGCCGTTGGCAGAATGAGGCTGACTTCTTATGCCGGAAGTCTTCGGCCGCCAATGCTGGTTATTTATCAAAATTTACCAGTGGCGGGGATCGAACCCGGGACCGAGGACGTTTTGATTATGAGTCAAAGACACTACCCCTAGACTACAGGTTAGTTAGGTTTAATTAAGTCTAAGTTCTAGGCGATTGATGACCTCAGACGTTAAGTCGCATAGTGCTCAGAGCCATTTGACCATTTTTAAGTTCCAGCTTACAAACGTTGCTCAATGTGACCACCATCTGCATCCACGACAGCCTGGAAGTTCCTACGGATACCATTTCACAATTGTTCGCACATTCGAAAAGCTGGACCATGAAACGTTTAACTGTAGTCACACAGATCGAGCACTGCTTGAAGATCACGCACTGCGTCCGGTATTCTCACCTGTGGCAACAGTAAACTTCTTTCAAAATTCGTGGCGCAGTTGGCCGTCAGTCTCTCCCAGGAGCAGTTCCCAAATCGCCAGTAAACGAACTTCTGTCTCACGTTCTTTAACACCGGTGCGGAAACAGGACTTGTCCGTATTCATTTAGAACGTCGACACACTCCAAGAACGGCAACACTACTGTTGTTGTTTTGGTGAAACACCTATACGAGTAAAGCCGTGCTCAAAATGTCCAGACCCAAGTTGACTGACCGCAACAGTGAGCCACGCTGACGATAGTGTTTCAACACTACGGCGCCGGACCGTTATCAGCCCCCAACGGTAGGTGGGTCATGACACTTAAAAAAAGGAATGGTTCAAATGGCTCTGAGCACTATGGCACTTAACGTCTGAGGTCATCAGTCCCCTAGAACTTAGAACTACGTAAACCTAACTAACCTAAGGACATCACACACATCCGCGCGCGACGTAGGATTCGTAGCGAAAACAGACATAATGTCTTATGGGATAACAGTAATCAGTGATTTTATAATGTTACTTAAAATCCATCTTGATTGCAAATTTTTTATTCATATGACCGGTTTCAGTTCATTCAGAACCATCTTCAGATCTGATATTTCAGTTACAGGAGTAACTCGTCCAAATAGAGCAACTTTCACATGTTCTTCTTTAAGTGACATAGAATGTGATAGTTGCTGGATTTGGACGGGTTACTCCTGTAACTGAAATATCAGATCTGAAGATGGTTCTGAATGAACTGAAACCGGTCATATGAATAAAAAATTTGCAATCAGGACGGATTTTAAGTAACATTGTAGGATTGGAACCTGCGTCCGTAGCGGTCGCGCGGTTGCAAACTGACGCGCCTAGAACCACTCGGCCACTCCGGCCGGCCATGACACTTTTGGGCAGTGATAACAATGACATTGGAGCAGAATTACAAACAACACTATACAACAATATTATGGCAAATAAGCATATGATCTTAGAATAAAAGACAAAATATGAAAGTGCAGACACTCTTTATCATACAATAAGTACAAAAATAGGTGAAGAACAAAATTGGAAATATCATACAACAAGACGAGAAATGTAGCACACAGACAGATGTGCTTATAGTAAAAGAATAATCCTGAAGGACACACACAGTACAAGCAGCGGTATGTACGACAATGCCAGTAACACAGTGATATAAAATGCACAGGCGAGCAATAATGAAAATTTAATGTACAAAGGCAGGTCTGTACGCAAATTAAAACACAAAATTATGCACCCGATTGCGAACCGGGCCGAAGTCATGTGAAAATGAAGACCTCGGCAACTCACATATTAAATTTGGACGCCAGTGGTTTTCAAATAGTCTGTGAGCAAGCGATGCTTACACCTATCGAAACTGTGCAGGAAAACAAGAGTGAGCCTTGAGCAGCCGCTGGTGGCGTATCAGTACAGTAGCGAGTCGCATATTTAGCTTTCTTATTTGTTTTGTAGTTTGATTCTTAATTTCTTTCCGAGTGCTTGTGCGCTTGCATATTTAATTGCATGAAATCCTTGCGTATTCTCGTATTTCAGAGAAGTAATATTGCTTATTGATAGCTGTAGAGTATAAATTCGCGGAGTCGTTAGATATTAGCAGTAGGATGGATAGGGTGTGTGCGTGCGATGTGCGGCCGCAGGAGGAGCAGGCCGCGGTTCGCGAGCAGCTGAGCCTGCTGTTGGCCACGGTCAGCCGTCTTCAGGCTGCTGTCTAGAGGTGCAGCGACAGCGGAGGGTCTGGCGCGTCGCTTGAGACACCGCAGGTGTCGCTTGCTGCGCCCGCTGACTCAGCCACCGAGGCACTTTCTAGTGTACCCGGCGCTTTGGGGCCGCCCTCACCTCAGGGTGAGTGGCGGAATGTAACGCGTTCGTGTCGCTCGAGGCGGAGGGCCAATGTGGAGGCTGGCCGGCTGGCCTCGCCCGTTCATCCTGTGAGTGGACAGGTGGCCCGAGCAGGCACACGGGGGCAAAGGCTTTCTGGTTATTGGGAGCTCCAACGTTAGGCGGGTGATGGAGCCCCTTAGGGAAATAGCGTACAGGGCTTGAAAGAAACCCGACGTGCACTCGGTTTGTCTGCCGGGGGGCCTCATCCGAGATGTGGAGGCGGCCTTGCCTGCGGTTATCGAGCGTACGGGATGCAGTCGTCTGCAAGTAGTTGCTCACGTCGGCACCAATGGTGCCTGTCGCTTGGGTTCTGAGGCGATCCTCAGTTCGTCCAGGCGGCTGGCGGATTTGGTGAAGACCGCTGGCCTCGCACGCAGGGTGCAAGCAGCATCATTCCCAGAGTGGATCGGGGTCCGTTGGTTTGGAGCCGAGTGGAGGGTCTCACCCAGAAGCTTCGTCGACTCTGTGACGGTCTTGGCTGCATATTTCTAGACTTGCCCCTAGATAGGTCAGAGGTGCACTACACAAAGGAAGCAGCTACTACGGTAACAGAGTACTTGTGGCGTGCACATGGTTTTTTTTTTTAGGCTAGACACTAGTGCGAGGTGTCCTGATGAAGACTCACCAGTCGACGTGAAGGTAGGGACATCAGGATGCGCTCAGTATAAAGACACTTCAGCTATCAAGATATTAGCAGTAAATTTTCAGAGTGTTCGGAATAAGGTTCCTGAATTTACTGCCCTCCAGGAAGCGTGTGGCACGCAAATTATTCTCGGGGCTGAGACCTGGCTGAACCCTGAGATAGGAAGTCCTGAAATATTTAGCGAGGCTTGGAACGTGTATCAGAAAGACAGATTGGACGCCGTAGGAGGTGGTGTCTTCATTGTAGTTGACAAGTGTCTACTGAGGTCGAAGTAGAGTGTGATAGTGAAGTTACCTGGACACGTTTAACAGGGCTAGGGGAAATAAACTTAATTGTGGAGTGTTATTACCGGCCACCAGGTTCCAACGTGGCAGCTCTAGAACCATTCAAAGCGAGTGTACATTCTGTATCGCAGAAGTACCCGGATCATGCTATATTAGTCCAAGGCGACCTCAACATACCTAGTATAGACTGGGATGTCTACGGACCCATTACAGGTGGTACAGACAAGCCGTCGTGTGAATTACTTTTGAACACATTATCTGAAAACTGTCTAGAGCAGCTAAATCGACAGCCAACGCGTAATGGAAATACACTCCTGGAAATTGAAATAAGAACACCGTGAATTCATTGTCCCAGGAAGGGGAAACTTTATTGACACATTCCTGGGATCAGATACATCACATGATCACACTGACAGAACCACAGGCACATAGACACAGGCAACAGAGCATGCACAATGTCGGCACTAGTACAGTGTATATCCACCTTTCGCAGCAATGCAGGCTGCTATTCTCCCATGGAGACGATCGTAGAGATGCTGGATGTAGTACTGTGGAACGGCTTGCCATGCCATTTCCACCTGGCGCATCAGTTGGACCAGCGTTCGTGCTGGACGTGCAGACCGCGTGAGACGACGCTTCATCCAGTCCCAAACATGCTCAATGGGGGACAGATCCGGAGATCTTGCTGGCCAGGGTAGCTGACTAACACCTTCTAGAGCACGTTGGGTGGCACGGGATACATGCGGACGTGCATTGTCCTGTTGAAACAGCAAGTTCCCTTGCCGGTCTAGGAATGGTAGAACGATGGGTTCGATGACGGTTTGGATGTACCGTGCACTATTCAGTGTCCCCTCGACGATCACCAGAGGTGTACGGCCAGTGTAGGAGATCGCTCCCCACACCATGACGCCGGGTGTTGGCCCTGTGTGCCTCGGTCGTATGCAGTCCTGATTGTGGCGCTCACCTGCACGGCGCCAAACACGCTTACGACCATCATTGGCACCAAGGCAGAAGCGACTCTCATCGCTGAAGACGACACGTCTCCATTCGTCCCTCCATTCGCGCCTGTCGCGACACCACTGGAGGCGGGCTGCACGATGTTGGGGCGTGGGCGGAAGATGGCCTAACGGTGTGCGGGACCGTAGCCCAGCTTCATGGAGACGGTTGCGAATGGTCCTCGCCGATACCCCAGGAGCAACAGTGTCCCTAATTTGCTGGGAAGTGGCGGTGCGGTCCCCTACGGCACTGCGCAGGATCCTACGGTCTTGGCGTGCATCCGTGCGTCGCTGCGGTCCGGTCCCAGGTCGACGGGCACGTGCACCTTCCGCCGACCACTGGCGACAACATCGATGTACTGTGGAGACCTCACGCCCCACGTGTTGAGCAATTCGGCGGTACGTCCACCCGGCCTCCCGCATGCCCACTATACGCCCTCGCTCAAAGTCCGTTAACTGCATATACGGTTCACGTCCACGCTGTCGCGGCATGCTACCAGTGTTAAAGACTGCGATGGAGCTCAATATGCCACGGAAAACTGGCTGACACTGACGGCGGCGGTGCACAAATGCTGCGCAGCTAGCGCCATTCGACGGCCAACACCGCGGTTCCTGGTGTGTCCGCTGTGCCGTGCATGTGATCATTGCTTGTACAGCCCTCTCGCAGTGTCCGGAGCAAGTATGGTGGGTCTGACACACCGGTGTCAATGTGTTCTTTTTTCCATTTCCAGGAATGTATTTTAGATTTGGTAGCCACGAACAGACCAGACCTCATCGACGGTGTCAGTGTTGAGACAGGGGTTAGTGATCATGATGTTGTCATTACGACTATGGTTACAAAAGTTAAAAAGTCGCTCAAGAAGGCTAGGAGAGTATTCTTACTAGAAAGAGCAGATAAGTAGTTCTTAGCATCCCACTTAGCAAAGGAATCGACGTCATTTACTTCCGGTACGATGGACGTGGAAGAATTATTTTTAAAAATATTGTAAATCACGCATTGGACAAGTATGTGCCGAAAAAGTGGGCTACGGACGGAAAAGACCCACCGTGGTTTAACAGCGCAATTCGGAGAATGCTCAGGAAGCAAAGGCAGTTGCACTCGCGGTACAAGAAAGATCGGGAGAATGAGGACAGGCAAAAGTTAGTAGAGATTCGTGCTGCTGTAAAAAGAGCGATGCGCGAAGCATTCAACCACTACCACCGTCATACCATAGCAAAAGATCTTGCTGAAAACCCAAGGAAATTCTGGTCTTACGTAAAATCGGTAAGCAGATCGAAGGCTTCCATCCAGAGCAAAACGAAAGCTGAAATTTTAAATTTAGCATTTGAGAAATCTTTTACGCAGGAGGATCGTACAAACATACCGCCATTTGAGTCTCGTACAGATTCTCGTATGGAGTAAATGGTGATACACATCCCTGTGGTTGAGAAGCAGCTGAATGGGTTGTAAATAAATAAATCACCAGGTCCTGATGGGATTCCAATTCGGTTTTACATAGAGTACTCTATTGCATTGGCTGCTTACTTAGCTTGCATTTATCGCTGGCAAAAAGCGCAGGTGACGCCTATATATAAGAAGGGTAGAAGATCGGATACTGAAAATTACAGACCAATATCCTTAACATCGGTTTTTTGCAGGATTCTCGAACACATTCTCAGTTCGAATATAATGAATTTCCTTGAGAGAGAGAAGTTGCTGTCCATGCATCAGCACGGCTTTAGAAAGCATCGCTCCTGCGGAACGCAACTCGCCCTTTTTTCACATGATATATTGCGAACCATGGATGAAGGGTATCAGAGGGATGCAATATTCCTTGACTTCCGGAAAGCGTTTGATTCGGTGTCCCACTGCAGACTCCTAACTAAGGTACGAGTATTTGGGATTGGTTCCCAAGTATGTGAGTAGCTCGAAGACTTATTAAGTAATAGAGCCCAGTACGTTGTCTTCGATGGTGAGTGTTCATCGGAGGTGAGGGTATCATCCGAAGTGCCCCAGGGAAGTGTGATAGGTCCGCTGTTGTTTTCTATCTACATAATAATCTTTTGGATTGGGTGGATAGCAATGTGCGGCTGTTTGCTGATGATGCTGTGGTGTCGTCGTTGAGTGACTGTAGGAGGATACAAGATGACTTGGACAGGATTTGTGATTGGTGTAAAGAAAGGCAGCTAACTCTAAATGTAGATAAATGTAAATTAATGGAGATGAATAGGAAAAAGAATTCCGTAACGTTTGAATACTCCATTAGTAGTGTAGCGCTAGATACAGTCACGTCGATTAAATATTTGGGCGTAACATTGCAGAGCGATATGAAGTGGGACAAGCATGTAATGGCAGTTGGGGGGAAGGCGGATAGTCTTCTTCGGTTCATTGGTAGAATTTTGGGAAGATGTCGTTCATCTGTAAAGGACGAACTATTCTTGAGTACTGCTCGAGCGTTTGGGACCCCTATCAGGTCGGATTGAGGGAGGACATGGAAGCGGTTCAGAGACGGGCTGCTAGATTTGTTATTGGTAGGTTTGAACATCACGCGAGTGTTACGGAAACGCTTCAGGAACTCGGGTGGGAGTCTCTAAAGCAGGCTGTTCCAGCTCGTCGGCTCTGTTGTGAGCCACGGAGCGCTCCCTGCTCCAGGGAGCCGCGTCGCTCGCTGTGACCATTCAAGAGGGCCGGCACGGCGCACGTGGCAGGCGGCAAGACAACAGTTTTGTTGTGCCAGCTGCGCCTTGCAAGAACGACAACTCTTAGCTGCTAAGACGTGGTGACATGCTACACCATGAAATACGGTGTTCAGGAAATAAATAAGAAACAACTGTTTTACAAGAAACTGCATACTAAATTTATTGGGCCTCTGACGCCTGATATTTCCGATCTCGTAATGAAAAGCAAATGTCAAGCTACAAAGTGTTCGCAGCGTTAATGCGGAGGATGGCCTTCATTGTTGTATCCTGAAGAAACGATCGTTCCTTACTTTTTTCTCTTTTCATTGCTGAGGAAGCTGCTCACTGCAATACGATCCAAACATGCACATGATCTGAGCGGCATTGTTGTGGAGCTTGGGAAATGTTTTTTGCTGAAATGAACGATACCATCGTGACAAATCCAACGTGTTGTAGTACCTCTCTTCCAACAAAGTTGAATTTTGCAATTCAATAATCTCCAATTGAATTGACGGTGACAATTCATCGGGGAAACTGAAAAAGGAGTGCTGAACACCTTGAGTTCCATTTCCAAACAAGTGAGGTCTCCGAATCGTGTTTCAAACGACGTGATGAGCTGCTTTAACTTTGCTTGGTAATCGCCGAAAGTAGTACCTTCAGATAGTTTTAAAGAAGCAAGACGATTGAAGAACGTTAAATGTCCATCGCTCAGCTGCCTCTCAGGTAAACGTAACTTTTCCATGAACGCTTACCTGGTAGTGCATGTCAGCGATTAGCAGCCCTTTGCCCTGCAGTCGCAGATTTAAATTACTCAGATGCATAGTTACGTCAGATAGGAACGCCAGGTCTGATATCCATTTGATATCTTTCAGACAACGCATTTCTTCGCCTTTCATTTCGAGAAAAAGGGATATTTCCTCACGAATGGCAAAGAAAACATCAAGAACTTTTCCCCGACTGTCCGCATCTCGTGGTCGTGCGGTAGCGTTCTCGCTTCCCACGCCAGGGTTCCCGGATTCGATTCCCGGCGAGGTCAGGGATTTTCTCTGCCTCGTGATGACTGGGTGTTGTGTGATGTCCTTAGGTTAGTTAGGTTTAAGTAGTTCTAAGTTCTAGGGGCTGACGACTTCAGATGTTAAGTCCCATAGTGCTCAGAGCCATTTGCCACATAGCTCTACTGTTTAAGCAAACAGTGCTTCTTGGTGAATAAAACAAGTAAGAGTCAAAATGTCTTTCCCGAATTCGTCCCTAAGTTTATTTTTCAAGCGAGAAGCAGAACCTTGGTGACGCCCGATCATTTGTGATGCACCGTCCGTCGCTACAGAACGGTGCTTACCCCACGGCAAACTCATATTGTGCACTGATTCACAAACAGCTTCAAAAATGTCACGTCTTGTTGCCCTGTAATCGAGTGGTACTGCATCCAAGAGTTCTTCAGTTACTTGCAGCTCCATGTCGACACCACGCACAGAGACTGCAAGCTGAGCACAGTCCGATATGTCGGTGCTTTCGTCAAGCGCTAGCGAAAATGCAACAAAGCTCTCCGCCTTCTTCCTGAGCTGTGTCTCTAAATCCGCTGCCATGTCCACGATTCGACGAGACATTGTTTGTTTCGACAGGCAGACCCCTTCAATTGTCTGCACCTCCCTTGGAAACAAACTTTCTGCAACTCCTACCATGCACGATTTTACGAGTGGTTCCACCGAAAACGGCTTGCCACTCGTCGCAATGATGTGAGCGACCCTGTAGCTTGCTCGAATTGCACATTCAGTAGTGTTTTCTCCGCTCTCATTCACCTGAAAATTATAAACGCATTACAGAACACGGACTGTGTTGCATGTTTTGATACCCTCCGTATTAAGAAACCATTTTTGAACTTACGTCTCCTGGTTTGTCGTTCTTAATCCTGGCTACCAGTTCTCTGCGTGCAACGCCTTCTTGCCTGATCGTAGTGCGGTGCGTGAAGAGGTGTACAATGTCGTCGGGGAGCAAAATAACTGATGATGGTCGAAGTAGAGAGGATATAAAATGTAGACTGGCAATGGCAAGGAAAGCGTTTCTGAAGAAGACAAATTTGTTAACATATAGATTTAAGGAAGTCGTTTCTGAAAGTATTTGTATGGAGCGTAGCCATGTATGGAAGTGAAACATGGACGATAACTAGTTTGGACAAAAAGAGAGTAGAGGCTTACGAAATGTGGTGCTACAGAAGAATGTTGAAGATTAGATGGGTAGATCATATAACTAACGAGGAGGTATTGAATAAAGTTGGGGAGAAGAGAAGTTTGTGGCACAACTTAACTAGAAGAAGGGATCGGTTGGTAGGACATGTTCTGAGGCAACAAGGATCACCAATTTAGTATTGAAGATCAGCGTGGAGGGTAAAAATCGTAGAGGGAGACCAAGAGATGGATACACTAAACAGATTCAGTAGGATGTAGGTTGCAGTAGGTACTGGAAGATGATGAAGCTTGCACAGCATAGAGTAGCATGGAGAGCTGCATCAAACCAGCCTCAGGACTGAAGACCACAACAACAACAACAACAACAATAACAACAAATTATACTTCGCAGAATTAAATACTTTATGACATACAAGACATTGCGGATGACAATTCCTCTCAATGAATAGAAAGGTATCCTCAAATAGAGGTACAGGGCTCCCGCGGCTAGTCATAGCTGTCACTGAACACGGGCTATTGCGTCAGTTGCGGCTCCATGCGGCCGTGGGGCAGTGAGGTCGCTTTCCCCCTTCACGGGGGCTTCGAGCTGCCTCAGTGAGCGCTCCGGCTCCCTAGAGCTCGGTTGGAACAGCCTGCTCTAGAATCGTTATTGAGGAAATTTAGAGAACCAGCATTTGAGGCTGACCGCAGTACAATTTTATTGCCGCCAATTTACATTTCGCCGAAAGACCACAAAGATACGAGAGATTAGGGTTCGTACAGAGGAATAGGGAGTCATTTTTCCCTAGTTCTGTTTGGGAGTGGAACAGGAAGAGAAGATGCTAGTTGTGGTACGAGGTACCCTCCGCCACGCACCGTATGGTGGATTGCGCAGTATGTATGTAGATAACAGATCCGGAGCGGGGTAACCTCTCTCAACCAGTTTCTTATACAAGACTGGCTGAGCAGTCCTGCAGTTAAGGACATACCAATGTGATGCAATTAATGTCCGCTACTGCCGTTGAGTCTTTATCTCAGTGTCCAGAAGTGATAATCTTCAACTGATGTTGATGCTCTCAGGTAAACTGAGTTTACCTGAGAGCCCGCGGCCCATCGAACGTTGGCTGGGGTTAGGAAGCTCGCTTCTGATGTTTAAATACAGCTATTGACATGGTACACACGTACGGTTTATTTTACTTCTTATGCGAGTCTTTTGCCCTTTTGGGCGTTCTGTGTTAATGTTGGATCATGTCTCTTTAGGCAGTTTGTAGTTTTAGTGTGTTCCTAAGAAGGCGTGGTTATCCGCGCCGAAACCTAGGTTAACATCCGGTTTCTCTTCCATGCACTGGCGCTGCTAAATACACTCCTGGAAATGGAAAAAAGAACACATTGACACCGGTGTGTCAGACCCACCATACTTGCTCCGGACACTGCGAGAGGGCTGTACAAGCAATGATCACACGCACAGCACAGCGGACACACCAGGAACCGCGGTGTTGGCTGTCGAATGGCGCTAGCTGCGCAGCATTTGTGCACCGCCGCCGTCAGTGTCAGCCAGTTTTCCGTGGCATATTGAGCTCCATCGCAGTCTTTAACACTGGTAGCATGCCGCGACAGCGTGGACGTGAACCGTATATGCAGTTAACGGACTTTGAGCGAGGGCGTATAGTGGGCATGCGGGAGGCCGGGTGGACGTACCGCCGAATTGCTCAACACGTGGGGCGTGAGGTCTCCACAGTACATCGATGTTGTCGCCAGTGGTCGGCGGAAGGTGCACGTGCCCGTCGACCTGGGACCGGACCGCAGCGACGCACGGATGCACGCCAAGACCGTAGGATCCTGCGCAGTGCCGTAGGGGACCGCACCGCCACTTCTCAGCAAATTAGGGACACTGTTGCTCCTGGGGTATCGGCAAGGACCATTCGCAACCGTCTCCATGAAGCTGGGTTACAGTCCCGCACACCGTTAGGCCGTCTTCCGCTCACGCCCCAACATCGTGCAGCCCGCCTCCAGTGGTGTCGCGACAGGCATGAATGGAGGGGCGAATGGAGACGTATCGTCTTCAGCAATGAGAGTCACTTCTGCCTTGGTGCCAATGATGGTCGTATGCGTGTTTGGCGCCGTGCAGGTGAGCGCCACAATCAGGACTGCATACGACCGAAGCACACAGGGCCAACACCCGGCATCATGGTGTGGGGAGCGATCTCCTACACTGGCCGTACACCTTTGGTGATCGTCGAGGGGACACTGAATAGTGCATGGTACATCCAAACCGTCATCGAACCCATCGTTCTACCATTCCTAGACCGGCAAGGGAACTTGCTGTTCCAACAGGACAATGCACGTCCGCATGTATCCCGTGCCACCCAACGTGCTCTAGAAGGTGTAAGTCAACTACCCTGGCCAGCAAGATCTCCGGATCTGTCCCCCATTGAGCATGTTTGGGACTGGATGAAGCGTCGTCTCACGCTGTCTGCACGTCCAGCACGAACGCTGGTCCAACTGAGGCGCCAGGTGGAAATGGCATGGCAAGCCGTTCCACAGGACTACATCCAGCATCTCTACGATCGTCTCCATGGGAGAATAGCAGCCTGCATTGCTGCGAAAGGTGGATATACACTGTACTAGTGCCGACATTGTGCATGCTCTGTTGCTTGTGTCTATGTGCCTGTGGTTCTGTCAGTGTGATCATGTGATGTATCTGACCCCAGGAATGTGTCAATAAAGTTTCCCCTTCCTGGGACAATGAATTCCCGGTGTTCTTATTTCAATTTCCAGGAGTGTGTTATGTAACTTGCTCATTTTATTTTGACGTTTAATGTGATTTACTTTGTTTGGTACTTCTGCAATGTTTGTAAAGCTTTAGATGGCATTGAACCACAGCTATTCAATATTTTTTGAAAGAGTAAACCGCCATTTGACTGTGTGTTATTATATTTATCTTTTGTACTATCAAAAATTTGACTTTTATACTGTTATCAAGTACAATGATAAAAGTTGTTAGAACATTATTAAGTCATGTCTGTTAAGGCAGTCCAAAGCAGGGTAACAAGGCTAACGTGTCTTGAAGATGTTACATATTAGACATTTTAGCCTTGCTTAGCTGCTTTGGACAGCCTTAAAACGCATGACTTACAGTGGTCTAACAACTTTCATCATTGTACTTGATAATGGCTTAAAAGTGGAAATCTCGATGGTACAACAGATACATATAATAATGTACATTGAAACGGCGGTTTACTCTGTTAAAAACTGTTAATTTTATGTTTATATTTTATCATTTGTAGGTCTGATGATGACTGCAGAGCCGGAACCAATCAATTGTAATGAAATATTGTGGCCAAGACTAGGCCATTTATTTTTAAAAAAATATTGTGTCGTGAACCAGCAAATAGTGTTTATTTTAGAATGTTTTGGGAGAAAGTAATTGTAAGGTAGTGCAATTAAAACTACGAAATCTAAACAAGGGTATCTGGAATTTTATAACATGCTGCATCAATAACATACCACAGTAACAATAAAGGTAGTTGAGTAACGGCCCGGCAGATGGACGAGTGCCATGTAAAGTAATGCAGTTGTTGGAAAATAAAATTTTTAGGCACGTGGACCCTTAAAGAAATTAATCCAGATAGGAAGCCTGTTCAGTGGATAGCTAGAAAATTCACACGCTATAGCCTACAGTTGACGATCTCCTTTGAACTCGGGTAGGCCGTCGTGTCGCTCGTCAGGTGCAAACAGCCCTCTACACCGCCCCTCCTCAGCTGAGGCAGCTTTTCCAGATGTAGCCGCCCTTGACGTCGCTGCCCATAATTCAGCTTATATTTTACGTGTTGCTATTCTAAGCTGAAGGCGAGTTCCCCACATGGTTGAGAGCATCATAACACGTATCAGAGTGACGATTCTGTTTGCACGCAAATAACGTGTATAATAATGTGATATAACCTGATTGACATGAGGATAGCAAGAGAAAACTTAATGACTAACATAAAAATCTAATGGGATCTTAATACTAGTTATATCAAACTATAAATTAGATTTGGGGATTACAACTAACGGTTATTAGAGGAAATGGATTTCCAGAAAGTCATCGTTCTCATACTGGTGTTAAACTTCATTTTTGTTCAAATACCACCTAATAGAGGTATTTAGACTTAGTGCGACACCTGTAAGTAAACCTTTTAAAAGTCTGTTACTATAAAGCGTCAAAGTACTACTCCAGCGGTGATTTTATACCCCAGGCACCAATACGACCATATACAGGGTGGTCCATTGATCGTGACCGAGCCAAATATATCACGAAATAAGCGTCAGACGAAAAAACTACAAAGAACAAAACTTGTCTAGCTTGACGGAGGAAACCAGATGGCGCTATGGTAAGCGCGCTATATGGCACAGCCATAGGGCAAACGAATATCAACTGTGTTTCTTTAAAATACGAACCCCCATTTTTAATTACATATTCGTGTAGTACGTAAAGAAATATGAATGTTTTAGTTGGACCACTTTTTTCGCATTGTGATAGATGACGCTGTAATAGTCACAAACACATGGCTCACACTTTTAGACGAACAGTTGGTAACAGGTAGGTTTTTCAAATTAAAATACAGAACGTAGGTACGTTTGACCATATTATTACGGTTGTCCAATGTGATACATGTACCTTTGTGAACTTATCAGTTCTGAAAACGCATTCTGTTACGGCGTAGTTACCTGTAAAAAGCACATTAATTAAGTGCAAAATGGCTAAGCAGGGATGCCTAGAGGCTTATCTCACTAGGGGTAAGGTAGATACTGCCTACAGGAAAATTAAGGAGACCTTTAGAGATAAGAGAACCACTTGTATGAATATCAAGAGCTCAGATGGAAACCCAGTTCTAAGCAAAGAAGGGTAAGCAGAAAGGTGGAAGGAGTATATATAGCGTCTATACAAGGCGATGTACTTGAGGACAATATTATGGAAATGGAAGACGATGTAGATGAAGATGAAATGGAAGATAGGATACTGCGTGAAGAGTTTTACAGAGCACTGAAAGACCTGAGTCGAAACAAGGCCCCCGAAGTAGACAACATTCCATTAGAACTACTGACGGCCTTGGGAGAGCCAGTCCTGACAAAACTATACCATCTGGTGAGCAAGATGTATGAGGCAGGCGAAATTCCCTCAGACTTCAAAAAGAATATAATAATCCTAATCCCAAAGAAACCAGGTGTTGACAGATGTGAAAACTACCGCACTACCAGTTTAATAAGTCACGGCTGCAAAATACTAACGCGAATTCTTTACAGACGAATGGAAAAACTGGTAGAACCGACCTCGGGGAAGATCAGTTTGGATTCCGTAGAAATATTGGAACACGTGAGGCAATACTGACCCTATGGCTTATCTTGGAAGCTAGATTAAGGAAAGGCAAACCTACGATTCTAGCATTTGTAGACTTAGAGAAAGCTTTTGACAATGTTGACTGGAATACTCTCCTTCAAATTCTGAAGGTGGAAGGGGTAAAATACAGGGAGCGAAAGGCTATTTACAATTTGTACAGAAACCAGATGGCAGTTATAAGAGTCGAGGGGAATGAAAGGGAAGCAGTGGTTGGGAAGGGAGTGAGACAGGCTTGTAGCCTCACCCCGATGTTATTCAATCTGTATATTGAGCAAGCAGTGAAGGAAACAAAAGAAAAATTAGGTGTAGGTAATAAAATCCATGGAGAAGAAATAAAAACTTTGAGGTTCGCCGATGACATTGTTATTCTGTCAGAGACAGCAAAGGACATGGAAGAGCAGTTGAACGGAATGAATGGCGTCTTGAAGGGAGGATATAAGATGAACATCAACAAAAGAAAAACGAGAATAATGGAATGTAGTCGAATTAAGTCGGGTGATGTTAAGAGTATTAGATTAGGAAATGAGCACTTAAAGTAGTAAAGGAGTTTTGCTATTTGGGGAGCAAAATAACTGATGATAGTCGAAGTAGAGAGGATATAAAATGTAGACTGGCAATGGCAAGGAAAGCGTTTCTGAAGAAGAGAAATTTGTTAACATCGAGTTTAGATTTAAGTGTTAGGAAGTCTTTTCTGAAAATATTGGAGAGTAGCCATGTATGGAAGTGAAACATGGACGATAATTGTTTGGACAAGAAGAGAATAGAAGCTTTCGAATTGTCGTACTACAGAAGAATGCTGAAGATTAGATGGGTAGATCACGTAACTAATGATGAGGTATTGACTAGAATTGGGGAGAAGAGAAATTTGTAGCACAACATGGCTAGAAGAAGGGATCGATGGTAGGACATGTTCTGAGACATCAAGGGATCACCAATTTAGTATCGGAGGGCAGCGTGGAGGGTCAAAACTGTAAAGGGAGACCAAGAGATGAATACACCAAGCAGATTCAGAAGGATGTAGGTTGTAGTAGGTACTGGGAGATGAAACAGCTTGCACAGGATATAGTAGCATGGAGAGCTGCATCAAACCAGTCTCAGGACTGAAGACCACAACAACAATTAAATAAATGTTCAAAATGATGTCCGTCAACCTCAGTGCATTTGGCAATGCGTGTAACGACATTCCTCTCAACAGCGAGTACTTCGCCTTCTGTAGTGTTCGCACATGCATTGACAATGCGCTGACGCACGTTATCAGGCGTTGTCGGTGGATCACGATAGCAAACATCCTTCAACTTTCCCCACAGAAAGAAAACCTGGGACGTCAGATACGGTGAATATGCGGGCCATGCTATGGTGCTTAGACGACCAATTAACATGTCATGAAATATGCTATTCAAAACCGCTTCAGCCGCAAGCGAGCTATGTGCTGGACATCCATCATGTTGGAAGTACATCGCTATTTTGCCATGCAGTGAAACATCTTATTGTACCATCAGTAGAACACTACGTAGGAAATCAGCATACATTGCACCATTTAGATTGCCATCGATAAAATGGGGGCCAATTATCCTTCCTCTCATAATGCGGCACCATACATCAACCCCCGAAGGTCGCTGATGTATCACTTGTCACAGCCATCGTGGATTTTCTGTTGACCAATAGTGCATATTATGCCGGTTTACGTTACCGCTGCTGGTGAATGACGCTTCACCGCTAAATAGAACACGTGCAAAAAATCTGTAATCGTCCCGTAATTTCTCTTGTGCCCAGCGGCAGAACTGTGCACGACGTTCAAAGTCGTCGCCATGCTATTCCTGGTGCACAGAAATACGGTACGGGTGCATTAGATGCTGTAGCAGTCTCAACACCGACGTTTATGAGATTCCCGATTCTCGCGCAATTAATCTGCTACTGATGTGCGGATTAGCCGCGACAGCAGATAAAACACCTACTTGGTCATCATCATTTGTTGCAGGTCGTGGTTGACGTTTCACATGTGGCTGAACACTTCCTGTTTCCTTAAATAACGTAACTATCCGGCGAACGGTCCGGACACTTGGATGATGTCGTCCAGGATACCGAGCAGCATACACAGCACACGGCCGTTGGGTATTTTGATCACAACAGCAATACATCAACACGATATCGACCTTTTACGCAATTGGTAAACGGTCCATTTTAACACGGGCAATGTATCACGAAGCAAATACCACCCGCACTGGTGCTACCACGTACTTATACGTTTGTGACTATCACAGTACCATCTACCACAAAGCGAAAAAAGTGGTACAACTAAAACATTCATATTTGTTTACGTACTACCACAAAGCGAAAAAAGTGGTACAACTAAAACATTCATATTTGTTTACGTACTACACGAATATGTAATGAAAATGGGGGTTCCTATTTTTTTTAAAAACGCAGTTCATATCCGTTTGACTTATGGCAGCGCCATCTGGTTTCCCCCTTCAAGCTAGACAAGTTTCGTTCTTTGTACTTGTTTCGTTTGACGCGTATTTCGTTAGGTATTTGGCCCGGTCAATATGAATGGACCACCCTGTATATTGTCAGGTACCATATTTCATGTGATTCAACGTATCCAGACACTTTCCAGTGTTCATTAATTTGGAGTGTGTCCACTTTTCGTCTTTGACGTGTTGAACTCTGCTGTAAACACTTTCAGAAAAGTTGTTTCTGAATATTTCTGTACGGCAGTTCCATTTTTCCTCAGCATCGGACATCAGACACTGTATTGGTGATGGACGCTGAAGTCTAGAGCGACATCGGCGTACCTACTCTCTCGAATGACGTTCCACGGGGCTCAGATCGGAGTTGTGGGACGGCCAGTCTCGTTCAGCAGTGGTAGTTTCTAAATGTTGCCAAGAGGGTTCTGCTTTATGGCAGGCAGCATTGTCGTCGTGATAAAAGCAGTCGTGGTATTCGAATTGTTCGTCTACTGTGCGCATCACACGACTTTATATCCTCTGGCATTTAGCGTTTCTCACAGGTTCGAATCCTGCCTCGGGCATGGATGTGTGTGATGTCCTTAGGTTAGTTAGGTTTAAGTAGTTTTAATTTCTAGGGGACTGATGACCATAGATGTTAAGTCCCATAGTGCTCAGAGCCAGTTAGCGTTTCCTTGAGAGCAATGAAGGGGACTACACACTAACCACGAGGAACACCGCCATACCATAACACCACAGTTGGCACTACAGATGATAGCAGGCCCCTTTCTACGCACTTGGTAAATCCAAAACCTTCCATCGGATTGCCACAGGGTATAGCATAAATTCTTCACTCGAAAGCACTCATCTCCCGTCTATTAGTAGCAAGTGGCATAACCGCGTGGTCTGAGGCGCCTTGCCACGGTGCGCTCAGCTCCCACCGTCGGAGAGGTCCGAGTCGTTCTTCGTGTGTGTGTGTGTGTGTGTGTGTGTGTGTGTGTGTGTGTGTGTGTGTGTTTGTGTGTGTGTGCGCGCGAGCGCGTTGTCCTTAGCATAATTTAGTTTAAGCTAGATTAAGAAGTGTGTAAGCCTCGGAACCGATGACCTCAGCAGTTTGGTCCCATAGAATATTTACCACAAATCTGCACGTAGCATAAATGTTTAGACCACACCACGCCTCGCTTAGCATTGACAACAGAAATGTGTGGCTAATCAGAAGCTGCTCTACTGTTGTAGTACACGCGTAACTCCCTCTGTAATGTCATTGTGTCAGGTGCAATTCTGGTAGCACATTGGAACTCAGGAGTGATTTCCCCCCACTGATTTTGAAACATCCCCTTAGAAAAATTTATGAATGACTGACTGTCGTGGTAAACCTCTTATATTATTTGATTTTCAAACAGCTGAGCAGAACTGAACGTACTCAGACATTTCGCTCTTTATCTATTCTGGTAAACACCAAACTGACACACAATATATTTTTAGCGCAATGCAATCTGACTTTCAATAATCCCTACAAAAGAATGGCCCTGACTAACAATAACCTATACCTTTCATGAATCACCTACCTCACAATAATCTTCGTTACTCGAACTACTGCAATACAGCGAGCGCCAATACTGCCAGCTAAATAAAAGATTCTAACTACTGAAGGCACTAACTACTGATGGAAATAGTTATCAAATTAAAGATTTTGATAGAAAACAAACAATATATTTACCTTAATAATGCTCAACAGTCATTATATGTATACACCGGATGATCAAAAAGTCAGTATAAATTTGAAAACTGACGGAATAATGTCGATAGAGAGGTGCAAATTGACACACATGCTTGGAATGCCGTAAGGTTTTATTAGAACCAAAGAAATACAAACGTTCAAGAAATGTCCGACAGATGGCGCTTCATCTGAACAGAATAGCAATAATTAGCATAACGAAGTAAGACAAAGTAAAGATGATGATCTTTACAGGAAATAATCGATATTCCTTCCGTCATTCGTCAACAATAGCTGTAGTCGAGGAATAATGTTGTGAACAGCACTGTCAAACATGTCTGGAGTTATGGTGAGGCATTGGCGTCGGATGTTGTCTTTCAGCATCCCTAGAGATGTCGGTCGATCACGATACACTAACAACTTCAGGTAACCAAAAACCCAATAATCGCACGGATTGAGGCCTGGGGACCTGGGAGGCCAAGCATGAAGAATGTGGCGGCTGAGCACACGATCATCACCAAACGACGCGCCCAAGAGATCTTTCACGCGCCTAGCAGTATGGGGTGGAGCGCCATCCTGCATAAATATCTTACGTTCCAGCAGGTGTTTATCAGCCAGGCTGGGGATGATGCGATTCTGTAACATATCGGCGTACCTCTCACCCGTCACTGTAGCAGTTTTGCTGTCCAGCGCCATTTGTCGGACATTTTGTGAACTTTTTTTTTTTGTTCTAATAAAACCCTATGTCATTCCAAGCATGTGAGTGAATATTTACCTCTATATCTACATTATTCTATGGTTTATTAAGTTTTCAAATTTATACTGCTTTTTGATCATCCTGTATATCAGTTCATGACATCAAGTCTTACAAATTTCCTTTTTCTGGTGGACACACGTCCAGATTGTCCGCTCTCAAAATTCTGCCATTTCTCTCCCCAAATCCACCACTGCTGGCGGCTCACCTCCAACTGCGCAACGCTACGCACTGTTCACATCCAACTGCCCAACACCACAATAGCGAATATTCCAACAATTCCAACCAGCCACAGACTGCACACAGCCCAGCCAGTGATTTTTACACAGAGCGCTACGTGACATTACCAACATAAAAACCTAAACAGCCCACTTACAATTTCATGCGATTTTTTACTGGTGGCAGATATGGAGATGAAGATAAGGAGATGAAGCACTCCCCCAGTGTGATGATGGCAGTGTGTCAGCCGTTGGTGCTCTGCCCGAAACCCTCCCTATCGGACACCCCCAAACTGGTCTCAATGACGCCATCTGGGAGCTGCGGGCGATGTTCGAGACTTCTTGCCGAGGAGCACGAGAGCGTAAAAACCCTGGCGTACCAAGTCTGCGCTAGTCTTACGTCTTCGCGTCCAATACCAAAAGTACCGAGACTGTGTGGTACTTGGCCGCTCCTTCCAACTCCAGAAATGAAAGGAATGTGTGTGTCCTTGATTCAGAGGAGACCATTACGATAAACCATCGGAAGTGTGGGACAGGAGTGAGGCAGCATAAACATTCAGATGTATACCTTTTCATATTGGAATTTAATTTGTCACGTTTATTGAAAAAATGATGTGCAATAAGTGGAAATCGATTTTTTGTCTCGTTGTATGTACCGTAAATTAGAATTTCTTGAGTCAGAATTGGAAACTGTGATGCTGAAGTCAGGTCAATGAAATATACCCTCTTACAAATATAATCTCAAATGCTGTACAGATGTGAAAACAGTTCCAAAACGGTTCTCTACTTCTTAGTACAGAGTGACTGTAATTAAAGATCAGCTACTTACGGAGGTCCAATGTGAGCTGTAATTATCGTATGAAAGCGAACCTTGGTAGAGATGCAAATGCATTAATGCAAAACCGATTTAAGCTGGAAAAAAATTGTTTCAATGTTGGTATGTTGGTGCATATCTGGCGCTGTACATCATCTCGTCGACGTCTTCGGTTTTCAATTGACCAAACTGAGTAAGTAGCTGTTAATAATAATAATAACATAATGCCTTTCTCACTTGTTTGACGATCTCTGCCCACGTCCCATTCGAAATCTGTACGCGTTTCTTGCATTCAGTGTGCCAGATTTGCACCTTCTGGTCAAAATTGGAACTATTTTTTCCCCAGCATAAAGCGGGTCCGCATTAATGGATAAAAATATAGAGCAAGTTTCTTTGCCGTATGACATTGGACCTTTGTCAGTAACTGCACTTCAGTCAAAACTACTCATCTTAATTGCCGGTGTATTGCACTACTGGCCATTAAAATTGGTACACCAAGAAGAAATGCAGATGATAAATGGGTATTCACTGGCAAATATACTAGAACTGACATGTGATTACATTTTCACCCAATTTGGGTGCATAGATCCTGAGAAATCAGTACCCAGAACACCACCTCTGGGCATTGGGTCAAACAGAGCTTGGATGGCGTAGACAGGTACAGCTACCCATGCAGCTTCAACACGATAACACAGTTCATCAAGAGTAGTGACCGGCGTATTGTGACGAGCCAGTTGCTCGGCCACCATTGACCAGACATTTACAATTGGTGAGAGATTTGGAGAATGTGTTGGCCAGGCCAGCAGTCGAACATTTGCTGTATCCCAGGACCTGCATTATCCTGCTGAAATGTAGGGTTTCGCAGGGATCGAATGAAGGGTAGAACCACGGGTCGTAACACATATGAAATGTAACGTCCACTGTTCGAAGTGCCGTCAAATCGAACAAGAGGTGAATGAGACGTGTAACCAGTGGCACCCCATATCATCACACCAGGTGAAACGCCAGCATGGCAATAACGAATACACGCTTGAAATGTACATTCACCGCGATGTCGCCAAACACCTATGCGACCATCATGATGCTGTAAACAGAGCCTGGATTCGTCCGAAAAAATGACGTTTTGCCATTCGTGCACCAAGGTTCGTCGTTGAGTACAGCATCGCAGGCGCTCCTGTCTGTAATGCAGCGTCAAGGGTAACCGCAGCCATATTCTCCGAGCTGATAGTCCATACTGCTGTAAACGTCGTCGAATTGTTCGTGCAAATGGTTGTTGTCTTGCAAACGTACCCATCTGCTGAGTCAGGAATCGAGACGTGGCTGCACGATCCGTTAGAGCCAGGCAGATAAGATGCATGTCATCTCGACTGCTAGTGACACCAGGCCGTTGGGATACAGCACCGCTTTCCGTATTACGCTCCTGAACCCACCGATTCCATATTCTGCTAACAGTCATTGGATCTCGGTCAACGCGAGCAGCAATTTCGCGATACGATGAACCACAATAGCGACAGGCTACAATCCGACCTTTATCAAAGTCGGAAAAGTGATGGTACGCATTTCTCCTCCTTACACGAGATATCACAACAACGTTTCACCAAGCAACGCCGGTCAACTTCTGTTTGTGTATGAGAAATCGGTTGGCGACTTTCCTCTTGTCAGCACTTTGTTGGTGTCGTCACCGGCACCAACATTGTGCGGATGCTCTGAAAAGCTAATCGTTTGCGTATGACAGCATCTTCTTCCTGTCGGTTAAATTTCGCATCTGTAGCGTGTCATCTTCGTCGTGTAGGAATTTTAATGGGCAGTTGTGTAGAGTGACTGGCTGGACATTATCGTGTTAAGTATGTTTGGGAGTATGTGCAGTCTGACTGTGGCAGTTTCCCTGAGGTAATGTTCCTCAGTGAGGCAACCCAGACTTCGGCAACTCATAGTCAACTCTGCAGGAGCAGAGTAGTACAGATTCAAGTCGTAAATGATTTTACCTAAGTACTAAGAGATACTAGGGGAGGGGAGGGGGGGTTGTTGAAGCAATTGTGTCATTGATAATCTGTAGCTGTTCACCTGTATCCTGTGTTTGACAAACATAAAATACCGCGGTGTTGCGATTGATTTGTGATGGACAACATTTACTAGCCGTTGCTGCCTGCACATCATACAAATATTGATGGTGTTGTGTAATGGCAGACGAATCATCAGTGACGCCGTGTTTCAGAATCATCGTCAATGGAAGACGCTACCGAGGCTGAGGAGGCGGCGGGCTTGGACATCGGCCCCCTGCTGGACGCCGGGGAATGCTCCATGGTGACCCTGGCGGCGGGGAAGACGCGGTTGGCGGCGCACAGGGCCGTCCTGCAAGCGAGTAGTCCAGTGTTGGGCGCCCTGGTCCACCAGGACTCGCCGGAGGTCAGCAGCGGCCACATCACCCTCACAGACGTCGAAGGCCCGGTCCTGCGCCACCTGGTCTCCTATTGCTACACCCTACGGGCCCCACAGCGCCCAAGCGTGTCCCCACAACTTCTGGCAGCTGCAATGAAATACGGCGTCTCTGGGTTGAAAGTGGAGTGTGAGCGAACTCTAGGTGAGAGAATGGGGCGGACACAGACGTGTTGGCTCTTTACATGTAACTATTGCAGAAGGGCAGCTCGACTAAGACTGCAGCATACTAAGTTCTTTTGGGTGCCGCGTTTGTGCAATGTAAAGAGGACCATTTTGTTGCTCGAGGAAGGTAAAATCCATCACCAAAACAGATCTTTAAAAATGAGGTAGTACACCTGTGTGTAATACAATGTAATTTTTATTGTTAAGGTACTTTGAACAGTTACTGTCAGGGAATGGAGAGTTCTCTCAGAAGCTGTTGTTAATTTTACTGACGAGACTGTTTCTAGATTACTTTACACTTCATGAAGTTTTCCTGCAAAGCTCCACCAGGACATGAAGTTCAAAGTGCACCTGCTATGTTGTTTGTACCCCCTCATGAATGTTTCCTTCAACTCAGTACTTTAGACACCTACAGTTTACGCTTCCCTGAATTTTATTCCTATGGCAGCTGGGTTATTGAACTGCAGAGTTGAAGTTCCCCCCTTCAACTCACGTCAGATCCAAACGAGGGGTACAAATTTCATTCAGTTAATCCTACGGAATTATTCTGTAGATAGACTAGTCGATAAAAAATGCAGATCATGGTCTTATCGGGAACAGTGCGTTAATTACTAATAATTATTTCTCGTGGAATTCGTTACGTCAATGGTGTATTAAATATCAACATTCCTCTGCTTTGTCAGTTGTGTACGGTATAGAGCAAGTAACATTGTCCTATGCTTCCACAACCTGAGGATTAACTTGTACGAACATTTCAGACCCTTTAGTAACTGTGGAAAATTGTGGTTTCTAAGGGTCATTTCAATAATCCGTTGTCCGTGCGATTTAAGAGTAAGCTGTCCAGAAGAGTCTTTATCAAAGCACATTCCTGTATTTTCTGGTGGGAATTTCTTTAACATTATCAGCTATTATTTTCCGTCTCTTACTGCGCCCTTACGATCTGTGATACGCTTTTACAGTAGATTGGTGCAGGCCAGGCCTATGGAGGGGTGATTGCCTGAGCTGTGACCTTCCCAAATTGCCGGTTGGTCCCTTTGTCATGTGTTAGGGAGGTGTGACCTCAGGTGTGAACAATCACCTAAGGCGGGTGCACCCCCATGTGAAGGGAGCCCCCAGTTGAAAGGAGCGAAGACGATGGCAATCATGGGAGATTTCCATGCGATTAGTCAATCGTCTCCGCACTCAATGTCTGCAAAACGTAAACGTAGTGAGGCTAATGATTCAAAGACCCATCCAGCTAACCCACAATTCCTCGTGGTCTCATGTACTGAAGACTGTCAGTCCTTCGCCACGATAAATCCGTTTATTATTCAGAAAGATGTCGATGCAATTTCTGGCCCTGTGAAATCTTGTTCTCGTTTATGGAATGGCCTTGCTTTTGGAGACGACTTCTGATTCTCAAGCACAACTGTTTGCTGCCTCATTTCTGCACGGTGACACTGTTCGTATCGAAGCCCAGATCCATCGTTTCAACCACACTAGACTGTCTTGTTCACACCTAGCCACATGTCACCTGTGGTAGCGATGCGCATCAGTCCGGCGGCCATGCCACCTCATCTTGGGATTGTCCTATGTATCTTGATGAGCGGGCTGATCATGGGGTCCAGGTAAAGGAAAAGGTGCCTTACCCAATCGTTAGCAAGCCCTATATTCTCCCGTCTGATATCTATAGTTCTGTTCTTGTTACCCCTCGTTCCATGAAGGACATGGCCACACAGACAAGCGGCCTCCAATTCAGATCTGAGATTGTGAAATCGCCCAGTGTGAAGGTAGCATCGCCATCCCCCCGTCCAACTGTGCAACAAGCTGTTAAACTCTCGCCTGAAGAGGCACAGCCACCAGCTACACAACTGGCAGGCCAGAAAGGACAGGAGGAGTGCCCCTTTGAAGATATCCTCCATCCCTCTGGACAAACAAAACCCGAGTGTCTCTCCAACTGGGAAGGCTCGAAGAAGTCCACCAATGGCAAACGGTCTTCTCCTTCACCTCTTTGATGGTGTTGCCACGTGATACCTTAGCCTGGCCAGTGATCCTGATGCCCACCAACAACCGTGTTTCAGCGTTGGACCCCACAGACCGACCGCGCAAGCATGCTGATGCTTCTACAGACCCCACAGAGCCAGATACTCCTACCTGTGTGTCCTGTAGTAACGACGGCTGTCACTCGGCAACCGCCGAAGTGGCACACCTACGTCTCTTCCTCAGTTTGACTCCTCAAATGGAACGTTTGTAGCCTTCAGTACCACAAAAAGGATTTACAGCTGCTTTTAGCATCGCTTGGTCCCCTTGTACTCTGCTTTCAGCAAACGAAACTGCACCCTCACGACCGCTTCAAGCTTTCACATTTCTTACCAATTCATTTTGACATCCCCCTGAGGTCGGCATTCCATTTCATAAGGGCGTCATGCTGCTCATACGGGATGACATTCATAGTTAACCCATCTCCCTGACTGCCAGTCTTCAAGCTGTTTCAGCTCGCCTTTTCCTTCCCCACCTGACTTTTCCCTACATCATTTGCTGTCACCAGGGCAGACTTCCGTCAGCTTATTGGGCAACTACCCCCACCGTTTTGCTACTCAGTGACTTTAACGTGCATCGTCCCCTTTTGGGTTTTCCCAGGACCTGTCAGAGAGGTGCCCTCCTGGCTGACCACTTTAACCAACTTAACCTCTTCTGCCTTAACACTGGAGCACGCACTTTCCTTTCCAACTCCTCGCATGTCTATTCCAATTTGGACCTATACTTTTGCAGTGCCCAGCTTGCCCCTCTGAGGTCCGTTCTTTCTGACACCTACTCGAGCGACCATTTCCTGCGTGCTATCCATTTGCAGACTTCCACCCCATCCAAGTGCACACCCAAATGGTAGCCTTCTAAGGCTGACTGACAGCTTTACTCCTCCCTGGCGACCTTCAAAGAACGAGATTTTCCCAGTTGCCATGATCAGGTGGACTATCTCACAAACTTTATCCTTACTGCTGCAGAACATTCCATTCCCTGCACTTCCCTCTTTACCATGTCGTGTCCCAGTCCCTTGGTGGACTGAGGCATGCTACGACGCAATTTGCGCACAGTGACGTACTCTCCGCGTTTTTAACCGCCATTCTACGATGGCAACCTGCATTCATTATAAACAGATGCATGCAAAGTGTCATCGCGTTCTTCGTGATTGCAAAAGAGCCAAGTGGATTTCATACAGTTAAATTCAAAATTAACAGCCTCAGTTGTGGAGTTACCTAGATTTACCTAGGTTTCAATTGGGATAACCCAACCTTCTTCAGAATTACACTTACTAATGTTTGTCCATAGTGGACATTGTCAACATATTCATACAGTAGTTCTTTTAACAGTTCCACACCTTCCCGTGTCGTGTGCGCCAATCTCCAATGACTCTCTGGAACCAAGATACATTCCCCAATTTCTTGCCTGACACTAGCTGATGATGTCATCGTGGACCCTATTCATATCTCCAACACCTTGGGCCGCCAGTTTGCGGATGTTTCGAGCTCTTCACACTCCAACCTGCCTTCTTTCTTTGGAAACGAGTGGAGGAGGCTCGGGCGATACCCCCTTGCGAATCGTGAGTGCTACAATGCTGCCTTTACTGTGAGGGAGCTAGATCATGCTCTCAGTTCACCCTGATCCTCTGCCGCAGGGCCAGACGCCATCCACATGTTGCAGCACCTTGCTCTTACAGGCAGGCACTTTCTGCTTAACACGTACAACTGCATCTGGACAGAGGGTACATTCCCAGACACTGGTGTGAAGCCATCGTGATTCCCACACCTAAGCCCAGTAAGGGCGAAAACCTTCCTACCAGCTACCGCCCCCATCTCTCTTACTAGCTGCGTTTGCAAGGTGGGAATGTATGATTCATGCCCAGCTGGTGGTGACTCTAGCAATTTACTGACGAATGCGCAGTGTGAATTTCGAGCAGAGCCTTCTGTAGTTGAGCATCTGGTTACTTTGTCCACCTATGTCATGAATGATTTCCTGCGGAAATCCCAGACTGTGGCCGTGTTTTTCGATTTGGAGGAGGCCTACGACACCTGCTGGAGAACTGGTATTCTCCATACTCTTGACACTTGGGGCTTTCGTGGCCATCTGCCCTGTTTCCTTCAGGCATTTTTAAAAGACCATGTTTTCAAGGTGCGTGTGGATTCTACCTTCTCGGACTCCTTTATCCAGGAAAATGGTGCGCCTCAGGGTTCCGTCCTGAGCGTCGTTCTCTGCTACTGCCGTTAACACTATAATGGCTGTCTCCCTCCGGGCATCTCCAGCTCCCTCTTTGTTGAAGATTTTTCCATCTGTTGCAGTTCTCGGCGGACCTGTCTCACTGAGCGTCCTCTTCAGCGCTGTCTTGATCGCCTTCGCTCCTGAAGGATCGACAATGGCTTTCGTTTTTCCACCGACAAAACTGTCTATGTGTTTCTGGCGGCGCAAGTGCTTTCTCTACATCTTGGGCCTATTGCCGTTCTGTTCGTTGAAGCTACGAAATTCCTGGAGCTCATGCTCGATAGGAAACACTCTTGTTCCTCCCATATGTCTTATGTGGCAGCCCACTGTACTCAGTTCTTCAGTGTCCTACATGTCCTAATTGATATTTCCAGGGGTTGCTGATCGAACCACCCTCCTCCGTTTGTACCAGTCCCTT
The DNA here is from genome assembly GCF_023897955.1 of Schistocerca gregaria. NCBI lineage: Eukaryota > Metazoa > Arthropoda > Insecta > Orthoptera > Acrididae > Schistocerca > Schistocerca gregaria. The sequence goes on from NC_064926.1 coordinate 42,014,252, forward strand.
GTCCATTCAAACTCGACTTGTGTGCTTTGTTTACAAGGCCACAGGTCCATCCCTCTTACGTCATCTCAACATTATCCACCATCGTGGCACCCGAAGGCCATGGGCGCCTTTCAGACTAGCCCAGTTGAGAGTCTGTATGCTGAAGCTGCTGAACTACCAGTGGCCAACTGCCGTGGCTTTTTCCTGAGGAGGTATGCATGCCGTTTGTCTGCCATGTGTGGCCATCCATCCTATGCCTCTTTCTTCGATGATTCCTTTGATTGCCAGTATGTGGCGCGTCCCTCTTTTCTGTTACCTCCTGGAGTCCGCTTTCGGCACTTGATACAGCGGCTAAACTTCATACTACCTGCATCTTTCCCAGTGGGTGTGAATCCTTCACCACCTTGGCTTTATGAAGCTGACCGTGTTAACTATGGCCTTCATTCTCTTCCGAAGGACACTACTCTAGCCTCGGTCTATCGCCTTCAGTTCCACGACCTCCACATAGAACTTCGCAATAGTACCTTTGTATATACTGATTCCTCTCGGACTGACTGTGGCGTCGGATGTGTGCCTTGATCATCGCAACCCGTATCTTTCGATATCAGCTTGTGGCAAACTTCTCAGTATTTACAGCCGAGGCCATAGAGTACATATGGGGACACAGCCTTTTCAATTCTGTCCTCTGCTCAGACTCACTCAGTCCCCTTCAAAGTCTATGTGCGTTGTACACTGCCCATTCCTTAGTGCAGTGGGTCCTGGAAAACTGCCACTTGCTCACACTTGGTGGAGCCAGTGTGATGTTTCTGCGGTTTCTCAGTCATGTCGGTCTACCAGGAAACGAGGCTGCTAACGCTGCTGTCAAGGCTGCAGTCCTCATATCTCAGCCCACGAGTGCCTCTGTTCCTTCCGATGCTCTCTGAATTTCCATCTGTCAGGAGGTGGTGTTCCTTTGGCATCGTCAATGGTCCTCCCTTCACGGGAATAAGCTCAGGATTATTGAGCCTCTCCCAGCGGCTTGGACGACCTACCCTCGGCCCTCCCACCGAGAGGAGGTCATTTTAAGTAGGCTGCGTATTGGACACGGCCTTTTTAGCCATCGTCATTTGATAAGTGGCCGTACCCCACCATTTTGTACACATTGCGTCCAAGTTTTAACTTACGTCTCTTCCTGATCGAATGTCCATTTTTTATCCGAGTACTTCCCCATTTCGATTTGCCATCTGAGATATCGGTCGTTCCAGCAAATGACGCACGGGCTGTCGACTGCGTTTTACTTTTTATCCGGCAAAACATGAAGACGGCGATTTAATTTTTAGTTTATGACTTCCGTTTCAGCATAGTGTCTGTTTTAGCCCTTTTTTCACGTGCCAGCTTTTAGCTGTCTTCTATTATGTGAATAGGGACTGACGTATGTTGTTTCTCAACTCCTCTCTGTCTTCGTGCTGTATAGTTTTGACTTGGGCGCGTATGACCCCAGTTGTTTCTTGCGCCCTAAAGCAAAAACAAAACAAATATGTGAATGACTGTCTAAACATTCCGTGCTACATATCGCTGGGTGTTGCCCTGTAAGCAGATTCGAGGTGTTGCAGTCTGACTAGCAGTTTCCCAGAGGTAGCATTTCTCAACATGGCTTTACTACCAAAAGGTCGATGAGCTATTTGAAGCAACTCGTGCATGACAACATACAGGACTGGTTGTTAAGAGCAGAGTAATATATATTCAAGATGTAAGTTATCGTTTGTTTACGTAAATACTTGGAGAATTTATGAGGGTAAGTCATGTATTAAAATACGAGTGTTGGAGCAATATGGGAAATACTGCTGTTGTGTTGTTGTGGTCTTCTGTCGAAAAACTGGTTTGACGCAGCTCTCCATGCTACTGTATCCTGTGGAAGCTCTTAATTTCCGAATAACTACTGCAACCTACATGCTTCTGAATCTGACTAGTGTATTCATCTGTTGGCCTCCCTCTACGATTTTTTCCCCTCCATGCTTCCTTCCAATACTGTAAGTAGTATGTTTAGGTTTTTATGTTGGTAACGCCACGTAGCGCTCTGTATGAAAATCACTGACTGTGCTGTGTGCAGTCTGTGGCTGCTCGAATTGTTAGAATATTCGCTGTGGTAGTGTTGGGCAGTTGGACGTGAACATCGCGTAGCGTTGTGCAGTTGGAGGTGAGCCGCCAGCAGTGGTGGATGTGGGGAGGGAGAGAAATGGCGGAGTTTTGAGAGCGGATGATCTGGACGTGTGTCCATCAGAGGCAGTACATTTGTAAGACTGGATGTCATGAATTGCTATATATATATATATATATATATATATATATATATATATATATATATATATATATATATATATATATATATATATTATGACTTTTGAACACTATTAAGGTAAATATATTGTTTGTTCTCTATCAAGATCTTTCATTTGCTAACTATGCCTATTAGTAGTTCGTGCCTTCAGTAGTTTGAATCTTTTATTTAGCTGGCAGTATTGGCGCTCTCTGTATTGCAGTAGTTCGAGTAACGAAGATTTTTGTGAGGTGAGTGATTCATGAAAGGTATAGGTTATTGTTAGTCAGGGCCATTCTTTTGTAGGGATTATTGAAAGTCAGATTGCGTTGCGCTGAAAATATTGTGTGTCAGTTTAGTGATGATTAGAATAAGTAAAGAGTGCAGTTTTGCTCGGCTGTTTGAAAATCAAATAACGTAAGAGATCTACCAGGACAGTAATTTAAAATTTTCCAAAGGGGACGTTTCAGTGCTGAATTGGTGATCCCTTGATGCCTCAGAACGTGTCCTACCAACCGATCCTTTCTTCTAGTCAAGTTGTGCCACAAAGTCCTCTTCTCCCAAATTCTACTCAGTACTTAGTCATTAGTTACGTGATCTACTGATGTAATCTTCAGCGTTCTTCTGTAGCACTGAATTTCAAAAACTTCTATTCTCCTTTTGTGTAAACTGTTTATCGTCTATGTTTCACTTCACTACATAACTACAAGCCGTACAAATAGTTTCAGAAAAGGCTTCCTGGCACTTAAATCTATACTGGATGTTAAAAAAATTCTCTTCTTCAGAAACTGTTTTCTTGCCAACGTCAGTCTACACTTCATATCCTGTCTACTTCGATCATCATCAGTTATTTTGCCCCCTAAATAGCAAAACTCATCTACTTTAAGTGTCTCATTTCCTAATCTAATTCCCTCAGCATCGCTTGATTTAATTCGACTACGTTCCATAACCCGTGTTCTGCTTTTGTTTGCGTTCATTCTACCGATGCCATTGTATCTTTGATAATCTGTAGCTGTTCATCTTCAACATTTGTTTGACAAACCTAGAATACCATATAGTGGTAATTGAGTGTTGATTGACAGCAGCCGGCCTAAGTGGCCGAGCGCGTCTAGGCGCTACAGTGTGGAACCGCGCGACCGCTATGGTCGCAGGTTCGAATCCTCTCTCGGGCATGGATGTGTGTGATGTCCTTAGGTTAGTTAGGTTAAGTAGTTGTAAGATCTAGGGGACTGATGACCTCAGCAGTTAAGTCCCATAGTGGTCAGAGCCATTTGAACCATTTGATTGACAACATTTGCCAGCTGTTGTTTAATGTAGTTTCCTGCCGCTATGTAGACAGGAGTGACACCACCAGCAGTCGTGGTTGAAACCGGTTGGCGGTATAATAATAATAAATGCGATTAAGACAGTTTTTGAATAATTGATTAATCATACCAATCGCTGCTTCATGTCCACAACCATGTTGTTCATAAATCTGACGAAGATCTGCGTGAGGCAGATGGTGTTGTGTAATGACAGAGGGCTCACCAGAAGATTCGGTCTTTCAGAATCATCCTCAATGGGACCCGTTGCGGAGCCTGAGGAGACGGTGGCGTTGGACCTCGGCCCCCTGCTGGACGCCGGGGAGTGCGCCCTGGTGACCCTGGAGGCGGGGAAGACGCGGTTGGCGGCGCACAGGGCCGTCCTGCAAGCGAGGAGTCCAGTGTTGGGCGCCCTGGTCCACCAGGACTCGCCGGCAGCCAGCAGCGGCCACACCACCCTCACAGACGTCGAGGGCCCGGTCCTGCGCCACCTGGTCTCGTATTGCTACACCCTACGGGCCCCACAGCGGCCGAGCGTGGCCCCACAACTTCTGGTGGCTGCAGACAAATACGGCATTTCAGGGTTGAAGCAGGCGTGCGGGGAGCAGCTAGCCGCTCGGCTGACAGTGGAGACCGCAGCGGCCACAGCAGTGCTCGCCGTCAGGCACTCCTGTCCCAGCCTCATAGCGGACGCCCTCGCTTTCATAAAGGCCAACCACGAAGTGCTGGCCACGCAGGGTTGGTCCGATATAGTGCTCCACCAGCCCGATGACGCAGTCGAAGTGAGTCGCCTTCTCGGTGAGATGGCACAATTCAGGCAAGCATAACATAAGATATTCATCAGTGTTTCCCGTGTGTGTGTTGATTATGTTGCGAAGTAATTCTCCATTGTGGGCTATAAAAGACGTTTGCTGGTAGCTAACAACGCTTCCATTCCCTTTTCATGACAGGTTCAATAGAGCTCTAATTTAAACATTATTAGCAAATAAGTTAACTAACAAAAATGACTGAAGAGCAAGCTTCAAAAATTTTGACCTTGGAGCAGACCATCCATTTTTGCAGTCATTGTTTCTGTTTGGTATGAAGACTCTGAATAAAGGATATATTGACTGCTCAACAGGAGTCATTCTCGTTATGGACACAACCACTGCTGAGCACGGAAACAAGCGCGCGCACACACACACACACACACACACAGTGAAATTGGTAGTTTGTAGCCAGCTAGGCAAATGCTCAGCATTTTTTGTCTGCACGGCACAGTTCACCACAGTGAAACTCTTCACATAAAACAGCCTTCTGTTTGGTGATACTGCCGTTCATGTGCTACCTATAAATGGTATCACTCTGCATTTTGCAGATGTTGTCAAGCTGTAAATGGCGGAACTGCGGCAATTTCTAGGTGTAGTAAAGCATTTCGCTATACCCGCGTCAGTCGCACATCCGTGTCACTCAGGAAGCGTCCAGCAGCCTTAGAACTGACATACAGGCACACAGGCAGACAGACAGACAGACAGACCTCTGCACACTTCAGCGACCTAGCATATGGCAGTCCCAGATTTCAAAAAGATACTACCACATGCCTGTGCAGATGGTGGAAAACCTTATATTAGTATTCATGGAGCTGGAGGATATTAAACGTAATATCTATCATACAGGGACCTTTATTTATGAGAACGATGTCAATGTGAACAAGAGCTGGTGCTTCATTACGTTGTGCCCCGGCGTATCTCAGTGCAAGACAGGTTTCAAGGTTTCTCTGCGAGGTTATTTTCTTCCATCATGTTAGTAGATGTAAGCTATGTGGCAGAGATTGATGTAAGACTTATTTCACGACTACCCGGCACCTGCTAGCCGGTTGTCAGGGTGAAGCGCTTACGGGACGTTCCACACCAGACCGGCAGAGGGCTAAACGGCAGCCAACAGCCGGCCCTGGCTGTGGGATGCCGGCGGCCCCCACTGTGTCGGCGCAGGTTGCGGGGCATCCAGAAAAGTAGAGCGCTACACATCTACCCGACAACTACCGTTGTCGGCCAGTTGTGTTTTGCTTTGTTGGTGCTTTAATATGTTCTGGACATTACTAGTCTACTGTGTCATGGTGGAGATTGATATCGAAAACGACCGGTTCTGTGGAACAAGACTACAGGTACTTATGACCCGCCAGAGTAGCCGCGAGCGCTAATGCGCTGCTTCGTGGACTCGGGTAGGCACGCCGGCCCCGGATCGAATCCGCCCGGCGGATTAACGATGAGGGCCGGTGTGCCGGCAAGCCTGGATGTGGTTTTTAGGCGATTTCCCACATCCCGCTAGGTAAATACCGGGCTGGTCCCCCGCCTCAGTTACACGGCTCGCAGACGTCTGAACTCATTCACACTATTCCATGGATTACACTAGACACAGACAGTTGGGGTACACTATTTCCGTCCCAGGGGGCATGGGGTGGCGGCAGGTAGGGCATCCGGCCACCCCTTAACATTAACACGCCAGATCCGTTCTAACCGCGCTCACCCTGCGATTGCTGCGGGACTATGACGTAAACGAAAAAAGAAAGAAAGAAACGTACTCATGAATGAATGCATCGAAGTTCGCAATGAAATGAATGAAGGCTTTGAGCGGCTATGTGACAAAGACAGACGACTATGATAGGTATAAATCTTTGTGTATTATGTTAAATACAAAAAAATTTACATCAGTGGTACAATAAGTTTTAGATAATTGCCATTTCACAGATCCCTCAGGTGTCATAAAATAATCCGTCACCATTTTTCGTACGTTATTGGCAGAAATTCCCCCACATACACAACATTTTTTGTTATACTTTCAAGTCCATTTATGGACAGAGTATCTTCAGGGTTGTAGCCTCCTGTTTTAGGAATGGTATTGTGCAAAACAACACACAACTTGAGAATGTCAAGAGCAAAATCTGGTTTTAAATTTATAGCTCTGGGAAAATTCTCCATTTATTAGTCAGTATCCCATTCTATCGCTCTTGGCAGACGATAATTGGACACACTTTTAGCACCTATTAAATGGTGTCCGGAGTATAGAAGGTTTTGATGCAGTCCAAACGCTTCATCACCAATAAAAAAATAAAATACCTTGAGACTTACTGTACTACGAAGGTCCCTGCCTTCAGAAATTACCACTTTCTTTACATCAGTGATTTCCACAAAGAACATTCGTTAAATATAGTAGAATCACTCATTTTGTCATAACTACCGACATCTACGTAGATAAATCTATAGTCAGCCAGCGACAGCCATGAACACTATAGATGAATACCCTTTGTAATTGTAGTACGTTGAGTTACATGGATGGACGATACAATTGTCCTTTCCATCTACAGCTCCAATGCAGTGAGGAAAATATGCTCTTTTTTCTCAACTTTTCCAGCAGTATTTTCAACGTCGTCTTTGGTAGGTAGAGGCATACATTCATAACGTAGAGACCAAATAGCTTGGCACGCATCTATTTTACTGATTGTGGGGATGTCAAGTGTGGAACTATAATGAAGATGAGTCAACGTACAGCCACTGGCCACATATATGGAAAAAAATAAATGTTCAATAAAAGAGAATTTTTATATCTTTCTGGAAAAGTGGATAGTGTATACCTAAAATAAACAATAACGAAAGAAATAAAGTGAATGTTCCTACATTAGGACCATTCCGTGCCCAGTGGTCTAAAATGAGAAAGAAGTCCCGCATGATCATCACAGTTATTTATGAAACTATGTATGGACATCTGTACATGTCCTCAAATAACAGTGGCAGGGTTCTACTTTCGCGAATTAAATACTTGTAGGAATATAGTCACGTGTTCCACCCATAGCGCACCTTTGCATAATGCGCCCACGGTTTCCGGCAGCATTGAGACATATCTCCGGTAATATTTTCGTGAAAGAAACAAGTCTACGACATGTACAACGTTCTTTTAAATGAAATAATAAAAAACATTGCATTACCAACTTTATATATAACTTAATGCTGAGTCGAGCGAAAAAATAGCCCTCGGGGAGAAATTGCGAAATAAACCAGAAACTTAGTATGTAATAACGTGCCAATATAAATTTTCGATCTCCTACTGCCCTCCAGTACTTTCAAATTGAGGGCAAAACTGACTGGTTTTCTAAAAAGATTAAGTTCTATACAACTAGACCATTTAACTTTTCCGCTTTTCGTGACACTATTATTTCAGACAGGCTGAAAAACCATTTAAATTTTTTTGTAAGGATAGTAGAATGATGTACCACTTCAGATACTATTCTTGTTTCAGACAAATTTATTATGAAGTGGGCGATTATTTGCAATTTCGTTCACAGCAGTGAGAGGACGTGTAAGTTATCCGTAAAATTTGGCAGTGAGAGGGAGCCACCCAGAACGTATATATATACTCAACAGTTTCAGTTTTTGAAGAAAATCACAAAGGACGTCCGACTGCCGACAGTCTCCCACTCTGACAATGATTAGTTTACGGAAAGATCGCTTTCTGATGACACCTCTTCGGTCACTGACGACGCTCAGCATAAAGAAAATGGTGGTAATGAGACTATCAAAAAGGAAGTATGTACTAGAACCACGCAATAAAAAAAAGGAACCTTGACCCTGTCTAGATAGAGCTGATTAATGCACTACACAGATAACACAATCGGCATGTCATTTTCCAGCGGGACAGTT